>NW_023425357.1:6917827-7517827 GCF_014108415.1 Molossus molossus | reverse complement strand
ACTCCCCCTCCCCCACCAGCTTCATCTTTTCCCCCATCACCACCGGTTCAATCTAGGGCCACATTGAAAACATTTTGTGTTAATTTCACCCAATTTTGTGTTGATTTCATTCAAACATAAGCTGAGCGGGTTTTTGTCAGTTGCACTCCTTGTTTATCCCCCAGCACCTGGTACATAGTAGCTGCTCAATAAATATCTGTGGGCTGAATGAAAGAATTGGCCCCATCTCAGGCAAACAGACAAGAAGTCTAAAGCTCCCGAGGATGAGGAGCTCTCTTTGGACATCAGACTGGGAGGTCTTTAGAAAAGAGGTCCTGTTACATGCCTGGCACTGCTCATTCTTTTTCTTTCTTTCTTTTTTTTAATCCTCACCTGAGGATATTTTTTTAATTGATTTTAGAAAGAGAGGAAGGGGAAAGAGAGAAACGTCAATTGGTCGCTCAACACTACTTCCTGCTCCAACCCAGGGATTGAATCTGTCACCCTTTGGTGTATGAAATGATGCTCCAACCAACTGAGCCACCCCGCCAGGTCACCACTGCTGTCTTTAGAAGAGACCAGAGAGGGCTTGAGAGCGGTCTCAGGTCACACAGTAACCTAGGCAGGAGTTGCTTCTCTGCACATCCCTGGGTAGCCAAGAGGCACACTGGTCAACTGGATGTTAGATTATGATAATGACTAATGGGCGTTAAGCATTTATATGATGAGGTTATTTCATTTTATTTTTATTTTTTATTTTTTGTTAATCATCACCCGAGGATATTTTTCCATTGATTTTTAGAGAGAACGGAAGGGAGGGAGGGAGGAAGAGAGAGAAACATCAATGTGAGAGAGATACATTGATTTAGTTGCCTCCCCCAGGAACCTGAACAGGACTGGGGATCGAACATGCAACCCAGGTACGTGCCTTTGACCAGAATCGAACCTGTGACGTCTGCGGACTGACGCTCCAACCGCTGAGCCACACGGGCCAGGGCGTGGTGAGGTTCTTTTTAAAATTCATACAGTAAAATTGATTTTGAGTGGCAGCGTATAGTTCTACGAATTTTAACACATGTATAGATCTGCGTAACCAGCACCACAGTCAGGACACAGAGCTTCTCCGTCACCCCTTTGCGGTCACACCCTCCTGCCCCTGACTGCCCGTTCCCGCCCAACTCCTGATGGACTTCCTCTCTGTCTCTATAGTCACGTCTTCTTGGAAATGTCATTGTATTTGTTTCCTATGGCTGCGGCAACAAACGACCACAAACTGCGTGGCTTAAAACAACACAGATTTAGCCCTGGATGGTTTGGCTCAGCGGTTAGAGCGTCAGCCTGCGGTCCTGAGAGACCTGGGTTCGGTTCCCACTAAGGGTGCGTGCCTCCCTTGCAGTTTGTCCCCGGCTCTGGTTGGTCATGCGGGTGGCAGCCACTCGATGTGTCCCTTTCACATTAATGTTTCTCTCTCTCTCTCCCTCTCTCTCCCTTCTACTCTAGCTGAACAAAGGATGGAAAAGTGTCCTCGGGTGAGGATAAAAAACAAAACAAAACAAAAAAACCCCATAGATTTATTGCCCTCCACTTGAGGGCTGCATTCCCCTGAAGGCTCCACGGGAGGGTCCTCTGCTGGTCTTTTCCATCTGGCCGCCCGCATCCCTTGGCTCCTCCATCCTCAAAGCCACGGCACAGCATCTTCCCATCTCTCTCCTCTCTGCTTCCGTTGTTACACCTTCTCTCTGTGATTCCTTCTTATAAGAACCACTGTGATTACACGGAGGACCCACCCGGGCCATCACCCCCTCTCAGGATCCTAACATAATCTCTCAACTGCCCAGTCCCTTTCGCTGTGCGGTGTAAGGTACTCCCAGTCCCGGGATTGGGACGTGGACAACTTTGGGGCTGTCATTCAGCTCCCCACAGCCATCTAAATGGGATTCTAGGTTGTGACCTTCTGAGTCGGGCTCCTTTCACTTTAGTGAGACTCACCCGTGCGGCTGCAGGTGTCGGCGTGGTTCACTGCCAAGTGGGACTGCGTGTGTACCTGTGCTGCTGTTCATCCGCTCACCTGCCATTCGGGTTCTTTCCAGTTCTTAGCCATTATAAACAGGGTGGCTTGCAAACACGCGAGCAGCTGCCTGAGGTCAAACCCGTGTCTTTCAGACCACCCCCACCCTCCCAACCCCCCAGAGAACCTGCCCAGAATGAGCGTGCCTGGGAGAACCATGTGAAGGAGCCAGGAGGCACGACCCCGTGGCACTGGGCGGGTAGGGGTGTAAACTATGGGGCCACACGGCCAAGGTTTAAATCCCAGCTCTGTCCTCTGCAGCTGTGTGACATTAGCCCGGTGACTTTGACTCTCTGTGCTTTGATTTTCTCCTTTGTAATACAGAAGAGCAATACCACTCCCTCCTAGGGTTGATGAGAAAATAAATGAATGAAAATACATAATGTAGTAGGGAGTGCAGTGCCCAGGAGTGCTCTTAGTGTTATTTTTATTTTTTCAACAAAAATTGAGCCCTAGCCAGTTTAGCTCAGCGGTAAAGCATCAGCCCATGGACCGATGAGTCCCGGGTTCAGTTCTGGCCAAGGGCATGTACCTTGGTTGTGGTTTATCCCTGGCCCTGGTTGGGTCGTGCGGGAGGCAGCCAGCCAATGTGTCTCTCACATCGATGTTTTTCTCTCTTCCTCTCTCTCTACCCAAAGATAAATAGAAAAATATCCTCGGGTGAGGATTAAAAAAAACCGACACATACTTTGTGTATGCCACTGTTATGGATACTGGCAATCAAAACAGCCCCCCTCCCCGCCGAAAAATGAATCTCTTACTTCATGGACTTTACATGTAAGTGGAGAAGAAAGGCAAACAAGCAATGTGATATATATCAGAGCATCTCAGGGGTGACAAGTATCATGGGAAAGCAAGCAGGGTGAGGGGGTGGCGTGGGTTCAGTTGTCAACAGGGTGTCAGGGGAGGCCTCAGTGACAAGCAGTGATGTTGGAGCAAAGACCCGAAAGAGGTGAGGATGCCCCTCCCAGGCCTGAAGGGAAGACAGAGAGGACAGGCAGTGCAAAGGCCCTGAGGCAGGAGTGCAACAGAAGGAGTCAGTGTGGCTGGAGCTGAGTGAGCAAGCGGAGGGGGGACATCAAGGCAGAGAGGGATCAGGGAAGATGGTGCCGGGCTTTGCAGTCATGGTGAGCACTGCGTTTACTCTGAGTGAGAGGGGAGGGTTCGAGCAGAGGAGGGACAGAAGCCGTCTCGGGTTCTGTCGGCGTGGCGAGCTGACTGTGGGGGGGCAGGCGTGGAAGCAGGGAGATCAGCAAGGAGACGGCACCAACAGTCTGGGTGAGAGGCAACAGCAGCTGGAATCCTAACCATGTCCCCTCCTTCCTTCCCTCCGTCTCCAGACGAGGGAACTGAAGCCCAGAGAGGTTACGCTAGGTAGTCAAGGTCACGCACCTAGTTGGTAGCAGAGCCTGGGTTCAAATCCACATCTGTATAGCTTCTGAAGTGAATGACTGAGCCCCCACCACAGGGGATCTGAACTGGGGACCGGTTTATTATTGCACACCTGTCATGTGCCAGGCACTGGGGATAAAATCCTGAATGAACCAGACACAGTGTGTCCTAGTGGCAGATGGAGAGGTGGAGGCTCAATGACAGCTATCTGCTGAGGCATCCTTTAAAGACTGCTGTGTGACCTTGGGGAAATACATTAACCTCTCTGGGCCTCCATTTCTTCTGGCAAAAAGCGCTGCGCCCAGTACCCACTTCTTGGGGTTCTGAGAGGAGTCTGTGATAATGCATGTCCTTGGCATAAAATTTCCATAAAGGTGGCTCCTTAGCCCCACTTCCCCTGACTCCCAGGGCCCAGAGGGAAGTCAGACGGGGTCTTGGAGGCCCGAGGAGGCTAGAGGAGTGGGCAGGCCCAGGCTACGGAGGACCTTGAGTTCTGGGCTGAGGAGCTGTGGCCATGCAGGGGATGAACAAAGGGAGAGCATGGAGGCCAAGAGACAAGGAAGGAGGCTGAGTTGAGGGTCCAGGGGGCAAGGAAGAGACCTGAGCTGGACTGGGGCATTGGGGACAAAGGGAGGGCCAGGGCCTGGCAGACTCTGGAGGTGGGAGGCAGGAGGGCCGACGTGTTGGGCCATTCTCAGAGTCCCATGTCCTGGGGTCCCGAGCAGGGGAGACCAGGCCCCTTCTAGGCAGCTGTGGAGGTGCTCTGCCCGTTGCTGGTTATGTGGGCCGGTCCCCCCTGCGGCAAAGACCTGACAGAGGTGAAGATGCCAGGCTGACTCAGTCATCCTCATTCCTCCGCTCCAGTCGAGCGACGGTCGCATGCCAGGCCCTGGACGTGGTGTGGGAACAAAACGGGCCTGTGACCCAGGGAGAGGAAAGGTCACCCGGGCCCGATTTGATTTACAAGGTGTGGAGAGCAGACACGCAGCACCTGTTTTTAGGACATGCTGTGTGATCCAGCCAAGCAGGGGTCTGAGTGGGGGCCTCCCTGGCCTGTGAGCACCGGCAGCAGAGGCAGGCGGGGAACGGAGTTCCTGGCAGGAAGAACAGCAGATGCAAAGGCCCAGAGGTGGGAATAGTACTCAACACATTGAGGGGCTTTAGCTGGAGTGTGGGGTCCACGGGGAAGGAGGGACTGGGACAGAAACTGTCTATAGGACTGATGCTCAAACCCCAGCTCGGCTTGGTACTTGCTGTGTGGCCTTGGTCGAGTCACTTCCCCTCCCTGAACCCCCATTTTCCCACCCGTAGCATCATCACGTACAAGGAGATTTAGTCTCTCTCCCATTCGTGCCTCAAACTCAGTGAATATTGATGCGCAGTTATTTACGGAGCGGCTGGTTGTTCTGGGCTCCGAGGGAGCCGTGGTTTGGTTACTGCTGGCCTGGAATGAGCAGGCTTTGGGAGTCTCTACAGGCCCGCGCTGAGAACCGCAGAGGGAGGTGGAGGATATAGCCAGTGCTCTTTGACTTTCCTTCACTTTTTCCTGCTAAAGCCTTCATGCATTCATGCATTCATGCATTCATTCATGCATGCACTCATTCATTCGCACATCTATTTGTCCACACATCCATTCGTTCATTCACGCACCCATCAGTTTAGTCACATATTCATTCATTCATTCAGCAGTCAGTCAGTCCGTCCTTCAGGCAAATACTGGTTGAGCACGGGCAGAGTCCCAGCTCTATGGATCCCACCCTGGGCTCCTGGGGGTGTGGCTCGACCAGACTTGGAGATGGGAACTGCTCATTTAAACACTCAGTGAGCCCTGGCTGGTTTGGCTCAATGGTTAGAGCATTGGCCTACGGTCCAGAGAGACCCAGGTTCGGTTCCCACTAAGGGCACCTACCTTGGTTGTAGTTTGTCCTTGGTTGTAGTTTGTCCCCGGCACTCGATGTGTCCCTTTCACGTCAATGTTTTTTTTTTTCTCTCTCTCTCTCTCTCTCTTCCTCTCTTTCCCTCCCACTCTATCTGAACAAAAAATGGAAAAATGTCCTCCGGTGAAGATAAAATAAAAACCTTCAGTGAATATTCAGGGACTCCTGAAGGGCACAGGATCTGTTCCTCTTTGGCGTCTCTGTTTTCTTCTGCTGTAACCTGGGGAGGAAGTTTTTCCCTGAGGAGCTGTCCTGAGATCAAAGCTGAAAATGCTGACAGTTAACGAATGCGTTTCCTCAGCAGGTAGCAGGAGCCAGGTGCTTCCCAGTTTTACTACTTTTAATCCTCAAGTAGGATTAAAACTGAGGTAGAGATTATCGTTATCCTCATGTGACAGGAAACTGAGATTCAAAGAAATTCGATCTGCTGCCAGGGGCACAGAAAGGGCCAAGGCCCAAACACTCAATTGCTGATCTGCCTGGGAACTGACGACCTCACAGCCCCCGCCCACTGGGCTAAATCTGCCCGGCAACCGGTGACATCACTAAGACTGTGGTTCAGGCTCAACCTATGGAGTACCTGCTAATACCTCTGACCCATAAGGACAGTAGGATGTGATGAGCGCTTACTGAGTGCCAAATGCTGTGCGAAGCAGTCCCTCCTCCGGGTTCACAAATGTCCATTGTTGCCTCTATTACTGTGAATAATCATGATTTTAGCCCAGATGTATTGACTGCAGACCATGAGCCAATCATTTTTACGGCTATTGACACATTCAACCTTCCCACTATTTCTACCGTTAAAAATTAGCAAACATTTATATAGTACTTACTCTGTGCCAGACACAGTTCCAAACACTTTTCCATGCTCACAACAACCCCGTGAGGTAATGATTATTATCATCCCCATTTTATGGATGAAGAAACTGAGGCACAGAGAGGTTGAGTGACTTGCCCACAGCCACACAGCTGGTGGGACATAGACTTCAGACCCACGTATTCTGGCTCCAGGGTCTATGCCATTAACCAAGACACTGTGCGATTTCTCTTATCCCCATGTTACCATTGAGGAAACTGAGGCATGGAGCGATTTAAGCACCTGGTCTCAGCTGGGCTAGAAAGTGCCAAAACCAGACTCTGGGCATGTGATGTCCAGTTCCAGAACTGGGCCCTTATCCACACTTGTGTCGCGGTGGCCACTCAGAAGCAGAGCCTGCAAAGTCGCCACCTCCACCCCTCTGAGGTGACCAGCCCTCCCTCCTTGTCCCATGGGGAACAGCCCCCAGCCAGGGACAAAGGAGCCTTTACCAGCTTTGTAGACCACACATCAGCTTCCCAACAGTCCCCCTCCAACCCCCTCGGGACACTGCCCTTCGGGAACCCTGGCTGACTGGGCTGAGCCTCCCCAGAGCCCTCCTGGGACCCAAGGCAGAGGGCACAGTTCTCTATGTAGCCTCTGTCCTTCTGCCCCAAGCCTGAGCCTGATGCCAGGCCTTGGAGAAACTCCCCATCCCACAGATCTCCAAAGCTAGTGGAGGAAGGCCTTCAGGAAAGACACCAGGAGCTTGCTGGGTGAGTCGCAACTTTCAGTGGGCCTCAGTTTCCCCATCTGTCAACTGGGCGGACAAGGAGGAACTAACAGAAAAGGCCTCTGCAGGCCACCTGCGTTTGCCACCTCACTGGGTCCAACACCTGGCCTCCTTTTTATGAAAAACAGTTGTTTTCATGGGAAGCGTATTTTTTTCTTTAATGTTTTCATTCATTCAGTGAATGTTCTATTAAAGTAAAACTCACAAGCATGTTGTGCAGTGACTCAACGCATTTTGCAAAACGGGCACACCGTAATTACCAGCCCCCCATGTGCCTCTACCCCACAATTCCTCATCCCCCCAAGGGTAACCACCACCACCCCCTCCTAACACACAACTTCCTTTCCCGTGTTTGAACTTCCCGCAACTGGACGGATGATCTGGCCACTCTCTTGCCCCTCATCCTCATCCTTCATCTTTCATTCAATACTACGTTTCTGAGGGGTTTCTTTTGGCTTGTGTTTTGTTTTTATTGATTTTCAGACAGACAGGAAGGGACAGGGAGAGAGAGAGAAAGAGAAACATTGATGTGAGAGAGAAGCATCAATCGGTTGCCTCCCATGCACGCCGACCAGGTATTGAACCAGCAACCTGGGTATGTGCGCTCATCGGGAATTAAACCAAAACCCTTCGATGACAGGTTGGTGCTTCAACCAACTGAGCCACGCCGGCCTGGGCATGTTTTTGAGTTTTTGCCTGTGCAGTTGGACTCCAACCCTCTTTTTTTTTTTCTTATCCTCACCCGAGGACATTTTTACATTTGTCTTCAGATAGAGTGGGAGGGAGAGAGGGAGGAAGAGAGAGAGAGAGAGAAAGAAACATTGATGTGAGAGAGACATATCAAGTGGTCGCCACCCACACTACCCCAACCGGGGCCAGGGACAAACTGCAACGGAGGTACGTGCCCTTAGCGGGAACTGAACCTGGGTCTCTCTGGACCGCAGGCCGACGCTCTAACTGCTGAGCCAAACAGGCCAGTGCTCAATGTATTGTCTTAAGTGTACTATAAAGATACAGATGGCCCTGGCCAGTTTGGCTCAGTGGTTAGAGTGTCGGCCAGCGGACCAATGAGTCATGGGTTTGATTCTGGTCAAGGGCATGTACCTCGGTTGCGATTCATCCCCGGCCCTGGTTGGGGTCGTGCTGGAGGCAGCCACTCGATGTGTCCCTTCCACATCCATCAATGTTTCTCTCTCTCTCCCTCTCACTCTATCTGAACAAAAATTGAAAAATGTCCTTGGATGAGGATAAAAAAAAAAAACCCCACAAACACCCAATGAAATATGTCCCCAACTCAACTTCACCTTAGTCAGGTCCCCCAAATCCTCATCCCTCTCCTACACCATGGACCGGGGACTCTGGGGGGATGTTGCGACAGAAAGAGACAGTGGATGAAATGGATAGTTCTCAAAACATCTCCCATTGGGCAGTTTTACTTTTGTGATTTGGAAAAGCAGCTCAAGTGAGGGGCTTGAAGCTTAAGACAGGTTTAGCTTCTCAATGACCCCACGTGTGTGTGGGGGGTAGCAGGAGGGGGTGGAGTACTTCTTTGGCCTCAGTTGGTTTCCTCGCTGGTAAAATGGGGTGGCGACTTAGCGTCTTCCTCCTGGAGAGTTGGGGTGAAAACTAAATGTACGGAAAGCATCTAGTCCCGCTTTGCAGATGGGAAGTGCTCCATGTCCCACCAGCTGTGTGGCTTTGGGCAAGTCACTGACCCTCTCTGTGCCTCTCTGTCTTCATCCATGAAATGGGGACAATAATCACTGTCACCTCATAGGATTGTTGTGGGGTTTCAGTAAACCATTCTCACTTTGCAGATGAAAAAATCAGGCACAGAGAAAGCCCCTTGCCAAGGTGCCCCTCGCCCGTCTCCTCGCTCCTCCCGAGATCTCTCTGCGGCTTTCTGCTGCCTCTGTGTGTCCTGGTGACCTCAGCTGTGAAGCTGGACACGGTGCAGGTTCGGGGATCTTAGGGAACTTGCAAATGCAGGCCCCTGGCCTTGCACCTTCCCAGGTGACCTGTGTCCTCACCTCCTCCCCGTTCTCATGGTGTCTCCCACCCTCCTACAGCCAGAAGCTGTCAGGTGAATACTTCCGGTACAAAGGCATCCCCTTCCCGGTGGGCATCTACTCGCCAGAGAGCATCAGCATCACGGAGAACGCCGAGGTGCAGGATGATGACATCTTCGTTGTCACCTACCCCAAGTCAGGTACCTGCTGGGTTGGGCTGGGGGTGGTGAAGGGAGGAGACAGAGGACAAGAAGGGCACGCTGAGGACTACAGGGGAAGGGGAAGGGGCTGGGTTTGTTCAGAATGGGGTGACCTTGGCCTTTGCACTGGTGCCCCCCCAGCAGATCTCAGATCCCTCCCCTGCCCCAGGTCAGCTCTCACGTCCACAGAGGGCCTTCCCTGTCCTCTCCATCCCCTTCAGTCACCTCAGCCCTTACTCCACGTAACACTACCAACCGCCATATATTTATCTGTTGATTTCTTCTCTGGTTTCCCCACTAGAATGTGGGCTCCTGGCGGGCAAATATCTTAGTTTGTCTTATTCACTGCTGTGTTCTTTTTCTTTGAACCCGAGACAGTGTCTGGTACATCATAAGTACCCCGTAAATGTCTGTGGAAGAAAGGGGGAGGGGGAAGGGGGAGGCTCTGCAGTGACTTCGCTGCAAGTCCTTGGGGAGGTTTTAGTGCGAGAAGGGACAGACTTCAACATTTTCTTTTCTAAAATGATGAGTTGACTTTTTTTAAAAAGTATTTTTGAAATTTTTTCAAAATCTGACGTTCATCCTTTCAGCGTGGAGTTCTATGTGGGGTTTTTTGGGTAACAGCTTTGAGATACAATTCACATACCATTCAGTGCACCCATTTTTTTTTTTTTTAATCCTCACCTGGGGACATTCCTCCATTTTTTGTTCAGATAGAGTGGGAGGGAGAGAGAGGGAGAGAGAAACATCGATGTGAAAGGGACACATCGAGTGGTTGCCAGCGCACGACCAACCAGGGCCGGGGACAAACTGCAACCGAGGTACGTGCCCTTAGCGGGAACCGAACCCGGGTCTCTCTGAACCTCAGGCCGACGCTCTAACCGCTGAGCCAAACCGGCCATAGCCAGTGCACCCATTTTAAAGTGAGATTCTATGGCTGTTGTGTATTCACAGTTGTGCAACCAGCACCACAATCAGTTTTAGGGCATTTTTATCACCCCAACGGGAAACCCTGTACCCATTACATCACCTCCCAACCCCCACATTCCTGTGCCCAAGCCCCTGGCCATCATTAATCTACTTCCTGTGTCCATGGATTTGCCTGTTCTGGACAGTTCATTGAGTGCGTGTCCTGTGTGACTGGCTTCTTCCACTCAGGGGAACGTTCGCGAGGTCCCTCTTAACCAGTTCCTCGCTGATCAGCAGTGACTCGATTCCAACCCTGTGCCTTTATGCACACTGTAAGCTTTGTACACAACCCCCCATCTTACACGTACATCGCGTGCACACGTGTGCCTTTGCACAAGTCCTTTTTTTTTTATTAAGTAGAATAAGCTCCTAGATATGGAATTGCTTGGCCAAAGGGCCGGGCATCTGCAGTTGTGATGGATATAATCAAATGTCCCTCCATCCAAGTTGTAGAAATCTATTCCCCAAACAGCAGGCTGTGTTTGAAACAGCTTTGGAGATGCAAGGTGGTGATATTTGCACCAGGTGGGTGTACTTAATGCCACTGAACTATGGGTAAATTGGTAAATTTTATGTTCTCTATATTTCACCACACACCCACAAAAAAGAATGGTTAGCTAATAACAGGGGAGTAAACTACCAAGGGGTAAAGAGAGCCCCAGTGGATCCTGGAAGAGTGAAGACAGGGAGCAGCCAGGCCGTCTACGTCTGAAGCAGAACACCCAAGGACATTTGCTGGGGGTGGGGGTGGCGGGAGTGTCACCGGGTCCATTGCACTGCTGGCCCCTGTCCATCACAGCAGCCGGCTGAGCGGAGCCTGGGAAAACCGGGCGCAGAAACGCCAGACTCCAGCAGGGTTCCTCCAGCGCCCTCTACTGACAGAGCTTGACATTGCACGGCTGGCAAAGGAGAAATGTTCGCCGGATGCAGCAGCTGAGAGGCGCTGGAGCCGAGGGCCAATGCACGGAGAATTCCCAGGGTGGTAGTTAGAATCCAAGGCAACAGAATACTGACAACAGGTGGTTGTTAACATTTATCCTTCTCATTATTTCTGGTCTAACTTGCCTGTAGTCTCCTGGAACCCACACCTGTGAACTGGGTCATTGATGAGGTCCCTTCCTTCCCCATTTGAGGCTCCCCACAAAATCACGGGGTAATTCCCAGGAAGGGGCAAGTGAAAAGAGCTGAAAATTTTAAGTCCAGTCACCTGGATTCAATTCCAGCTTCCCCGGTGCGTGGATGGATTAGCGAGTCCTCCGGCCCTAATACATGAGCCTCAGAATCTAAGAAGCCGGACCCAATAGTTTGTTTCCCATCCTGTAACTCCAATCGGTGCTGGAGGCAGGGAGGGGAGGGTGTGGGGTAACCGAGCAGCCTCAGGGAGCCTGGTTCCTTCAGCCATGGCTCTGCCATCCCCGGAGTCCCCATTCCCACTGGGTCTCTGCATCCAGCCAGCAGACAGGGCTCAAGCGAGTGGGAGTCACATGGGATGTGTTTATGGACCAGGCCTGGAACCCACTGCACGTGGCTGCCACCTGCACGTCCTTGGCCAGAGCTGTCACGTGGCCCCACGCAGCTGCAGGGGAGGCTGTGTAGTCCGGTCAGAGTCCCTGTAGGAAAATACAAGGGGGCTGGGTGGATGGCTCTCCAGTCTCTGCCACGTGCCACCTCCCAGCTCTGCCACCTGGGCCAGCGACCTTGTTTCTTTGAGTTTCAGCTTCCTGCTCTGAAAATAAAGATAACCAACTCCACTTTCCCCGCTGGGTGTGAGGAATCCGGGCATAAAATACGTAGCCATTTGTGCAGTAAATGAAGCCATTATAAATCTCCCTCTTCGCCCCTCCCCATCTCCCATTAATTTGCCCAATTTCTCCCACCAGGCACCAACTGGATGATCGAGATTCTCAGCTTAATCATAAAGGACGGGGACCCCTCCTGGATCCGCTCAGAGCCCATCTGGGAGCGGGCGCCTTGGTGTGAGACCATCTTGGGTGCCTTCAGCCTCTCGGACCAGCCCAGCCCCCGCCTCATGAGTTCCCACCTCCCCATCCAGCTCTTCACAAAGGCCTTCTTCAACTCCAAGGCAAAGGTGCAGGAGGAAGGGCTGGGAGGTGGGGGGAGAGCGCACATAACTAAGTGATGAATTCAGCACATATTTACTAAGCACCTACTATGTCCTGGCCCTGATCTAGAACAGTAGTAAAAAAAACCACAATGTGAGCCCACATTCTAAAGGGAAACAGGCGGCCATGGCCGGTTTGGCTTAGCAGTTAGAGCATCGGCCCTCGGACCAAAGAGTTGTGGGTTCAATTCTGGTCAAGGGTATGTACCTCGGTTGCAGTTTGGTCCCCGACCCTGGTCGGGGTCATGTGGGAGGCAGCCAGTCGATGTGTCTCTCTCACATCGATCTCTCTCTCTCTCTCCCCCTTCCTCCCACTCTATCTGAAGATAAATGGGAAGATATCCTTGGGGGAAGATTAAAAATATAATAAGTAAATAAAGGGGAATAGGCAGAGAATAGATGGAATAAATAAGAAAAACATTGAATATGTCCAAGATGAAAAATTCACATCATGAAGGAAGAGAGGGTTAGAGTTAGGGGTGGGTGTTGCAGTTATAAGTAGGGTGGTCAAGGGAGTCCCCAGCAAGAATGTCCCTTTGGAGTAAAGACCTGGAAGGTGAAGGAAGAAGCCAGGGAGGGGTGTCTGGGGGAAGAAAGTTCCAGGGAGAGGGAAGAGTAGGTGCAAAGGCCCCAGGGTGGGTGTGATGTGTCTGAAAACCAGCAAGAAGGCCCGTGTGGTGGGAGCCAAGCGAACGCGCCGGAGAGCAGTGGAAATAAGGCCAGGGAAGTAACGGGGCCAAAATGTGCAGGGACGTGTGGGCGGTGGAGCCAATTTATGTTTTCAGTGATGCCCTCTGGTGGCGAGGTGGGGAACAGCCCGTCACGAAGAGGGCAGAAGCGGGGAGAGTCGGAGTGGACGATGCGGTTGGAGGCGACCAGGGTGGTGGCCGTGGGGGTGAAGAAAAGGGGGTGTAGTTTGAAGGTAGAATCAGGATGATTTGCTGACAGATTGGCTGTGGGTGTGAGAGAAACAGATGAGTCCAGGTTGTCTCCAGGGCGTTTGGCTGCAGGAGACAGGGAGGATGGGGCTGTCATCAGCTGAGACCCAGGGCAGGGAGGAGGGGTTTGGGGGAATATGGGGAGCCCTGCAGTGGCCCGCGTCGCCCAGGTGTAGGTCGCCAGTGGGCAGCGAGGTAGATGAATCTGGATTTGACGGGAGAGAGATCCGGGCTGGACACAGATGTTTGCAATGTGCAGATAACAGATGGATAGATGAGTAATTAAAGCCACGAGACTGGTGAGATCCCCCAGGAAGTGAGTGTAGTCAGAGACAAATGGGGACAGCAATCCGGGACTCCCTGAGACCACCCTCAGGCTCTGCTTCACTGGGAGTCAGAACTCAACAAAACTGTTAGACTCCGGCGACTGTCACTACACCGAGAGCAGCGATTAAAGTCAGCGAGGGCAAGAGACACGTGGGGTGGGCGGAGACAGTGCCAGCTTCCACCCAACGGCTTAGTCCTCGCCGCAGTGACCTGTGACAACAAGCACGGAGCACTGTCACCCCAGGGACACTCACCTGAGCCTTGGTGCCCAGGGTTTTTGTTGGAGGTTGGTCGCATACATGGCTGACCACCATGGGGCTGACCTAGATCTTGGGGAAGGAGACAGTTGACAGGGAAGGACATGTCTGATGGGGCTGCAGGGGAATTGGTTATAGACTATGAACCTGGTAAACAGATTGGAGCCAGGTAATCCAGGCCTCAAATGCCAGGTCCAGGGTCTGGGACTCTGTCCAGGGCACTGGACAGCCAAGGAGGGCAGAGTCAATTCTGGGTGAAGGAACACCCTCTGGGGCTGTGTGGAGGTTGGGAAACTAGGCAAGAGGCAGGGAGGGGGCTGGAGTGAAAGTCTAGGCAGGAAAATTTGAGGCTCTTGGAAGAGGAAGGAGGGGCAGCTTTTCTTCTCTTTTGGTTGACACCTCTTGCCCTGATCTCCCCGATCCTGAACTCCATCCCTTTCTCCTCCACTCTCTCCCTAAAGCCAAATGTCCTTCCACCTGATCCAGAAACAGTCCCTCTCTCCTCCTAGAATGTGGTTGGAGGGAGCTCTCCCTGTACTCTGGGATGAGTGAAATGATCTGAGCTACCAAAGCTGGGAAGTTCCTGAAAAGTCTACCCTGAGTCCTTCCTGCTGCAGGGTCAGAAAAGGGGGCTCAAAGCACACAGCCTCAGGGGCTGGGGTCCTGGCCGTGTCTGACTCCTTCTTCCCTGTCCCCAATACCCATACACAGGTGATTTACATGGGCCGGAACCCCCGGGATGTGGTGGTGTCGCTCTATCATTACTCCAAGATTGCGGGGCAGTTGAAGGACCCCGGCACCCCTGACCAGTTCCTGCAGAACTTCCTCAAAGGCGAAGGTGAGGACGGGGAAGGGGGATGTGGGGGGAGAAGCCCCTAGTGGCCCAGACCGGAAGAGGGACAGAGGGATGAGAAGGAGAGAGAGGCAGAGATACAGGGCATTATAAAGGGCGAGGGAGACAGAGAGGAGACCAAGAGAAACAGAGAGACTGAGACAGAGAGACAGAGAGAGACAGAGGGAGGGAGTGAGACCAGGAGACTGAGAGAAACACCAAAGACAATGAGAGGAACAGAAATGGGGAGAAGAATGAAAGAGAGAGAGAGCACGCGTGCACACGTGCGAGAGAGAAATGGTGGATCGAAGCTCCATCCCAGGTAGAGGGCGTGCAGGAGGCGGTGGATCGATATGTCTCCCTCTCTCTAAAAATATTTTTCTAAATCATTTTCAAAAAGAGATGAAGAGAGAAAGAGCCAGGAAGGCAGAGGGACATGGGGTACCAGATGTGGAGGGCACCCAGCTTGAAGGGGCCAGGCCTGGAGCCCCAGCTGGGTGGCCCTGTTGCCCGGCCCTCACCCCTCCGCCCCTCTGCCCGCAGTGCAGTTCGGCTCCTGGTTCGACCACATTAAAGGCTGGATTCGGATGCAGGGCAAAGAGAACTTCCTGTTTATCACCTACGAGGAGCTGCACGAGGTGATTCCCCGCCACCCGGCCCAGCACCCCCCTTCCTCCCCTCCCCATCCCCTACTTCCCCTCTGGTAAGGCCTGCTCCGCTGTGGATGCATTAGGTACTGGGGTGACAGCAATGAGCAGAGCAGGGTCCCTGAGACCCCGGAGCGGAGAGGAACCAGGGATAAGTATATAAAATCAATAGCAGCTGGGGAGAAAAGCTAAGGAGAAAAAGGGTTTTCCGTAGGGTGGTTGGGGAGACCTCCAGGAGAAGATAACACTTAAATGAAGATCTGAAGGAGGAGAGGGAGTCACGGAGCTATCTGGGGAAGGTGTCCTGGGCAGAGGGACCAGCCAGTGCAAAGGTCCTGTGGTGAGAGTGGACGTACTTGGTGTAGTCCAAGGATTGGACCGAGGGCTCCTAGCCAGAGCAGAATGAGTGGCGGCGAGGTGAGAGATGAAGGCAGATAGTAAGGACTGTGGCTCTTCTCTGAGTAGGTGGGCACCATAGGTGGGTTCTGAGCAGGGGAGGTGATAGGATCAGTGACACCATGTGAAGCTGTGACGCGTGGAAAGTGAACTTCACTGGCGGCTGCGACCTGAAGGGAACAGGGAAGCCGTGGAAGGAAAAAACAAACTTTGGAGTTAGGCTGGGATCCTGTCTGGACCCCATCGGACATTACCTGGGACGGGCATCCAGGAGAGAGATGCCTTCTGGCTGGAGCAATCAGGGAGGGCTTCCTGGAAGGAGGGGCCATGCAGAACGCCGACAGCTTTGCGCAGCTGCGAGGAGGATGCTGAGCTCCTAGCTGGAACAATCCACGGTGAACGTGCCCAGCTGTTCGAGGTTTTTAGCGAAGATCTGTGCTGAGCCCGGGAGCCTGGGAGGCTCCCAGTAGGTGTCCCTTTACCAACGGTCCCAGACATGTTCCCTTCGTGTATTCTTCATTGTTGCTGTTGAGAGTATCACAGATGTCCCCCGTTTCCCCCTCTGCTCCCTCACTCCGTGTACTTTTCGTATTCTCCTTTCTGTCGGTACTCTTCGTAGTGGAAAGAGCCTGGACGTTGGTGTCCGATGACGCGGTTAAATCTCTGAGCCTCGGAAGCCTCATCCTTAGAATGGGTGAACAGTGCCAGCTCACAGGGCTGTTGTGAGGGCCGCAGTGCCCGGCACTGGCATACTGTAACCCCCCGGCCAGGTTAGCTCCCAGGACCTTAGCGGAGCGTGTAGTCATCGCGAGTGGGTCCCGAGCCAGGGTCGGCCTGGTCAGAGAACCGTGAAGGCCAACGGCACGCAGCCGGCGCCGCACACGGACTCACTTCATCCCCACGAAGTCCGGACACGTGAGCTGTTGGACTGAACCACATGAAACTGCGGCTGTTCAGTAATCTTTTTTATTCTCAATCCTCACCCGAGGGCATTTTTGCATTTATCTTCAGATAGAGCGGGAGGGAGAGAGAGAGAAAGAGAGAGAGGAAAACATTGACTGGTTGCCACCCGCACGACCCAACCAGAGCCGGGGACAAACTGTAACCGAGGTACATGCCCTTAGTGGGAACCGAACCCGGGTCTCTCTGGACCGCAGGCCGACGCTCTAACCGCTGAGCCAAACCGGCCAGGGCAGACATTTGGTAATCTTATACGGTTCACCCCAATATTGCTATTTTAGGAGGAGGGAACGGAGGGTTTATAACCTAGAGCGCGTTGGTAACTTGTCTGAAGCACAGAGCTCTTCCCTGCGGACCCCATGGGTTGTTTCTTTTTTTCTCATCCTGGTAAGCTTCTTTTGATAGAAAGATCCAGAAAAGAGTTTGGCATCACCCCTCCCCCCTCTCTTCCACCCAGATTTATTCTCCAAACCCAAAACTGGGCCACGCAGCCCGCCAGAGTCTGGGCTGCCCTGGGTGAGAAGCACCGGCAGCACGTCAGATTTCTGGGACACGTCCGTGGTTCCAGAGGATAAAGGGCCGATGGTTATGAAACCGGGAATGGCCTGGAAAATTGGGGCTGAGGCTGGTGGAGCTGACCGAAGGCTGACTGTTCCCGGTGCAGAGGAGGGAAGGCAACGAGTTAGAGGGGAGGACTGTGGGTTGTGGGGATCCAAATCCCAGTCCCCCCCTGGCTGTGTGACCCCGGACAAGTGCCTTCCCCTCTCTGGGCCTCCAGCGACCGATGGAGATACTGACACCTCCCTGCAAGGCTATCGGCAGCATCGGCACAGATATACTGGAGGGGCTTGGAGCAGAGCTTGGTACACAGTAGGCGCTCAGTCCACAGTGACTTGGACCATCATTGTCACAAGGAGGACAGACTTGCACTCCATCTGAATCGGGGGGTTTGCCAGGTGGGGAAGGGGGCATGGGGCCTTCCCAGCAGCCTCGTGCCAAGGGCTGCAGGGAGCAAAGTGCAGGGATGGTGAGTCCCAGGAGGAGGGGGTGGGAGCACCCAGGAAGGGTGTCTTGAAAGCCAGGCCTGGTGACTGGAACTCTTGTCTCGGGGCACTAGGGAGCCACAGGAGGGCTGGGAGCAGGCTCAGATTCCTTCCTTGCCTGGGGGACTAGAGGCAGGGAGGCCAGGGAGGAGGCCAGGGCAAGAGTCTATAGGGAGAGAATTAGGCCTGGCCAGGCCTGTAGGGACACAGAAGGGGCATGACAGCGGGAGTGAAGGGCAGAGGGACAGGGCTGATGACTGGCGGGCATGCGGGGGAAGGGAAGGAGGGGTGAGGCTGTCTGGCTCTGTGATGTGCGACCGACCAACCCTCTGGGCTGTTCTGGTATGGGGACCTGGGGGAGGAGCAGGTAGGAGGCACAGACTGGCTGACGTCCAGTTTCTAACCTGAAGGAGGGTGATTCTACATAAGGTGCTGAACTGACCTCTGCCCCCTGCTGTGACCTCTGACCCAGCCTCTCCCCTTCCCTCCCACCCACGGAACCTGCCAAAATCCCAAACTGTACAAACCCTCAGAGGCCAGAGCCCAACCCCTTGGCTTGCAGGTGGGGAAACTGAGGCACAGAGGTGGCGTCACCCAGACAAGTCTGGGTTGGGACTCCAACATCCAAATTCTGGGTCTGGTGCTCCTTCCTTGCCTGGGTCCCCTCTCTCCACTGCCCCGCCCTCCCCTGGCCCCCCTGACCCCTCTTTCCTGCCCCCAGGACCTCCGGGGCTCCGTGCAGCGCGTCTGCCAGTTCCTGGGCCGGCAGCTGGGCGAAGAGGCGCTGGGCTCCGTGGTGGCGAACTCTTCCTTCGATGCCATGAAGGCCAACACCATGTCCAACTTCACACTGTTGCCCCCCAGCCTGCTGGACCAGCGCCGCGGCGCCTTCCTCCGGAAAGGTACAGGACCTCGGCTTCCAAGCCTCCTAGGCCACTGCCGGGCTGTGTGGCTCGGGCGAGTTACTTAACCTCTCTGGGCCTCAGTTTCCCCAGCTATAATCTGGGGGTGCTCCGAACAGAACTGCCTTCACAACATCACTGTGGACCCAGAACTGACTCCACACACAGGGCTTAACATAGGGCCTGGACACAGCAGGTGCTGGGGGGGAGGGGAGGCCCATCACCGGAGGCCTCCCCTCTCCCCCCAGTTGCAAGTGGGAACAAACGGCCAGCTCTGAACCATAAGAGGCTATTTATTTATTCCCCCCCCCTTTTCTTTTTATCCTCACCCGAGGACATTTTTGCATTTATCTTCAGCTAGAGCAGGAAGGAAGGAGAGAGGGAAGGAGAGAGAGAGGGAAGCATCATTGTGAGAGAGACACATCGAGTGGTTGCCACCCACAGGACCCCAACCGGGGCCAGGAACAAACCACAACCAAGGTACGTGCCCCCAGCGGGAACCAAACCCGGGACTCTCTGGTCTGCGGGCCAAATCTCCCAAACGCTGAGCCAAACCAGCCAGGGCATTTTTATTATGTTTTTAAATCCTCGCCTGAGGACATGTTTTTATTGATTTTAGAAAGAGAGGAAGGGAGAGGAACAGAGAGAGAGAACATCAATGTGAGAGAGAAACATTGATCCATTGCCTCCCATACACACCCACAACATAGGTATGTGCCCTGACTGGGAATCGAACCCGCAACCTTTTGGTGCACAGGACAACGCTCCAAACAACGGCACCACCCAGCCAGGGCGCTAGGAGGCTATTTAAACATTCCCGTGCAGCATTCCAGGGTTAGGGTGGGAGTGTGTGAGTTTCCTGTAGCTGCTGAAACAAAATACCACCAACTTAGTGGCTTAAAACAACACACATGTATTCTCTCGTGGTTCTGGAGGTCAGACATCCGGAATCGGTTCTCGCTGGGCTGAAACCAAAATGTCAGGAGGCCCCTGTTCCGTCTGGAGGTGCTGGAGCAGAAGGGTACCCCGCCTTTCCAGGTTCCGGCCCTGCCTGCTGCCTTGGCCCCTGGCCCCTTCCCTGCATCTCCAAAGCCAGCAGCGTAGCATCTTCTCTGAGTCTGACCCTCCTGCCTCCTCTTACAAGGACTCTTGTCATTTCATGGGGCCCACCTGGATACTCCAGGATCATCTCCCCCCTCTCAAGATCTTTAACGTAATCATAGCTACAAAGCCCCTTTTGCCACAAAAGTTCACCCAGAAGCGGGAAAGAGGGTGCTGGGGTGCTGGGGCGATGTTCCTCATCGGGCACAACCTCCCTCCCGCCAGGGGTCTGCGGAGACTGGAAGAATCACTTCACGGTGGCGCAGAGCGAAGCCTTCGACCGCGTCTACCGCGAGCAGATGCGGGGCATGCCGACCTTCCCCTGGGACGAGGACCCCGAGGATGCCAGTCCGGACCCCGACCCCAGCCCCAGCCCCGGCCAGGCCTCCGAGCACCCCCATCAGTGACCCTGAGAATAAACGCATCGCTCCTGCCTGTGCTCCTCGATGTGCTATGGAGGTGGCGTGCCTCCGGCGGGCGGCAGGGGGCGCGCGCGAGGGCAGGCTGAGGCGGGGTGGGGTCCCTCGCCTCGCACCAGGGCCTACAGGGGGCCGTGCCCTCCTCCCCACCTGGCACGCCAGCGGGGTCGGTGACGGAGAAGCCCCACAGCGTGGGGCACCTGACTTCCCCAGGGCTGGGGTGCTGCAGCCAGGACTCCTGGGTCCTTAGGGAGGAGGGGCTGGGGACCAGGACCCCTGGGTCTGAGGGAGGAGGGGCTGAGGCTGGACCCCTGGGTCTGAGGGAGGAGGGCTGGGGACCAGGACGCCTGGGTCTGAGGGAGGAGGGGCTGGGAGCCTGGGCTCCTGGGTCTGAGGGAGGAGGGGCTGAGGCTGGACCCCTGGGTCTGAGGGAGGAGGGGCTGGGAGCCTGGGCTCCTGGGTCTGAGGGAGGAGGAGCTGAGGCTGGACCCCTGGGTCTGAGGGAGGAGGGGCTGGGGGCCTGGACCCCTGGGTCTGAGGGAGGAGGGGCTGAGGCTGGACCCCTGGGTCTGAGGGAGGAGGGGCTGGGGGCCTGGACCCCTGGGTCTGAGGGAGGAGAGGCTGGGGGCCTGGACTCCTGGGTCTGAGGGAGGAGAGGCTGGGGGCCTGGACCCCTGGGTCTGAGGGAGGAGAGGCTGGGGGCCTGGACCCCTGGGTCTGAGGGAGGAGGGGCTGGGGGCCTGGACCCCTGGGTCTGAGGGAGGAGGGGCTGGGGGCCTGGACTCCTGGGTCTGAGGGAGGAGGGGCTGAGGCTGGACCCCTGGGTCTGAAGGAGGAGGGCTGGGGGCCTGGACTCCTGGGTCTGAGGGAGGAGGGGCTGAGGCTGGACCCGAGTCTCCCACTAGGCTGTGGAAAATCCAAGTTTCTGTCATGAAGCAGGTTTATTCTGAGCAAAGGTAAAAGGGAGACCCAACGACTCACGCCCGAGCACCTACAAAACCATCCCAGCACCTGCCCAGTCCCTCTCCAGGGCTCTGAGCCGCTCCCCAGCAGGTGTGTCCCCACCGATTTCGGGTCCCTCGTTATTCAGCCCAGCTCCCTCGATTGGGGTCTCTCCTCCCCTTGGCCAAGCTCAGTTTACCCTACTCCTGAGCACGTGGGTCCCAGGGACCCCCTTCTTCACCTCACACAACCCAGCGTGGGGGCCCCTCAGTTCTGACGTGACCGCAGTGGGACGTGTGCTGTTCCATGACTCCGGCTCACTGCGACGTTCTGTCCATTTTCTAGACGGTGCCAGTGAGGTCTAGAGTGGGCATGGGATTTGCCCAAGTTCTGGAATAAGTCGAAAAAAATCCCTTCTGCTTCTCAGACTCTGAGGCCACAGGCACACCAGGCCGGGGCCCTGAGCAGACGGTCCTCCAACTCTCCTGGGCTGGGCTTCCGTCAGGGTCGCCCCCTGAGTCCTGCCTGGGTGGCCCAGTCTGGCTGCCGACCACCTCTGGGCCCCAGGGGTTTGGGTGCAGCATCACCAAACCTTCTTCGCGTTGGGGACAGGTAGCGAAAGCGGCGGGAAGGGCCGAGGGGCAGGGGGCTGCCCCAGGGCTGGAGCCCGGCCAGCGGGCGGGAGTCCGCCTCGCCCCTGGGGGTGCCCCCAGTGCCCCGCTGCCGCATCAGGGCCTTGGCTGGGGTGTCCTTGGAGTCCCAGGACTTCTTGAGCTGTGGAGGGAAAGAGAAGGAGGTGAGACCAGGCTCCTGGGGGCTGAGCCCGGGGGAGGGAGACAGACAATGAAAGCGGGAGGAGGTGAGACAGGAGGAGATGACACAGAAGGGGGAGGTCAGGGAAGGGGCTCCGGAAACTGAGGGGAGGGGAGAAGGCCCTTGAGCTGCAGAACCAAGAGGGAGGTGAGCGGGGAGGCCTGGGGACTCCGGACCTCCAGGAGGTGCCCCCCCTGCACCTTTGCAGCTGGGGAGGAACCGGAAGCAGCCAGCAGCCGCCTGGGTGGGGGCAGCAAATATTTGCCAAGGGAGGTGATGCTGGGTGAGGACGGCTGGGGACCAGGTGGAGGCGAGGACCTTGGCCCTGTCCCGCCCATCCCCCTTCTCCCTGGGTCTGAGGGAAGCAATTCCTGGGATATTTTCTCCCTCACCCTCAGGACCGGCCTCTAGTTCCCCCTTAGCAGATGAGGAAACGGAGGCTTAGAGGGGGCACAGCTCTCAGAGATCCTGCCCCCCAGGGTCAGCCTGCATCCAGAGCAAGTCTGCCTGCTTCTCCCTGGAGAAACCACCCTCTTAACAGCCCACTTTACAGGACGCTGAGCCCCTCCAGGGCTCCCCAGAAAATTGGGGCAGGCCCTGCTGAAAACCCAGTGTCTAAGCAGCTGCGGAGAGAGGGGTCCCCTCTGAGCTCATGACACTTGAATCTGGGAAGCCGGGGCACAGGGAATTTCAAAGCCCCACCTGGGAGGCAACCAGGGCTCAGTTCCAGTCCTCCCTGGTGCCTCAGTTTCCCCATCTGTGAAATGGATGGGTGGAGAGATGTAATAACATCCACTTCCTGGGATTGTGGCAAAGGTCAGATTTAACCACTTTTGTGAAAGCGCTTGGCACGGGGCCTGGCACGTGGGAAGGTGCCTGCAGGAGGCCACTGTTTCGACCTTGACAAGTTCCTTAACCTCTCTGAGCCTCGACTTTCCCGTTCCCCAAAAGTGAGCATGATAGCCCTGGCCGGTTTGGCTCAGCGGTTGGAGCGTCGGCCTGCGGTCCAGAGAGACCCGGGTTCAGTTCCCGCTAAGGGCATGTGCCTCGGTTGCAGTTTGTCCCCGGCCCTGGTTGGGTTGTATGGGTGGCAGCCACTCGATGTGTCCCTTTCACGTCGATGTTTCTCTCTCTCTCTCTCTTCCTCTCTCTCCCTCCCGCTCTATCTGAACAAAAAATGGAAAAGTGTCCTCGGGTGAGGATAAAAAAAAAAAAGTGAACATGATAAACGTCTCTCCTCACTGACCCGGGATGAGGATGTCATGAAATAAATTCCACTGGGGGAATTGATTATATGAACGATTATTATTCTATTCATTCTATTGACTCCTCCCTCCCCCCAAACAAACTGAGGATGAAGCCACCGCTCAGTCCACTTCCTAGATGAGAACATGGAGATTCAGAGAAGGTGAATCCCTTCTCACAATTGGTGTACTGTGGCAGGATTCACACCCAGGGCTCTCGGGTCTCTGCTTCATGCCACCCAGCCCAGCACACAGTGTGGGAACAGGAAGCAGGTGGTGTGATTAGAAGCAGCTCAGCTTCCCCGCCTCCCCAGGGCAGGACAGAGGAAGCCCTCAGAAAACAGAGCAGGGCCTTTGGACCCAACCGTGCGACCTTGGACAAGTGCCGTCCCCTTTCTGGGCCTCAGCTGCCTCCATCCTCCTCCAACCACCAGGTCTCACCTCGTTGTCACCGTCACTGGAGTCCGACAGTTGGGACAGGCGGCTCAGGTCCCATAGGGATCGGCTGGGCCGAGCCGGAGGGCCACTGGGGGTCCGGGCGCGTTGGATGCTCCTCAGGATGTCACTAAGTGCAGGTCCTGGGATGGCCTGGGTCTCCTTCCTGTCTCTGTCGAAGACGCGGCAGGTGGCCAGGCGCTGGGCCAGCGGTGACACGTCAGGCAGCGGCGGTGACACGGGAGCCACGGAGTGGCGGTGGGCCACGCTGTGCGGGCTGCGGGCCAGCTGCGGCACCCCCTGGCTGCTGACGAAGGGGCCTGGGGTGGGCGCAGGGGGGAGCGGCCAGGAGGCCGCGTACAGCGTCCGGAACTCGCGGCTGAAGGCATCGGCGATCTCGCCGGTCAGCAGGGTCACCAGGCCACGGTGCAGGCGTGAGTCACTCCACGTGAAGCTGGGTGGCACAGTGAGGAGGGTCAGGACCTCCATACAGCCCTCAGAGGCCCAGCCTGGCCCCATCACCATCCCCAACCTGTCACCGAGCACGTTGTGTGACTGTGACTTCAGGAAAATCCTGCCACCCTCTGGACTCAACATCGCCCTCTGTAGAATGGGGACCACCAAGGTGCCTGTCCCATGAGGACAACACGTTAAAATACTAGACTCAGACTTGAGTTTAAACCTGGGCTCTGCCCGTTCCCATTGAGTGATGCCTCAGTTTCTCCCTTTGAAAAGAGATGGGGTTCGTTTTCTGACACCCATGGGGACTGTTTTGAGACTCAGCGACTTCCTCTAATGACCCCATTTGTTAAGCACTCGCGGTGTGCCCAGCTCTGGCCGTGCCTGCTCCGTGTGCTTGTCTCTCATCTGAGAGACGGAGGTCACACATAGCAAGATTCGAATGAGCGCTGGCCAGTTTGGCTCAGCGGTTAGAGCATCGGCCTCCGGTCCAGAGAGACCCAAGTTTGGTTCCCGCTAAGGGCACGTGCCTCAGTTGCAGTTTGTCCCCGGCCCCGGTTGGAGTTGTGTGGATGGTGACTACTTGATGTGTCTCTCTCACATTGATGTTCCCCCCCCACCCCCATGCTCTATCTGAAGATACATGCAAAAATAACCTGGGATGAGGATGAGGATGAGGAAGGAAGGAAGGAAGGAAGGAAGGAAGGAAGGAAGGAAAGGAAGGAAGAAAGAAAGAAAGAAAGAAAGAAAGAAAGAAAGAAAGAAAGAAAGAAAGAAAGAAAGAAAGAAAGAAAGAAAGAAAGAAAGGAAGAAAGAAAGAAAGAAAGAAAGAAAAGATTCAGCCCTGGCCGGTTTGGCTCAGCGGTTAGAGCCTCGGCCTGCGGTCCAGAGAGACCCGGATTCGGTTCCCGCTAAGGGCATGAACCTCGGTTGCAGTTTGTCCCCGGCCCTGGTTGGTCGTGCGGGTGGCAGCCACTCAATGTGTCCCTTTCACATCGATGTTTCTCTCTCTCTCTCTTTCTCTCCCTCTCTCTCCTTCTCACTCTATCTGAACAAAAATTGGAAAAATGTCCTCGAGTGAGGATAAAAAAAAAGAAAGATTTGAAGGAGAGAAGACAGGTCGAGCTCCCAGCTCGTGCCCAGCGCTAGAAGCCCACGACCTGTGGGAGCCGCACGCCCGTCCGAGTCCTGTCCTCCCGGCGGCTGCATTGAAAGCATCCGGCCCTGGTATTTGGCCCGGCAGGGGCTCAGCAAATGCCCTCTTTGGAATGAACTAAACCTGGGCTCTGATCCCACCTCGAGGGCCCTGGACACGTCACTTCGTCCTCCAGAGCCTTGGTTTGCCATCTGAAAAACGACTCCCCTTGTGGGCACTCGGCAGGCGCGGCACCCAGCACCCAGCAGAGCCGACATAGTGGCCAGGATGGCAAGCATGGGGCCGGGTGTTCTTACCTGGACAGGGTGTCCATGTCCTAGCTCCCTGGCAGGTCAGCGGGCCAACCTGCCCCTCCGATTGTGACACCCCTCCCCCACCTATGACCTCACCCCCCGAGTGGCCAGTGGCAACCCCGAGGGGTCTGTGAGGTCATCCCATTCTGCTCCACAAAGACTCCCGTCCGGCAGCAGCCCCTGCTTTGTCTCTGTCCCGGGCAGCTTCTGAGACCCTGGGACTCAGGAGCCGTGGTCACGGCGAAGCTCCGAAGAGAGACGCGAGCGTTGGGAACCAAGGACCCTCCAAGTTCCGGCCCCAGGGAGGCCAGAGCCAGGGACAGAAGTCTTGTGGGTCAGCGAGTGTCATTCAGCAGTTCCGGGAGGCCCCAGAAGCCCACGGCCTGGTGCGGGCACTGTCCCCGCTGCCAAGCCACCATGGTCCTCGGCTGGCTCCTGCTCCTGGTGGCGGCTCTGCCCCGGGGCACGACAGGCGTCAAGAGCTGCATGTTCTGTGAGCTGACCGACTCGTCACACTGCCCCGGCTTCCCCATGAACTGCGGCGACGAGGAGGAGTGCTTCATGGGCAAGGGGACGGCCCCCGGCCTCGGCCCCGTCATCAACAAAGGCTGCATCCGGGCCACGCAGTGTGGCGGCGAGGAGCCTGTCACCTACCAGGGCGTCACCTACAGCCTCATCTCCACCTGCTGCTACGGCCAGCTGTGTAACAGGGCCGCCACCCGCACAGGCAGCTGGATGACGGGGGCCACCGCCGGCCTGGTGCTGGGCTTGTTCCTGCTTCACTGACCGCAACCAGCTTGGAGGGCAGGGCCAGGGACTGGTCCCTGTGCCCCTGCCTCCTCCCCCTTCCCTCATTAAATGGCCAGAGGCCCTAGACAACCCCTTGTGGCCCTGGCTTCATCCATTCGGGGGCGGTGGAGCTCAAGCGAAGCGCCCTGAGGCCTGAGTTAGTGGAGGGGCCGTGCCCCGTGGGGCTGACAGCACGACTGTGTTTCATTGGTTCTCAGACACACTCTCTTTCCACATTTTGATCAGGGTGCCTCCTTTCATTGGTGGTACCTTAGAGTCGGTGAAATCTGGTAACGAGAACATTCGTCAACAACAGCCCATGTCTACGGAGCGCTTATGTTACGTGCCGGGGGACCACTCTCTTGCTGAACCCTCTCGCGAAGCTGGGAAGGTGGATTCTCTCTGGAACATTTCCCTCCTGACCCTGGAGGTTCACAAGGTGGGGTCCCGGGACCGGCCGCAGCAGTATCCACCCTGCCGGGAACTTGCCAGAAATGCCCATCTTCGGTCCCCGTCCCAGCCCGGCTGAATGAGGAGGGGCCCAGAAATCTGTGTTTTAGGGAGTCCTCTGGGTCATTCTGATACATGCTCAAGGCTGGAAACCACCGGGGTGGGGCAATGGGGCACTCCTGCCCCTGGGTGGGGGCGGCAATGTCTGGAGAGGTGTTGGGTTGTCATAACGGGAAGGGATGCTACCAACATCTACCAGGTAGAGGCCAGGGATGCAGTCGGCACCCTACGATGCCCAGGAAAGCCCCTCAGTCAGCCATCGGCCCCAGAGGTGAGTGGTACCTCTGTGTGAACCCTTGCTCTGCGGTCCATCCTGTACCATCCCGGGCTGCATGGGGCACACAGAGAAGTCAGTTGCCCAGAGTCACTCAGCCAGTCACTGGCAGAGCTAGGACTTGAACTGAGGCCATCTGAGCCCAGATCCCCACTCCCGGCCCCCCATGCTGTGGCCCATGAGGTGGGTGCTCCCTGATCACACCTTCCAGGAGAGGAAACAGGCTGAGAGCGTGTCCCACAGCTAAGAATTTGCAGGGCCAGGGCCCAGGGTTGGTCGGACCTCAGAGCAGAGGAGGGACAGCAGACGGTCTGGGGACTGGGCCATCAGGACACCGGGTCGCACTTCTTCCCGGACACTCCGCTCTGACAGGTGACGGTACTCGCCTCAGGCAGAGCTGGGTCTCCATCCAGGTCTTCTTGGTTTTGAAAGACTCACACACAAACGGCGGGCCCGCTCCTCCAGATGAGGAAACCGGTCGGAGAGAAGACTTATTATCCAGGCCACTAAACGGGCCAGCAGCAGGGCCAGGGCCGGCCCCAGGCAGAACTGTCCCCAACCCGGAGCCTGTTCTGCGGATGACACATCCTCTCCGGGTGGTGTTCAGACCCATTTCACAGATGAGGAATGAGAGGCTGGAAAGGGGATCCAACTGTGCCCTGAGCACGCTGAGGGAGACGTGGGGACAGGGTACGGGCCGTGTGGAGGGGACTGTACCTGTAGGATCCCGAGATGACCCTGTCACCATCCAGCAGCACAAACTTCTCCTGCATCCGGCCGGTCACCTGCCATCGCCAGCGGCTCTGGAAGGTGCAGCCCCTCACGACGCGGATGTCCAGGTTCTGGGAGAGAGGGGACCCATCCTTGCTCAGGCTGACCTCACAGACCTCTATCTGGGGTCCCTCTAGGCTATTCCTAGCTGGGGGACCCATAACTTTGTAGAACAGCGGCTCCTAACCTGTGGGTCGTGACCCCTCTGGGGGTCGAATGACCCTTTTACAGAGGTCGCCTGAGACATAACAGTAGCAAAAGTACAGTTATGAAGTAGCAACGAAAATAATTTTATGGTTGGGGTCACAGCATGAGGAACTGTATTAAAGGGTCGCGGCATTAGGAAGGTTGAGAACCACTGTGGTAGAGTCTGTCCCAGCTTCTCCAGAGACAACAATCTGGGGCCTCAGGGGCCTCTTGGAGATTCCCCCAACTCAGAGGGACCCCTGTGGGGAGGCCCCTGCTTCCCACAATGCCATGGGCATCAGATCTCAGGGGACCCTATGAGCTGGCACCAACCTCGCTGACCCCGTGGAAGGGTCTGCCCCCAGAACCAGGGGAATGGGGGCTCAGAGAGCCCCTCAGCCAGGCCCCTACCTCAGTGGCCCAGGGGTTCACCCCCAGCCGTTGGGCCAGCGTCAGGAAGGCAGGCAACTGCTGGCCATCCAGGAGCAGGTACACGGGCACCCAGCGACGTGTGGCAGCGTCCACCAGGTCCAGAAGCAGGTCCGGGTCAGTGAATATGTCCATGACGATGGCCACCAGCTGAGGGTGGGGAGAGGGGCTGTGGACAGAGCCTGGAACTTGGGGAACACGCAGAGGTGGGGCCCTGATGGCGAGATGCTCGGGGCTGAGAGTGTAAGGGCCGGGCCTCTGTGGGTTGTTCACACGGCGTCTGCGTGTCAACGAGAAGGAGACGGTCCGTCCTGGAGACCCCGGCCTCTAACAGCCACAGAACCGTCATCCATCACGTTGACGAGGGTGAATGGCATCCCCCGAGCTGTGACATTACATGGTGGCCCTGCTCCAGGGGGCAGGGGGCTGGACGCCTCTGCAGTGCACTGTGGGAAACTGCACACCTGGGTCCTCAGCGGTGCCCTGGGTGCCAGGGGTCAGGGGAGGGCTGACCTGCTAGGTCACCCAGGGGAGCTCTGGGGGTTGGGGGGCTGCCGAGGGCCTGGGCTTGCAGGCAGGGAAGGTGGTACTGATAAGCCCCGACTCACCGGTCAGACAGCCTTGGTTCAAGTCTCTACTTGGCCACTTCAGGCCAGAGACTCAACCTTCCATGCCTCAGTTTTCCTATCTCCTAAATGGGCATAATAAGTCCCAATTCCCACATAGTAAGCCCTTGTGAGAATTCCACAGTAACCCAGGTCAAGTCCTTGGTGTGGGAGCTGGTAAACACAAAACCTATTCAATTAGAACAGGCTGGCCAGGAAGGCTGCAGGGGAGACCCTGGGCCCTCCCTGGGGATGGAGCTACCACCCTGGTGAGGGTGGAGAGGAGTAGATGACAGACAGGGGGTGTCATAATTAGGTCTAAGGGGTATGGATGCCTCAGGGAACCCAGATCTTGGGGAGAGGATTGGGAACCTCATATCTAAGAGGGTGAAGATGAGGTCTGGGGGGTGCGGACTCTTGGGTCCAGGGGTATGGACTCGAAAGTCCCAGGAGGGCCTGGGTGAGGATGCCCTGGGACCAGGGGATGTGCACCCCCAGGTCCAGGAGGTGGCACGTAAGGACATCCGGGTCTGGGGAATGTGGACACCAGGCCCCCAAGGCCCTGCCCCCACCTTGCAGGCGGCCTGGATTTCCTGGTGCATCAGCTCCTTGAGGGGCGGATGGCCCTCACTAGGCGGCTGGGTGTATAGCTGCGCCCGGGTGATGCCCTTCCAGCCCGAGTCCTCCGGCCAGCCCAGCCGCAGCACGGGCACTGGCTCCTCCGACTGTCCAGGCCAGTAGGTCAGGCTGCCAGAGTCCCCACTGGTGACGGTGGCTCTTTCTGCTCTGCTGGGCTCCTGCTTGGCTGCTGTCCAGTCCTCAGCCGCCGCGACCAGGCCCTGGAGCTCATCCCCACTCAGGAAGGGCCGCAGCCTCTCCTGCTGCACGAAGGCCTCGAACGCCTCTGCACCGCTACTCAGCAGAGCCTCGAGCGCCAGCCGCTGGCCCTCGGAATACAGGAAGCCAGGGCTGGTCTCCGCCAGGGGCAGCCCCTCGGCCCCTGACTCCGCTCCTTCCAGTGCTGCAAGCTGGGAGGCCGCCATCGGACTGGGTGTTCGAGGGTTTGGCTGTCTCTGAGGCACCGACCATCTGGGGCTCTCCTGATAGGCAGACCCTACGCAAGCCTTCCAGGGCAGCCCCTGCCCTGTCCCTGGCTCACTGTCCCGACAATCAGACTACCCAAATGACTGACCACCCAATGCTGCTCAGACCAACTACCTGTCAGCCTTCAGCCACTCTGACCAGAAGGCCCTCTGATCTCCCTGCTAGTTGTCTCTGATCTGGCTGACCCCACAACTGGCCCCGCATGTGGGTGAGGCTGACCACTGGCACTGTCTCCAAACTCTGACCCGTCAGCTGCCCATCTCTGCTCCAGCACACGACAACCTCCGGCCTGCTGGCCACACGACACACCAACTGACTCTCCGACTGGCTCAGGCTTGGTCGGGCTGATCACTTACTATTCCCGGCCAAAGGTCCACTGACTGCCTAATCACCTCTAGCCAACAGGCTGCCTGCCTGTCTGCGACTGCCGGAATGTCCCTCACCAAAGGGAGAACAGGCTTCCCGTTTGCCCCCCGCCAACAGCACGTCTACCTGATCCTCTCTGGCTGTCTCTTCGATTGGCTGGAGGATGTCGATTGCTTCCGGCCAACAGTCTCAGTATTTGACCACCCAGTGGAACTCCCAGCTGTGTGCAGTGGATGTTTCTCCCAACAACCGGCCAGCTAGCTCACCAGCTTTTACTGGCTGACCATCCTGGGCGCCTCCTCTCTGAGCCTTGGAGACATATACTCCGGCCCTCAGCATCACCCTTCCCCAGCCAGGGAACCAGGTCTCCTCTGCGGATGGAGGACCCTGCTCACGGGCCCTTGCACCCTCTCGGGCTGTTACAGCGGCAGATGCGCTCCACGGGGGCATCCATTACCTTGGACCTGGCCCATGATCTCCACAGACCATTTAGGATGACTAATTGGCCATCATTCGTGGGACCGGCTGACCCTGCCTGTGCCCCAGGACTGCTCTCTGATCTACGCTGATCCCTGGCTGAGCTGACCTGTCTTTTCCACCTCAATTCCACAATCTCCTGCTAGCTGACTACATACTCATTCCTAATGGACAAAAACCACTCTCGTTTGAGGCTCCTGACCCAACGCGACTGTGGACCCTATCTGTGCAATGCCTGCCTTTCAATCCCAGCGCCCAGGCGCTCCCTTCCTCCAGGGCACAGCAACTAGCCCTGCAAGGAGAAAGGAAAGAAATAAAGCCAGGTCCCCTCTCCCCCCTGGCCAGACAGCTCTCCATCCCCTCCCCCTCCTCTTGCCTTTTCCGGAGGACAGTATAATCCGGGTCTTCAGACCCGAGTTTATTTCTGCGGCTCTTCCGGCAGACTGGCCTCATTCATCAGACTCACCCTGGGATCCTGAGAACCCAGCCTCTTGTGCAAACACAGGGGAGGTTCCCACACAGGTCCCCAGGGGAGGTCTGGGGTGTGGGGCCCAGGGTACGAGGTCCCAAGCCTGAGGCCAGAGGCCTGCCGGACTCGGGTTTCGTGCGAGGGGGAGTACCTCACCTGCTCCGACACCCCTTCCCCACCGCAGCCCTCCTCATCCACACTCCCCTGTCCAAGCCCCGCCCAACATCTCTGGTGCTGGGGAGGGACGCACGGGTCCTTTAAGAGGAAAGGGTGTGGCTAATCCCAGGAAGCAGGTGTGGGAACACCTGACACCCGGGCTTTCGGGAAGGAGGCAGGCTTCCACAGTAGTGGTGGCAAGGGTCCAGTAGGTGCGGCGGCCGAAGAGCAGCGCGCACACAGGCCCGGACCACCAGAGGGCACCTGCAGCCTGAGGCGGAAGCTGTGATGGGCAGACACCTGGGATGCTCTCCATGGAGACCGCGTGGTGTCCCAATTCCCCCAAACAAATGCCTTCTGGCCCACTGGCTACCCTCCCAACCCCTTCTATCCCCCAATAATACACAGGGTCAGCATCCAAAATCTTTTTAATAACAAGACAGGATCTGGGATTAGTTTTTGTAGCCGCGGCTGGCCCGCCGGCCTCTGGCACGCTCGAACTTCCGGCCCTTGGATCGCACGTAGGGTCTGCGAGGAAGAGAAAGTTACATGAGGATGGAGTCAGGGCCCCACTGGGAGCTGGGGACTCTCAGAGAGCAGCACAGGAACACCAGAAGGGTCAGCGGTGATACCAAGCGGGCTGCTGGAAAAGCCTGGCCGTGCAGAAAGCCAACATGGCAAGAGTGGCTGGCAAAGTCAGCACCAGGCCCCGGGGGTCAGTCTGAGTGCCCAGAGGCTGGGAGATGCCAACTGGGGCTAAAACAGAGCCTGCACCTGTAACTCGCTACACAGGAAGCTCAACACGAGGGAGCACAGCTTTGTAGGTATGAGAGGTGGGAGGCCTGAGGCTGGACTTGTGTGAGACAGAAGCAGCTGGAGGCACGGCCAGGCCTAGCCCTGCACCGTGGGGTCTGCGGGACAGTCAGGACGGGCATACTCACTTGGTGTGGCTGTGAGGGGTCCCTGGGGCCTTGCCAAAATGCCGGTACACCTCTCGGCCCTTGCGAGGACCTAGGCAAGGGAAGGAAGGGATGGATCAAACAGAAACCCAGCACCCAGAATCCCTGCAAGGAGCTACTCCCCGGGGCTCAGGCTGATTGGGAGGATGGGGTGAAGGGTAGTCCCTGACCTCCCAGACCTGGGTACAGACTCTCAGCAGTCACAGCTCACACCCCTCCCTCACACTGGGACCCAGCCCCACCACGGGAGACTAGGCACCACTCACCAGAAAGCAGGACGGTGCCACAGCCCTTCGGTGAGTCCAGGGCCAGCTGGTCAAAGGTGAGGATCTTGCCCCCAGCCTTGAGGATGCGGCTTCGGGCACGGCTGCTCACACGAAGTGCACACACCTAGGGGACACAGAGGACAAGTCTGGTCAGAGTCCCCTGTGTGGCCACTCAGGGACTGCGGGGACTTACTGTTCACTGCCCCAGTCCAACGGAGAAGTCCTGGCTGCTTGCTCGGCCTTAAAATTAACTCCTATTAGAAGGAGCGCCCTAAGCCAACAGCGACTGCATTCACTTTACTCCTATAAACTCCTTGAAGATTTTAACAACTCAGTCGTTACATGTAAGGAAACTGAGGCACAGTTAGGACTTTGTCCAGAGGTGTCAAAGTGGCAGAGAAATCTAGACTCAAACCCAGGCTGTCTGGCTCAAGAGCCAGCACTGTCAACAGGGTCCCAGAGGGGCTTGCCCAGGGACATCACCATCAATAATGCCAGTGACAAGCCCCCTTCCCAAAAGCCACCTGGCAGGTGTGGTGCCTGCCTAACCAAAGAAGGTGGGACTGGGGAGGCAGCATGAGCCCGATGGCACCACAACAGGCAAGGACAAGCCAGGACTCCACCACGGGCCTGCACTCCTGACCCACTCACCTTCAATTTGGGCACCTCCTGGACACGCACGTCGTCAGTTATAGTGCCCACAACCACGGCAGTTTTGCCCTCCCGGCCAGGAAGCTTCATCTTCCGGATCTTTGGGGAAGAAGATGCACAGTAAGCCCCGCTTGGTGTCTAAATCCAGTCCTGCTGCTCAGGCACATCCAAGGACCAGGACAGCTGTACCCTGATTGGGCTAAACCTACCCAGGCCACACCTCTCACTAGCAGAGGCCTAATGCACAGATGTCTCAACAAACTACGTTCCATGACTTGAAGCCTCAGGACAGTCTCATGAGGCCACCGTAACCACCCCCACCTAACAATGAGAAGGAAAACAAGGCCGAGAAGCCAAGCCAGTCAAATTAAACTATAACATGAGGGTCAGAGTTCCAAGCCCACCCTTCCTCACGGAGCCCAGCTCTAGACACAATCCAGCTGCTCCCCAGACTAGCTATGGCCCCTCACCATCCGGGACAGGGACAGAGGAGGCCTGTTGGAGCGACTCATAAACAACCTCTTCAGCACCACTTGGTTGAAGGTGGAATTGGTTCGTCTGGCCAGAAACCTGTATAGCTGGAAGGAAAGGGAGGAGGAAGAATAAGAACCCAGGGTAGACCCTGCTGCCCTCCCTCTCAGCTTTCTAAGGGAGGGACGACAGACGACTCTGGCTTTCCCCTATCCCACTGAGCTCCAGGGAGAGAGCAAGCTAGAGTCCATTCTCATCAGGGCCCCAGAAAACCCCCTCCCAACCCCCCAGCTGTGTACAGCCCAGACGCTAAAACCGGTGGTCCTGACACCGGTCCCAAACTCACCTTGACCAACAGCCTTAGGTAGATGTCCTGGCTCTTGGGCTCCTTGCGCCGAACCTTTCGGTCTTTGTTGTGGCGGATATCGACTCCCTGCAGGGTGAAGGGGAGACCATAGGTTCAACTATCTGGCAGATTCCTCACCCAATAAACGTTCTCAATCATGAATTACCTCCCAAATAAAGCTAGAGCCTGTCTCTGCAGAGAAAACAAATTCCAGGTCCACTTCTGGGAGACATCTGGGAAAATCACTTATAACTCTCTGGACTTCACGTGACCCCTCTGTAAAAAGGGGCTAATTGTACATGCAAAGCCTTCGGGGCATGACACACAGCACCTTGAGTTAGCCACGTTAACTCAATAAAAACTTTCATTTCTTTTTAAGCGGTGTTTTTCAACAATGTATTGAAGTTCTCAGTGCTTGTTCCCACATGCAGAATAACCAAAAAAAACACACCAAGGGCAGAGGCTAAGTGCTGACGAACCTTTATTTAGAACTTTCCCACTTCAGTGCTGAGAAAACTCAGGCAAGCCCACCATTCCCACGACAGCCGGTTTCTGTGGTTTCATTTTCTGACACTGCTATGAACTGTAAAAAGCTACTCAATAGCTCCCATTTAACCAATACTGAACATTTCTAAGAAACGACGGTGAGCACTCCCGACCACTTATTTCCCAAACTCAAATCTGTGACACAGAAGTGCTGTGTTCCCAAGAAACAGACAAAGTTGGGCACAGGGTGAGAAAGGGAGTTCACAGGGTAGGCAGGGAGCCTAGACTCGGAGGCCTGCCCGTCCTAAAACCCGGGCACTGGACGGTCAACAACGCCGGCCCCCCCGCCCCCCATCCAACTTCTCAGGCTGGGGAGTGAGTGACAGGTCGGGGTAAGGGCAGCAAAAGGCAAGAGACTAGGTGGCTGGGGACCAGCGCCTGGGTCCGAATCCTGGCTCAGTCACTTGCTGGCATTTTAACCCCGGTCGTTTTACTTAGTCACCTCGTAACTCAATGTGGGCATCTATTCAACGAGAGCTATACTGGAGAGATGCGGGAGGAGCTGGAGACTGACATGACTGACCCATCCCTGCTCTTCGGATCCCCTAAATAGCACCCCCCACCACGGGAGTCGCCTCCGTAGGACACCCCCGGAATCCCTGCCGCCTTCTGACGCGCCCCCAGCTCGACACCACGGCGGATGGCGGCGGATTGTCGAGCCCGGAACGCTGCAAATCGCACTCACCATGATGGCGCCTTCTGCTTCACCAGGTCCGGAAAGAGAGAACTGAGCCGGGGTGGGCGGGGAAAGCCTTCAGCCAGCGGCGCCTACGTGACGTCACGCTGGCGCGACTCGGGCTTCTCTCTATGGTGAATCGGACGGACTGCTAGATGGGCCTTTCCGGAATAGGGCTGTAGGGGGCGGTGACCAACCAAAGAGGAAAAAGAAAGGGCTTTGTCAAGAAGAGAAGGGCCAGCATGTTGGGGGCCTCTCTGTCCCTACCCGGGCCCTATTCTCGATACTCTTCCGGAAGAAAGGGATCTGGGAGCGAGAGAGATGTCCCGCGGAACTAGGAGGACTTGTCGCGCAGTGACTCTCTGGCCTGAAGCCAGCAGCCTCTCTGTGGCTTCCGGACTGGGCCGACTGAGTGTCGGCGATGAGGAGGCGGGGCAGGAGCGGCCAGTCTGGACCACTGAAAAACCTCGGACTCCACGCTCGGGTCATTTCTTTATCAGGCTGTCTTATCTCGTGCTGGGCTTTCCAGGCGCGGCCGCAGCTCGGCAGTTCCTACTTGAGATCCAATCCGAGATTTCCTGCTTGCAGCCCAGTCTATAGCAGCCTGCATTTTCACCTTTTAGGTTCCGCTGCACCCTCTGCCCCGAGGTGGCCCTTTCCTGACCCCTTCTCAGCCTCTGCCACCTGAGGGCTGCTTTTCTCAGCCAGAGAGATTCACGTGGCCCAGCGGTTTCGTTGTGAGGAATGCGCACGGTATTGGAGCGCAGAAGAGGCACACACTGAGGTCTCGGGTTTGGGGGTGGAGTAGAGAGAGGGGATGGGTAAAAAAAACTATGAGAGGGGAGGAGAGACTTAAAGAAAGGGAGACAGAGATTCAGAGGGGAAAAGGAATGGAGGCCCAGAGGGGTTGTGGACAGCGACCGCTATTGGGGGTTGAAGAGACCTAGAAAGAGGGGGAAGATGGAAATACAGGCACGAGCAGACAGAAATATTCAAATTAAAGTCCTGTCTCTGCTACTTAATAATGGTATTCCTTTGGGCAAATCATTTCACCTCTCTGTGCTTTACTTTCCTTATCTACAGAAAGGGGATAACTATAGGCCTGGCACATAGCATGTTTTCCAGCATTATATAAGTTAGTAAAAATACTTAGGACAATGCTTTGCACATTTTAAGTGCGCAGTAAAAATTAGAGTCCACCCCTATTTATTGGCCCATAGTGAATGAAACAAGATGAACTGGTTGGGGCAGAGAAAAAGTTGACCTCTTCTCTTTCTTCCTTTCTCAGGAAGGCCCTGCCCTTTGGGCCTCCAACACTTCCAGCCTGGCCTCCTGTAGTCAGCCCTTGATACTCCTACTTACTCACCTTTCCTCCACAAAGCCAAAGGCTGGGCCTGAACTGTGAGGCCTGACTCCTTGCATATACCACCTTCCCATGGCCTCTGACCCAGGACCAGGGTCTCACTAATAACAGAGCAGAGGGCCAGCAGATGAATGGACACCTTGAAACAGAGGAGCAGTGGGACCAGGTAAGGGTCCCTCCAAAGTTAAGATCACCATACCATGGGACAGTTTCCTCCTCCTCCTTGTCCCTTTTCCCTCATCTCTGTAACTTGGTCTCTATCTTTGAGTCCCAGCCTCTTTGGTGGGTATATGTGCCTTCCTCCCTGGGCCCCAAGCTCAGGTGCTGTGTTTCTCTCTCTCTGGGTCACTCTTTGGCAGGCACCTAGGACCTGGTGCTGTTGCTACTCTAGGTTGAACACAAGGTACATTGTTGGCAATAAATGAACTCCTTCCTCCACTTATCTCTTTCTAGCAAGCTCTGTCCCTATCTCCGTTAGCATGTGTCTTTCTCTCTACAATTCTGTCTGTTTCTAAGTCTCCTGGTATTATCCTTGCCTTGACTTTGTTTAATTTCACCAGGTCTTTGCCTCTCTGTCAACATCTTTGCTTTCTGTCTCTTGGTCTCATTTCCTCTTAGTTTCTGGGCCTTCAATATTCTCTCCACCATTCACCTCTGACCTAGAGGCGTCTCAGATACTGTATCTCCCATCTCTTTCCTTGTGTCTGTCTTGCCACACAACTGGGTCATTCACTAGGCAGATGTTCATGCCTCCACTCTGGTTTGGCCCAAGGTAAATAGTTTGTGACATTTAAAAAAAAATTTACATACAATATTAGTTTCAGGTGTATAACAATGATTTGACATTTGTATATATTGCAAAGGGATCACAAGTCCAGTTACCATCTGTCACCTTACAGAGTTAATACAATATTATTGACTATAGTCTCCAGGCTGTACAATACATCCCTATGGCTTATTCATAATTTGTGAATTAATGAGCCTCTCCTCCCTGGTTTTCATTCCAGAAGTGTCTGTCCTTATCTCTATCTCTGTCATTCTCTTGGTTTTCTTGAGTCCTTACCTTGCACATTCTTAATTCTGCTATCTTTGTTTATATCTCTGCTTTCTTCTGCGTCAGTCTCTCTGGCTCTATCTGAAAAGGAGACAACACTCTCTCTCCAAGTCTCTTATTGCTTCTGAATGCTTCTCTGGGTCTCTTACTAACTCCCTTTGCTTATCTCTGGGTCTTTGTTAGCTGTGTTAGGGCCCGTCTCTCTATCTGTATCTAAAGACCTTCCTGCTCCTCCTTTTTTATACATCCAGTGGATGGGACTGGCCCATTTGCCCTCGACAAACATGGTGATATAGTCCCTGGCTGTAGGGTCGTGACACCGCCTCTGCTGAGCGTGTACCCTCAACTGCCATGGCAGCGGATCTCGCGAGCGCTCCGGCTCTCCCGCGGCAGGCCCCTGCGCCAAGCTCGCGGGTTGGTTGGACCCACCCCCCGCTCGCCCTCATTGGTGCGGCTCAAGCCAGCCACTCGGCCATTGGCTGAGCGGAGGCACACTTTCCCCCCCCACACACCCCTGGGTCAGATGGGGGCGATTGGTGCTGACTTGAGGGGCCGTTTGGAGGAGGACCCGGCGTGTGAGGAGGTTGCGGGGGGTCGGAACAGGGACCCGAATCTGGGTGACCGTGGGACCAAGAGGAACAGAGAGACGCAGGCCCGGGACTGGGGTACCAGGGTTGTGGGATGGAGATGGAGAACCAGAACCGGGGCTGAGGGATCCAGGAATGCAAACCCAGGTCTGGGACTAGGTTGTGGGAATAGGGGAGGGGCGAGGGGAGTGGAGGCCCGGGCCGGGAGAATCGGAGACAAAGACTCGGGCTTATGGATTGGGGAGACCCAGGCCCAGGTCTGGGGTACCTGGAGGGGCGGAGAGAACGGAAACCGTGCCAGAGGCTTAAGAACTAGGGACAGAGACTCAGACCCGGGACTGGGGTTGATCTAGGGTTCTGTGCCTAAACCTGATTCGAGGGAGCAGGGGGAGTCTGCACGTTTAGGGATGGGGCCTGAGGAAGCGGCCCAGGGCAGGGGGCAGAGGTGACTCCTTAGGGTGAGGCCACAAATGGAGGTGTGTCTGAGGCAGGTGGGGGTGAGGGGCGGGACTGGCAAGTGGCAGGGTGGGCGGAGCAGAGGGGAACAAAGGTGAGTAAGGATGAGGAGGCAGAAGCTAGGCAGAGGGTAGGGGGAGAGCCTCTGGGAATGGGACCTGAGGCCCGGCTCCCATCCCCTCCCTGGAGAACAGGCGGCCAGACGCCCAGGTCAGTGCTCAGGGTCCAGCTCTTGAACACTGTCCCTTGCAGGTGCCCACATGTGGCTTCTCTGCTCTCTGACCCCCTAGTCCCTCTATGTCACATCCTTTTCGCATTCTGTACTGGTGTCTACATCTTCTCCCTCTTGTCTCTATCTTCTCTGTCTTTTTCTCCCTTGTCTTTCTGACCCTCTGAGGGCCTCCTGGAGCCCCTACACTGTTACTCTCCTAAGAATCTTTCATCATCCTAGGTTTCATCTCATTAAAGCCGTTTGTCTCCTCTGTTTCTCTGGCTCTTAGCTCTCATCCTGCTGTTCCTTTTTGTCCAGTGTCTCTCCCTTGTTACTTTCTCCATCTGAAGATGACTGTGTGTGTGTGTTGTTTTTCTCTGTCTGTATGTCTGTTTCTTCCTATGCCCAAATTTTGCCTTGCCCACTCCGGTGCCTCCATTTAACTGGCTAATTAGCCCAGGAGGGGCAGGTTCCTCCTGGCCGAGCTCTCATTTGCACTAAGGTTCCTCCCCGCCCCGTTGGTGGGGGCCAGGAGTTCATTTCCCATTTTCTGTATTCTCTGTGTCTCCAGACCCCAATCTTCAGAGCAGTTGAAAAGGTTTATGCAATAAAGGCAGTTGCTACATTCCTCTTAGACCTTCGCCCCTTTCTCTATCCATCCTGATCTCTGTCCTTTGCCTAATTTTTCCCAAAGCCCTTAACACACTATATGTTACTTCTTAATCTTGTTTTTGTGTGTTCTGATTAAAATATAAACTCCACGAGGGCAGGGATTTTTGTCCATTTTGTTCCCGGTTGTGTTTGCTAGGTTTGGCATTGTGACTGACACATGGAGGATACTGAATAATTGCTTAAGGAATGAATGAATGAATGAATGAATGAATGTTTGCATGCCTGGGTGTGGACCCTCCAGGGTGCTGGCCTTCTAACTGATCTCTTCCCTGCATCCTCTGGGTCTCTCCACACTTGTCTGGGCCTGTCTGTCTCTGTGCACCTGTGACTGCCCTTCCTTGTCTCTGTCCACAGGCCCTGCCCCTGTTTCCGTCCATCTGACATGGGGGTCCTGGACTCTGACTCTTGCCCTTCCTTCCCACAGAGGTCAAATCAGGAGCTGAGCTAGAGCTGGGGCGACCGGCCTAGGACTGCCCTGGACCGGGCCAAGGCCATGGCCCCACCACTGCCGCCACCATTGGCCACCAGTACTCCACTCCTGCATGGCGAGTTTGGCTCCTACCCAGCCCGAGGCCCACGCTTTGCCCTCACCCTCACACCACAGGCCCTGCACATACAGCGGCTTCGCCCAAAGCCTGAAGCCAGGCCCCGTGGTGGTCTGGTGCTGCTGGCCGAGGTTTCAGGCTGTTGTACCCTGCGGAGCCGCAGCCTCTCGGACTCAGCAGCCTACTTCTGTATCTACACTTACCCGCGGGGCCGGCGCGGGGGCCGGCGCAGAGCCACACGCACCTTCGGGGCTGATGGGGCGGCCACCTACGAGGAGAACCGGGCTGAGGCCCAGCGATGGGCCACTGTCCTCACATGTCTGCTCCGTGGACTGCCGCTGCCTGGGAACGGGGGTGAGGTCCTGGGCAACCTTGGTGTCTCTGAGGGTCTCCCTCTATGGGCATCTCTGTCTGCTTTTCTGTGTGTTTGTGTGGTCTCTCTGGGGCCATATTGAAAGTGTGTTACCAGACAGGGATAGGCTACAGAAGGAACAAAACCACAGACTGAGAAAAATTATTTGTGTCTGCTGCTCTCTCATGAGATTTTTGTCTCTGTTCCCTCCCCCCTTCCATGGGTCCTGACCACAGATGAGTCAGAGGCTCCCAGGCTGATGAGAGCAGCAGACTGAGACGTGATCAGTCACCACCCAGGGCGCTCAGAGGTGGCATCTAAAACATTAGCCTGTGGGGGTCCAGAGAAGGCTTTCAGGCAGAGGCCCCCACCCAGGGTCCTCAGTTGGCACAGGAAGGTAAAGATTCAAGGGTCCCCATCTGGTGGGACTTCTTGGTCCTCCAGGGTCCTGCTGGCTGCCCGGGGGATGGTTCTAAGGGATGGTGAGAGAATGGAGGTTCACAGAGTGAAGCAACCCGATCTGGGATCTAGGTGTTCTTGGTGAGGAAGGTGGAAACTATAGCTCTCTCCCTCCTCTCACCCGTGGGTCCAAAGGGCACTGGGATTAGAAACGCAAGCCCTGCCTTTGTCTCAGGAGGGTGTGGCCTGGGCAGTGAAGCCTGGGAGAGAAAAAACTTGAGGTTTCTGGTCAGGGGCCTGGGTCTCTGGCCTCTATGGACTCCGTCCCTTCTCTCTGCAGAAATCACCACCCATCTTCTGCCAAGGCCACCCCGATTGCTTCTACTGGTCAATCCGTTTGGTGGGCGGGGCCTGGCTTGGCAGTGGTGTAAGAACCACGTGCTGCCCATGATCTCCGAAGCTGGGCTGTCCTTCAACCTCATCCAGACAGGTAAGGGTGGTGTCAGCATGGAAGGTGAGGGCTTGGGGTTGAACTCTTGTATCCTGGGGAGCGGTGGGGAGGGGTTGGGACCTCACCTCCTGGTTCCCCACATTAGAGCGACAGAACCATGCTCGGGAGTTGGTCCAGGGACTGAGCCTGAGCGAGTGGGATGGCATCATCACAGTCTCGGGAGATGGGCTGCTGCATGAGGTAGGGCGGGATCCCCAAGCCCGGAGCCCTGGGGGAACTGTGGAGGCCGGAGCAGCACCCAGGTGTCTGGTCTCTGGCCCTCCAGGTGCTGAATGGACTCCTAGATCGCCCTGACTGGGAAGAGGCCATGAAGATACCCGTGGGCATCCTCCCCTGTGGCTCAGGCAACGCATTGGCTGGAGCTGTGAACCAGCATGGGGGGTAGGTGGGCTTTTCCTGCCTCGGTGAGCTTGAGGGTACCCTGAAGGAGAGATAACAGGGACCTGGCACATCTGCCCCTCTCTCTGCCAGTCCACTGTCAGGTTAATCAGTCACATTTTTTTGTTGTTAATCCTCACCCAAGGATATTTTTTCCACTGATGTTTTAGAGAGAAGGTGGGGGCAAGGGAGTGGGAGAGAGAGAAACATTGATGGGAGAGAGAGAGATCAATTGGTTGCCTCCCGCACACACCCCAACCAGGGCTAGGGATTGAACCTGCAACCTAGGTATGTGCCCTTGACCGGGAATTGAAACCTCAACCCTTCGGTACAAGGCCCGATGCTCTAACCACTGAGCAACTCCAGCCAGGGCGAGTCTGGCATTTTTGCTGGTCTTGTATCCCTTGTGCCTAGAACTCTGCCTGGCACACAGGTGACCCTTAGTGAATACTTGTGGAGTGGAATGATCGACAGGGGACCTGGCCCAGTAAGGAGTCCATGTGGAGGTGGCCAAATGGCTGCGGGTGGGCCCAGGGCCATGGCCTGCCTGGTCCCCTTGCTGTCTGTCTCCTCCCTGCCCTGCACTCTGTCTTTCACCCAACCCTGTTTACCCTTTCTCACTGTGTCAATCCATCTCTGGCTCCGAAGGTTTGAGCAGGCCCTGGGCATTGACCTGCTGCTCAATTGCTCACTGCTGCTCTGCCGGGGTGGCTGCTGCCCACTGGACCTCCTCTCTGTGACCCTGGCCTCGGGCTCCCGCTGTTTCTCCTTCCTGTCTGTGGCCTGGGGCTTCGTGTCAGATGTGGACATCCAGAGTGAGCGCTTCAGGGCCTTGGGCAGTGCCCGCTTCACACTGGGCACCGTGCTGGGCCTTGCCACACTGCACACCTACCGTGGACGCCTCTCCTACCTCCCTGCCACTGTGGAGCCTGCCTCACCCACCCCTGCCCATGGCCTGCCCCGTGCCAAGTCAGAATTGACCCTGGCCCCTGGCCCAGCTCCACCCGTGGCCCACTCACCCCTCCATCGCTCTGTGTCTGACCTGCCCCTACCCCTGCCTCAGCCTGCCCTGACTTCCCCTGGCTCACCTGAACCACTACCCATCCTGTCACTCAATGGGAGGGTGCCAGAGCTGGCTGGGGACTGGGGTGGAGCTGGGGATGCTCCACTGTCCCCAGACCCACTGCTGCCTTCCCCTCCTGGGTCCCCCAAGTCAGCTGTACTCTCACCCATCACTGAGGGGGGCCCAGAAATGCCAGCATCCTCTGGGCTCCTGCCTCTCACCCCTGATGGTGACTCGGTAGCGATCTCTACTGGGGGTCCAGCAGACCACCTGCTCCCTCCCCTGGATACCCCGCTACCCCCAGGCTGGGTGACACTGGAGGGGGACTTTGTGCTCATGTTGGCCATCTCACCCAGTCACCTGGGGGCCGACCTCATGGCAGTTCCCCACGCGCGCTTTGACGACGGCCTGGTGCACCTGTGCTGGGTGCGCGGCGGCGTCTCACGAGCTGCGCTGCTGCGCGTTTTCCTGGCCATGGAGCACGGTAGCCACTTCAGCCTGGGCTGCCCGCAGCTGGGCTACGCGGCGGCTCGTGCCTTTCGCCTCGAGCCGCTCACCCCTCGCGGAGTGCTCACGGTGGATGGGGAGCAGGTGGAGTACGGGCCCCTGCAGGCGCAGGTGCATCCAGGCCTTGGTACACTGCTCACCGGGCCTTCGGGCCGCCCTGGGCGGGAATCGTGAACCTCGCAAAACTTAGGGCCCGCTACGGGCGCAGTCTACATTCCGAGGGGGCGGAGGCTGAGCTCGGGGCGTGGCCTGGCTGCTAGAGTTGGCGTGGAGGCCCCACCTGCAGAGGTTCTAGCCCTGTCTCAGGATGGCACCCACCTCCAGGGGGGACCAGAGGTGATGTTAGAGGGTGGCCCGAATGCCAGGGGTGGGGGCCATGAAGGTCACAGGAAAGTAGGCTCGCTCGGGAGGATGGTGCCTGAACAATTAGAGCCGGGTTCGGACCACATCCTCGCTTCCAGCTCCTTGAAGACCAGGTCGGCTGAGGGCGGGACTTGTCATTAATGCATTATCCAATGATGGGGCCTGGGATGGACGGGCTGGCCAGTCAGGCCCTGGGTCTCGCCCTGCCCACTCCGGTGCCTCCATTTAACTGGCCAAGTAGCCCAGGAGGGGCAGGTTCCCCCGGGCCGACGCTAGCATTTGCACTAAGGTTCCTCCCCGCCCCGTCGGTGTGGGTGGGGAAGTTCATTTCCCGTCTTCTGTGTCCTGTGCGTCTCCAGATCCCAATCTTCAAAGCAATTGAAAAGGTCTATGCAATAAAGGCAGTCGCTACATTCCTCTTAGCCCCTCGCCCCTACCTCTGTGCAGCAGCCCGTGGGAGGGATCCGACTCGGCTCTTCCGGCAGCTCCTACCTTTCTTGGCCCGAAACCCAGACCTGCCCACGGACTGCGGCCTTTGTGGCCCGCTGGCCTTGAACTGGGGCCAGGGAGCTGCCTCCTCCCCACGACAGCTGGCTCCGGGGTTATCAAGATTTATTCAGGATAGTGTTAACGGAGGCGGTGGGAGGGTGGGGTCCCCGACGTGCCAGGGGCACACACAGAGGACCCTCCCCGCCCCCGCGAGGGAGGGGGGAGGCTCGCTTTTTCTTAAAAATATAAATGTATTTATCTGCATCATCACGTCCCTGGGGCACCCAGCTGGCCGGCCTGTGGACCACAGGATGGGGAGGGAAAAGGGTGTTCAGGGTGAAAGTCTGAGTGAGGTGGAGGACATCTCCGCCGGGTGGGGGTGGGGGCAGCCTCACAGGGCTCCGTGCTGGGCCTGGTAGCGGGACAGCACAGCACGGTAGTGGGACAGCTCCTGGCGCACGGCCACCACCTCCTGCCTCAGCAGGGCGTTCTCCTTCTCCAGGAAGGCCGCCCGCACCGATATCTGGTTCTCCTTAAGCCGCCGGGCGTCGCGGGACCGCTTGGCTGCCTCGTTATTCTTGTACCGCCGACTCCAGTACTTCTCGTCCTGGGGGTACGGAGGTGGGAAAGCACTGAGGTCCAGAGGGGCCCCCCCGCCCACAACGAGAGAAAGGAAGAGCAGCTTTGCTTGTTCCTTCAAGGACCAAAGGGAATCTAAAGGACCTTCAGGGCTGCTTCTTGCCCAGCAGTGGGGCCTAAAGGATATCAGGTCTCCACTAAGATGGGTACCCAAGGGTCTGCCCTTCTAGGGCCCTGGTTGCTAAGGTGAGCAAGTCCCTAGCAACAGCCGAGGCGTGAGAGAGTCTCCCACCCCGAACAATTGGGCTTCAAGTCTCCAGTGTACAAAGCAGACCCCACCCTCCTCCGTTGACAACCAGGAGTCGTTAGCTCCTGGTTGCTAAGGATGCTTGTTCCCTAGCAACAGGGCCTTCAGGGTGTGAGAGATCCCAGTGAAAAGCACTGCCCTATATAACACCTTTCCCCACCCTGGTTGCTAAGTAGTCTAGCCTCCCCAGTAATGGGATTTGATGTCCCATAAAATCCAGAGCTGGTCCCTTTGGACCTGATTGCCAAGGCAACTTCATCCCTCATCAAACAAAAGTCAAGTCTAAGTGGTCCCAAAGACTGCAGCTGGTCTCTAGCCTACTGGCCTTGAATAGAAACCAGGGAGCTGCCCCCTGCCCAACAGGTCCCAGTTAGTTGAACAGTTATCCGTTAGCAAAGAAGCTATCCTGAGACCCCATCCCCCCATGACTATGCCCAGGTTCTTTAGTCCTGGAATTTGGTTGCAGAGGAGGACCATTCCTTAGTACCAAGGAGCACCCAGAGTTCTGAAAGATGCCTCTTGACCCCCATTTAATTAAAGCCTAGTTCCTGACTGCAAGGGCAAATCCAGTCCCTAGCAACAAGGCCTTGTGGCAGGAGAAACCACTAATCTAGATTGGGCTTGCAGGCCGTCCTAGCTGCTTTGAGTAGTTGTGTCTTACACGAAGGCATGGCAAAGTCTTGTGAGAGAAGCCCAGGCACCTCTTGTTAGGGGAAACCCCAGAACTGGAAGGAACAATGCTAGAAAGATGCAGTCACTGCCCAAAGTACCCAAATCAGAATGTGGCCCTGGCTGCCAATGGGAACCTGAGGCCTCTTGCTAATAAGGCAGTTCAGACCCAGGAAATAAGGCCTGGAGGGCTGGCAGTCTTCGTCCTAGGTAGATGTAATCACCCCAAAGGATGCCTCAAATCAGAGATCAAAAGACAAGCCCCAGCCTGTCTGGTTGCTAAGACAGGTTGATACCCCACTGCTAAAAAATGCTGTCCTTAGTAACTGAGCCCGGCAGAGCCTGAAGCCTGCCCCACTGAAGAGGGTTTGGGTCCAGCTGACAGAAGGTCCAGCAGGGCTGGCTGAGTCTGTGTGTCCCATAATTATGCCATCTTCCTAAATCTCAAGCCCAAAACTTTGCCCCCTTGTGCTCCATGGCCAAGGAGAACTGATCTCTGTAGAACCTGAGAGCTAGTCCTAGTATGAACTCAGGCCTGACGGTAGGAGCCCTGGCTGTGGGGCGGAGCTGGCCAAGCCTGTGTCCGTCATCTGGCAGTGCTCACCTTCTGCTCCTCTGGCACCTGGATCTTCCTCGCCTTCTTCATGATGGGCTGGGGCTTAAGTTCCTCCTCTGAGAAGCGATGTCTCCGGGGGTCAAAAGTCTCATGACCAGGAATGCTTGACAGGGCTAAATCAGCAGGGTCAGGTTCAAAGGTCATCAGCACCTCCACGGTATCTGGGTCCACAGGGCTGGGCGTGTCCCGAGAGGTCAGACCTTGGGAAAATAGAATGTATCACCTGAGCGTGCAGTTTTTGGGGGAGGTTTCCAGATGCTACCCCCTACTCAGGCATCACATCCACTCAGGTATCATATCCACCACAGTGAAGGCCAACATAAAGTTTGCCAGGGATCAACCTCCCTAATATAAAATATGAAGGCTCCCTAAGCCACAAAAATGCTTAGAAATCATTGAAAAAACTCAACTTTTACAAACAGAGAAACTGAGGCCCAATTATTACCTAACTTGCCCTAAGTTATACTTGAGTGTAGGCTATTGCTTCTAAAACCTCAGGTCTTCAGAGTCACAGTGTTAGCTTCATCCCCATAGACTAGTCTGAATCCCTGACCAATGCCCAGACCCTCGGCTGTTCAGAGAAAAGGATCTCAATGCACTGAAGAGACCTCAAGAGCCCTTAAGAACTGTTAGCTCTCAGCAGTTAGGGAAGAGAAGCGGAAAGGGCTCTGAAGTCCCAGAAGGTTGGCTCAAGAGGGGCAGGCGGCCTGTGCCTTTAATACTGAGCAAACAGGGGTCAGCTGAGGACACCGGTTCAGGGCCCAGTCACGTGCCAGAGCCTGCTTCCTCCCCACCCCGCCCGCCGCCACGGGCTCCCTCACGTTCCCCAGGCCCCGCCCCCTCGCGCGTGACCGCGCGTGCGCGAAGCACAGAGGAGGTTAGGAGAGGACTCACGTGGCGCGGGAGTGTGCGGCTGGGAGGGGGAGGGCCCTGGTTCTGCCGGTAGGTCGGACCAGTGGCAGGTGTGTCCAGGAATCCCCGACCTGCTGCCCGACCCTGGAGGCCCCAAGATGCCAGAGAGGGCACACCTTTCCTCTCGCTCCCTCGGGTCTCTCAGCTCGAACCTCTCAACCTTCAAAGATCCAGTACCCCCTGCTCTCTGGGGAACACAGGAGAACCGGCCTCCTCGATCTTCCCCTCAGAGACCTAATCCCTTCTTCACTGGGGTACACAGTCTGGGATCCCAGGCCCCTCCACTCCCAGGAATATGGGAAGCTCAGCCCTCGCCCCAGTGGAAGACCTAGAATGAGGATCCTCCGCCTTGTCCCTTCTGCTGGACTACAGGACCCGCGGTCCTAGCCCTCTCCAGTAGGGGACCCAGAAACCTGGGCTGACTGTCCCTAAATTGTGGAGAAACATATGCTTGTACCCAGCCCTCGCCTTCTCCCCAGTAGAGGGTCTGGTAGTTCAGTCCTATCCCAGTTCAACCAATTCCGGGCCCAGAATATAGGAGTACAGTCCACTTATCACCAAATGACTCCGGTGTTCTAGGCTCCCAGTCCCGGCTCCCCAAATCCCCACCTCCCCCAGGTAAGTCCACACTACCACCCCACTAGGCAGACTTCCTAGAATTTGGGGCCCTAAGTCCCTCCTTTCTTTTGGGTCCTGGAGACCCAGTCCTTGACCCACTACGGGACACAAAATCCGATCTCCTCTCCCGACATCTCTCAACTAGGGAAGAATTCTGGAACGCAGCCCGACTCCCACCGACGGGCCCCGGGGTGTCGCGAAGCCCCGCCCACTGTAGGCTAAGTCCCGCCCACCCACGGCCCTGCCCCCGCCGCTGCACCTGCGCGGTGGCCGCCGGCGGCCCCGAGGGCAGCCCGGGCGGGGGCGTGCCCCGGCGAGGAGTGAGGGGAAGCCGAGCCGCAGGAGCCGGGCCCCGGGGAGGGTGCGGGCGTGCGCACGGGCGAGGGTGCCGGTGAAGGGTCACCGGGGGGCGGCGGGCTGGGAGGGAGCCCATGCTCCAGCAGGAAGGCGTCCAGGTCCACGTACTCCACGTCGCCGAATGGCAGCGTCCGCTCCCACAGAAGCGGCGCCAACAGACTCGGGCCGGGCGCTGCCGACGGGCGCCCCTGAGGGGACCCGCCGCCCACCACCGCCCCAGGTGGGGCATCCGTCGGGCCCGCCGTCTCCAGGCCCGGCCCGGGAACCGTGGCTGCCGGCAGAGCCGCCTTGCGCTCCTTTTCCTTCAGGAGACCTGGGGACAGGAAGACCAGGCAGGGTAGGGAAGGAGAGGAAGATAGAAATGGAGAAAAGACCCCGCGTCAGAGAGACACGAGCAAAGGGAGGAGAGAGACCCACACGATGGAGATCCAGAGAAAGGGAGGACAGACGACGGGGATGGGGAGAGACCGGAGAGGGAGGGCAAGGACCCAGAGAGAGGAGGGGACAGAGATTCAGAGAGGGAGAGAGACCCATAGAGAAAGGTCAGAGATGGGGGCGGCAGATACACAGACAGGGGGACAAAGACCGAGAGAAGATGGAAACTCAGAAAGGGGAGGACAGGGACCAGAGAGAGGGGAGGTCAGAGATGCAGAGAGAGATGGGGACAGAGATCGGGTAAGGGACAGACACAGAAGAAGGATGGAAGTTCAGACAGGTAGGTGGAGGGTTGGGCAGGTGAGAGAAAAAAGGCAGTTCTGTGATTCCTCTGTAACCTACCCCCCCGCCCTGTGCTCTGTATCCCCTTCCTGCCCCCACACTCCGTAAGGGACAGGAAGGGGCTCTGTTCCTGGGGCACATTCCTCATCCCTAGACTCCATGTGACCCCAGAAGGCCCCGCCCAAGCCCGTGTCACTACCGTGTGAGCATCAGACACACCCCCTCTTTCCTCCCTGGACCCCAGGGGTCCAGACTCTCATAACCAAAAGGAAGAGGGGGTTGGGGGCCTAGATTCTTGGGTCCTCCGGAAGGAGGACACTGAGGAGCCTGGACTCATGGGTCTTCGGGGTAGACAGACTTGAGAGCCGGTACTTTTGGGTCGTGCGTGCTGAGAGATCTGGGGGCCTTAAACACCTTAAGTTAAATGGCTAGATAGGGTTGGGAGGATGGGATCTCCGCACGTAGGGGGTAGTTGTGGGCCCCCCTCCCCCAACACTTAAGTCCCTAAGGGAGTCAAGTGCTTGAGTTGGGCGAGGTGGGGGCTAGAACTCACAGCTGGCTGGTTCTTTGGGCTTGCTGGTCCCCTGCAGAAGGCTCCGCAGCCCAAGCAGTGCTCCCCCGCCAGGGGGGGCCCCGGCCGGGCCGCCCAGCAGCAGGGGGGCCGGGGTCCTGTCGCTCACGGGCCGCGCCATCGCCGGGCACCTGCCCGAAAGCTTACGGGCTCATGGAGAGGCGAAGAGCTGGCCTGCCAGTCAGCGGTACACTCCTGTGGTTCGGGCGAGTGTCTGCCCAGGGGCGGGCGAGAGTAGCTTGCAAGATTCCAGTATCCAGAACAGTGCAAATCCTAGGAGCGACGGGGATTTGCAGTCCTCGCTGCAGAAACGTGCAACTCTAGAGGGTCCCAGGAGACCATGCAGTCTGGGTGAGGGAGTGATCAAATCAGGCGGCCAGCTCTTTGCAGCAGAGGGTTTAAGGGGACCCAAGGCGCTCCTTCTACAAGGTGGGCGAGCCTGGCTCTTGCAAAATCTGCAGCTCTCTCTACGGAAGGCGCTTTGCAATCTGCACCAAGAGGTGTGCGCGGAGGGGCGGGGGAAGGTGCAGGAGGAGGTGGCCGCCTTGAGGCGTGGCCAAAGCAAACTTCTTTCGCGGAAAAAAAAAAAGCCAAACCAAAACACCCGACGCCACAGAGAGCACCCCTCCTCTCGGCCCCCGCCTGCGCACGCCCTGCCCCGCCTGTCTCTTGGGCCATGCACCCCAGCCGCGTGCCTCCCTCGGGCTGAAAGTGCGAGCCAATCGCGTCCCTACCCTCGAGACGCACAGCCAATGGGACCCCTGGATCCGCCAAAGCCCGGGATACAGGAGGGGCTCAGTGCGTGAAGTTGCTTGGCCTTTTGGTGGGAGGCGGGACCCTGACCTACATTTGGCCAATGGAAGACGGCGCTGGGGGCGGGACCGTGACCCAGTTCGAGCCAATGAGGCAGGCGGGAGGAGGAAGCACATGGCTCTGCGCGTGCTGCCTGACCTAGAGAGTGGGTAAGGGGTGGGGGGGTTGTGTAGGAGATGCGCTGCTTAAAGGAGCCGCATCTCCCAATGACTGTTTTGGGAAACAGGAAGCCAAAACCTTAAGAGTGGGGTTTAGGAAGAGGGAGGCTGGTTTCTAGAAAAAGGCTGCTATTCTCTAGTACCCGACCGCGCCTAGAATCAGACCACTGAGAAACAGGAAGTATTCTGTCCCTTTAATAGCTTTGTTTTGGGGGTGACTCCCCTCCCCTCTAGGGTAGGGTTGGAAAGGGCAGGCGCAATCCTCGATGGGAAGTCTCAGCGACCGTGGGGGGCACCATCCACTGTAAGACAGACGACACCCATTGGGGACGTTAGTTTAGGGCACGGTAGGATGGACCGTGCAGGGGGCGTGCAGGGGGCGGGGGCCGGGCCGCGTAGGGCTCTACCACCGGGATGCTGAGAAGGGGAACCGGAATATACCAGGTTGAGAAGCCGGGAGAAATGGTCCAGCAGTGGGCTGAGCCGTAGGGAAGCAGCAGAAGGGTGGCATAGGGACGTTCAATTTCAGCATAAGGCTGAACTACTTGAAGGTATTCTTGGAGGAGGGGGGGATCTGGACTGTACCATGTTGAGAAGCCAGAGAGGTGGCCGTTTAGATCACAGGGCTGAAGGAAGAGGAGGAAGGAGGAAGGGAAGGGGATTGAACCATATCGATTCTAAGTAAAGGGGGGGGGAGTATCAGATTATGGAACAGAATAGAGTTTATACCACATGGAAACAGGAAATGGATCCAGACTCTGCCACTTTGGAAAGCGATAGTAATAGGAACCACGGGCCAGTAGTTAATCGTACCACAAAGAAGCCAGGGATCTCAGGTTGTATACCAAGTTGCAAGTTACAAGCAGTGAAGAGGAAAAACAAATCATGGACCAGCAATGGTCTATGGTGGGGAGGTGGACTATAGCACGTTGACACATAGGGAGGAGGGAGAAAGAGCGAGTGAGAACTCAGGAGGCTGGACCGTACAGAAGCAGCAAAGGAGGGTAGGACTTTATCATACTGACACAGCACCATCGGGAGACACATAGGCGGGTTAGACCAAGACGTGTTGGGGGGGGGTGCAGACTGGACCATACCATGCAGGCGGTAGTTGGGGCCTCGGCAGCGCCTCTCGGGGTGTCGGGGGTCCCTGTTGCCCCTCAGGGCCCTATGGGCCAAGGGCTGCAGGGGCCGGCCGTTACCGCTGAGGCTCTGGAAGATCTGGGATGGAGGATTCTGGCTCAGGAGTCTCAGGGAGTGCATCTGCCACGGAAGGGGGGGTGGGAAACTGGGAGTGAATAATGAAAAGCACTAGTGGCGTCACACAGGAAGTCCCGCCCCTGGGAGCGGATCAGCTCCACCCCAACCCCAAGGGTCACCTGACCCTCTGACCCCCTCCAGTTTCCAGTCAAGGTGGGGAAGGCGGGTAGGTGAGGCGAGGGGGTTGAGGTAGGCCGAGGGTCACCTGGAGGGAGGTGATATTCAGGGCCCGGTCAATGAGGATCCAGGTGACAGTCTCAGAGCAGGGTGGGGTGCTGAGAGAACCCTGATAGGTGATGAAACCGAAGGATTCCGGGAATAGGAGCTCCAGGCTCAGGTCTTGAAGAAAGTAGGCATCATCTGCGAGGATATTATGCCAGAATGAAGAGGGGTTCCCGTCTTGAGCTCCACCCCCACGCACCAGGGACTTACTCTTGTAGGAGATGCGGGTGATGGTATCACGGTTAAGGAGGCGGCTGAGGAATGGGTTTGAGCTGCCAGCCACCTGTGTGGGGGTATGTGAGGTGAAGAGGTAGGAACCCAGAAAGCCAAGCCCCCTATCCCTTCCTCCCTCAATACCCAGCAGTCTGGGCCTCCCAGCCTCCCTCTTCCTCAGACCCCAGATACCAGGTGCCCATCCCCTCCGTCTCTCCCTCCCTCCGAATCTTGCCTGGGCTCACATTGACAAAGAGGCTGAGAATAGCCAATCCATTGGGGCCGCGGGAGGCAGCGCTGAGGTTCCCATAGAGTTCTTGGTTGAAGTGAATGAGCTGCACCTGGGAGGGGAACACAGGGAGTGGGGTCCCCCAGCAGAAGAGGAGGAGAGAATGGGTGCAGCTCTGGGCCTTTGGGGATCCCAAGTCAAATTAAGGATTAGTGTTGGGAAGGCAGTTCTTTGAGGAGGATGTGGTGAGGCATTAAGAGGGTGAGGCAGGAGGAAAATGGATTGACTCAGGGCAAGGGGCAAGGGTCAGAGGTCAGTGGCCAGCACCTCAGCAGAGAAGCCCTGGTGGTTGATCTGGTGTTCAGAGCCCGCTCCGTCACGTGCTCCAAATAGCAGGCGCAGTTCACTGAGTCGGTGGCTATAAAGGAGGGGACCCCCAGACACATTGACCACAGGTCGGGGTGCAGGCAGGAAAGACACGTGGCGACCAGTGTTGTACAGGGTTCCCCGGAGCTGTGGGAGAGGTGAAAGATGACTCAGAGAAATCTCTTCCCTCCCATTTCCACGCCTACATTTCCCACTTCCAACAATCATTTCATCATTCAGCATAGTTTGAGCACCAGTGACTTTCCAGGTTCTGGGCCGGTCCATGCCAGGTGCTCATGGTTGGTGAATTTACTTAATTAAATATTTACTGAGTTGCTACTATATGTCATGGATGTCAGGAAGAGAGCAATGAATACGTAGACAAAAAATCCTGGGCCTCATGGAGCTTTATGTTCTAATTGGGGAAAGACAGACAATAAATACTGGTTCACATGAGGAACTGCTTAATTACACCTTGTGCTTGTGCTGAGAAGAGCTGGGGGCTCAGAGAAAGTGTAATGAAAAATTTGGCCTAGATTGGGATGGAGGGGAAAAGGGGTGTCAGAGAAGGCTTCCATGAGGCGGTGACATTTGAATGGAGACCTGAAAGGTAAGTAGGGGTTCGTTGCAAAGAGTAGGAAGAAGGGCATTCCGGAAAGAGGAAACAGCAAGTGCAAAGACCCTGAGGTGGACTCTTAGTGACAAAGAAGGGGCCAATGGGACCAGAGCCATGAACAAGGAAGAGAATGATGATGGGAGCCAGATGGGCAATTATGGGGCGTCTTGTATTTTATTTAAATAATTGAATATATGTAACACACTCGGCACAGTGCCAGGCCAGTGTTTGCTAGTATTATTCTGATAGGATTCTGAGCAGGAGAGGTGTGATCCGGTTTGTGCTTTTAAATATCTCTCTAGCTGTGGGGTGGAGAATGGACTGCAGGCGACAGAGAGGCAGGCCAACAAGAAAGCTATGACACCAGTCCCGGTGCAAGATGATGGGGGGGGGGGGGGGGCGACAAGAAGTGAAAAGAGTTTAATGATACTCAGCAAGGAGACTGAAAGGACACATTGGGAATGGGAATGAGGGAGAGAACAGGATGGGGAATGGCTCCAAGGCTTTTAGCTGGGGCAGGTGCCTTCTCTGATAAACCATACTGCCAAGTGGGCAAGAGCACGGATGCTGGGACGACGCTGCCTGGGTTGGACTCCCAGGGCTGGCACTCCAGCTGTGTGAGCTCAGGCAAATAATTTAACCTCTGCTTCAGTTTCTGCCTCCATAAAATAAGGATATTATTAGCACTGATCCCAGGGGGTTGCTGTGAAGATTAGAGGGTTTAACAAGCTTTTAAGACAATGCCTGACACAGGAAACCTTCTGTTTTACCATTGCTTCTGCAGCGACGGGGAGACTAGCGAGCCAAGTGAGGGGGGTTAAGAACAGGTGATCCATTTTTGTGTGGAAGGAGCCTTCTCTCCCCCCAGCGTGTACCCCTTCTTCCCCAAGGCTGGCCTCCCACCTCAGGGCCCCGCCCCAGCCTCCACCCCACTGGATTTGGTAACCGCTCCCACCAGGCCCCTTACCTTTTCTCCCCCTGTGCTGAGCCTCAGTGGGGGCAGGAAGGGGTCATAAAGAACCCTCTTCAGCTCCACATCCACGGGGCTCTGCCGCTTCCCCACGGCACACAGACTCCAGGCTGCGTTCACCAGGCCCCAGAAGGGAGGCCCTGGGGGCAGGGGCAGGGCAGGGAGGAAAGGGAGTCAGAAATAGGAACTGGATCCCAATATTGGCATCTGCTGAGAAGGCTGTGGTCTGGACTCTTGGATCTGAGGGAGAAGGGATCCAGAATCCTGGGTCCTAGAGAATCTTGGAGGAGTTTCTTAAGACCCCCTAATACCTCCAAACCTCTCCTTGATCAAACCTCTATTAAATGAAGTCACTGGAGAAGGAACTACAACTCCCAGCAGGCCCTAGGGCTGCCAGCCTGTTCCTTCACTGCCTGCCCGCCTCAGAGCCCCTGGGAGTTGTAGTTCTTTTAGTCTCCCTGCAGCACAGCTGGATAATGACTGTACTGGGGAAAGGAGTAGCAAGAGAGGGTTGGCCAAGGCAGGGGAGGGGGCCACTGAACCTCTGGTTCCCAGCGGGAGCCAGGACCTGCCTCCCTCTTTCCCTGCAAACACACACACACACTCTTCCACCCCCACACTCTTTCCTCCCCACTCGCTCCCACTCACTACTTGAAATGCGCATGTATAATGTCCCATGGTGAGCCGCTGGGGTTCAGAGGCTGGGCTGGACTCCTGAGGGAGGAAGGGAGGGGCTGGGACTCTGGGGGAGGAGAGGGTGCCTGGGTCCCGGGAAGGAGGTGCCCCAAGCCTGGACTGCTGGCTCCCCTCCCTGGCTGCACCTGGTACGAAGTTTCCCTGGAGATTATCCTTGTAGCTCCACCAGTCCTCCGGGTCAGGTGCTGGTCCAATGTGAGCTGGGGAGAGAGCAGCCTGAACCCCTCTCCTTGGCACCCCCCACCCCCACCCCTCCCTCAGGGGCTCCTGCCCCAACCCCAGGCCTTACCTGCTGCCCCCAGTGCAGCCCAGAGTACCAGCGCTCGCGGGGCGCTCAGACTGGCTGCACCGCCCATCCCTGGGAGGCCTCTGGGCGACCTCTTCCCAGTGCCCCAGTCCCTCTCTCTCTCAGCTCTGCCCTCTCTTCTCTGTGGGACCCTGTCCCTCCAGGACGTCCAGCCTTCCTCTTCTCCCCACAGGGAGTCCCAGTTCCCCAAATACCAAGCCAGCCGGGGACCGGGATCCCCCCAACCCACTCCTCTCTGTGCTTCTCCTCCTTCCCCCCAACCCTTCAGTCTCCTGCCTCCTGATCTTTCTCCTCTCGCTGCCTTCTGCTTCTCCCCGAGGTTACCTCTTGGTTTCTAATCCACACCCCCTCTTGGATCTTTTCATTAAGCTCTTCCAAGCCCCCTAACTCCATGTCCCCATCCTGCTTCTCACCTCCTCCTCCTCCTCCCTCTCCCTTCTCTGCTCCTGCCTCTTCTTTCTCTTCTCTCCCTCTTCACCTCCTCTCTCCCCCTTCTAAGCTTATCTCTCTCTCTCCCTCCTCCTCTCCTGCCTCTTCTGTTTCTCTGTCTCTCTCTTCTCTCTTGTCCCTTCCTCCCTCCTCCCCCTCCCTCTCTCGGCGTTATTTAATTTTTTTTTTTTTTTTTTTGTGGTGGTTGGGGGTGGGCGGGGGCGGGTGCTCTCACAGTGGCGAACACTCCTGGGCTGGGGTGTGTGTGTGTGTGTGTGTGTGTGTGTGTGTGTGTGTGGTGCCCGAGGGGCAGGATGGAGGGGTTCCTGGAGCCATGGGGGCGGGGGTGGCCCGGACACCTGGGGCCGGAGCTGGCAGTTCCCATCCTCCGCAGAAGGGGAAGGGGGGGTGCTTAAGGTGGAGCCGGGAGAGGCTCCCCGAGTCTGCGTGCTCAGAGCCCTGGCCCCCGTAGGACCCAGGGTCCCCCAGCTGTCGGAGACCCAGGCTGGAGCCGACACCAGCGCCGGCAGCCCCCTCCCAGTGCTCCCCTCCGGCCTCCGCCAGGGGCTGCCTTAACTCGGGCTGGGGGATCCCCTGGGAACCTGGGGTGTGGTGAGGGCTGCTGACCGGGAGGGGGAGGCAGAGACCTGGAGAGGGAGAGAGAGGTGCGGAGGAGGAGCCAGGAAGGCCCAGGCGAGAGAGCCGGAGGTGAGGTCCGGGAATGTGGAGGCTCCGGCAGGGAAGGGGAGCCTGAAATAGACGCGGAGAGACTTGGGGGGGGGGGATGGGAGGACAAGAGACAGGCACATACACGCTCTGAGCGAGAGAGATTGATAGAGGCAGAGACCCAGAACGAGAGAGGGAAAGGATGAGAGAGACAGACACAGAGACACTTACAGATAGAAGCAGAGAAATACCCATGGGCAGGGTAGAAATGGAGAAACAAGCTGCCAGGCAGGAGGGGGTAGGGAGACAGAAACAGAAAAGAGCTCAGTGGGCAGGTGTGGCCCAGTGGTTGTGCACTGACCCAGGCACCTAGAGGTCCGCGGTCAGGGCACAGGCCCTGGTGTCGGCTGGATCCCCAGTAGGGGGCGTGCAGGAGGCAGCCATGGATGTTTCTTCTTGATGTTTCTATTTCTCCCTTTCCCTTCCTCTCTGAAATCAATAAAAACATATTTAAAAAAAAGAAAAGAGCCCTGGCCGGTTTGGCTCAGCGGTTAGAGCATTGGCCTGCGGTCTGGAGAGACCCGAGTTCGGTTCCCGCTAAGGGCACGTGCCTCGGTTGCAGTTTGTCCCCGGCCTTGGTGGCAGCCACTCGATGTGTCCCTTTCACGTCGATGTTTCTCTCTCTCTCTCTCTCTCCCCCTCTCTCTCCCTCCGACTCTATCTGAACAAAATATCGAAAAACGTCCTTGAGTGAGGATAAAAGAGAAAAAAAGAATAAACAAAACGTACTGTTCTAAAAAAGAAAAGAAAAGAGAAAGACAGAGGGGCACAGCAAACACTAAAGAGACACAGAGACATAGACACACTCCTAGAGACCAGGAGAGGAGAAAGAGGCCAGACACACATGCGCATCTGTAAACAGAGATCCTCATGAAGAGAAAGAGGTCTCAACGGGGAGGAACGAATGGCAGAGACAGAGACCCAGAAACAGACAAGCTGACATTAAGGGAGTCAGGAAGAGGCGTTCAGGGATACATCATTGGACATGGACATTTCAGGACCTGGAGGTGCAGGAGACAGAGACACCCAGAAAGCGCAGAAATGGAGAGAAAGCACACGAAAGGTGTGTATTGATTATCCATTGCCGCAACCCAAATTACCCTACAATTTACTGGCTTAAAGCAACAAACATTTGTTGTCTTACAGCTTCGGAGGGTTGGGAGTTTTGGAGCAGACTACTGAGTGGTTCTGGCTCGGGGTCTCTCGTGAGAGTGCAGTGAGCTATGGGCCGGGACTGCAGTCATCTGTGGGCTGGAAGATCCACTTCCGCGCTCACCTTCGTGGCGGTGGGCAGGAGGTCTCAGCTCCTCATGCATGAGCCTTTCCACAGGGCTGCTTGAGTGTCTTCACAACATGGCTGCCTGCTTCCCCCAGCGTGAGCAATTGGGAAGGGGGGGGGGTGTCTTGTGTGACCTAATCTCCAAAGTCACACACAATCACTTCATCAGAAAAGAGTCACTAAGTCCAGCCCACCCTCAAAGGGAGAGAGATGAGGCTCCTCCCCTGGACGGGAAGAGTATCAAAATTTGTGGGCTTATTTAGAAACCATGCTGGTGGGGACAGGAAGAGGGAGGCAGAGCAATAGAGAGACACAGCTTTCCAGACCCGCGAGGCTTAGAGGTTGGTGAGACAGGGACTCAGAAATGTGTCAGAGAGACAGAGGGTGCTATGGAGACAGGGGAAAGAGACAAGACACGTGAAACTACTAACAAGGCTGATGGTGATGATGATGACGATGAAAACAGCTGGCACCAACTGCACACCAGGCCAAATTCTGAGAGTTTCTGTGAACCGCTCTGTAGTCCTCACAGCTGTCCTGTGAAGCGGAGGCTGTTATCCCATTTTACAGCTGGGGAAACCAAGTCAGAGGGCATACGTGATTTGCCCAGTTGCACTTCGGAAGTGGTAGAGCAGGGAAGAAAACATAGCGAAGATGTATGTGCAGAGAAGTGTGGGAAGGGGCAGAGACCCACAGAAGGATCCAGCTCTGAGGAGATATTTCTCCATCAGAAGAAATAGCAGCTGCCCTGACTGCGAATTTCCTGGGTTCTGGGCCTTCATTTCAACCCTTGGAGCTGCCCCATTGGGGGGGGGGTAGTATTAGTCCCATTATACAGATAAAACATTGAGGCTTAGAGAGGGAAGTGACGTGCTCAAGATGTAGTGGGTTGAATGGGCATCCCCCCCCAAAAAAATATATGTCCACCAATAGTTTGTGAATGGACCTTATTTGGCAAAGGATCTTTGCAGATGTAATTAAGCTAATTAATGACCTTGAGATAGATCGCCCTACATTATCCAGGGGGACCCTAAATCTAGTGACACGGGTCCTTATAAGAGAAAGGCAGAAGGGAATTTGAGACACAGTGTTGTGAAGACACAGTTTGGGTGATGCAGCCACAAGCCAAGGGACGCCAGGAATCACCAAAAGCTGGACGATGCCTGGAGGATCCTAGGGCCTTCAGCGGGACTATGGCCCTGCCAACACCTTGATTTCGAACTTCTGGCCTCATAACTATAAGAGAATAAATTTATGTTATTTTAAGCCACATAGTTTGTAGTAATTTTTTTTGGTATGTGCCCCTAGTGGCAACCAAACCCGGGACTCTGGTCTGCAGGCCGACACTCCAACCGCTGAGCCAAACCGGCCAGGGCAGTTTGTAGTAATTTATACAGCAGCCAACCCCAGAGATGGGAGAAAATAATAAGGAAAACATGGAGCTCCTCAGAGGCAGAGACAATGAAGGAACCAGATACATGGGGGTCAAAGACAGATGAACTGACACTGCGGGAAGAGCAGGATCTACCTAAAATGTAGTCCTCTTCCTCCAGGAAGCCCTCCCTGACCTCCAGGGTCAATGGCTGCTGTGGACATTTTCAATGCCTCGGGCTACCTGTGTTAGAGCACAGATTTCACTAGAGGGCAACTGTGACCTCTTGTGCCTTCCGTTGAAGGCACAGGTCTAAACCATCTGCCTGGGAGACACTAGAATCGTCTGCAAGATCCAGTGAGGGCCCTATCTCCTCCAGGACGTCTTCCCAGATCTCCCAGGCTGGGCCCTGTGCTGCCACCACTTTTACACATTACCAGAGGCAACTGCATCTCGGTCTCTCCCCTTCCCCACCCTCCCAGACTGAAAGTCCCACCAGGGCAAGTCCGGCTCTGACTCAGGTCTTGGTCCCATTTCCCAGGGTGACCTCAGGAGAATGTTGAAGAAATCACTAAATGAGTAAATGAAGTAAAATATAGTGACTGTCCTTTAGAAATGGGTAAAAAAATATATATTATTTTTGTATGGGGGTTAAGAGGAAGGCTTCCCGGTGTAGGCGTATTTTCCTCTCTTTCTGTTCCCATCCACCTGGCCCAGGCTCAGACTTACTTCTCCCACCAGTGTCCTCCCCACAGAGTTATAGTTAAGAAGTAGCGCCCTGGCCAGTTTGGCTCAGCGGTTAGAGCGTTGACCCGCGGACCAGAGTCCCAGGTTCATTTCCCGCTAAGGGCACGTACTTCGGTTGCAGTTTGTCCCCGGCCCTGGTTGGGGTCATGTGTGTTGTGACCAGTTGATGAGTCTCTCTCACATAGATGTTTGTCTTTCTCTCTCTCTTCCTCCCTCTCTCCCTCCCACTCTATCTGAAGATAAATGCGAAAAAAAAAAAAAAAAGAAGTAGCAGAGCAGGGAAGTGGCACAGGGCCCAGCCTGGGAGATCAGGGAAGACTTCCTGGAGGAGGTGAGGCCCTCATTCCCCCTTCAGTCTCCCTGCCCCTCCAGTCTACCCTCCACAGACCACAGAGTAGTCTTTACACATCTAGAGTTGAGCCTGCCTCTCCCTAGTCATAGCTACCCGATAGCTCCCAGCAACCTTGGACAAAGTTTCCACCCCTAAGCCTTTCTTGTCATGATCAAATCTTTCTTCCGTCCTTCAAGACCTACCTCAGATGTCAATTGCTCTGAAGGAAGTTACCTGGCCTCTGGGCTGGGTTCAAGGCCTTCTCTGGACTCTTCCAGTGAGCTGATCCACCTCAATGACTGTCCACATCGCTGTTTCTCACACAGGGCTGACTTTCCCTCCCCTGCTCATAGACCTCCCATGGCTCCTCAGTGCCCCTGAGAAAAATCACAGGCCCTCAGCCTGGCCCTAGAGGACCCCCATGATCTGGACACCACCAGTCCCCAGCCTCATCTCTCTTCTTGGACCACACCAGGCTCCTTGGCCTCAAAACCTTTGTAAAGACAGTTGGTTGCCTTTAACTGGGGCTCTTTTCCAGTTCTCTGCTGGGCAAATTGCTACTCAGACTCTTCTGCACTTTGGGAGTCTACTCTTGCAGGGAGCCATCCGCCAAGCTGAGGTGGGCAGGGCCTCCTCCGAGCGCAGGAAGCCACCTGCGCCGCCTCCATTATGGTGCACAGACAGCCTGGGCTCAATGCCCGGGACAGGGAACCGCCAGGCCGGAAGTGGGTCCCAGATGTGGATTTCACGCCTATTCGTCTCGGGCGCTGGGAACAAAGGTTGGGTCATAAGGAACATATGGGGCTTGCCCGCTCCTCGCTTTCATCTCCTACCTTCCCAGCCCCTGGGTGGCAGGCGGTAGGGCCAGGACTGTCCAGGCCTGGGTGGTTCCCACAGCCCCGCTTGGCCTCTTCACCCCTCTTTCCGTGCTCTCAACTCCTACTTCCGTGGGGAGTCCAGCAAAATCCTTTTGATCTATGTTCTAGCATTCTGGGCTCTCCTTTTCTGCGGGAGACATGGCCCCTGCGTGTTTAAATAATAACAACAAACTCAAATGGGTTTTACTCTGTGCCAGGCACTGTGCTAAGCCCATCACATGCATATATTAACTCAATTAATCTTCACAATATGCCCTATGAGTTAATTCCTATTATCATCACCATCATCCCCATTTTATAGAGGAGAAAACGGAGGGACAGGGAGGGATTTGAGCCCAGGCAGTCGGGCTCCAGAGTGTATGATCTTCATGAAAATGGTCTCTAGGGCAGTACCATCAGTAGAACTTTCTGCGATGGTGGAAATGTTCTGTATCTACTCTGTCCAGTATGCTAATCACCAGTGGCTTGGAATGTGGCTAAAGTGACCAAGGAACTAAATTTTACATTTTATTTCATTCTAATTCATTTAAACGGAAGTGTGGCTACTGTATTGGACAGCTCAGCTCTAGAGACCTAAGTTTGAGTGCCAGCTACTTGCTGCGTGATGGTTGCTGACTCCTCACCTCCCTGAGCTACTTTCTTCATTGAAGAGGTGGTTAAAAATTCTGGCCAATTCCCTGGCCAGTTTGGCTCAGAGGTTGGAGCATCGGCCTGCGGACCAATGAGTGGCGGGTTTGATTCCAATCAAGAGCATGTACCTCAGTTGCAGTTCAGTCCCCAGCCCTGGTCAGAGTTATGCGGGAGGCAACCAGTCGATGTGTCTCTCTCACATCGATGTTTCTCTCTCTCTCCGCCCTCTCTCTCCCTCCCACTCTGTCTGAAAATAAATGGAAAAATATCCTCGGGTGAGGATTTAAAAAAAAAAGAAGAATTCTGGCCAAGCCCAGCTGATGTTGCTCAGTTGGTTGAGTATAGTCTATTGCACGAAGAGATCACAGGTTCGATTCCCGATCAGGGCGCGTGCCCAGGTTGTGGGCTCGATCCCCAGTAGGGGGTGTGCAGGAGGCGGCTGATGAATGTTTCTCTTTCACTAATGTTCCCATCTCTCCCTCTCCCTTTCTTTCTCTCTAAAATCAATAAAAAAATATTTAAAAAAAAAATTCTGACCAAACCCAAACACATCTGGGTTTAAATCCCTGCCCTCATCTCAAGGTGAAGTCCCCCTGGGAGCCTCAATTCCTTTATCTGTATAATGGGAATAATCATAGGACCAGCCTATTTATTCAACAAATATTTATTGCCCTGGCCAGTTTGGCTCAGGGGTTAGAGTGTCGGCCTGTGGTCCGGAGAGACCCGGGTTCGGTTCCCGCTAAGGGCACGTACTTCGATTGCAGTTTGTCCCCGGCTCTGGTTGGTCGTGCGGGTGGCAGCCACTCGATGTGTCCCTTTCACGTCGATGTTTCTCTCTCTCTCTCTTCCTCTCTCTCCCTCCCACTCTATCTGTACAAAAGATGGAAAAATGTCCTCGGGTGAGGATTAAAAAAAAAAAAAAATTTATTGAGTACCTATTCTGTTCTAGAGGCTGTGATAACAGTATGGAACCAAGCAGACCCAAATCCACGGTCAGGGAAGCCGAAGGTGGGATGGAATGTCATAGCCAGCCATGAACTACTTAAAATCTTAGCCGTTTTTTCCCCTGGAAATGCCAAAAAGCTGCTTGGCTGAGCACCTCATGATGTCATAGTATAATCTGGATTCTGATTGGCTGAGAGTCTGACATAAACCCTGTAAACTAATTTTCCTAAATATCTTTTTTCTTCTCTTTTTGTTATCAAAACACCCTATTTTCCCTGGCCGGTGTGGCTCAGATGGTTGGAGTGTCATCCCGTGCACCAGTAGGTCACGGGTTTGATTCCCAGTCAGGGCATGTATCTAGACTATGGGTTTGATTCCCAGTCGGGGCACATACAAGAGGCAACCAATCAGTGTACCTCACTCACATCAATGTTTCTCTCTGTCTCTCTCCCTCCCTCTCTAAAATCAATTTTAAAAACTAACATTAAAAAAAAAAACCACCCTGGCCACTTTGGCTCAGCGGTTAGAGTGTCGGCCCGCAGACCAGAGGGTTCCGGGTTCGGTTCCTGCTAAGGGCACATACCTCGGTTGCAGTTTGTCCCCGGCCCCGGTTAGGGTCGTGTGGGTGGCAACCAGTCAATGTGTCTTTCTCACATCGATGTTTCTCTGTCTCTTCCTCCCTCTCTCCCTCCCACGCTATCTGAAAATAAATGCAAAAAAAAAAGTCCTCAGGTGAGGATAAAAAAAAACCTATTTAATTGGGTCCAAGATAGCCCCACATTAAAGACTATGTTCCAGTCCTCTCTTGCAGCTAGGTGTGGTCATGTGACTAACTTCTGGACAGTGAGAACAGGACTGTACAGCCACTTTTGGAAAACAGCCTTATAAGTCAGTTGTGTGGGCCTTTTAGTCTTTTTTCTTTGCCTTTCTTCCTTCTGCTGCATGGATACAGACGTGATGGCTGGAGCACTATCTGCCATCTTGGAGCATGATGACAAGGACCATCCTAAAGATGGAGTGGAGAGGAAAACTAGAAGGCTCTTAGTAGCTTGACTACCTCCAGACCTCTTCTGTGCAAGAGAGAAATTAATTTGTCTTGTTTAAACCACAGTTACTTGGGGTTTACCATGATTCCTAATAATATGGATGTTTGAGACATCATTTCAGGTTCAGTAAGGTTGCAAGTTAGGCCATTCATTGATCAGTTTTTCAACACATATTTATTGAGCATATACTGTGTGTCATACACCTTTCTAGATACCAGGGATACAACCATGAACAAAACAAAACCCCTGCTCCCTTGGAGCTCACATTCTAGTGGAAGAAATAGAAAAATGCTAAACAAAAAGATGAATATTTAATATATCAGCTGGTGATAAGTGCTAAAATAAATAAAGCAGGATGAAAGAATAAGAATGATTGGAAGGAACTTCTATTTAGTTAAGGGGGTCAGGGTCAGTCTCTCTGATGCTGTAAAATTTGAACAAAGCCATGTGGTAGAAAATTCTAGTGCTCATCCATATCCTGTTGTGGTAGGCAGAATATGGCCCCCCAAGATATCTACACTTGAATTTTTGGAACTGGTGAATATGTGACCTTACATAGTAAAAGGGACTTTGCAGAAGTGATGAAGATTAAGGATCTTGAGATGGGAAGATTATTCTGGATGATCTGGGTGGGTCTCATCAAATCACATTGGTCTTTTTAAATTATTATTATTATTTTTAATTGATTATAGAGAGAGAGGAAGGGAGAGGGAGAGAGAGATAGAAACATCGATGAGAGAGCATCAGTGTGCCGCCTCCTGCATGCCCCTCACTGGGGATCAGGCCCACAACCTGGGCATGTGCCCTAACCAGGAATTGAACCAGTGATCTCTTGGTGCATGGGTCGACGCTCAACCACTGAGCCACACTGACCAGGCAAATGACATTGGTCTTTAAAAGCAATGACCTTTTCCCAGGTGTGGTCAAAAAAAGATGTGAGGACAAAGAAGAGTAAGGAGAAATTTGAAGTGTGAAAGGAACTTGATGTACCATTGATGGCTTTGAAGATGGAAGATGGGGCATGAACCAAGGAATGCAGGTGGCCTCTATAAGCTGGAAATGAAAAAGAAACATTGTCCCTTCTGACCTTAGAAAAGCAAGATAATACATTTGCATTTCAGCTGCTGAGTTTGTGGTAATTTGTTATGGCAGCAATGAAAACATACACTCTTTCAGTGCACATGAGACAATTCTACTTCCTCACACTCATGCAAATGGATGGAACCATGTGAACAATTATGACCAATGAGTTGTGAGTGAACGGTCCTGAGTCATTCCTAGGCCAAAGTACTGATTTCTTGTGCGGGACCTTTCACAGTAATCAATGATGTCATGGGTTACAGTGACAAGAGTAGATGCCTCTCAGCCTGGGTCCTTGAATGACTGGAAAATTGCTCCTTGCTGACTTGCATGAGACATGGACATGAGTAATAAATCAATATTTATTGTGTCATGCCAACAGAGCTAGCCTAACCTGACTAATGTGAAGTATGAGAACTAACTTACTGTTATATGAGGAAATGTATCTCAGGAAGAGAGAGCAGCAAGTGCAAAGGGTTTGGTATAGAGTGTGCTTGGTTTTTTAAAGGAACAGGAAGGCGGCCAGTGTGGCTACTGAGGTGTAAATGAGGGGGAGTGTAGGAGATGAGGTCAGTTATGTGGTGGGAATAGACCATGTAGGGCCTTGTAGGGCAGGGCAAGGATTTTGGATTCTATTCTGAAAGAGATGGGAAGCCATTCAAGAGTTTTGAGCATAACACTGGCATGATGTGACTTGGGTTTTTAAAGGCATTATCCTGGCTTCTATGTGAAGAAGACACTAAGTGGGTAGAGGGGAGACCAGTGTGGAAACCGCTGTAATAATCCAGGCGAACAGTGGTGGTGGCTTAGACCAAGGTGGTAGCAGTGGAAGTGGTAAAAATGGGTGAATCATGAACATACTTAGTAGATAGTATTACAGGATTTGCTGATGAACTGGACATGAGTGTGGATTGTGGGGTGAATGCCCAATTGAACTGGCTTTGATAGAGGATGAAAAGGACCAAGATAAGGAATATAGAGTTTTTTTTCTGGAACAGAGAACTGTTCTTAGAAACTGCCCAAGACTCCTAAGTCCTGCTTCAGAGATGCCCCCACCCCGATCCCACTGGAGGCCAGAGGCAAGCTTCCTCAGATATAGGATATTGTTGGTAGCTTGGGGGTCAAACAGTCACCTCCTGGAGTCTATTTCATACCCTTTTTAGTCTTGTCAGGAGCATACCCAGAACACTTGTTAGCTGGAGGGCCCCCTGTTTTTATAACATCATGGCCCACCTTGACTCCCCATTGGTTGAGAGGCCACTTTTCTCTCAAGGAAAGAACAAGGTTGTTCCTTAAGCCCAAATGGACCTCAAGTCGTGTCTCTTCTTCTGAGACTTTCTCAAAGGATTCTCTTAGTGACTCTCCGGCAAAGGTCACCCAGATTGAAATTGTGTTATTGATTGTAAGTGCAGGGGGCAGAGGTCAGGGTGGCAAAGAAGGTCCTAGGCCATGACAGCTTCCCATTCCATAGTACTCACTGCTTCCAGACTTTTCAGCCCCATCCCTCTGGCCTATAGGTACCCAGCTGTTGGGTAGGACAGAATTCTGCTTAGCACCAAGTGATGTCATACGACTCTGTGGCTTGCGATTGGCTCTTCTCTCAGGAAAGGGCTGAGGCTGTGCTTCAAGACTCGGTGTATCCTACTCCAAACCTTTGTCAGGTATTTTTTCAAATTCCCTTTATCCCTTCTCGGAGACCAACCATCCTGGGGCCCCTCTGGAACTGAAAGTTCCTAAAGCTGGAACTTTCTGGAAATCTGGCACTGCTATCCTGAAAAGGCATATTCCCGCCCTTTCCAGCCGCTGTCCCTTACCCACTGGCTTTTGCCCAACCATTAGGCAACCCAATCATTAGACCGGCCCTTCGTGACGTCATATCAGCTCTTTCTTCGGATTGGCCATTTTGTCAAGGAGCGGTCGCCATACTTGGGCTCTGCAGATTTACTCGAGGCCTTCTTCATTTGCCCGTCAGAAACCCTACCAGCACAGTTCAGAGGTCTGTAGCCAAAATTCCTCAAGGTTTAAAACTTTATTGAGGGGACTAGCTAACCAGGACTCGGGCCAAATGTCCTAGCCAGAGACCGAAGGCCCTGCTTGCAGTTTGCCGCCTGTAGTTAACAGGCCATCCGCCTGCGTGGTGCTGGCGCAGGCTAGTGACGTCAGGGGCTCCGCGGCGTCCGATTGGCTCGCTAAGGGACGCGCGGTCAAGGTAAAAGACTCTGCTCACGCTCACTTCCAAGTGCACTGGTTGGCTTTTGAGGCCGCCCAGCTCCGGCTCTGGTGCTCGGCCCGGGGCTCGGGGTTGGAGGCTGCAGGCCCCGGCAGCCCCCAGCTCGCTCCTCCTGCTGCAGCCGCCGCAGAGGCCTGGCCCAGCGAGGCCTCCAGGGAAGTGCGAGGCCGTGGCGGTCGAGGACCAGGCGCGCGGGGTCGGGGCCGCCCGCCGCGCTGCCCAGCAACAGGTAGTCGGTGCCGGGCTGCAGGCGTAGGCAGCCACAGGCTAGGTCTGCGCCGGGCACCCAGGCCTCCTGGCCACCGCGGCGCACGGGCCATGCTCGCTGCTTGTACACGGCCAGCACATGCAAGGCCAGCCGCCGCCAAGCCGGGCCTACCACCTCAGACACCAGCACCTGCGCGTGGAGAACTGAGGGGAGGAAAGATGTCAGGCCTGGTGGCGGGGAGCCTCCAGGGTTCCGTGGGTCAGGCCTGACGGGGAAGGGCCCGGGACTCTGTGGGAATCGGGCTGAGGCTCAGACATGGGTTCTTGAAGGGAGGCAGAGAGGGGTTTAGGTAGGCAAGACAAGGCAAGGGCCTGTTCCATTCAACCAGTTCTTTCTCCTTCCATCCCCAGGAGGCCACCTCCCTCTCTTAGATGTGTCAAGGCCAGGAACATAGGGAAAGAGGAGACGTAGGAGGGGAGGGAACACCCCCTTTCCACTACCCCTACCCCCTAATTGTCTTCTGTTGCATTAGGTCCTGTATCAGGAAGGGACCTTTGGAGTCTTAACACCCCTTCCCGTGTAAGATGAGAAAATGAAGGCCAGAGAAGGGGGTGGCATGGAGGCAGTTATCTGGGTACCTGTGCAGCCGCCAGCCCTTTTTCTCCCCACCACTCACCATAGTCCTGTTGGCAGTACCTCCGAAGGCTCATGTGTACCCTGGTGTCCGAGATATTGCAGTAGTTGTGACACTGAGGGTCTGGGGAGGGTCAGGCTGTCTGCAGTGGGCTCCTGAAGCCTGGACCACAGCGTTCTGTCCCTGCCCATCCCCGGATTCCATCTTGATGGACAGCTGGGGTACTGGACAACTGGGCTCAGTGGGCCACCCCTGTATCCCCACTGGGGGCAGGGGGTGATCAGCTCATCCCCAATCCCTCTTGCTGGCAGGGATTTCCACCTTAGCCTGTCTTACCTGAACTGGAAGCACTAGAGATCGTAGCAAGGGTGGTTGTTGCCTCCGGAATTCCTATGAGGCCAAAGGAGAACTTTAACCTTACTTCCTGCCACTCCCCCCACCCCCCAGGAATCCAGACATCCATCTGTTCCCTTAAGGCACAAGAGGGCAAGCACCCTTTGCCCTTCTCCCCAGGATCTGAGTCTTGATCCCTAGCCTTTTCCAGGGATCTGCACCCCCAGCCCTCTCCTCCCTCAGATTGAGGAGCCTTTTCCAAGGAGATTGGAATTCCAGTTCTCACTTCCCCCAAGAACCCAGAGTCCAACCTCCAGCCTCTAGCTCCCACCCCAGAGACCCAGCCCTCATCACGCTTGTCCACTGGAGATCTGTGATGTCTCATTCCAACCCCGCGTGGGACTGTGGCCCTTCAGGACTCACGCTGGCAGGGCATCCTGGGGGAGCGGCTCTGCTGGTAGCCAGGGCCACAGCGGTTGCACCTCAGGCCGGTGACCCCTAACTTGCAGGAGCATTGCCCGCTGGTCTGGTTGCAGGTGCCACCCGTCGCCCCAATAGGGTGGCACTGGCAGGCTATATGAAGAGAGGGTCTGGGATATGGGGTGTCTGGGCCCTAGATGCTCCTTCTCAATTCCCCAACCCCTCCTCCCTCAGACCCAGGTGTCTGGTCCTTCCTCCTTTCCACTTAGGCTGGACTTCAGACTGCACTCACCCCTGCAGGCCTTACGACTGGTGAGAGGCTGGCTAGGGTCCCTCCAGAACCCTGGCTGGCAGTAGTGGCAGTGCCGCCCAGCTGTGTGGTGGCGGCATCGCTCGCAGACACCCCCACTCCGGCCTCCCGACAGCCGGAACAACTCGGAGTTGAACCGACAGCGTCGGGCGTGCTGGTTGCAGGAACAGGCTAGGAGCACGATGGAGCACATCAGACCCAGGCTTTCTGTCTCCTGTCCAGCTTTCCCTCTGCTGCCCTCAGGAAATAGACTGTGGGCACCTAGTTAAGCCTGGGTCTCGGAACCTCCTCATTCTCATCTTTAAAATGAGGGCACTGGACAAGAGCCGGCCAAGCCCAAGGGGACTGGTGAACCCCGATCGTGGGAAACCAGGGGGCTTAGAGAAGAGTGGCAGCTTTGGGCGTGGGCTACGGAGTCAGAACTTGCGTGTTCGTGTCCTACTGTGTTCCTTGGGCATATGACATCTCCTTTTTGTAGCTCAGCTTTCTTTGCTGTAAAATGGCATCTGTAATACCTGCTTTATGAGGCTTAAATGAAACCCAGTAGATATAAAGCGCTTGACACGGGGCCTGGCACGGAGCATGTACCTGCACGTTGAGAGCCTCCACATGCCAGGTGCCAGGGACCATGTGCTGAGTGCCTGGGGTGCTGCATTCTCACAGCAGCTCTGTGAGGCTAGTGCTGTCATCATCCCCGTTATACAGATGTGAAAACTGAGGCACAGAGAGGTGAAGGCACCTGCCCAAGGTAGCTCAGCTAAGGGGTGGCCAGAAGCGGAATTGGAACCCAGGCCTTCTGGCTCCAGAGTCTGCTCGTAGCAACCCCACTTCAGTGCTTCTCGTCTAGCTCACAGGATCCTGTGAGGATTGTGTACATTGTCTTGGGAGCATTGATCAGGTTTTCTGCGGCAGTGGCTTTTGAATCTTACTGTTTATCAGCATCACCAGGGAAACGTTGAAAGAGCACAACACAGAGGGCTTGTGCCGGGTCCAGGGACCTGTATTTCTAGCAAGCATCCCAGAGTGAGATGCTGATGCAGGGGGTTCGTGGACCACCCCTTGGAGAGACGGAAGGAGTTTTGGACTCCAGGACTCCAAGAGGTTTGAGAGGCCTGGACTGGCAGGTCCTAAAGACCCAGAGGAGTAGTGGGAAGGTCATCAGGGAGCTGAAGTAGCTGTGACCCTGCCCCTCTGAGCCTTGGTTTCCTTCCTGTTCAGTGGGGATCTCAGTTGGAGACGGCAGTGCTATTCACATTGTCCCTGGGTGAGTAGTGGCCTTTGGATTCTTTCTGACCTGAGGGCGATCACGTCACCTACTCCCCTCCGCCTACTCAGATGGGAGAGGGGCTCAGGCCACCACTTCTGCAGAGCCTGAAGCTTCCCCACAGGAGTTATTCTCACCCCGACCGCCTGGACCCTTCTCCGGCACAACACTGTTGGTCGCCTACTCAGGTTCGGAGGGCAGTGCCCAGCAGTCCAGGGGCGGGGGTGGGGATTCTCAGAGGGACAGTCTCCCCTGCTCCCAGGTTCTTCCCAGGCCCAGGATGAGCCCGCTGCACCCCCAAGCCATGTTAGTCTCCCCTCCCTCACTCCCCTGAGGGGTCGTCAGATCTGGCTGGTAGGAGGTGGTGCAGGCAGAGGGTCAGGGAGGACCCAGGCAGGATGAGGATAGAGTGGGGAGCCAAGGACAATGGGATCGTCTGTAAGTTAGTTGAAGAAATAGAGGGGAAAAGGGCAAAGAACATGGGAGGTAGAGGGAAGGAAGTCCCGGGGATTGGAGTAAGAGTGTGTGTGTCTTGATGCCTTGGTCTGTGTCTATGTGTATTTGTCGATGGAGTGGAGTCACCCCCCAGCGCCTAACAAACACACTCAGACCCTCTAGCAAGGGCTGCAGGCTGGAGGTGGGAGGAGGAGGAGGGATGTCTGTGAGGAGGGGCTTCTGGGGGGACGGGGAAGGGCCAGACTCTGGAAGCTGCAGTCTGGGAGCACCGGATGGCCTGGGGGAGGGCCCTTGCAGGCAGTGAGCCTTAGCACAAGTGATGTGGGCCTCCCTTCCTTATCCGGGGAATGGGGACATTGCAGAGACTCAGGAGGCTCCTCCTTTATGCCAGGGATCCCGAGGCTTTGTTCTAAGGACAGCGCACTGCCACCTGTGAAGGAAGTGCTCCCCCACACGCCCGTCACAGGTGAGGAAATGGAGGCAGAGGGAGGGCAGGTCGCTTGCTGGGATCACACAGCCCGTGGACAGGAGCTGCTCGAGCCCGGCAGTCTGAGAACACCTAGTGTAAGACCGTCCGGCAGGAGCTCCGCAAGGACAAACCAGGACCCCTGAGCTCAGATGCGGCCCTGCCACTTACTGGCTGTGTGTCCTTGTGCAAGAGACCTCCCAGCTCCAGCCTCAGTCTCCTCGTCTGTAAGATGGGCCTGATGACAGCACCTGCCGGCGCGTGGCAGGCAATGGCCACTATGGGTTTAATGAATAAGTCCTTCCCCCTGTGAGGTCAGTCTGATGAATCAGGTGGTCCAGCTGCCCTGTTCCCTACAACCACTCAGTAAGTATCACAAGGGCACCGAGCCAGGCCCTGAGCTGGACGCTCGGAAAATGCCACTCATGTCACCGTCACAGTGATCACGTGTCAGGGAGAGACAGGAGCCCCTAATGGGCAGGTCAGCAGCTGGAAGTGTAGGGCAGCAGAGGTGTGGGGCAGGAGGCGAGGGGCTTCGGGGGCAGGTGAAGAGGGGACCCGGCTGGAGAACAGTGAGGGGAGAAGCAAGGAGCAGGTAGCCTCGGGGTGGGAGAGAACGTCTTGCCCCTTAGGGACAAAGGACCAGAGTGATGGGGCCTGGTGGTGGGTGGGGGGGAGAGCAGGACCCAGGACTCACGTAGGCAAGGGTGGGGGTGCCAGGGTGTGGCGGGCCGCCAGGGCCAGTCTCGGTGGGATGGGCGGCAGCTCTCGCACCCCGGGCCAGTGGTGTGATGGCGGCAGCGGCAGCGGGGGGGCCGGGCCCGGGCAGCGCAGCGGGCGGCATGGCCGTGGCACTGGCAACGTCCTCTCACTCCAGCTGCTGCCAGCCCCGCCCGGCCCCCAAACTCCATTCGGAGGTGACTGGCCACCACACTGGCCTTAGAGCCCGGTGGGGCACGAAAGGTCACTTTTTCGGGGCCCCCTAAGGCCCCAGGCCAGGCGGGTCTGCGCCACAGTGATCTCCAGGGACCTCCTGTGGCCCAGGCGGCCGACAGGACCAGAGCTGGGGGTCCTGGGGTGCAGAAGCGCAGGCTGACAGACGTCAGGAGGAAGGAGCCACCGAGGGCCAGGGTCAGGCTGCCATTGCAGGTGGCCCTGGGGCTGACCTCGGTCCCTGTGGAGAAGGTGCAGACCTGGGGACAGGAGGCCGCCATTCCGGCCAGCTGGGTCACTGGTGGGAGGCAGAAGCGGGGGCGACCCCCTGGATGGTAGCATGGGTCTGAGGTGGCCTGGCTCAGGAGGAACAAGAGGGCGAAGGTCACGGACATGGTCCCAGCAGGGGCAAATACCTGCAGAGGACAGGAGTGGCAGGGTTGAGGGCCTCGGGCTGTCCCCCAGTGTCAGCCTCCGCCAGGCTCCCCAGGCCCCCTGAGGACCCCAGCATTCCACCCCCAGCCCTGCCAAGCCCCCTCCCGGCTGCTTCTAAGCGAGGAAAATAGTTCCATCTGGGGAGAATTACTGTTTACACAACCCAAAGGGGAAAGAACGCAAGCAAAATCAAGAATTTTGCCTGAACTAATCCGTAGCTTAACACCCCAGAGCGATCTGTCGGTGCGGAGGGGCAGGGGCCCTGGGGAGAGGGCAAGGGGGCAGGTGGCGAACCTGAGGGAGGGCACCAAGGGTGGGGTCAGAGCTGGCCGGGGAGGGGGATTGAGCAATGGGTGAAGCTCTGAGACAAAGGAATAGAGAAAGGGACAGGCCCAGCCAGCAGACAGACGGGGAGAGGCAAGCCTAGGGGAGGGCCAGGCACGGAGAAAGCCACGAGGAGAGAAGACACCAGGGGAGGCCAGGAGGCCCGGCGGATAGTGGCTGGGCACCCCGAGTCCACAGGAGTAGGGGGACAGGTGCCCAGGGAGCCTAAGGACAGACAGACGGGCTGACTGGCTGGTGGGCTGGGAGGCATCTGGGATCAGGAGAACAGACAGCCCGGCAGGCCGGGGCCTGGCCTGTGGAAAGGGGAGGGGGGAGGGGCCGGGGCTGGGGCGGGCGATCAGAAGCGGGAGGCCAGGCCCCGGCCCACGGGGATCAGCGTGGCAGAGCGGAGGCCCTTTCCCACGTGGTGCCCTAACCTTGTTCTCCACACCCGGGGCACGGAGGGGATTATCACCAGACCACTGGGCCTCCCTGCCACCCACCCCCAGCCTCGGCTGCCCTTAACTCTTTCCCCCCCAGGCGCAAAGCCCAGAACCGTGCTGAGGAAGAGGACCGGGACGGGTGGGGCTGGAAGCCCGGTCGCCCTGGGGCTGGGAAGTGGGTGCAGAAAGCCTGCGGGCTGGGGAAGGCGGGTGCTAGGCTCCCCTTCGCGCTGCAGGTGGGAGGACCTGTGCCGGGGTTTCGGAGGACTTTCTGTGGTCTCAGCCCCAAGTCTGCCACCCTAGGCCTCAGGGTCCAGGGACCTGGGCCTCCACATTCTCCTCTGATCCTGAGGTCCCCAGAGCAGATGGGGGAACAGATGTTGGGGGTGGCGGGTGTTGAGGGAGGAGGGAGAGAGGCAGGACAGGGCAGAGCCAGAGGCCAGAGGGCCCAAGGTGGCCAGAAGTCCAGACGTCCAGGATGGCTGAGCTAGGAAGGACTCGGTGCTGACATGCCCCCCCCCCCTCCCAGGGCCCGCAGCCCCCAATAAGGAACTCACTCAGGTCTGGGGACCTCGGAGTTTCGTTGGGCCCCACTGCCCAGTGCCCTGGCTCAGAACCTGGACCCGGGCTGAGAGTCTGTGAGGACCTGGGGGTGCAGGTGGGGTTACATCTTCCCTCAGCCTGAGTTCACAGCCTCCAGCGTCCCCACTGCCGTTGCCATGTGCAGAGACTGCCTCCCCCTGCCCCTGACGGCGGGCATCACCCTCCGCCCCTTCAGAGGAGCCTGGCGCCATTTTGCGTTCTGGCGGCGGGCAAATGCCCCAGTCCCTCTGCACCAGCAAGTTAAGGACCTGGCTCCATGTCCCTCCCACCCCTCGGCCTGGGTGGTTCAGACCTTAGGGACCTGGCCCCATGTCCCTCCCACCCCTCGGCCTGGGTGGTTCAGACCTTAGGGACCTGGCCCCATGTCCCTCCCACCCCTCGGCCTGGGTGGTTCAGGCCAGACCACTCTCTGGCCCTCAGCACTTTGGGCAACCAGACCGTGAGTCCCCCAGTGCTCCTGAAGGACCCATAAGCCACCCTGCCCACAGGGGAATCCAGATGCCCGGCCCCTGCCCCATCTGGGAGCTGGAGCCCACCCCAGCCCCTTTAGGGAAGAGTCTAGCTGTGCTCCCACCAGACCCATAGCCAGGGACCCCGTGCCTGGGAGGTGTGGGGTCCGTCTGGGCCCCGGGCCCCTTTCCCCGGCTTTCCTGCAAGCAGCCTGCCCTTCGCCCCTGACGCTGGCCAAACCTGCACCCACGAAGAGAGTGTCCTCTGCAGCTCGTTCCTCCCGAGCCTTCCCTCTGCAGGAGCGGTCCGCCGGCCGGCGGGCTCTCGGGAGTGAGTGCTGAGTGGCTGTTCTCAGGCCCCAGGCTAGTGGGGGTTCTGGGCGGGAGCTCAGAGCAGAGCCCGGAGAATCCAACACCACCACCGCCCCCCCACCCCACCCCCTCGCCAACCGCAGCCACGCTCTCCCCGCAGGGACCCTGCCAGCCACACCACCCGGGCCTTTGTGGGACCTGAGAGCTGTTGCCCTCCGGGGGACCGAGGCCGGACAGCCCCCAGCAGGCTGGCCGAGGAGGAGGCTCACAGCAGGTAGGACAGGATGGGACGGGCCAGATGGACTTCCCAGGTCTGGGGTTCCCGCTGCACGCACACTCACGCCCTGGAGCGAGGGCGCGGCTCAGCCACACCTGTGGTGGCTGAGGGTCAGGGCCACACACCGAGTGGGATGTTGTCTTCCTGATGCATAACCCCAAGCCAGCCCCTCCTCCCCTCTGGAACCTTCTGTCAGCTGTGGGTTAACTACGTGCGAAGGTCAGTCATTTTCAAGCCCTGAGAATCGGTGCTCTTGGAAGGGTCAGGCCAGCTGCTGGGAAACCCGAAGACGAGCTGCTTGCTAAGAGGGTGGGGACGGAGGTGAGACGAGACCCTTGGGGCCTCAGTGGTTCCCGCAGCCGAAAGGGGGGACCCCGAGGGGGACCGAGCTCAAAGCCAGCCTTCCCCCTGGCCAGTTTCCTGCGAGGCCACACCACTCCAGCGACATTTTCATGCAAATGTTGCTGCCGACTCTAGGACACATTAATGGTTTTAACTAGAAAAATAATGTTCCCATCACTTCGTGCTGAGCAAGGCGAGGGCCTCGGGAAGATGAGGCGCAGATATCTGCTGCCGCCGCCTTGCTCTGGCATTGACTGTGGCTCCGTGTGGGCCCGACCCGGACAGGGACCCGGGGACCCGCTGCGCAGAGCCGGCCCTGGGGCGGGAGGGCGCAGCCCAGGCCATCGGTGTGTCCAGTTCGGGTGGAGGGGCCAGCCCGGCGGGAGCCAGGACAGGGACATCGGCTTTGAAAGTGAGCTGTAAAAGAGAGGGATTGGGGGCCGAGACACCCCCAAATCAGAGGGCACATCGGCCTGAGGGCGGGCGGGGTGAGTGGCAGGGTAAGGAGGTGCGGTACTGACCCACTCGGCCTTTCAGGGGTTCTCCCTGTGGGTCCCACACGGCTGAGCACACGTGGGCGCACACAAAGACCGCCCTTGTCAGCCTCACAGTCCAGGGCCAGGCGAGATCAGAGAAGTAATAAGCGATGGCGTTCTAGAACACGGTGGAAGGTGACAAGTACTTTGGAGCAGAAGCAAGAAGGGAAGTGGATGGGGAGGGCGGGAGCCCAGAGGGGACGTCTGTGCTGTGACCGAAGGAGGCGAGGGCAGGCCTCGGGGCAGAGCGTGGGCAGGACCGACACAGGCCGAGGGAGCCGAGGCGCAAGGGCTGGTTTGGCTGCCAGAGGACATTCGGGGAGAAGGTGTAGGTCTCACTTTCTTTTCCTCCCCACCGGGGACAAGAGTTTCTTAAGCTAATGTTGCCTGGAGGGGAGCCATTCCTCCCTTTTGTTCTTAATGGCCTGAGCTCCTGAGGCGATTAGCACCCCTGGGGTGCTTGGGGGGGAGGGGGGAAGGGGCAGAAGCAGCCAGAGGGAGAGGAAACCATTTCCCCCAAGTTGGAAAGGGGACTTTGGGTGGGGGGTTTTCCTAAAGTATTGAGCACCTTCACCCTCATAGCACCCCAGAATGGAGAGAGGACCCCCCAGGGCACAGCTCGGAGGTGGCTCAGCAGGGTAGGGTCCAACCCAGAAATAGCAGAGTCCCCGTGAGGCAGGGCAGGTTAAACCCTGCATATAAACCAAGAGAGAGTATGTTTGCCCTCAGGACATACTTGAAAAATCCAGGACAGCAATTGACAGCAGATTCCTGAAGCACAGGGCCTGGGTTCAAATCCAGACTCTACCTTTTTCCTAGCTGTGTGACCGAAAGCAAGTTTCTTAACCTCTCTGTGCCTTAGTGTCCTCACCTGTTAAATGGGCATAAAAATGTACCTTCCTCCTGGGCGAGCATGAGGACTAAATGAGCGAAGACAGGCCTACAGTCTCGTATCGGAAACTCTTTAGACCAGACGTTTTGGAACCTGTGTTTTCCCGCCATCGTGGGATGAATAGGCAGCTTGTCCCTCAGCCCCACGGGCGGGGCCTGGACAGTATCCCACAATCAAACGTTTCAACAGCAAAACACACAGGCGTTCACACTAAGTCTACAAATTGCCACACGTTGGTTCAGGGCAGATCTCGTCCCCAAACGAGTTCCGTTCGGGTTGGGGTTTGCCACCCGTCTTAGGAAAGGGGCCGATAAGGAGCCCACGACAGTGAGCGCCGAGGCCAGTGCCTGGCAGGAACCACAGGAGCCACCGCCTTGGTCTCTTACTCCCGCAGCTTTTCTGTTGTTCGGGCTGATGAACAGCCAGAAGAGGGAGCTCTCGAGACCCCAGGACCCTGTGGCCCCAGATCTGGCCACCTGGTATTTAGAGCTCGGTGCAAAATGAAAATGAAGGGTATCTTGTTCAGATTTACTGAGACTTTCTAGACGCAGAAAGCACAGCATTAAACCAAACACTGGGCCCTTTTGTGTGCAGAGCCTCATGTGACGGCTCGGGTCATGCACTGTGGAGGTGGCGCTGGGTGGTAGTACCTTTGTCCTGAGCTGGTTCCTCCTCCTCAGCAGCCCAGGCTGCAGTCCCCGCTGGGCTCTGGCTGGGCCAGGGAGCTGGCTAGAGGCTGAGGCCTTCTCCGTGCAGGACCTCAGGCAGGAGCAGAGGTGGGCAGGCAGTGTGATAGGATTGAGACAGAGTTGTCACCAGCCCAGGGAGAAGAAGGGCTCTGGGGCAGAATTCACCCACTTGTTGGAAACTAAAGCAGCAAGCAAGACATTTCTTGTACAGATGCTACTTGACTTACGATGGGGTTGTGTCCGATAAAGTTCAAAACACCACAAGTTGAAAATGCATTTAGTACACCTAACCTACCACACATCACAGCTTAGCCTGGCTGGTCTTAAATGTTCTCAGAACACTTACATCAGCCCACAGTTGGGCAAACTCACCTCGCTGCTGCTGCTGCACAACATCAGGAGAGGGTATCCCACCACATCCTGTTAGCCAGGGAAAAGATGAGAATTCAGAACAGCAAGTATGGTTTCCACCGGATGAGTGTTTCTTTCGCACCACTGTAAAGCCAAAAAATTGTAATTCGGGGACCGTCTGTGCACCTCAGTGGAAGGAATGTGACATCATACTTAGTCCTCATGTGGTAAGAGCCAGCTGATCTCACTGGGGATCCACCTCAAATGTGATTCATTCAAGGAGGGCCCTAGAGCCCGGCCAGTGTGGCTCAGTGGATTGAGTGTCACCCCATGGATTGAGAGGTCCCGGTTCAGTTCCTGGTCAGGGCACACACCCAGGTTTCAGGCTTGATCCCCGGTAGGGGACGTGCAGGAGGCAGCCAATCAGTGTTTCAAACTCACATTGATATTTCTCTCTTTCTCCCTTTTCCTTCTCCTCTCTCTAGAAATCAATACACTATTCTTAAAATAAATTTTTTTAAAAATTAAAAAAATGAGAATCTGATACTAAGTGAAAGAAGCCAGTCACAAAGAACCGCGTATTGAATGAACCATTTATATGAAGCATACCAGAGCAGTGCACCATGGAGACAGAAGAGGAGACGGGGGATGGGAGGATGGGGTGGCTAAAGTGCAGGGTTTCTGCCCTGGCCAGTTTGGCTTAGCGGTTAGAGCGTCGGCCTGCGGTCCAGAGAGACCCGGGTTCGGTTCCCGCTAAGGGCACGTACTTCGGTTGCAGTTTGTCTCCAGCCCTGGTTGGTCGTGCGGGTGGCAGCCACTCGATGTGTCCCTTCACGTCAATGTTTCTCTCTCTGTCTCCCTTCCTCTCTCTCCCTCCCACTCTATCTGTACAAAAAATGGAAAAATATCCTCGGGTGAGGATAAAAAAATAAATAAATAAATAAAGTGCAGGGTTTCTTTCTGGGGTGACAAAAATTTTCTAAAAATTGTGATGGTTGCACGACCCTGTAAATATACTGAAAAGCCATTAAATTGCACAGTTTTAATGAGTGAATTGCATGGTATTTGAATATTTAATAAAGTGATTACCAAAAAATTGAAAAAGGTTCATCACAGACCTTAATATAAAAACTAAAGCTATACAGATTGACATGCCAATTCAGAGCGAATGTCACAGAAGCAGGAAGTGGGAACTGCCGGACCTTGAAGTCGTGGTCCAGAACCGGCACAATGTCCCTTCTGCCACGTTTGATTGGCCAAGGCCATCACGGGCCCACCCAGATTCAAGGGAAGGGGTGAAGAATCTGTGATGGGCTTGAACCCACCACACCCACTGACAGTAACAGGAAGCACTGACCACGGCAGGGGCCCTTTGAAGTGTGCTTCGCGGAGGTGCTGTGGGTAACCCCGTTTTACTGAGGGGAAGACTGAGGCCCAGGGAGTTCAACAACATGCTTAGGGTTGCCCAGCCAGCAGGAGTCAGAGCCCACACCTGAACCCGGGCTGCCAGGCCTGAGAATCTGTGTCCCTGACCTCCACGTCGCACTGCCTTCTTGAACTGTGGACTCCCAGGGGACGAAGATTCACTAGTAACTAGTCTGGAAGTACGTTTTATGACACTTATAGAGCACTTCCTATGTGATAGACACTTTCCTAAAAATGACAAGTACCACCCACTTTATTTAATCCTCATGCGAACCTATTAAGTAAGTCTGTTAGGTTGGACCATATGCAATGGCGTAAGGTCAAATATTGGCACTTTCAAATGGTTCGACCTAATCATCCTTGTTTAACAGGCGAGGAAACTGGGATTCAGAGACGTGGAGTAACTTGACTAAAGTCACACAGCACTAGTGGGGGAGGAGCTGGAATTCAGACCCAGGCCTGGAGCTCCACCGAGGAGGCCACCGGACATGGTTGCATGGGTTGAGTGAGTGAACGAATGGATGACTTGGGAGGGGAGAGGGAATGAGACAACGGGGGAATGTCCAGCCATCCCTTCTAACGTAGGTCCTCTCTCTTCCCTGCAGCCATTATGGGATTCTGGGCCACTTGCCCTTCCTTCTCCACCATCCTCTTCTTCGTCGTCATCTTTGTGGTGTCCACCATCTTCCACTGCCACCAGCGCCTGGCTCTGGTGCCCACCCCCTGGGCCTCCCCAGGCCACGTGGTCCTAGTGCCCAGGCACCTCCCCCAGGGCGGCATGTTTACCATCAACTCCAAAGGCCGCCTGGGGAACCAGATGGGTCAGTACGCCACCCTGTACGCCCTGGCCAAGATGAACGGGCGGCCGGCCTTCATCCCGGCCGAGATGCACAGCAAGCTAGCCCCCATCTTCAGAATCACCCTCCCGGTCCTGCACAGCACCATGGCCAGCAGGATCCCGTGGTGGAGCTACCACCTGAACGACTGGATGGAGGAGCGGTACCGCCACATCCCAGGGGAGTATGTGCGCCTCACCGGCTACCCCTGCTCCTGGACCTTCTACCACCACCTGCGCGCGGAGATCCTCCGCGAGTTCACCCTGCACGACCACGTGCGGGCGGAGGCCCAGAGGTTCCTCCAGACCCTGCAGGCCCGGCGAGCCCGGCAGGTGACCTTCGTGGGGGTCCACGTGCGCCGGGGGGACTATGTCCATGTCATGCGGCAGGTATGGAAGGGGGTGCTAGCCGATCGGGCCTACCTGCAACAGGCCCTCGACTGGTTCCGGTCCCGCTACCACACCCCGCTCTTCGTGGTCACCAGTGACGACATGTCGTGGTGCCGGCAGAACATCAACAGCTCCCTCGGGGATGTGGTGTTCGCAGGCAATGGCCTACAGGGCTCTCCTGCCAAGGACTTCGCGCTGCTCACACAGTGTAACCACACCGTCATCACCGTGGGCACCTTTGGGGTCTGGGCTGCCTACCTTGCAGGAGGGGACACTGTCTACCTGGCCAACTTCACCCTGCCCGGTTCCCACTTCCACATGGTCTTCAAGCCACAGGCGGCCTTCCTGCCTGAGTGGGTGGGCATTGCGGCCGACCTCGGACAGGCCGTTAAAAACAGCCCCTAGCCCTGGCCGGTTTGGCTTGGTGGTTAGAGCGTTGGCCCACGGGGTTCAATTCCAGTCAAGGGCATGTATGTAGGTTGCAGGTTTGATCCCGAATTAGTCAGGAAAGTGCGGGAGGCAGCCAATCGTCTATGTGTCTCTGTCCCTCCCTCCCTTCCACTCTTTCTAAAAAATCAATGGGAGCCCTGGCTGGTTTGGCTCAGTGGTTGGAGTGTTGGCCTGTGGACCAGAGAGTCCTGGGTTCGGTTCCCGCTAGGGGCATGTACCAAAAATAAATAAATAAATAATTTTAAAAATTAAAAATCAATGGGAAATATCCTTGGGTGAAGATTAACAACAAAAAGATTTATTTTTTATTTTCACCCGAGGACATTTTTGCATTTATCTTCAGATAGAGCTGGAGAGAGAGAGGGAGGAAGAGACAGAGAGAAACATCGATGCAAGAGAGACACATCGAGTGGCTGCCACCTACACAACCCCAACCAGGGCCAGGGACAAACTGCAACCGAGCCACGTGCCCTTAGCGGAAACCGAACCCAGGACTCTGGTCCGCAGGCAGATGCTCTAACCACGGGGGGGGGGGGGCGCCGCGTGAGCCCACCCCTAACCCCCTCGCGGTCACACCATGCTTAATCACAATTAATCAAAATTGGCCAGGGCCAACAAAAATATTTAAAAAAAAAAAAGGCTCCTAGCCCTGTACGTGTCCCGCCCCCATCCTTGGGGGGCAGGCAATTCAGCATCTGACCCCCAAGTTTGAATCCAAGCTGCTCTGCTTCTCAGCTGGGTGCCCTCGAACAAGTGACTTCACCTCTCTGTGCCTTAGAGTGCCACCTGGAAAAGGAACATAACACAGAACGTACCTCGGCAGCCTCTGGTGAGAACTCAACACGTTCACTTCGAGCCACGGGGCGTGTTGGCCACTGACGGGTCAGTGGGCAGCAAGCCCAGGGCCCTTGGGCGGCGTGGAGATGGAAGCGGGTCTTGCTCTCTTCTTTGCAGTCCTGGGAGCACACAGACCAGATATTTTGCCCTTGCCTCCTGGGAGAGTTTGGCGATGAAGCCATCCCTGTCCCCGACTGAAGGGGAGTGGGTGTTTTGGGCAGCTAAGAATTCAGGCTTTGGGTTTAATGGGGCCTTGTCATGAAAGGATGTGAGAGAAATCAGGATTGGAGGGAATGGCTCTCGGGGAGACACCTTGGTGGCAGGGAGAGTCCCCTGAAATGGGTGTGGGAGTGGGAGGGCCTCACGGTGACAACGGGACTGGGCACCAGGCTTCAAGTGGCAGCAGCAAAGACCCCCAGTGTCCACATGTTATAGAAGCAGCAGGCTGACCCCAAGGTCAGAGACCCGGCCATGGCCACGTCAGCAGTCACCACAGGTGACCTCCCAGCTTGGTCCTGCTGTGCCCCCAGGACTTCGTGCCATTCTGACAAACCCCAGTATGGACTAAAGTTGAACGTAGTGATTATCGGTTTTCTGTGTTCAGTGTGTTTTCAAGTGTAGAGATACCAGTCCTTTTATTGGTGTAATTCTCCTCTTTGGATATTAAGAAAAACTTAACATACTCTCATTTATATTGATTTAAAATGTCCACCGAATGTAGGTGCACTGGTTTAGAAAGCATTTAGAGCACATGTCTTCTGTTTTGAAAGCTTTTCAAATGTCTTATTTATTTGAATCCCCACTTATGTGCGTATTCTGAGGATGCGCACCTTTCCTTTCGTGTATTAATAATGTTGCATCTCCCCAAAGCCATTTTGGACCTCAGTCTACTTCTTTGAGTCTTTGATGGCGCCATCGTGGTGCGGGGCCAGTATTAAAGCAAGCAGGAGAAGGGCTGGGGAGGAGGGGAGAACTGGGGAGGGAGGTCCTGTATTAGCTACCTATTACTGCGTAACAAATAACCCCAAATCCAGTAGTTTGAAATGACAACAATACTTTATTATCTCTTATTGTTTCTGTGGGTCAGGAATTTGGGAGTGGCTTAGACGATGACTGTGTGGGACGCCCAGTGAGGCTGCTGTCAGGTGCCAGCCGGCCAGGGCTGCGGTCATCTGAAGGCTTGAATGGGGCTGGGAGTCCGTTCCCACAGCTAGAAAGTTGGTGCTGGCTCTTGGCTCTCAGCCACATCCTCTTTTTATACAAAAAAAAAAAATTCAATATATTGTTTTATTTATTTTTAATATGTTTTTATTGATTGTTTTAGAGCGAGAGATAGAAACATCGATGTAAGAAACATCGATTTGCTGCCTCCCACATGTCCCTACCAGGGATCGAGCCCATAACCCGGGCATGTGCCCTGACTGGGAATCGAACCCGGACCTCTCAGTCTCTGGGACGACACTCGATCCACTGAGCCTCACTCGTCAGGCTTAAATTATGTTTTCATTGCCCTGACCAGTGTCACTCAATGGTTGGAGCATCAGCCTGTGCACTGAAGGGTTCGATTCCTGGTCAAGAGCATGTATCTGGGTTGTAGGTTTGACTCCAAAGACCCAGTCGGGGTCATGCAGGAGGCAACCAATCCATTTGTCTCTCTCACATCAATGTTTCTCTCTCTTTCTCTCTCTCACTCTCGTTCTCCCCCTCCCTCCCTATCCTTGGGTGAGGATTAACAAAAAAATATTTTTTTATTGATTTTTTTTTCTAGAGAGAGAGGAAAGTAGAGGGGGGGGGGGGGAGAGAGAGAGAACGATTTGTTGTTCCACTTATTTATGTATTCATTGGTTGATTCTTATATGTGCCCTGACTGGGTATTGAACCCACAACCTTGGCATATTGGGACAATGCTCTAACCAGCTGAGCTACCTGGCCAGGGCCTGGCCTCATTTTAATATAATGATACATATAAACATCCTGTCCCTAAATGCGGTAACATTCTGAGGTCCTGGGGGTTAGGACACAATTCAGCCCATGACAACTGGCTGCGCTGGCTCCCGGCCTCCCTTCCCAGCCCTCCCGGAAGAGTCCTCCCCTTTCCCTTTATTCTCAGCTCCAGCCCTTAGCCAGGATCTTTCCCAAATTATCCTTTCTGGAGAGAGACTCAAGCCGGAAGGATCAAGGATCCAGGAACCTCAGTCCTGACCCTGGCCCTCTACCAAGTTCAAGTGTAACATCAACGTGCAGAAGTGGATGGCAACTGTATCTCACATTTCAACAACATATTTATGGGCCAGGCCCCTTCTGTTGCCCCAAATCTCTTCTCCAACTTCCCCTGCCCTGCTCTGTGCCCTGGCAGGCCGATAGACTAAGTGCTGCCGACACTCCAGGGTTGGTATTAGGAGGTGGGGCCTTTGTTAGGCTGTCAGGGTGGAGCCCTCATGAATGGGACCGGTGCCCTTATAAGGAGACACAAAAAAATTCTCTTCCTGCCATCTCTCTGCAAATAAGGAAGCTGCTCGCACCAGGATCTGAGCCTGCAGCACCGTGGCCTGGGACTTCTCAGCCTTCAGAACTGGGAGGAAGCCTCCCAGAGCGTGGTATTTTGTTACCGGAGCCCAAACTAAGACAGTCTGTGGGCCCCACAGTCCAGAAATCGGAGGAGGAAGGGGGTGAAGCTGGGGTATTTCTTCTCCCAGATCCATCCTTGCCAGTTTAGAGGTGGCCACAGCTTCAGCCTATCAAAGTCGTCTGCTGCCTACAAGCGTCCCATCTCCTGCTGGGACCCTGAGTGCCACCAGGATTTAGGAATCACACAAAGGAAATTCGGGGTGTGGGAGATGAACCAAAGGACTTGCACACACATATGCTTAACCAGTGGACCCAGACAATAGTTTGGGGAAAGCAGGAGGGAGTTGGGGTGGGGAGGAGGGGGTCAATAGGGGAAAAAAGAGGAGACATCTGTAATACTTTCAACAATCAAGATTAAAAAAACGAAAATCCAGCCCTGGCCAGTTTGGCTCAGCGGTTAGAGCGTCGGCCTGCGGTCTGGAGAGACCCGGGTTCGGTTCCCGCTAAGGGCACGTACTTCGGTTGCAGTTTGTCCCCGGCCCTGGTTGGGTCGTGCGGGTGGCAGCCACTCGATGTGTCCCTTCACGTCGATGTTTCTCTCTCTCTCCCTTCCTCTCTCTCCCTCCCACTCTATCTGTACAAAAAATGGAAAAATATCCTTGGGTGAGGATAAAAAAACAAAAACGAAAATCCTGCCCTGGCCAGTTTGGCTCAGCGGGTAGAGCGTTGGCCTGCGGTCCAGAGAGACCCCAGTTCGGTTCCCGCTAAGGGCACGTACCTCGGTTGCAGTTTGTCCCCGGCCCGGCCCTGGTGCAGGTGGCAACCACTCGATGTGTCCCTTTTGCATCGATGTTTCTCTCTCTCTTTCTCTCTCTCTCCCTCCCTCCCTTCCTCCCACTCTATCTATCTGAACAAAAAATGGAGGAATGTCCTTGGGTGAGGATACAAAAAAATCCCCACCTTGGCATTTTGCTCTGGCAGAGATCACTCGCTGAATTTCTTGCCAGCCCAGTGGAATGAAGACTTGTTCCCAGAGTCAAGTTGATTCAGAGAAAAGAATGAAGAGGTGTGGTATCTCTGGTAGATGTGAGGGACAAGAATGAGCATGAGCTACCACGGCCCAGTCCCCAGGGCTGCAGAGCCGAGCGCTAGTTTCTTACACATCTTCTCTCGCGCATCTTGGGGGTGATGGAGGTGCTGGGGGAGGATCCAGAAGACCCATCCTCGGGGCCACCTTCCATGTTGTCTCCCCACATGAGGTCTCCACCCAGAGGGGCCCTGCTGGTGGCCCCGCGGTCACAGGCCAGCTTCCGGGAGCTGGGTGCTGCAGTGTACACGCCGTACTCAGTTCTGTTTGTCTAAACACTGAGGGGTTCAGTCCCAGCCCCACGTTCAAACTGCCTAACCTGGAAGAGGAAGTTCAGGACTTTTATGAGGACCAAAGCAGAAACAGGCTGGCCGTCAACAATGAATTGCACTAGCGCTTTCCACAAATATTTACCAAGCTCCTTCCTGGGTTTGCAAGTCAAAAGCAGCAGATGGCAAGCCCGTGAAAGACCCCTACCCCCCGCTCCTTCCCAGTGGGGACAGGAAGCCCAGAAGGACAGGAACTACTGACGGTCGCCAAAGACAGAGCTCTCGGACGGTCTGGAGCACACAGTATGCATTTCTTTTTTTTTTTTTTTTTTTATCCTCACCCGAGGACATTTTTCCATTTTTTGTTCAGATAGAGCGGGAGGGAGAGAGAGGAAGAGAGAGAGAAACATCGATGTGAAGGGACACATCGAGTGGCTGCCACCCGCACGACCAACAAGGGCCGGGGACAAACTGCAACCGAGGTACGCGCCCTTAGCGGGAACCGAACCCGGGTCTCTCTGGACCGCAGGCCGACGCTCCAACCGCTGAGCCAAACCGGCCAGGGCAGTATGCATTTCTTACGGGCGGAATTGTGTCTCCCAAAAAGATATGTTGAAATCCTAACCCCCTCAGAACCTCAGGATGTGACGTTGTTTGGAAACAGGTCTTTACAGATGTAATCAGTAAAGAAGAGGTCATACCAGAGAAGAATGGGCCCTCACTCCAACATGACCCATGACAGAACACCGTGTGATGACAGAGGCCGGCATTGGCTTTGAGCCTTCAGAACAGTGAGATAATTTTCTGTTCTTTTTTTAAATCCTCACACAAGGATATATCTTTTCCATTGATTTTTCAAGAGAGTGGAAAGGAAGGAGGGAGGGGAGAGAGAGAGAGAGAATGGATGTGAGAGAGAGAGAGAGAGAGAATGGATGTGAGAGAGATATATGGATTGGTTGCCTCTCGCATGCGCCATGACCAGGACCAGGATCTAACCTGCAACCCAGGTACGTGCCCTTGCCTGGGAATTGAACCCGTGACCCTTCGGTGCCTGGGCTGACACTCTAACTGCGGAGCCACTCCAGCCAGGGCACCTGTCAGGCATTCTTCTTTTTTTTCTTTCTTTATTTTTTTTAATCCTCACCCGAGGACATTTTTCCATCCTTTGTACAGACAGAGTGGGAGGGAAAGAGAGGAAGGGAGAGAGAGAGAGAAACATCGACGTGAAGGGACACATCGAGTGGCTGCCACCCGCACGACCAACCAGGCCGGGGACAAACCGCAACCGAAGTACATGCCCTTAGCGGGAACCGAACCCAGGTCTCTCAGGACCGCAGGCCGACGCTCCAACCGCTGAGCCAAACTGGCCAGGGCTCTTTTTTCTTTATTGATTTTTAGAGAGAGAGGAAGGGAGAGTGGGAGAGAGATAGAAACATCGATGAGAGGGAACATCAACTGGCTACCTCCTGCACAACCCCCACTGGGGATTTGGCCCACAACCTGGGCATGTGCCCTGACCGGGAATCGAACCAATGACCTTTTGGTGCATGGGTCGCCGCTCAACCACTGAGCCACACCAGCCTGGCAGGCATTCTTTTTTGTTTTTGTTTTTTTCCCCACCATCACAAATTATGCAGTCGGGAGTTTTCCACGTTTGGGGAAATCGGCAGGGGTCAGCACTCCCGAGAACAATGGCTAAGCCTCGCCCCGCCCCCGGGGAAAACCACCAAAACCACCTTCGGATCGTGGTGTCTCCCCTGTGTCAGGCATCCTTGCGGGTGAAAAATCTGCTTCTACGTCTCTGAGCCCAGAATCTGCTTGGAGTTTGTTATAAGGCTCCTTTGCTTCTTTTCCCATGTCACTGAATGCTCGGGTAAAACAGGTCACTTGTCCTGCAGATCGTCCCACATCCTGGACTTGGCTCATTGTGTCCCCACGGGGTCAGTTCACTGGTAACTTTATCCTCCTGTTTTCTGAAAACTGGCGATGGCAGTGGGTGAGAGGCGCCCTCAGATTCAGGCTTCAGGGGTAGAGGGTGAGGCAGGCAGATGGTGCAGGTCCCGTGTTTGTCCCTCGTCAGCGTTAAGATCGCAGGGGGCCCGGGCAGTGCCCACCCCAAGCACCCCCCGTAAACTTCCTCGTCAGTCCTACACCTGATTTTGGCAGCTGCGGACAAGCATCGTCCGGCCCCACGACGCACCATTAGAGGAGGCACAATGGTCATGTCCTAAGAGAACCCCTTTTGAAATAAGGGACACGGAGAAAAGCTGCCATGTGCCGGGTATTTTTCCAAGCTTGGGGTCCGCCCCGTTTCAAATTCCAGCTTCTAGGACTTTCTAGCTGTGTGACCTTGGGCAAGTCCCTTCCCCTCTCTGTGCCTTGGTTTCCACCTCTGTACCACAGGGCTATGAAGATTGTCTACCTCAGCCCTGGTTGGTTTGGCTCAGCAGTTGGAGCATCAGCCTGTGGACCAGAGAGTCCCAGGTTCGGTTCCCGCTAGGGGCACATACAAAAATAAATAAATAAATAAATAAATAAATAAATAAATAAATAAATAAAATAAAGGACAAGAAAGAAAGAAAGAAAGAAAGAAAGAAAGAAGAAAGAAAGAAAGAACAGAGAGAGGACCCCAGAGGGTTGGGGGTCTGGACTAGCCTGGCGGGAGCCCCCTCCTCCAGGCTGCCCTCCAGCAGGAGGTGGGAGGGAGGCTGGGTTCTCCGGCTCTGGCAGCCGGTCACCCCGCCTCCATAGGCTGGGAGGCCAGGTAGAGATCCTGGGCGGAGTTTATCTGCAGCAGGGAAGGACAGCTCTGGAAATTTCTGAGTGAAGAGTTGACCCCAAGGGGAGTGAGCCCGCTGAGCTGCCCCTGGAGGCACCTACCATCCGCTCCCCAGGTCCTGCGACCAGAAGCAGGTGAGAGGCAGGTGGGGAGGTCACAGCCCGGGGCGCTTGCACGGGCTCGCAGAGGGCTGGGCACAGACTTGAACCAGGGTTTTGGCAACTGGAAACTCCGTGGTCCTCTCCTTGGTCTCTGGTCCCCTCTGGGGTGCGTGCCCACCCCAGGGATTCCCAAAGCAGGTGGAGGGTCCGTTCCTCGCCACCCAGGCTCCACCTGTCCTGCCCCCAGCACACCGCCACCTGACCTTCAAGCCTGGGGACCCCCTCAGCTCCTATCCCTTCCTTTCTTCCTTGCAGATCCTACATGAGCACCCACCCCTCTGTCACCTCCCGACCCCAGGCCACCTGCTCCCTCCCTCCCGCCCCCCACCTCCTACCACCGGGTTCTTGCAGCCAATTTGAGAATGAATGTGCAGAGGGACCGGCCAGAGCAGGGCGGTAGGAACCTGCGTTTCCTGTTCTCCTCTTAGGATCTGCTCCCCCACCTCCCGGAGGTAGGGCAGGACCCCCCACAGGTCTCAGGGGATCTCCGAGACCTGGGGCTGCCACCCCCACCAGCAGGCCCACCCTCACCCTGAGGTGGCTTGATCTCGGGCTTCCTAATCCCCTCCTGAGCCACCCCTTCTGTTCTAAGCCAGGGAATAAAGTTGGGGATATCAAAGTGGCAGCCCCACATTTTATCTTAAGCTCTTCCCCAGAGTTGTGATTACAGAGCAGATTTCTGGGAACAGAAATAGACAGGGCAAACCTGCCCGGAGAATGGAGGAAGGACGCAGGAGCAGGCAGCTGGGTGGGGACTGAATTTGGTGGCCCGGGCAAACCGGCGGTGGCTGGAGGCTGGGAAAGGGGTAGGGAGGGACTTTCAGAGCAGATGGAACCGGACTGCCCTGGGTGGGTGTGGGAAGGAGAGAGAGGACTTATTCTGGGGGATCAGCTGGTAACCTGGCCTGGGGTGGTGTTGGGGGGGGGGAGAGAAAGTCCAGGCAGGGCTCTGAGCAGGGGAGGGGCAGGACCAGCTCTGAGTGTGGGGACAGATGTGACGGGAGCCAGGAGGCTGGGGCCAGGCTCCAGACGGGCTGAGTCTGGGACAGAGAGAAGTGGATGAAACATGAGTTTAAATGAAAGGATCTGCAGATGTTGTGGCCCCGTTTGCCTTCCCTCCCTCTTTTCTCTCTCCCTTCCTTCTGCTCCCCCTTCTTCCCTCCATCCTTCTGCCTTCCCACACCATGGCCCTTGACCCCTGTTGTCCCATGTCCTCTTCTTGGCAAATTAGGAGCCAAGCTTACTCCTTGCCTTGCAAGTGCTCAGTCTAGTGGGAGAAAGGAAGAGAGCCACACACGGAAGTGGGCAGGAGCCTGGCCGGTGTGGCTCAGTGGTTGAGCGTCGACCCACGCACCAAGAGGTCACCGGTTCAATTCCCGGTCAGGGCACGGGCCCAGGTTGTGGGCCCGATCCCCAGTGGGGGGCATGCAGGAGGAGGCCAATCCCATGTCATCCATGTTTCTATCTCTCCCTCCCACTCTATTTGATGATAAATAAATTTTTATTTGTTTTTGTTTTTGGTACCTGCCCTTAGCGGGAACCGAACCCGGGACTCTCTGGTCCGCAGGCCGACGCTCCAACCGCCGCTCCAATAATTATAATAATAATTATTATTATTAACAAATAATAATTTGTTATTTTGAACAAATAAATTGTTCAAAAGTGTCCTCGGGTGAGGAATAAAATCAATAAAGGCATATTTAATATTATTTTTAAAAATCAAACATCAACCGTGGCAAGTAGAATACAGGCGTACTCGCCCACTCCCAGAGTCAGCTCTGTCCACTGTATCTGCTTCCGACGGTGAGAGGGTGAGAGGCTGCCCTGGTTGGCCTCAGAGTTCACAACTTCTGCATGAGAGTGATACCTCTTCTAGGTCTGTTCCCATCTCACTCCTGTGTGGCTCCTGCCAACTCTGCGATCTGTGTGGTCGACAAGCTAGACTGACCATGACCAATCTACCCAATATGAGTCCTTGGCCCAGAGCCCATACAGAAGAGCACCCTTTGCTTTGTATGTGATAATATTGAAAACATACTGCATGCATATACGTGGCAGGCACTGTTTTGTCCCTCGGAGAAGTGAAGTCATTTGCCTAGAATCACACAGCTGATGAGAGTGGAAGCAGCAGCTTGTGGCTCTAGGGTGTGTCCTTAGCCACTGGGCAGTAAGGAAATGGACCTTATCTGGAACTGTGGCCATAAGACAGAATCAAATGAAACTTGCTCTGCAAACCCAGCCTCCCCAGCTCCTTTCATTCAAGTCCAAGGGGGTGGGGGTGGGGTTGTACCACCCAGGAGTCTAATTCTGGTTGGGTTCAACACCTGGGGGTGACCCAAGGGGCCCAGATCCCCAGCAGAGTTGGTTACATTCAAATTCAGGCGTCTAGGTGACAAGCCTGAGTTTCTTCTAGAAAGATAACTTTCACTTAATCCTAATGGTCTCTGAGGCTTTGAGTGACTATAATTCAGAAGCAGGGATTTTGCTAAATTAGGTCAGGGGCCAACTTTTTCTTTTTTCTTTATTGCCTTTAGAGAAAGGAAAGGAGAGGGAGAGAGAGAGAAACATTGATGAGAGAGGACATCGATTGGCAGCCTCCCACTGGGGATCGGGCCCACAACCTGGGCATGTGCCCTGACCGGGAATCGAACAGGCAACCTCTTAGTGCATGGGTCAAAGCTCAACCACTGAGCCACGCCGGCCAGTCAGGGGCCAACTTGTATTAGCCATAATTAACCCTGAAGGACAACATTTGCATAGTTCTGGCAGCTTCTCAGGTTCAATCAGTTTACACACTGCTTGATCAAGCCCCATTTCTCTCTTAATGGCCAATTGGATCAATACTATGACCAGGAACTTGGGCCCTGAACCAGACCAACTGGAAATCTACCTTCGCATGGAGCCTCCAGGATACCCAGCAGAATAGAGCCTGCTCATGAGAAAGAGTGTTTGAAAGAGTGGGTGGGAACCTCACCTATACCAGAAAGGAAAAGGGAAGTCATTGGAGGAGCTGGGAGAGCAGAAGACCCTCCTCCCTTTGGCTCCTCCCTTTGGCTCCTCCCCTTGGCTCCTCCCAGATATCCTCATTCCCATCTCTCTGGGTCCCCATCTTGCTCAATCGGTGTGGCCAAACCTGGATTTTTGTTTTGTTTTGTTTTTAATCCTCACCCGAGGATATTTTTCCATTTACCTTCAGATAGAGCAGGAGGGAAGGAAGGAAGGAAGAGAGAGAAAGAGAAACATCGGTGTGAGAGAGACACATCGATTGGTTGCCTCCTGAACGACCCCAATAGGGGACAAACCGCAACCGAGGTACGTGGCACCTTGGCCAGAATCGAACCCAGGACTCTTTGGCCTGTGTGCCAACACTCCAATAGCTGAGCTAAACCAGCCAGGGCTAAACCTAGATTTTTACTGTGGCAACATGGCACAGATATGCGTTCAGCTTGATTGCAGAATGACAAAGTCCACTAACCATTTCTAGATGTAATTATTAGTAATAATAAAGTGAAGATGCCAAGAGGTCATTGTTCCACTTGTAACTGGCTTCTAGCCACATGCTGGTAGGTCAGAACCAATTCACTTCCTGCTCTACTTACAGCTGCTCTGCTCCGGCTCAGCATCCACATCTTTTTTCTTTTTCTTTTTTCTTTATTGATTTTAGAGAGAGAGGAAGGAAGAGAGTGAAAGATAGAGACATCGATGACAGAGAATATCGATTGGCCGCCTCCTGCATGCCCCCCACTGGGGGATTTAGCCTACAACCTGGGCATGTGCCCTGACCAGGAATCAAACCAGCGACCTCTTGGTGCCTGGGTCCACACTCAACCACTGAGCCACACCTGCTGGGCAGCAACCACATCTTTGAAGTCTCATCTTTTTGGGACCCTTGATTAGTCCTAAGGGTTCCCAGATGACAGATTAATTAACTTCTTCACTCTACAAATCACTGTTTCAAATTTTAAGACCTAGCATGGGGAATTCTCAGTGCTGTCTACCTACCGTAATACCTCGGTGAGTCCCAAGTGTTCTTGGAAGGTCTGTTTGGTGCAACCACCCCACTCCTGGAACTGATTTCTGCTGTAACCAGAGTTAAAAAAAACAGGTTGGCCCTGGCCGGTTTGGCTCAGCGGTTAGAGTGTTGGCCTGCGGACTGGAGAGTCTCAGGTTCGGTTCCCGCTAAGGGCACGTACCTTGGTTGCAGTTGGTCCCAGGCCCTGGTTGGGTTGTGTGGGTGGCAGCCACTCGAAGCGTTCCAATACCTACCCTCTCTTTCAAGATCAACCGTGGTCTCATAGAATGATATTTGGTCGTGGGGCCCAGTTCCCAGCACAGCTCATAAAATCATGTGCATTGCCTGAATGATAAGAGTGTTTACTGTTCTGATAAGGGCACTCTAAATAGCTTTAGGGTGATCCACAGAAAAACAAGTCTTGGTTAGAAGACTGGACCTTTCGTCTCCACCCACCCCTCAGCCTCTGGGGGAAGGAGGGGTGCCAAAGACTGAGTTAATCACCAGTGGTCAATGATTTAATCAATCATGCCTATATAATGAAACCTCCATAAAACGCCTAAACAACCCAGCCGGTGTGGCTCAGTGGTTGAGCGTCGACCCTGCACCAAGAAGTCGCCAGTTCAATTCCCAGTCAGGGCACATGCCCAGGTTGTGGGCCTGATCCCCCGTGGGGGGCATGCAGGAGGCAGCCAATCGATGTTCTCACTCATCGATGTTTCTTTCTCTCCCTCTCCCTAAAAATCAATAAAGAAAAAAAAAACTTTCTTTTTAAAGCCTGAACAAGCCGTGGCCTGTTGGTTCAGTGATAGAGCATTGGCCCATGGACCAATGAGTCACGGGTTTGATTCCGGCCAAGGGCATGTACTTCGGTTATGGTTCGTCCCTGGCCCTGGTTGGGGTCGTGCGGGAGGCAACCAGTTGATGTGTCCCTCTCACGTCAATGTTTATCTCTCTCTTCCTTTTTATCCTTCTGTCTCCGTCCCACTCTTTCTGAAGATAAATAGAAAAATATCCTCAGGTGAGGATTAAAAAAAGAAACAACGGCCTAAACAACGGGGTTCAGAGAGCCTCTGAGCTGGCACAGACATCCAGGAGCCTGGAGGTTGCACACCCTAGCTGCACGAGGACAGCCCCTGTGCTTAGGACCCTTCTGGATCATCACCCTATGCCCCTCTTCTGACTGTTCATCATTATTATAAGTGTCAGTCAAGTGCCTTCCTGAGTTCTGTGGGCCATTCTAGCAAATTGTCAAACCTGAGGAGGTCACAAGAATACTGATTTATAGCTGGCCAGTCAGAGTATGACTTGCGATCGGTGACTGACGTTGGGGGCGGTCTCGTGGAACTGAACTCTAACCTGAGGGATCTGATAGTAACCCAGGTAGAGAGTGTCAGAATCTAATTGGACTGTTGAACACCCAGTTGATGTCAGGAGGGGGAAAAAACCCTCTCATGGGCCAACTGCCTCCTGAGCCTGTTAGTAAAAATTCTCAAGAGAAAGAATTAGCCAGCTCATCTCAGAGAGCCGCCACTTGCCAAAGGCCATAGCCGGTGAATGGAGGAGGCACCATGGAGATAGCCACGCGTCTCTCCCAAGCCCAGTCGGCTGTGTCCGGGGGGTAGGCAGGCCAAGTGATGGAGTTCTTGATGGGCCAGGCAATTTCCCTTCAAAGGGGCTATAGATCGGCAGGACATGCAAAGATGGGTACCTCTAGAAACGGGATCCCTAGTAAATAATAGCAGGTTCATCCATTTGTACTCACCATGTACAAATACCCATATACATATACTCACAGACTATAAACACACACAATTAAACACGCAATAAAGATACACATAAACTATGCTCCCATATATATAAACACTCATGTATACACCCAGCCACATGTTCCCAACCAACTGCACAGTCTCTATATAGTACACACCCATATATGTACACAATATATATATACCCCTATAATGCAAGGCACACAGGTCTATTTGTATACAAACACACATGTAAATACAAGGTATAGCTACCCAGATGCACACACACACATGAACCTGATGTAAACACACCTACATAACACACTCTAAAGACAAACCTGCATATACATATCTGAATAGTCACACTCATTTGCATGCACATAAAAAGTAAACCCACCCACACGACGTCTGCAGACACAACTGCCCCGCCCCCCCAGGGCCTCAGCCCCCAGCTAACGTTCCTTGCTCTCCCTCCCCTGACAGCCATGCTCAGCACTCAGGGGCCCTTCTTCCCCATGGCCCACTTCATCCTCTTTGTCTTCACCGCTTCCACCATATTTCACCTTCAGCAGCGGCTGAAGATTCATCCCATGACTGTATTACAGCAGCTAGAACCAGAGGTAACACGGCCTGACACCACCTCGAACCACCTGCCCAGGAGTATGTGGACCATCAATGCGATAGGCCGCCTGGGGAACCAGATGGGTCAGTACGCCACGCTGTACGCCCTGGCCAAGATGAACGGGCGGCCGGCCTTCATCCCGGCCGAGATGCACAGGACGCTAGCCCCCATCTTCAGAATCACCCTCCCGGTCCTGCAGGGCCCCATGAACAGCAGGATCCCGTGGCGGAACTACAACCTGAACGACTGGATGGAGGAGCGGTACCGCCACATCCCCGGGGAGTACGTGCGCCTCACCGGCTACCCCTGCTCCTGGACCTTCTACCACCACCTGCGCGCGGAGATCCTCCGCGAGTTCACCCTGCACGACCACGTGCGGGCGGAGGCCCAGCATTTTCTGAGGGGTCTCCAGGTGAACGGGAGCCAGCCAGGCACGTTCGTGGGGGTCCACGTGCGCCGGGGGGACTACGTCCACGTCATGCCTAATGTGTGGAAGGGCGTCGTGGCCCATCGCGGATACCTGGAGCAGGCCCTGGACTGGTTCCGGGCTCGCTACAGCTCCCCCATCTTCGTGGTCACCAGCAATGGCATGGCCTGGTGCCGGCAGAACATCAATGACTCCCGCGGCGATGTGGTGTTTGCCGGCGATGGGGTGGAGGGCTCCCCCGCCAAGGACTTTGCGTTGCTCACGCAGTGTAACCACACCGTCATGACCATTGGGACATTCGGGATCTGGGCCTCCTACCTCGCAGGAGGAGAGACCATCTACCTCGCCAATTACACCCTCCCAGACTCTCCCTTCCTCAAAATCTTTAAGCCAGAGGCAGCCTTCCTGCCCGAGTGGATTGGGATTGCCGCCGACCTGTCCCCACTACTCAAGCACTGATATTAGCCTGTCCTTGGCACCCCCTTCTCCTTTTCTGGCTCCCCCAAGATCGGTTCCAAGACATGAGGACATTGTTACCGGTACCGGGACGCTTCCCTCTTGCATCAGAATGCTTTGGGTGCAAGCGACAGAGTTCCAAGGAGCTTGTTCCATTAACATATTCATGAACCAGTTAATGAACACCTCCGGGGTTAATTAACTCAGCAGCTCAACAGTGTCAGTGCCCCAGGTCTATACATCTTTATATATAAATGTATTGATTTGAGAGAGAGAGAGAGGAAGGGAGAGAGAGAGAGAGAGAAACATCAAGTTGTCTCACTTATTTATGCATTCATTGGTTCCCTCCTGTATGTGCCCTGACTGGGGATTGAACCCCCAACCTTGGCCTATCAGGAGGACACTCTAACCAACTGAGTACCCAGCCAGGGCCCAGTTCTATCCATCTTGTTAAGCTGCTATTATCTCCCCTTAGACTGGCTCCTTCATGGTCCCAGGAGAGTTGCCACATACCCAAGTGTCACATGCGGACAATCTCTTTCAGTAAACGTTTCTGGTGGTGAACCCAACAGACAGGGTCCATGCGCTCAGGGTCGCATTAACAAAACACAGTGGCTTTAAATGACAGCAGTGCATTATTTCCCACAATCCTGTGGGCCAGCTAGGTGGTTGTAAGCTCCATGCCATATTGGCTGAGGTCTCTCGCGCGGCTGCATTTATGTGGAGCTCATCTGGAGCAGCTTGATCTCCTCTGTGTGACCTGTCCTGCAGAATAGCCGGGTCTTCTCCCAACACAGCTTTCAATTTGTTTGCTAGAACACTCACTCTTGGAGCCTTCATCATCATCACATAAAATCCAACTATTGCCCTGGCCAGTCTGGCTCAGCAGTTAGAGCCTCAGCCCACAGACCAAAGAGACACGGGTTCACCCAGCTGGTGTGACTCAGTGCTTGAGTGTCGACCCATGCACCAAGAGGTCACTGGTTCAATTCCCAGTCAAGGCACATGCCCAGGTTGTGGGCCCTATCCCCAGTGGGGAGCATGCAGGAGGCAGCCAATCGATGTTTTCTCTCATCAATGTTTCTTTTTTTTAATCTCCCCTGAGGATATTTTTGCATTTATCTTCAGATAGAGCAGGAGGAAGAGAGGGAGGAGAGAGAGAGAGAGAAACATCAATGTGAGAGAGACACATCGATTGGTTGCCACCCTCACAACCTCAACTGGGGCAGGGGACAAATTGCAACTGAGGCACGTGCCCTCAGCAGGGACCAAAGCCAGGACTCCCTGGTCCGCGGGCCAACGCTCTAATTGCTGAGCCAAATCAGCCAGGGATCTCATCGATGTTTCTATCTCTCTCTCTCCCTCTCCCTTCCTCCTCTCTACAATCAATAAAAGAAAAAGATAAAATAAACATTGAAAAAAAAAAAGAAATCCAACAATCTGAAGCTGCTACACTGTGAGGAAGCCCAGTGACACTGTGAGGCCACATGTAGGTGTCCCAGTTCACAGTCTTAGCTGAGGCCAACTTTCAGTCATCTCCCCTAAGCATCAGGTATGTTAGTGAAGAAGCCTACAGATGATTCCATAGTTGTTCAAGTTAACCTATCATCTTTAGTGATCCAGTTGAGGCTCCTGACAACATGTTGCAGAGATAAGCCATATCTGAATTCTTGATTCTCAGATTCTTTGAACATAATAATATGACTGTTTTATGCCACTAAGTTTTGGGAAAGTCTGTTATGAATCCATAGATCATGGGAATAAACTGGATAAACTATTCTCTGTATTTGCAAACACTTTCATGACTTTGGCATGAATGTGGCCAACATAAACTTCCTCACATGACTTGAGATCTCGTGTGCCAAGGTCCTGTGGCAGAGGGGAGTCTAGTTATACATGAGAGTAAAACAAGGCCAGTGGCTGGAGCACACAGAGCCAGATGTGGGGAGAGAAGTTATCAGGGTCAGACTCTTAAAGACCTTGTGCACCATGACAAGGACTTTGAGTTTTATTCTAGAACCAATGGGGAACCATTAATTAGGGGAAGTGACATGATCTGATTTTCTGTGGAACATACCCAGCTTCTATGTGGAGAAGGGGCTGTAGGGACAAGGTTGAGGCAAAGAGACCCATGAGAAGGCTACTGTAACATTTCCAGCAAGTAATGATGGTGAACCAAGGAGATAAAGGTGGAACTCATGACAAGTCTCATTTCAAGGGCCCAGCAGAGACTCTCAGTGTCTCTCTGCCACTTGCGCATGCCTAAAAGAGACCATCTGATTGCCTCAATTCGACTGATGTTTGAGTCAAGCATCTACCATGGGCCAGTTACCTGAGACCCTGAGGAAGACTCACCTAAAACAAACAGCAGCCATATTTGGTTAAGAGAAGGTAATGAAAGAAGGTGAGGACTGGGAAGATGTTCCAAAAGTGGGTACATAGGGGAAAAAAATGTGTGCTGTCCACACTGTAGTGACTGAAGCAAGTTGTGTGGTCACACCCAATTTCAAAGAGGCTGAGCAAGAATAACCTGTCCAGCCCTGGCCGGTTTGGCTCAGCAGTTAGAGCGTCGGCCTGAGGTCCGGAGAGACCCGGGTTCGGTTCCCGCTAAGGGCATGTACCTCGGTTGCAGTTTGTCCCCGGCCCTGGTTGGTCGTGTGGGTGGCAGCCACTCGATGTGTCGCTTTCACGTCAATGTTTCTCTCTCTCTCTCTCCCTCTCACTCTATCTGAACAAAATATTGAAAAATGTCCTCGGGTGAGGATAAAAAAAAAAACAACAAAACAAAACAAAAGAATAACCTGTCCACATGCCCCACAATATTCATGCACAGCCCAAATTACGACCTCACATCTCACCAGCTTCCACAGTCTCTGCGTGATTGTCTTGGGGCCCTTTACTTTCTTTCTTTGTCTTTAAATTGATTTTAGAGAGAGGAAAAAAGAGAGAGAGAAACATTGATTTTCTGTTCTGCTTATTTATGCCTTTATTGGTTGCTTCTTGTATGTACCCTGACCAGGGATCCAACCCACAACCTTGGCATATCGGGATGACACTCTTACCAACTGAGCTACCCAGCCAGGGCCCACAGAATGGGGTGCTACCATACTTACTAGGCTAATAGGGTTCTGCCTCAATAACTGTTTAAGTAATCCCCTTTCAAATGTCCAATCTTCTTTTATTTTTTAATATGTTTTTATTGATTTTCGAGAGAGAGGATGGAAGGGAGAGAAACATCTATGTGAGATTCATCAATCGGCTGCCTCCTGCATGCCCCCTACTGGGCATCAAGGGGAAATCAGGGCATGAGCCATGTCAGGAAATTGAACCTACAGGTGACCTCTTAGTGCATGGGACAACTCTCAATCCATTGAGCCACACCAGCTGGGTTCCAGTTTTATTTTATATCAATCGAATGCATGGTGATTACTGGACCAGGTTTTACTATTCAAAACAAATAATAGCCCTGGCTGGTTTGGTTCCTCAGACCAAAGGGTCATGGGTTTGATTCTGGGTTAAGGGCACATGCCTGGGTAGCAGGTTTGCTCTCTGGCCCTAGTCAGGGTCGTGTGGGAGGCAACTAATTGATGTATCTCTCTCACATCAATGCTTCTCTCTCTCTTTCTCTCCCTCTCCCTCCCTTTCACTCTATCTAGAAATTAATGAAAAAATATCCTCTGGTGAGGTTTAACTAACAAAATAAATGAATAAATGGATACAAATAATAAATCAGATGTTAATTTGTTTATTAGTTTAGCATTCTCTATTTTTAAATATATGTTTTAAAATGTATTTTACATGTTTCTAAATTAAAGCAGTGTCATGGTTGGTTGTAGTTTCCAAAGAGGACCATGACAATATCTCACCTTGATTTTAACCCCTCAGACCTCCCCATGACCGTCCCATCTCACTATCCTTTTACCTCAGCCAAAAACTGGAACTTACCCTTGATTCTTTCTCATACATTCCATCCACCAGCAAGTCCTGTGGGCTATACCTGCAAAATATACTCTGAATCTGAATTTGCTTTCCTCGTCTACCATCACCATTCGGTCCAAGTCAGTCTCTCTCCCTCTCTTTTCCTCTCTCTTTAAAAATCTTTAAAAAAAAAAAAAAGTAGGTCCAGCCGGTGTGGCTCAGTGGTTGAGAATCAACCTATGCACCAGGAGGTCGCCGGTTCGATTCCCGGTCAGGGCACATGCCCAGGTTGTGGGCCCGATCCCCAGTGGGGGGCATGTAAGGGGTGGCCAATCGATGTTCTCTCTCATCAATGTTTCTCTCTCTCTCTCTCTCCCTCTCTCTCCCTTCCTCTTTCTTTAAAATCAATACAGGAAAAAAAATTTTTTTTTAAGAAAATAGTCCTCAAAGACCTAATCAAATTAAGCCAGGGTCACTAGGGTAGGCTCTAATCCAATATGACTGTGTGGCCTCATGAGAAAGGGAGATTTGGGTACAGAGAGACACACACGGGGGAAGCTGTGTGAAGATGAGGGCAGAGATCGGGGTGATGTGTCTGCCCACCAAGGAACCCCAATGACTGTCCCCAAACCACCAGGAACGGGGAGAGAAGCAGGGGACGGGTTCTCCCTCGCAGCCTCAGACGGAACCAAGCCTGCGAACACCTGGATCTTGGGCTTCTAGCGTCCAGAACTGGGAGACAATCCGTGCCTGTGGTTTGAGCCGCTCAGTTTGGGGTCCCTTCTTGGGCAGCCCCAGGAAACCGATACCCCGCCTAAGAAAGTGGGGAGGGCTGCTTCTGCTGGTTTTGTGGAGTTTCTTCAGTTAATCAGGCTCCAGTAAAATGCTGCCCTGTCTGCTCATTTGCATTAAATTATGTTCATGGTCATGGGCTGTTTTTTCCAAGTATTGGCATTTCCTGGGGTTCGATCCCTGGCCCCTCGTTCTCTCAGGATGACTTCATGGTTTCACATACTATATATATAAAGGTGGCTATATATTTTGGGGCCAGAAATTTGGCCTTCGACAAAAAATAAAATTAAATAAAGGTTAACCAACAGAATAACTTTAAAAATTCCAAAAGTAGAGAGCACTGAGCCAGGCAAGGTCTGCCAGACGTTAAAAACAATGTTAAGTCTCAATACATAACACAGTGTGACCCGGTGCATGGAAAACAGATGAAAAAAACCGCCTAGAAAAGTCAGAAATGAGCAGGAACCCACTGGAGAATTTAATGTATTTCGAGGGTGGCATTACAATTTGTAATGAAAACAAAATTTAAAAAAAAACAAGCTTGTGAAAAGAAACTGAAGCTTTACAAACTCAAAAGTTAAATTAATACATGTAAAAAGATCACGTATCATTTTTGTTTTGTTTTGTTTGAAAATAGGGAATCTTCCGAACTTTGGCAATTAGCTTTCTTTTTTTAAGCATCACCTGAGAATACTTTTCCATTGCTTTTTTTTTTTTTTTTTTTCAGAGAGAGTGGGAGAGAGGGAGGGAGAAACATCGATTTGACAGAGACACAAGGATTGGTTGCCTCGCCCTGGCCAGTTTGGCTCAGCGGTTAGAGCGTCGGCCTGCGGTCCGGAGAGACCAGGGTTCGGTTCCCGCTAAGGGCACGTACTTCGGTTGCAGTTTGTCCCCGGCCCTGGTTGGTTGTGCGGGTGGCAACCACTCGATGTGTCCCTTCACGTCGATGTTTCTCCCTCTCTCTCCCTCCCATTCTATCTGTACAAAAAATGGAAAAATATCCTCGGGTGAGGATTAAAAAAAAAAAAAAAAAAAGTAAAAAAAAAAAAAAAGGATTGGTTGCCTCCTGCATGACCCCGACTGGGGCCAGGGATCGAACCTGGAATTCAGGCACGTGCCCTTGACTGGAAATCGAACCCAAGACCCTTTGGTCCTCGGGCCGACATCCTAACCACTGAGCCACACCAGCCAGAGCTTGCATTTTCTTTTTTAATCTGCTTTGCAGGAAACATCTTTCCAATCCCTTTGGGAACTGCAAGATTCCATCGTATTTAGCGACCATGGCACGTGCATTCCCCAACAGAATGCTTGTAGGTTGTTTGCAGGTTTGTATTATTACTATAAGTGATGCCGAGGAGCCCTGGCCAAGTGGTTCAGTTGCCTGGAGCCTCATCCCGCACACCAATAGGTTGTGGGTTCAATTCCCAGTCAGGGCACAGACCTAAGTTGGGGTTTGATCCCCATTTAGGCGCATACAGGAGGCGTTCTATGTTTCTCTCACACATCGATGTTTCTCTCTCTCTCTCTCTCTCTCTTCTCTAAAATCAATACACATGTCCTTGGGTGAGGATTAAAAATAATAACGCCAAGGAGAGTGCCTCTGTCGTTCATCTCTGTTGGCTCCAGTGGGAAATCTTTATGCATGTATACTAATATCGCTTTTTTAGGATATATTATTAGAAGTGAAATGACTGGGTCATGAAGTATACATTTAAACTCAGTACTGCTGTGTGACTGGTGATGTGTATGTTCAGTCCGACCATGTACGAATGCCCACTCTCCCAGTCTCGTGATCATGGGATGGCAGCTGTGGGGTTGTTCAGGACTGCCCACCCCACTTCCTGCTTCTCCCCTTTCCCCCCCAACATTGGTCCAGACTTCTCCCCACCCCACCCCTGGGGGAGGCTTAGCCCTCTTCCCAGGGGTAGGAGGGAGGGACAGAAAGGTCTGGAGAAGGGCTGGGTGACAGGCCTCAGTGAAGGGTGCAGGATCTAAACCCTTCTCTCAGGTTCTGAGTTCAAACTGAACACTCCACCCACACCTGTGCCTTCTTTCAAATCTCCACCTTCTGGAGAATTCTTGGCTGCCCTACCCCTGACTCTGGGGCTGTTCACAGGCCTCACCAGCTCTTAGCCCAAGGCTGCCCTCTTCTGGACACAGGAGAAATGGAGACAGTGACAAGGATGAGGTCAGGTAGCAAGGTCCAGAGACTGATGTGGAGATAGATACAGGCACAGAAGTGTGGGGAGGGAAATAGAAATAAACAGAAGAAGCCCCTCCCTTCCTGATGTTTCCAGGACTACCACACACCCCTGTCCCACCAATTTTAAGCCTGTCGTGAAGGGTTCTGCAAGACCCAGCTGCCACCCCCCTTTTGAGGAACCCTGACCTCACAAGTTTCCCTGCACAGCTGTGCCCTTCACACCCTCCGGCCTTTGCATGTTCTTCTCTCTCTACAAGGCTGCTGTGTTCCAGGTGCATCTTCTGACCAGCTCTTCCTGGTCCTTTAAGAGTCAGCAAAATCCTTTCCCTGACCACTCTGTCCATTTCCCCGTGGCTTCCGGGAGTCATGGCCTTGGAATCCCGTGTAATCTTTTCATGCAAATACTTATCACCATGCGTTCTCTCGCTTTGCAATTGTCTGAGCTTCCCTCTGAGGACCCATGCTGTAGACTCATTAATCTGATTGAAAAGCCCACTTCAACCCCTCCCATCTGGGAGACACTGGCCTTATCACTCCCCTTCTCTGATCTTCAGTTATTTCATCTGGAAGGGGGGGAATGACAAATCCTGCTTGATGCGTTCAGAGGACACGAAAGATTGCCTTTACTTCATGGTACCAAGCATTCATTCCCTTGCCTCTTTTATGGGGAATCTGATGTCCATCAGTTTGACACACGTGAAGCACTAGAATTGTCGACTGGAAGCTAATGATGGTGATTAACAGTCATCGGCACATCTCACATGCCAGGTCCAGTTTGTAGACAATCTCAGTGAACACTCTCGTCCACACTGGGCTGTCGGTACAGATCAGGAAACTGACAGCAGGACAAAAGGACATCCTTGGTTCGAGATCCTGTCTCGAACTGATCTGCTGTCCTTTTCCACCTGTAGTGGACCCTGTTGGTGGCCAGCCCAGGTCCTCTTATCGATTCTGTTCACCCAGCCCCCAGCTCCTGTGAGCTTTGTGCATTAATCGTGCCTTTTTTTTCTTCTATATTTGTGGTGCTTTGATATCTGGGGCCTTGATGACATTGGAGGGACTGCCCCAGACAGGGCTAGCCAGTTCCTAGAGGCAATAAAGAGCTCACAGGCCTTTCCTATGCAAACCAAGCAACCCATAGCCCAGACTCCCTTTTCACATTTTCACGCTCCAGGGCACTATTTCTCTGCCTGATCACCCCAGGGCCAGGGCCAGACAACTCAGGACAGCCAACAGCCTGCTGAAATGATCCAAACTAGCCTGCTTACCCAGCCTCCTCTGTTCCTTCTTGAGGAAACCACAATGAATGTTCTTGCTCACGGTTCCCCTCTCTCCCTCCGCCTGCTGGCTGACCCTGGGGCTTCCCCATGGGGACTTGCATGGCTTGGAGTAGTCCCTTCTTTGGGGACCTGTGAGAATAAAAAACTATCTTGTCAATGGCAACTGTTTTCTGGTCTGTTGGCCTCACCATACCGGAATGATAGCAATATCTGCATCTTAAAACTGTGCTGCTAACAAATTACCCTGGGACCTTCTCCCCAGGATGGCCTTTGGTGTCAAAGCGCTTGAGAGTTTGGGTCCCAGCCCTCTCTCAGGACCCACAGCCCATAACTAACTAGAGGGGTAGAGTAGCAAGTCTCCAAATAATGGCCCCCAATGACCATGCCACCACCCCTCATGTTAACACATTTGAGTAGTCCCCTCCCATATTCATTAACCAATAGAAAATGGTAGAAGTGACACTGTGCCTATTCCAAGCTTAGTCTTCAAGAGACAGGCAGCTTCTGCTTTCTCTCCTAGAAATGCTCACTTTGGGGAGCCCTGAGCTACCATGTAAGGAGTCCATGCCTCTTTTGGACAGACCACATGGAGAGGGAGAGCACTAAGGCTACAAAGAGAATAAGAAAGTCCAGATGTGCACAGCCCGTTTAAATCTAACCTACTAAGCATCGCTGCCAAGGCACCAGCCAAGTTGGAAAGCATCATCTTGGATTATGCAGCCCAGTTGGGTCCTAAGATGACTGCAGCCCTAGTTGACATCATAGAGTGCTGAAGAACTGCCTGGCTGAGCCCACTGAATCCATGGACTTGCGAGCAATTACAGAGAGTTATTATTTTAAGGCTCTAAGTTTTGGGGTGGTTTGTTATTCAGTGATAAAAACCCAAACTGGATCTCTTGCCTTAAAAGGCCCAGTTCCCTTTGCCTCAAGGTGGGAAAGACCCTGCAACTCAGTTTATCCTCAGGGATCAGGCTGAGATTGGGACTCCACCTGACATCACACTCCTATTGGTCTTCTCCTTCACTGTCCTGTTTCATCCACTCCTTTTGGTTTCTCCCAGGAGCATTTCTTTAATAAATCATGGACACATGAATCTTGTCTCAGGTTCTGCTCAGAATCTGACCTCAGACACGATGTTTCTGATTTTCTCATCTCCAACCAGAAGCCAAGGATCCTGCTCCCGATTCTCACTCCCCACTCTTCCCTGCCCCTCTCCTGCATCTGGAAAGCGCAGACCACCTTCCAGATTTCCCAGCAACAGGCAGCCATGTAGTTGGTGGGATTAGAAGAAGACATCCAAGAGGTCTCTGCAGGAAGCAGCAAGCAGTTTGTTTGCCCTGGCCAGCAGCAATGAAGCCTCCCCGCCCCCACCACACAACCGTGAAGGGGATGCTATGGAGGTCAGGCAGGCACAAGTCAGGTGGTTGCCATGTCAACAGCAGTTTGGGGGCCAGGTGATGAGAATTGTCTCTGCGTCTGTGGTGGGAGAGGACTCTGCTGGTTGTTCCACCCCCTCCCTCACAGAGTCTATCTCTGTGACCTTCCCATCCCTACCAGTTCTCAGTCTCTTGAAACCCCAGAATCCAGTCACCATGGACCCTCCAGCAGGTCCCACAGCCGGCTGCCACTGGAGTCAGATAAATCAGCAGAGAAGATGCTGGGGGCTGGGGGACCACAGCCCAGCGGAGGACCCCCACTCAGAGCTTCCAGCCAGTCCAAGGAGTCTGTGGGGCCCCTGGGAGAGGAGGATGGGGAGTTTGTGGGGGACGGGATTGAGGAAGAGAAGACAGATGAGAGGCCTTCAGAGTCTGGGGAGGGGGACAGCACGTCGAAGGAGCCAGGGAAGTCCAGGGGGATAGGGGGCAGCAGGTCTGCAGGGGAAGAAATGGAGTGCGAGCTTAGGAAGGCAGGGATCCGGACCCCAGCTCCCTAGGGGTTTCCCGTTTCCAGGAATCCAGAACCTCAACCCCTTTTACCCCAAAATCTAGGTATTTGGCTCTTACCATCAGGCTCCACCTGATCCTCCAGGATGTCATCGATGCCCCGGTTTGGAAGCGACTGCGGACCGGCAGAAACGGAGTGAACCAGGCACTCTGGCCCGAATCCTGACCAGAGACCAACCACTAGCCCACTCCCTCTCACCTGCGCCCTCCGGATCGCTTCCTGCAGCTCCTCCTCCAGCGTCGGGGCTGCTGAGGCTGGTGCTGAGGAAGGGGTCAGCGCTGGAGCCGGAGTCGGAGACAGAGCTGGGGCGGCCACGAGGGTCCCCGCGGCACGAGACAGAGGTGGCGGGTGAGATGCTGGGCTTGGCTTGGACTAGAACCCAGAAGAGGGAGTTTCTTATAAGCCACGCCCACTCGGCGAAACACCACCCACCTGCAACCTGTGGCTCCACCCCCTGGCCCTGGCCCGTCCTTTACTCTTGGACCCCTCTGGCCACGCCCCTTATTCTCTCATTGGCTTATCTTCCCCCCATTTCCTCTTAACCACGCCCCCGAGCTTCATTGGCTATTCTAATTTCGACTTCCCGCCCCGTCCCGCTTTGTCTTCTCCTCATTGGTCCACACGCGCATAGCACCGCCCTCACCGAGCCCTGTCGTCGGGCCGCTACGTGGGCCTTGGGCCTGAGGCGTGGCCAGGGAGCACCCACGGGACATTCCTCGCGCCGCGGCTTCGGCCGCTCGCGGGATGGGGCGCCTCCGCGCATGCGCTCCAAGAGCATCGCCTTGGTCCCGGACACCGGGAGGCCCCTCAGGCGCAGCTGCTGCCGGAGCTCTGAGACCTGGGGTGGGGGGCGGGGAGAGGCCATGGTCGGGCTTGGGGTGCAGGAGGAGGCTGTAGCTGGACAATTGGATACCGAGAGAGAAGGGACTGGGGACCCCGGCTCCTGGATCTCTGATGGGCCAGAGCTGCAGGGGTAGACGTCTGCGTCCCCACTGAGGCGGAGGGCCAGCCTGGGAAGTTGCTCCCCACACTCACCGTCAGCTCCTCCAGTTTAAGGGTCTGAAGTTCCAACTTGTGTGGAGGAGGCACGGGGTTGGAGACTCCTGGGAGGGACGCGGGGAGTGGAGTGGGCTTCATCCTGACGATAGTCGTGATGAGGGAACAGAGGTTAGGGGGGCACAGAGAAAAGGCATTCTTGGGTCCTTAAAGTCGGGGACTCGTGAAGATGCAAGAAAATAAGGGCCCAGAATTGTGGATCTCAGAGGGAGCAAACCCAGGAGGCTAGTTCCTGTGCGTGGGAGAGGAGGGGCTGGGGGCTCAGACTCCGGTCTGAGGTCAGGACCCCTGGAAACTGAAGGAAGAGGGGCTGGGGACCTGGACTCTTGACTCCTGGGGGAGGAGGGGGCTAAGGGCTGGATCCCCTTGACCTTGGGCTCTGGGTTTAAAGGAGGAGGATGCTGGGGCTTGAACTTCCCAGAGGACAGAAATGGGGATCATACCTAGCAGGTGGCTGCTGTGAGTTTGTCTCTTCCCTCAGAGGTGGCCCAGGGGGACCAATGGCTGACCCTTTGGCCTGGGGGTCTGCTCTGGACTCTTGTCTTGGCTCTGGGGGCATGTACTGGTGGTATGTCAAGCTCCCCTTGGGCTTGGCTTCCCTCCAGTGTTGGGAGATCTTGGGAGACTCCTGGAAAAGCAGGTGTGACGTCATATGCTTCAGCTCCATTCCTACTCCCCTGCCCCAGAGCCCTATGCAAAGTATGGGGTCAGTTTGGCACCACCAGAGAGGGGCATAAAGGACGGCAGGAAGGAGGACCAAGGCTAGACTCTCAGAGGGATTTCCCCTCACCCCTGTGGAGACTCACCTTCTTCAGGGACCTCCAAGGGCAGCTTTCTGGCTCAGGGTGCAGCACCCCAGGGCTAGAAAAGGAAGGGGCGGCGCCCGAGGGCCAGGCTGGGGTAGGGGCCAGAGCCCGGCCTGAGGCTGAGATCCACGGATCCGGATCCGAGACTGGAGAGGTGGTGAAGGACCCTGAGAGGCCTGCAGGCAGCAAGCCAGGCAGGGAGAAACAAGTCTGTGTGGGAAGGAGGGTCCTAGAGGCCTCAGAACCCCACCCCCACCCTGTGTGGGACAACAGGATCAGGGAGTGAAACCCAAGTTGTGGGAGCTGGGTGCCAGGACTTCTGGATCTATGGGCAAAGGTGCTAGAAACCCAGACTTCTGCATTCTCGAGAAAGGCAGGAATCACGTCCTCAGTCACCAAGGGGTGTGGTGGCCGAGCATCACAGATTTCTAGGGTTTTGCTGGAACAGGGGTGGGGCCAGCACTCCTGGTCTTGGGGAGAGAGAGAAGCCGAAAGCCACGTCCTGAGATTCGCATGTGTGCCAAATGTGGAGTCTGGGACGTTTTCTTCTGAGTTCATGCATTTCACTGGAGTGGGGAAAGCTGAAGAGCTTCTAGGGGTGGGGTGCCAGGGGATCTGTACTCCTGGGACCTCTAGAGAGGACAGGAAGGGATGGATTTCAGTGTCTCCAGGGGCACAGGGACCTAGGACTGGGAACCAGCAAGGAAGTCTGGCAGCTACTCTCCAGGGTGCCCCAGGGGAACGGGGCCACCATCTCCTCCCTTTCAGGGCCCACACTTACTCAAGTCCTGATACCGTCTGTGGATCCGAAGCTGGAGGACTGTAGAGGGAAGAAGGGAGTGGGAGGAGAAAGGCGGGAAGGGAGTGTCCAGGAGCCTGGCCTGGCAGGCGGTTTGAGCTGCTGTTGTTGGCGGGACATGCGTGCCCAGCCCCCTTACACACACCCCATGCAGGCGGGTGGGCAGGCAGCCGGCTCCCTTTCCTGGGCCTCCCGCCTGCTCCCTGCCAGCAGAGCGCCAAGGGCCAGAACCACTCGGGGGCTAGGTGCCAAGCCAGCGTGAAGGCAGGAGGCAGCCCTGCCCCCAACACCACCTGCCCCCTTCAGAAGTGTGTGCCCACCCCACCCTTGGCACGATCACCATCTTGGCAGCCTGGCCCATTTGTACCTCGCCTGCTTTTATCCATGCACTCCGCTTTGCACACACTTGCTGCCTTCTGAGCTGCCCCTGGGCCTCCCCACAGTCGCCTCCTCTGCACACCCACCTTCAAACACACATTTCCCTGGACTCTAGTTTTGCATACACGCCACTTTTTTTTTTAATCCTCACTCCAGGACATTTTTCTATTTTTTGTTCAGATACAGTAGGAAGGGGAGAGAGAAAGAGAGAAACATCGATGCGAAAGGGACACATCGAGTGGCTGCCACCCCCACGACCCAACCAGAGCCGGGGACAAACTGCAACCAAGGTACGTGCCGTTAGTGGGAACCGAGGCCGGGTCTCTCGGAACCGCAGGCCGATGCTCTAACTGCTGAGCCAAACCGGCCAGGGCCATACACGCCACTTTTGTGCAGTTGTATGTAACCTTTGATACTCTTCGCTCGGCTCACTCTGTCTTGCCACTTACAGAGCCACATTAGCACACTTATTTGCACAGTGTTTGGTCCCTTTGCACATTTCTGTTCATTGTATACCTGCACGCTTTTGCACACTCTTTACTCTTTTTGTTACTGTGTCTGCACCCACTCAACCACCTAAGCACACTCAAGTACTCAGGAACTGACCTCCAGTTTCACTCACTTGCACACTTTCCACCTGTACTGGGACCTAAAATACAACTTGCACACTTTCAAGGCTTCGTAGCTCACTGCTCCCTCACCCACATTCCCACACTGGTCGCCCCGAAGTCTCCACCCTGTGCACTCCACTTTGCACGTGTGTCAGTTTAAGCCCTGTTCTTTTGCAGTGCCTGACCCTCTGCACACCACCCCTCCACGCCCACTCCCCACTGCTCACATGAGCATTGTGCTAGCCATTTGCGCACATTGATCCAACACAACTTGCCCCCTTTGCTGGTGCTTCCTTTAATGCACAAGTGCTCTTTTGCACAGAAAACACATGGCTCTTGGGCCCCACCACCCTCACTCCCACCTCACCCCACCCTGCACACTCCCAGAGTTAGAGTAGTCCCCAGGCCAGAGAAACCCTTCCCTACGTCTCACCGGATCGAAACTTGGAGCGAATGATTTGGGAGCGCTGGGAGGAAGCCACCAGAGTCATTGCCAAGGGTGGGATGGGGAGCTGGACTGGGGGGAAGGCAGGATCCCCAAAGGAAGTAGGGTCAGAATGGAGGTCAGAAGGCTGCCCCTGCACATGAACACAGCAGGGAAAGAGCCTCAAGGACTCATGGACAGGCAAGGATTTGGGCCATAACTTCTGGATCCTGGGAGAGGAGGGGGCTGGGAGCCTGACTCCTGAGTCTGAGGGAGGAGGTGAGGGCCCCAATACTGGAGCCTTGGGGAGAAAATACTTGGGGTCTGGGATTCCTAGGTCCTAAGAACGAGGACACTGGGCCCTGATCCCCTGAGTCTATGAAAGGGGAGGAAGGAGAAGGGGGTGAAGGGCCGGAACTCACTACTCTGAGGGGACTAGAATCCAACATCCTTGATCAAGAGGGAAAAGAGACCTGCTAGGTCCCCGGGGCATGGAAAAGTCTCTTCCATCTGCATTTGAGAAAGGAGTAGATGGGTGTCAGCCACCATGATCCGTGGGGAAGGGGCTGTGTCCAGAGAGGAGACAGAAGAGTTAAGGTGGATCTCACCCCAGGGGCTTCTCACCGGGTGGGCTCAGTGTTGCTGTGCTCAGGAGCAAGTTGAGTCCCGTGGTCTAGGCTGGAGGCTGCAAGCTCCACCCCACCAGCCTGGGATCCCCGCTTTTTGGGACGTGCCGGGAGCCGGTGAAGCGGGGCAGCGGAGACGGGAGCCCCGCCTGGGACCCTGAGAAGGGGCGGGAGCACGGGCTGAGAGGGACTGGGGCGGGGCGGACGTCTGGGTTCCCTGGCTCGCTCCTCCTCCGCGTCCTGAGGCTGCGGGGTCGGGCGGGGCAGCGGCGGCCGACTGACAGAAGCAGCTGCCGGGGAGTGGCGCCGGGTGAGCAGCAGAGGCAGGTGGTCGCGTCCCGACCTCACAGGCAGGTGTCACCTGTCGCTTACTTTTTCCCTGACGCAGCAGGAGGAGTCGGATTCAAGGGAGTGAAAAGTTCAAACTGGAGCCCCGGACTCCCGGGCCTGAAGGAGGAGGGGGACAGGGACCTAGATTTCTGGGCTTGGAGAAAAGTGGGCGGAGCCTGGACTCCTGGGAGTGACGGAGGAGTGGGCTGGGAGCCCAGACTTCCGGATGCTGGGAATAGGGACTAGAGATGTTGGGGTTCTGCAGTGTGCCCCGCGGGCAGAAAGTCTGGGAACCCAGACTCTTGGTTCTGAGGGAAGTGGGGATCAAAACGAGAGGAGGAAAAAACCAATACAAAATGCAAAAAAATCAAGAGGATAGCTGGTTCCCACTGGCAGGCCCGAGGGCCTAACATTTGGCAGAGCGATCTTAGAGTTCCGTCCTGGGATTCGTGGGAGGCCCCAGTGCTTCTGGGTTGGATTACGTGCAAGAGGACAAGCTGAGGCCGTGGTTATAAATACCTCCTCGAAGTCGGCAGGAGCCCAACGCTCCAGGCAAGGGCCCTGGTGCTATATTCCGCCGAAAATCATCATCACTAACGTTCCCGGGTCTTAACAAGTGAGACGTGGCCGATACCACAGATACTTTTATTGCTCTGGCACTCACAACCCAAACCCATCTACCCACCGTCCCAGCCTCTACGACCCAAAAACTCAAATTCCCAGCATTCCAAGCGGGAAAAGAACTACAACTCCCAGAAAGTTCTGCGCTCAGACGGGCTCCAGTGAGTAGCAGCCCATAAATTTTCAAGGCTCGCGCGCTCGTTTGCTATTGGTTTTCAAGGAGGCGTGACCACAGGAGGTCCGTGGCGGTGATTGGCCGGCAGTTCCTGCTGCTCAAGATCCCAGAGAAGGCGGCGGAGTCTGCGCAGTTCACGGTGCAGGTTGTCGTCCGTCACCGGCCCCGTGAGGCGCAGGCGCGAGCTGCCCAAGGGCAGGATGAGGGGAGGATGGGAGGAGAAGCTTTCGAAGATGTCCCCTATGAGACCGAAAATAAGGAGTTGAATTCCGAAAATGGGCGTTAGGCAGCAGTGTCAGAGAGGGCCGAGGCTGCGCCACGTTGGAATGAAGAAAAAACTTAAAACCCTCAGCAACTCCTGGAGCGGGGTCCACTCCAGAGAGACTCTTGGAGTTCCCCAGCATCATGGCAGTTACTGTTCAGACTATGAAAGGCCACCGTTGCCTGGGAAACGGGTGATATACAGGGTGTTCCCAAAAAATGTATGTACACTTTAACAGCTGATGACTCACTTAAGTTCCATTCCTTTTTAGGTTTAACTGATTTGAAAAAAATGGGTGAAGCCAGAGCTTTGAACAAAGAAAATTTATCCACTAGACTTTTTGGGGGGATGCATAAAAGATAAAGTTCATGGTACAACTGTCGACGAATTGAGGGCAGCTATTGAAAGAATGCGCACAGATACTGAACGAAATGATTCTTGATGTTTGCAATTCCATTGCTTCGAGTTATCAGCACTGCCTGGACCAGAACAATCATCAGTTTGAAAATAGGTGTTGACCAAAAAAAAAAAAAAAAGTATTCATTTCTGTAGATTCTTTTAAATTTTGAAAATGAACTGTATGCTAATAAAGTTAATAAACACTGGCTTTATAATCATTCAAATTGTACATATATTTGGGGGGAGGACACCCTATAGTTGGGTTCTTGGGTCTATGAAGAAGGAATTTAGTTTTATGGATTCCTTTGAGTGGAGGGCCTGGAGCCAGGACTCCCAGATGATGCGGAGGGTAGTTTGTTGGGGGAAGAAGCTGGGGATCTGAACCCGTAGGGAAAAAGAGGGAGGTGGGGGTTTGAACTCCTGTACCCTGGAGAACAGGAGATTGAGATCCAGCATTTAGTTACTGGGGTAGGAGAGGGCTAGGGGGTCCAAAATCCTGAGTAAGGAGGAGGAAGAGGCTAGGCCTATGGGTTCCTAGGTGAAAAAAAAAAAAGAAAGCTGACAACCCCAGTGTCTGTCCCCATTTCTCCTTGCCTGTGTCCACAGCATCTCGTTCTGTAGGGAGAGGGTCCCAAGCAGGTGGGGGCCCGCGGCCAGGACCCAGCTGGTAGTGGCTGAGCAGATGGTGGAGCTGAGCAGGGGTCAGCGTGGGGTGGTCAGTTCGTAGACTGTTCCATGAAGCCTGGTGGGAAGATAAGGTGAGAAGTCTTTGGTCATTATGAAGCAGCAGAGAAATCCTGAAGGGAAGCCCTCTATAAAGGGGCTGAATGTAGTGGGATGTGTTGGTATCTGTGCAATGTCTTTAGGACACTGTGAAGCCTGGTTGTCACCAAACTGACTGGAGGGAAGGGTGTGCTCAAAGCCTTTTTAAAAATGTGATTTGCTACAGAATAAATGAAGATAGGAGAAGAGACCAAATTAGCCATTCATTCATAGTATTGAAGCTGGTGATGTATACCTGGGGATTCATTATTCTACTGTGGCTACTTTTTATATCTATTTGAAAATTTCTACACCTAACTGAGCTGGCATCAGAATCATCAGTGTGCTGAAACCCAAAGATGCTGGACCTAGACTGCCTAGGCTTCAACAACTCCAGTTTGATGACTTATTACCGTCTGTCAAGTCACTGTGCCTCATTCTCCTCATCTGTAAATTGGGAGAGATTAGGAACTACCTAATGAGGATTCAATGTGGTAAAATTATAAAGTGCTTAAAACAAGGCCTGGTGCTTATTAAATGCTCTGTGCAAGTGTGACAAATAAAAATAAATAAATGAATTAAATCAAGTGACTTAGCCTACTTGATTCTCAGTTCCCTTGTCTGAGGAGAAATTGTCAATTAATAACCTACTTCATGGGGCTTAGTATTCAACTAAAAGTGCTAAACAGTGCCTAGCATGTAGTGTTATGTTCAATGAATGTTTTAATGATCACATTCCTTGGTTTCATATCGGACTTCCTGAATCAGTATGTCTGAGGGAGGGAGCCCTGGGAACTATTATTAATAAGTCCCACTGGGATTCAGATGCAGCCCAGTGTGGATACTTCCTTCTAGCTGCCAATACATCATCCATGGTATCTGAGCTGGGACTAGGGATAACATGGAGTCTAAGGGACGATCCAAGCATAAGCTGAATACAGAGGATGACTGAGGAGTCAGAGGAAAGGGGTCAGGAATCACCTTGAGCAGGGAGGTGCGGGGCACGCAGAGCAAGTTCACAGCCATGGAGAGTTTCCGGAAGAACTCAGTGGCAATGTCCCCCAGCCCAGCCCCCTGCAGCCAGTCCAAGACAAGGTCCAGGTTGGTCCGGATTTGGACAGCTCGAGACCATTGATAAAATGGTCGGCCTTGACCTGTAGGAGAATGATATGAGCATCACAATGGGCGCATGGACCCTGCCCTTCTGCCTCCCAGACCCTTCCTATCCTTCAGCTTGGGATCTGGAGCTTGCTTTCCAGAGTCCTGAAAGTTCAGGTTTTAGCCTGTGATGTATCTGACTTGACATGGAGCTCAGTGGCTCCTGTCTCTGTCTCCTTGCCCTTCCCAGTCTGACTCTCACCTCGTTCCATCAGTGAGTTGAGAAGGGATGCGTTGGAGAAGAAGAACAAGTAGCCAAAAGTCTGAGACACAAGGTCCGGGTGCAGCTCGCACTGGCTGGTCAGTTCCAGAGCTGCCTGGAACACGCCCAGGGTGGGTCTCAAACCTGGAGGCATGGCCTCCAGTTCTGCACCAGGTCCCGGAAGCTCTGCCCCTGCTGTGAAAGGGTTACTATCCAGGAGAGCAGGCAGCGTGGAATACAGAGTCTGAGGAGACACAGAGATGCAAACAAGTGATCAGAGTAAACTCCCAAAGGATTCTGGGAATTGTAGTCATTCTGCCTTCAACACCCTAAAGATCTCTATCAGCAAATTCCTACCTTCCAGTTGGGTTTCTAGCATTCATCAGGGCTGGGATACCTCAAGCCTTAAGAAAGGCTTTGCAGAGGTTTCTTGAGCATTTTAAGACCACTTCTGAGCCTTACGGGACTTACAGTTCCTCAACAGAGACCACTCAAGGAGGACAAAGGATACTGAACAAAGAGGCCCCCTTCAGTCAAAGAATTATTTATCCAGAATTCCCGAAGGAAAGAAAAAGAATGGAGAGTCAGGAAGTGGGAGTGGGGTGGCAGTTAGCCAGTGGAAAGTGAGATCAGGCCAAGGACAGGAAATGAGGTCAGAGCCAGAAAAGAAGAAAAAAAAAAAATACTTGGCAGGGATGGACAGGAAGTGAAGCCTGGAAGGAAAGGGGTTCACAAATCAAGGCTCCTCAAGGACATAGATGATCTGTCCCAAAAGATCCCCTTTCATTTTACAGATAAGGAATCAGGCCCACCATAAGCCAAAAATCCTGAGAATTCCAAGAAGCAATATTAAGGTCAAGGGCGGTGCTGAGGAACCAGGGCAGCAAAGAGGTCCTGTAGGATGGGCACTCCAGGGACAAAAAGGTCTGTGACTCAGAAAAGAGAGTGAATTCAGAGTTACAGAAAGTGAGGTCAGCAAACACAGGAAGTGAGGACTGATTACAGGAGACCTTTAGTTTAAATGACAGTAACTGACACTATTTGATCTATCTATATCCGTACATCTGTTTATCTATCTATCTATCTATCTATCTATCATCTGACTTATCAGTGACTGAAGAATGAACTTAGGAAAAAGGAGCTTGAGAAAGTGACAATGGTGATATAACCAGGTAGGGAGACCAGACTGTCAAGAGTGGGTCGTTGCAGAGACAGGAAGAGAAGCCAGGAAGGCAGGAAATGATGTAGGCTCAAACAGGAAGTGGTGTCAGAATAGCAAAATGGGAAGTGATGTCAGAGAAGCAGGAAATCTTGTGAGGTCAAATAGGAAGTGACTTCAGAGCACGCGATGTAGTTCAACTGGGACATTATGTTATGCCAAACGCAAAGGTCAAGGCCAACCTTGGTGAGGTAGTAGACAGACTGCTGGAAGGTACACATGATGACTTCATCCAGTAGGGCCATGGCCTCGTCACATAATTCCAAGTCATTGCAGAGCTGTGGGTCTGAGGACAGGCCTGGTGGTGAAAGGGAGAACCAGAGGCTGGCAGACCGGAGCCCAGGTCCCCAGGTTCAGGAAATGGCAGGGGGCTTGGATAGGCCTTGGTCTGGGCCGGAGCTCACCCTCCTGGTCAGCCTCCTTCTCCATCTCCAGCACCTTCTCTTGCACAAAGCTCAGCAGTTCCGTGGTGTTGGCCATCCATAGCATGAGCGGCCGCAGCTCCACGGACACAGCCTCAGGGGTCAAGGGCTCCTCAGGGACCCCTTCAGGGTGGCTGGGGAGGGAGGATGGGACCTGTGATCCTTGCTCAAACCCACCACGGTGTCCAAACCCTGAGATCTGGTCTAATTACAGATTGAGTCTAACCCCCACTTCCCAGCTGGAAAAGGTGAGGCCCGAGGAAGAGCAGAAACTTGCACTAGGACATGCAGGGAGTGAACCAAACTGGCTGCCAACCCCAACCCCTGCATCCCTCTGGGTGCTTCTCCCAGAATTTCTCTTACTTCTCTGGCTGACGGTCTCCAATTTCCTTAATCTTTTCCTGTGGAACAGTAAGATTAGAATCAAAGTGAGGGGGATCAGGGAGACAGGCCCAGGGGTTAACACCCGGGTTTTTCTAAAAGCACCTTTTAGACAGAGACTCTCCCCACTGTACTCTAACTCTCAAGCTTCAGAATGGTTTCTCCTTATCATTCAAAACTCAGTCCTCTATGAATATGAGTGGTCTACCTCCCTCAGGTCCACTTCTTAAATAAACTTTCTTCTTAGCCCCAAGAGACTCTCTACATTTTCTGATAGGCCCGAGCTATTTGTATGTAACCCCCTTGCCCCCATGGCTTCTCCCTGGCACTTCTGGGTTTGTTCTCCCTCACCTCTAGGAATGGTCTCGCTCACTACTGCTCCAAGCTTCAGACCCAATGGGCTTCCTGCCTCAGTTCTCACGTCTCTCTTCATACAATGGGATCTCTTCCTCCCTCCCCACTTCTCCATCTCCCAGAATGGTTTCTTCCATTATCCCACAGCTGCAAAGGTAAATACTGCACAGTGGATGAATCCACAACTCCCAGCGTCCCCTCGGGCCCCTTGCTTTATAGCCCAAGCCCCTCCTGAGGCCCCATGGGGGACGTAGTTCCTTCCCACCCAACTACGAAACTGGGGTGGAAGGTGGCGAGGGGAGGCTGGAGGAAGGACCTGGGATGTGAATGGGGCTGGGCAGTGGTTGGGTGGCTCACCCAGACAGACTCTTTGATAAGACGGGCCAGGCGGCCCAGCAAGCGCGGCAGGTGGCCCAGCTCCAGCTCGCGGGCAGAATGCTGCACGCACAGCGCTAGCAGCGTGGCAGGCCCTAGCGGTGGCAGGTCCCCGGCTCCGGCCGCCGCGGTGCGCACGATCTCGCCCAGCAGCGCCTCTTCCTCGCGCGGCCGGAAGCGCAGCACGGGCTCGCGGCCATCCAGGTAGGCCGCCAGCGCCTCGCCGCGCTCCTGCAGGCCGCGGCCACACAGGCGGCAGGAGAAGGCCCAGCCCGGGCCCGGAGGCGCCACCCCGGGGCGCACGGGCAGCCACGGCGGCCGCGCGGGCCCTGAGCCCCCAAGGCGGGGGTCCTTGTACATGAACAGGAAGTGCTCGCCCAGCCCCAGCAGGTCGCCTGGGTGCAGCTCGGCCTCCCGCAGCAGGAGACACCCGTTGTGCGTGACGGGGGCGCCCCGGGATGGGCGCACCATGGCCGGGGGCTCAGGGCCTGCACGCACTGTGCAGTGACGTGGCAGGATGTCTGGGGCGCTGAGAAAGGTGTCCACATATGGGGCCGGGGACCCACCACGGGCCGAGGAGTTCCCACCCCGGCCGAACACGTGCTGCTCCCTCGTCATCACATAGACCACGAAGTCCTGCAGGGAGAGAAGATGCACTGAGGATAGTGTTCCATGGCGAATGCATGCTTCCAAAGAGATCCCTTTAGGACAAGGACAATCGACTCTCCCATCAACCACCTTTCTTTTTTTTTTGTATGTGCCCCTTGCAGGAACCGAACCCCCGGACTCTCTGGACTGCAGGCCGACGCTCCAACCTCTGAGCCAAACCGGCCAGGGCTCAACCACCTTTCTTGAATGAACCCTTCCAAGGAGGTCTTCTGGAGTCCCAAAGGACTCACCAATAACCCCACCTCCCAGGAGTGGACTCTTCAAAGGCACTTCCCATGTTGGACTGTCCCATAACACCCAGCCTGAAGACCTGATACTTACAGGGAAACCCCTTCTTGACATTGATTCAACCGTTCCCTTCCCTCAAAAAACGGATGCTTCCCAGATCTTTCTCCCATAGATTCTCCCAACTTCTCGCCTCCTCTGAGTGGACTCTTTCAAGGCGATCTCTTCCTACCAGCCCAGAGAATGTGTACTCTCAAGGACACTGTGCCCCACATGTGGACTCTCCCATTACCCTCCCCTCTCAAAAAAGGGTCCTTTCCAAGGAAACCTTTCTCCAAGAACATTCCCATTTCCCTACCCCTGGCCCCACTTACCCATCATTCCACCCCCATGATGGAGGCTTCCAAAGACATTTCCCCTTCCAAAAACAGTTTCTCTCGATATTCTCAAAGCAAGTAGTGGATGCTTTTAAAGAGACTCCTCCCCCACCCCTTTTTTTTAATCCTCACCCGAGGACATTTTTGTGTTTATCTCCAGATAGAGCAGGAGGGACAGAGGGAGGAAGAGAGAGAGAGAGAGAGAGAGAGAGAGGTGTGAAAGAGACACATCAACTGGTTGCTACCTACAGGACCCCAACTGGGGTTGGGGACAAACTGCAACCGAAGTACATACCCTTAGCAGAAACCGAACCCAGGACTCTCTGGTCCGCGGGCCGACACCCTAACCACTGAGCAAAACAGCCAGGGCAAGAGACACCCTCCCCCCCTTTTTTTGTTGTTAATTCTCACCCAAGGATATTTTTTTGTTTTTTGTTCAGATAGAGTGGGAGGGAGGGAGAGGGAGAGAGAGAGAAACATCGATGTGAAAGGGACACATCGAGTAGCTACTACCCGCACGACCCAACCAGGGCCGGAGACAAACTGCAACCGAGCTACATGCCCTTAGCGGGAACCGAACCCGAGTCTCTCTGGACCGCAGGCCGACACTCTAACCGCTGAGCAAAACTGGCCAGGGCAAGAGACACCCCCTTTTGAGCAGAGATATCTTCCACCATATCCACCCCATGAATGTATACTTCCAAGGAAACCCCCTTTCTACAATGGACTCTCATTTTTTCTCATCCTGTGATGGAATTGATTCCAAGGAGACATAATCCTACAATGAATTCACCTATTACCCCCTCTCCCGTGATGGGTGTTTCCAAAGATACTCTCCCTTCCATCAGTGGATGCTCTCAATGCCCCCATCCCCAAAAAAGATGTCTCCATGGACATCTCCACTTCTAGTAACCCCACCTTATTATTATTACTATTATTAGAATAGTATTTTCTTTTTTTTAAATTCTTTTTATTGATTTTAGAGAGAGAGAAAGGGAGAGGGAGAGAGAGAGAGAGAAACATCAATGAGCAAGAATATCAATTGGCCACCTCCTGCATGCCCCCTACTGGGGATTTGGCCCACAACCTGGGCATGTGCCCTGACCAGGAATCAACCCGGAGACCTCTTGGTGCATGGGTCGACACTCAACCACTGAGCCACACCAGCTGGGTAACCCCACCTTATTAATAGATATTTTCAAGGAGACCCTCTTCTTATAATAGAGTGTCCCATTTCATCCACCAAATGAAGAGGTGCATTGCAGAAGACCCCTTCCTCAAAATGACTCTTTCCTCTCCATCCTATAAAAATGAAAGAGCTCAGTCTGACCCCCCTTCTTTAAATAGACCCTCTGTTCTCCATTCATGTCTGAGAGAATAGTCATTCTGATACTCATAAATCCTCTTCCTACACTGAACGCTCCCATGACCTTCACCCCATGGATGGACTTTCCCAAAGAGACCCCTTCCTACAATGAGTTCACCCATCTGCCTCTAGAACAGCGGTTCTCAACCTGTGGGTCGCGACCTCTTTGGGGGTCGAAAGACCCTTTCCCAGGGGTCGCCTAAGACCATCGGAAAACATATATTTCCGATGGCGATTCATAACAGTAGCAAAATTACAGTTACGAAGTAGCAACGAAAATAACTTTATGGTTGGGGGTCCCCACAACATGAGGGACCATATTAAAGGGCCGCGGCATTTGGAAGGTTGAGAACCACTGCTCTGGAAAAATGGATCTGTCCAGCCTGCCCTCCTTCTGAAGGTAGTCTCCAGTTTTCCATCCCTGTCTAAAGGAATAGAATGATCCAAAATATATGAACCGCCTTATGAGCTCTCCTGCTCCTTAAACCACGACGGGATGCTTCCACAGCATCCACGAAGAATTTTCAGGTTACAGCCACCCATGAATAGAGGAGCGCAAATGCATTCTTTCCTACAGTAGATTCACCTCTTACTCCTTTGCCCAAGGAATGGACACTCTCAATAAAACGTCTTTTTTACAAAGGAATTTCTCATGAAATTCATCCAAAAGAACAGGTGTTTCCAATGTTTCCCCCTCTTCCGTAATAGACTGTCCTATACTCCCAAAATAGAACCTCCTTTCTCCAACCTTGATCGATCTGAGAAATGGGCTGTTGTAATATATGCAAACTCCTTCTTACAATGAACTTGCCGCATTCTGTTGCCTCAACAAAGAAATTACTTCTTCGGTGCAAGCTCATCTCTGAGTAGTCAAAGTCACCCGTACACACAGCCAAGCCACCAACCTGAGTGGATCTCTCTGATAGTAAAAACGGAGCTGTTCCATTAGCTCCACCACCTTCTGCGGTGGGCTTTCCCATTGATCCCAGCGGTACCTGTTGAGCTTGGCTGTACCACTGTTACCCAAAAGCAGACAACACCATAAGGATGATTCTCCTAATCATCACACAAAAATATGAGTATTTCCACTAATACATTACAGCCCTAGGAATGAAATAACTTCCCACTGACCCACAACTGCTAGTCCTGTCTCCCTCTCCGATCCCTAACATTCAAATAAGGTCTATTGCCACCCAAATATGTAAAATAGAAAGTAGTACTACCGGCCCCCATCAACAATGGTCAAATCATTCTCATGTAAACCACCTTTTAAAAAAGAATTCGTCCAGCCCCACTGGTGTGCTTCAGTGGATTGAGCACCCTCGCAGGGACTGAGAGTTCCCCGTTCAATTCCCGGTCAGGGCACCTGCCCAGGTTGCCCTGCTGGGCTTGATCCCCAGTAGGGGGCATGCAGGAGGCAGCTGATGGGTGTTTCTCTCTGACATAGGTGTTTCTATCTCTCTCTCTCCCTTCCTGTTTCTCTTTAAAAAAAAAAAAAAATCAGCCCTGGTTGGTTTGGCTCAGCAGTTGGAGTGTCTGCCCTAAGACCAGGGGGTCATGGGTTTGATTCTGGCCAAGGGCATGTACCTCAGTTGCAGTTCGTCTCCAGCCCTGGTGGGGTCATGCGGGATGCAGCCAATCTCTCTCTCTCTCTCTCTCTCTCTCTCTCTCTCTCCCTCCCACCCTTCCACTCTGTCTGAAGATATTTGAAAAAATATCCTCATAAAAATCAATTACATAAATAAATAAATAAATAAATAAATAAATAAATAAATAAGGATTAGCCCAGCTTGGCCGGAGTGGCTCAGTTGGTTGAGCATTGTCCTGTGCACCAAAAGGTTACTGGGTTAGGTTACTAGGTTGTGGGTTCAACCCCCAGTCGGGCCACACTGAAGACAACTGATCAATGTTTTTCTCTCACCTCTCTCTCTCTCTCCCCCCCTCTCTCTAAGCATGTCCTTGAGTGAGGATTGGGGGCAAAAATGATTTAAAAAAAGGATTAGCCCACTCCTCCCCAGAAAATATATTCCGTTTCTGCCCCTCAAGAAATGGACACTTTTAAGAAGCGCTCCTTTCTACAGTAGGTCCTTCCATTCTCCCTTGAGGAAGACGGTGCTTTCCCCCAACTTTGAATGAAATGAACTTCACTCCGTGTCCCAGAATCTCTCAGCTACCTATCCTCCACCACTGTCCTCTGACAACATCTCCTCCCTTGCTGGGACCGCACCTTCCAGCACACCTGAGACTAGGGTGACCCAAGGAATCCTGGGGTTGTCGTTTTGTGGCCCTTTAACTGAAGGGTGGTTCACCGAGCTCTCTCGGTGGGAGAGGCTGCGCGTACCTGGGAATCCTGGTAGCCCTGGAGCAGCAGGAAGTAGGGCCGGTTGCTAGGGGCCTGGATAAGGCACTGAGTCAACTGATCAAAGTCGCTGGGGTCTGTCGGTACTATTTGGGCATCAGCGGCCCCTGGTGCCATGCTAAGTGCCTGCTGCCTGCGCTCCTGCTGCCGCCTTCGCCGACCCTGCAGACTGAGCTCTGACACGCTTCGCCGCAGGGACAGGTTTTCGGAGCGCTCCTTGCCCGCAGACCCAGCTGGGGTCCCTGATCCCGACCCTGGGCCAGGGCTCGCCAGCGCCGCCCCACCGGATGCCGCCCGCGAGCGATTCTTCTGTGGCCGCCACAAGGCGGGGCCCGTGCCTAGGGAGAGAGATGAAGAGCAATAAGGCTGCAAGAGGGAGAAGACACAGGAAGAGGCAGACTCAGAAATCTGGAGATTATCAAGATACAAAGCGTTGGCCAAGAGAGATGAGGCTGCTTCCCACACTTGGATTTTTGCATATGCTGTTCCCTGTGCTTGGAATACATTTTCTGCCTGACTCCTACCCATCTTGAAGTTTTCACTTCAGAAACTCATTAATTCTAGGCACTAGGGACTTTGCAGGGAACAGAGAAGACCCTGCCTCCAGGAAAACAGAACACCTTCCCTGACACTTCAAGTTGAAGCAAAGAATGGCACCCATGGGCACTTTGGGCTTTGTCTGGGCCCAGCACAGCCCTGCCGCATAGTAGGTGCCTAGTAGAAACTAGGTGAAGGGTGAACTGATGTGTTTCTCACTAGGCTGTAAAGTCTAGGAAGGAGGAAACTTTACCTGTCAATGTCCCCACTGTATTCCCCCAGTGTCCTAAATGTGTGGCCCAGAGTAGGTACCCAATGAATGTTGTTTGTTTGTTTTTTGTGGTATGTGCCCCTAGCGGGAACCAAACCTGGGACTTTCTGGTTTGCAGGCTGACGCTCAACCGCTGAGCCAAACTGGCCAGGGCCCAATAAATGTTTTTTAAAGGAAAAAAAAGAAGACAGTGATGGTTAAAATTGCTATTCTTTATTAAGCAATTAATGTGCCAAGCACTGTGCTCAAACCCTACATACACTATCTCACTGGATCTTCACCTAGCATTTTGCTGAGTTTAACCGGCTAAGAACGGATGGGAACCTCAGCTTGAGTTCAAAGCCTATGAGTTTAACTGCCACACCATTCTATCTCCCAAAAGGGGACTCAGAAACAGAAAAGAGGAGACAGGGCTCCTCCAGCAGCCCCGAGTCCTGTGAGGCTGGCCCCACCCCTCCAGGCCCTGCCCCACACTTGCTATTTCACCAGTGGCACCACCTCCTGTTCCAGGCCCAACCGTCTCAAAGAGCAGGCCAACAGGTAAGCACCCTTCCCTGGTCTCCATCCTCAAGTCCCAGCACTCAGACTTGGAAGCCAACTCAGTTTAAGGCCACCTGTTCCAAAGCCCGCCCCTCTGAGGCTCCGCCCATTCTTAGGCTTTGATCAGGCAGCCCATTTCTTCCAGCTCCAGGTCTCTCCCCCTTCTCCAACCACCTAAATCTGCCCCTCAGGAACCACTTTTAATCTACTGCTCTGAGAGGCCTCCTGCCTCAGGGACCCACAACACCACTCATCCGCCGGATCCAACACCTCTTATTCCAGGCTACTTATTATGCAGGCCCCGCCCCAGCATCATAGGCCCCGCCCATGGACGCTGCACTTACTCCACGGGCTCTGTTCTAGCCCATTTGGCTAACTAGTCTGGCCCCAGCTCCTGCTTCCACTTGAACCCGTGCTGTAGGTCACACCCAGCCGCCTTCCAGGGGCCTCGCTTCCAGCCCGCCCTCTCACTCCAGCCCTGCAGGCCCCGCCTCACCCCGGCCCCGCCTCCAACCCCTGCCCATCCCTCCACCTGGCCCCGCCCCGAGGCCGGCTGCAGCCTTCCCGCAGGCCCCGCCCCCAAAGGCCGGCGCGCCGTCTCACCTTCGCCGTCGGAAGCCCCGAAAGCCTCCTGCTCCAGGCGGCGAGCTTCCTCGCGGCCACGCAGCTCGAAACGCCGCGCCCAGCCTGGCCGCGCCCGCCACAGTTCCTGCACCAGCAGCGGGCGCTCCGAGTCGCCCAGCACACGCAGGTGCTCTGCGCGCCACTCGCCGTTTCCCAAGCCCCCGGCTGCCGGCCGGCCCAGCGCGTCGCACAGCGCGAAGGCGTCTACGCAGTTGCTCTCGCCGGGGCCGCCGCCGGGGCTGCCGGCCAGCCCATAGCGCTCCAGCGCCTCGGCCACCAGCTCGCGCGCCGTGGAGCGCGCCGTGGCCAGCACACTCTTGTAGTTCGCGCCCGACGCCAGCCCGGCGCCGAAGATCTTCAGGACGCCCGGGGGCGCAGTGGCGCGAGTGGCCAGTGAGGGTTCGGGGGCCACGCCCGCGGCCAGGTCAGGCAACTTCTTCTCGCTGGCCCAGCGCTGCGCGCTCCCCGGAGTCCCGGGACCTCCTGTGCCGCCAGATCCCGTGCCCCCGGCCCCCGAGCCCCGGAAGAGCTGGGAGATGCGCTTGGCCCGACTCCCCGAGGCTCCCCCGGCCGCCTTAACCGCGCCCACTCGCCGCAGCTCCACGTGCGGCGGCGGCGGGGGCAGCGGCTCGCTGCTGCGGCTCCCCGTGTCTGAGGAGGAAGACCTAGGAGCAGAGATGTGGGGGAGAGAGATCCGGAGACACATGCAGAGACGGCGGAGTTAGAGAAGGAGGGAGGTGAACAAAGACCCAGATGGGGGGGCAGAGACCCAGAGACAGAGTGACAGAGACCCACAAAAGGGGAGAAGGTAGGGTGTATGGAGATGAGGGATGAACAGAAGCCAGAGGCAAGGAGAGAAATAAAATTAAATAAAGTAAATAAAGGCGAATCCCACAGAAGGAAATTTCAAGAGGTGAGCGGGGAGAGGAGGATAAAACACCTATGCTCTTCCGGGGTCCCCATCCCTGTGCCCACGGGCCTAAGTACATCTCCAGGCCCAGCACTTCCCCCACCCCAGTCCTATATCACTGTGGCCCACAGTCCTCCCAACTGCCAGCCCACTTGCCCATTCAGAGACCCCTGGCATTGCCCAGTGCAGGGACTGGGTCATATAAACAAGGACAGATTGGAGGCAGATGGGGCAGGGGCAGGAGTTCTGAGGAGGGCACTCACTTGACAGAGGCAGCGCTGGGCCAACGCCGCCCCAGCTTGGCCAGCTGCTTCCGGGGAGAATTGATCCACAGGCCCACCGGGAGATGAAGCTTCCCAAAGCGAGGGCTCCCGCCCTCCTTCCGTTCACCAGATAGCATGGCCCTAAGGGAGGGTGGGTAAGGCCCCAACTCCTGAGGCTCTGAGTGGCGGGGAAGGGCTGGAGGGGGGCCTGGACTCAAGTCAGAGCAAGGAGGGCGTTGGGGCTCAGATGCCAGAGTCTGGGCAGAGGAGAGGGATGGGAGCCTGGACTCCTGGGTGTTGGGATGGGAAGTGGCTGAGGACTGACTCCTGGATCTGAGGTAGGAGGGGTCTGGACTCCTGGGTCCCCGGCTCTTACCCTGCTTCGGGTCCAGCAGCACCCGGGGGGCCCTGGCTCCGTCGGCCTGGGTCAGTTCCTGACCCCACCGCTCTTGTTCAGCTTTTCCTCTGCCCCAGCTCCCAGCACTGGGTGGGGGACAGGAAAAGGCAAGAGGAAACCCGGCAGGAAGAGCGGGGAGGGGGCGTCCTGTGAGGGACCGGGCCTGGGGGAGGAGATCTGGGTAGGGCTGGCTCTGCCCCACTCCTTAATTCTGGAATTACTGCAGCCAGTTGGTCCCTGCCAGGACCCAGGGGGTCCGGTTTCCAGCCCCTGCTCCCTCAGCCGGGAGACCATCCCCAGACCTCTCCTCTTGGGGAAACCAAAAGTTAGGATCAGTATGGAGGAGAGTCAGATATTTAGACAACCAGATAAATCTTTATTGGCTCCTGGATTGTGTGGCCTTTTTCTCTGGAACCTCGGAGCTCTGAGCAGCTTCCTTGGCAGTGCTAAACCAGGCCTTTATGGAATCAATGGAGTATCCAAGATTCTTCTCAGACCAATAGCAAAGCATCCTGGGGGAGGGGGGTGCAAATACCGAACCAGATCAGATCCCAACCTCCCTATATATGATTTAATCTAGCAGTAATCCAAGCTTCATCCTCCTAGGTAAGCCCCCATCTGTTTTCTAAGCCCCAGCCCCAGTGGAAGTCCAGCTCTCGGGGTTCCATAGCTTCCAGACCCCACTCTACGCTGGAAATCCCACCCCTCACTCCAAGCCCTGCCTTGTTCAGTGGGCAGCTCACAAGATGACAATGCTGGCAATCAGCACCACAAAGCCCCAGATCAGCAGCCCGACCAAGAGGCTTCTCAGCATAGTCTCCACCGTGGGAGACTGTGTGGATGACGACGGTGAAGACTGGAGGGTTGTGGATGACATGTTGGAACCCCAAGACATCCCACTCCTGTTTGAGGAGTTTGATGACAATGTCTCCTCCATGGTTCTTTTGGGCAACACTGATAGAGGAGGAGGAGGAGGAGGAAGGAAGGAATAGTCCTGGGAAGGCACAAAGAAGGCCCCACCACAGCCAAGGCAAACCCTCTCTGCCCCAACCCACCCCAGGACCCAGGCCCTCCCGGAGATAATCACGTGCTTCCAATCGCTTATAGCCAGAACACACCCAGAGGGGAACCCTGCCACGGAGGCCAGAGGCCACACCCAGGACAGGAAGTGACACCCTCCAGGCCTTAAAACCACACCCCAGCAGAAGGCTATTCCTCCATAAGCCACACCCCTGAAGCAGACCGCCCCCGACCCCAGAACTCAGCACCTCCTACTTCTCTCATCTCAGCACTGACCTTTGACATGAAAACGGATGATCGTAGCTGGGCTGGATTTCACTGTGCCCAGCTGGCAGCGGTAGGTGCCTGCATCCTTTGGCTCCACCATGGTCTTGATCAGGGTGGGCTCTTTCCCCTTGTACAGCAAGGTCTCAGACTTGTTCCTCCAAACCTAGACCCAAGCTCAAGGGGTCACAGGGGCCTGGGGAATTCAGGGGTTGGGGGAGTACAGGGTCTCAGCGGGGGGAGATGGGAGTCCTGTGTACTGGTCAGGGTATAGGGTCCCCAGGGGATCAGTGGCAGCCAAACCTAATAGGTCATGGGTCATGGGGATTGTAGTGCAGGCCTGTGGATGCAGGGTTCACACAGGCCTGATGGACTTGGAGTTCAAGGGTACAGGAATTGGAGGGCCCCACCCTGTAAAAACTGTAATCGGTCAGGCCTTGGGAGGCTTGATGCCAGTTGAGCTCACAGTCCAGGATCATGTCTTCCATTTCATGGACCTTGACATTGCGCTCTGGGGATAGAGGGTTACAGTGGGATGCTCCTTTATGGCTCTTGGCCGTCCCCCAATTCTCTTCCACCTGGTCAGCCCCGCCTTTTCTCTTCAGCTGCCCGTAGTCTCGGCCCTCCCTACACTCAGTCATCCTCTGGCTCCGCCCCTTTTGTGCCAACCCCTCCTGTTGGGCCCAGCTCTCTCACCCCCGCAATCCATGGATTTCCGGCAAGCGTGAACCTGCTTCTGGCAGTTGCTGCACCAGATCAGGGTCTGCAACATCATACCTGGAGGGGCAGGGGCAAGGCTGTATTCGCCCACTAAGAGGCGGGGCTAAAAGGAGCGAGCAAGGCCCAGGGCAGGGCGGGGCTAGAGCGCAGCTCTGTTGCAAGCCGGGATCTAACCAGGCTCAGGAAAGAGTGCTCCCCAAGAAGGCCTTGGTGCAGAAGGAACAGTGAAGACCCAGGAACCTCTCCGACGTGGAGAATGAAGAAACACCGAGACCCAAAAGGGGGAGGAGAAAGGCTGGGTATTCACAGTGCAGGAATGAGGGAGAGAGCGTCAGCTCCTATAATCCGGACTCACCACATTTGTTGGGACAAAAAGCTGCGTCGGAAGAGAAAAAAGAGAGAGAGAGAATCAAAATTTTAAGTTAAAGGGGATGAGAGAGGGGGCAAAGGAAGAAGCAGGAGCTAGAGCTCCTGGTTTTGAGGGAGGAAGGACCTGGGTGCCAGAACCCCTGAATGTGAGGGAGGAGGGGACTGGCAGAGCTGAGGAACCAGACTTGGAGAAGCAAGGGGCTGGGGACAAGGACGCTTGGACTGTGGAAGGAGGGAGCTGGGGTCCAGGACTCCCATCGTCCCTCACCGTCTTTTTGGAACAGAGCAACATATCTGGCAAAGGTTTCCTTTTGCTGGTGCAACATCCAGAACAGCTCCTTCACGAAGAGCTCACCTGGGAAGAAGCAGGATGGAGCAGAGTGGTCCCCTCCCCCTTCCTGTGAGGTACAGGATTGTGCCTGTCTGCAGAGCCTGGCACTCCACTTTTTGGCCTCCTCGGGGAAGAACAGTGAAACTGAATTCCCACTTAACGTACTGGCTAAGGAACAGCTGGGATGAGAGCACTGTTACGGTCTCTACATCAGGGTGAAAAGGCTGCAAGGCCACACATTTGGGAACCGGCAGCTCCAAGAACTGACCCTTGGCAGTCTGGCTCCAGAGCCCAGTGTCTGACCAGGCATCACCAGCAATCACTTCCCTGAGAGACTCTGGAGCCCCTCTCCTGTCTCCTCCCTATATTACCTTTTACATCACTGTCTGTGATGCGTTTCAGATCTTTCAGCAAACTCCAGGATGCCTTTTCCAGTGTGGGCTCATCTGTGGGGAGAGACAGAACTCCAGATTCCAGTGTTACTATCCCGTTGGCGCACCTAGTCTTAGAAACTACAATACCCAGTGGGCCACTGGGCAAAAATAGGCCTGGTTAAGGGATTATCCGCCCGTTGCTTTCTGGGAGTTGTAGTCTTGTGCATAACACTGCAGGATAACAGTATTGCTAGCCCTGGGGAACCCCGAATTCTGTATCCAAACCTGCTCCATCCCAGAACCCGGAAGACTCTGCCTCCAGTCTCCCCGCCCCGCACCCAGCAATCCTAGCCCCAGACACCTCCTTTCCCAGGACTCCGGGCTCCGCATTGCCCTCACCGACGACCCCCATATAGGAATCCTCGTCCAACGGCAGATCCTTGAAATCCTGCACGGCCTGATTTACCCTTTTCATCAAGTTTTTGTGATGCTCAGTTTCCAGGTGGCCAGGAAGGTAATCCATCTCCAAGGATTTTAGCGCCTCCACGACCTTTGTATCACAAATGACACAACCCAGGGCCGGAGGCAGGCAGCTGGCCAGCGCCGCCACCAGGAGGGGAAACCGCGGCCCCATTGAGGTCAGAGCGTTCAATCCACGCTCACCCCGAGGAGGTGAGCGCTAAACGAAGAGGTGCCCTTCCCCGAGACTAAAGAACCCCCAATTTGCAGGGCGCACACTTCTCGTTAGGAAACCGAGGAGTCCCGATGCCCCCTAAACAGCCGCTGCCCGATCTTGACTCCAGTCCTGTGCCCTCAAACACTAGGGTTCGCTGAAGAGCCGAGTCCAGGTTCTGAGGGCTTTAAGAGAGGAGGGCCGGGCCACGTTCTTCCACTCTAATATTTTCCCACCACTAAAATTAAGGGTTTTGTTAGGGACGTGGGTGAAGTTGGTTGAATGGTAGAGAGAGCAATTGATTGGGGTTACGGTTCGTCCCTATCTACAAGGTCCTCCCACAGCCTCCGTCTTCTAGCTCCCTACATGGAGCCCCGAATTCTCAAGAGATATTCCCTGGGGGCTTCCTTGGCCCCGCCCAGAAGCCCAACTCTGAGTCTGATTGGACCGCAACAAAGGGAGTCCCCGCCTATCGCGCCTTGATGTCACAGAGGCGGCCGCCCTTTTAGACCCGAACTTTCCCAGCATCTATCGAAGAAGTACCCTATGTGCTCCGGCTTTCCAGAGACGAGGAAAGACATCTGGCCTTCAGCTTCCTCCCCAACCTGGGCCCCAGACCCAAACTTCCAACTAGATGCCCACGACCAAAGTCGAGTTACGAGGACGCGAGAAGTGGCCCTTCCCAGCCCTGGGACTACGACTCCCAGAAGGCCCCGGGTCTCAGACTACCGCGGCCAACCCCGTAGCATTATGGGAAATGTAGTTCAAAAATTGTACTCTGTGCAATTGCACGGTCTCCTCCACCTTCTCTACCAGCTTCTGGGGCTGAATGCCAAAGTCCTAGAGGAAAGTGAGGTATGGGGGCCGATACTGAGAGGGGAGAAAGGAATTGGGGCTCAGAGACCACAAGTCTGGCAACAAGAGGCTGCCAGATCTGAGCAGGGAGAATATCCCAAGACATGAGCCATGAGAGTCCCTGAAATTCCGCACTTTTCCTACACACACATGCACACGCACGCGCACGCACACACACAAGACTCCACAAAATCTGCAGAGACGGGTTGGTGATGTGGAGTTTTAATTCATACCTCCCCCTCCCACCTGTGGCAGCTGAGTAGGAAATAGTCCCCCAAAACTCCCTGAGGAGACTAGAAAAGGGGCTTAGATTCGTAGACAATTCTGTAATAAAAGTAGCTATCTACCTTCACCCCCTTCAAAAAGCATCAAGGGGCTCCTGAAATCTGAGTCAAGAATCCCACCCTTCTTGACCAGATCCTGGTCAAGAGTACTCCTGCTTGGGGATGAGACCAGTCCGGGACTGCATGCCCTAGGATCTTTCCATCCCTCGCTTGCGCAAAGCCAGATTTAGTGTTTCTGTGAATTTGGGGCCAGCCAGACAATAGGGCACATTTCCTCCAGCTGACTTCCGGAAAATCCAACCCACCTCCAGCAGCCCAGCTGCAGAGGAGGAAATGTCTTTAATTGGGAGAGGCAACCCAAACTCAGAGCCAACGTAGGCAGTGCGGATCTTTGGCAGTTTTTGAGCTTAAAAAAAAAAGTCTCCGTAGCCCTGGCCGGTTTGGCTCAGCAGTTGGAGCATTGGCCCACGGACCAGAGAGCCCCAGGTTTGGTTCCCGCTAAGGGCATGTACTTCAATTGCAGTTTGTCCCCGGCACGGTTGGGGTTGTGTGGGTGGCAGCTAGTCAATATGTCTCTCTCACATCGATGTTTCTCTCTCTCCTCCTCCTCCCTCTCTCCCTCCCACTTTAACTGAAGATAAATGCAAAAAAAAAAAAAAGTCCTTGTATAAGGATAAGAAAAAAAAAGTCTCCCTGTGTTACTGGAAAGCCTTATAGCCAGAAGCCACAGCAGGTCAGTAGCTCTTCCTCTCCTCCATCTCCCACATTTTAGCCTATCTGCTGGGAAAAGGTCCTTGTGGTTTTCTTTAGGAGATGAGAGGTTGAATTGAGTTTCTATCTTCTTACAAACTGCCCCGGCTACACAGTTTATCTTCCATCGGTCTTTCTGGCAGTGGTGAGGTGCTGGGCTTCTGGTTGTACCTTTATTCGGCTCTTCAAAATCATCCGGAGCCCTGGCTGGTTTGGCTCAGCGGTTAGAGCGTCGGCCTCCGGTCCAGAGAGACCGGGGTTCGGTTCCTGCTAAGAGTACGTACCTCAGTTGCAGTTTGTCCCTGGCCCTGGTTGGGTCGTGCAGGTTGCAGCCACTCGATGTGTCCCTTTCACATCAATGTTTCTGTCTCTCTCTCTCTCTCCCTCCCACTCTATATATATATAAAAAAAAAATTATCCGGAATTCCAGGACCTCGCGCCTCTGGAAGGACCCTGCAGGGTTCTCACAGGCGTCGGAGGACAAGCCCCCATCTTGAACCACTCCAGAAACACAGGAGGGGTGTTGGCGAGTGCTTGTTCTAGAACAACCATGAATTTCTAAAGTTCTGAGGACTCAGAAGGCAAACATCCCTTCTAGAACAGACCTAGTTAACACTAGAGGGGGCAGTTCCTGATTCCCAGCCAAGGAAGGGGGGCAGCCATCTAAAAGTAACCTGGATGCCCTGGCCGGTTTGGCTCAGCGGTTAGAGCGTTGGCCTGCGGTCCTGAGAGACCCGGGTTCGGTTCCCGCTAAGGGCACGTACCTCGGTTGCAGTTTGTCCCCGGCCCTGGTCGGTTGTGCGGGTGGCAGCCACTCGATGTGTCCCTTTCGCATCGATGTTTCTCTCTCTCTCTCTCTTCCTCTCTCTCCCCCCCACTCTATCTGAACAAAAAATGGAAAAATGTCCTCGGGTGAGGAAAAAATAAATAAATAAATAAAAAGTCCCCTGGATATGGGCTGGGAACTACAGGTGGGCGCTGTGCCTTGTAGAACTGTCATGAGCTCCCCTAGAGGGTTCTAGAGTGTTCAGGCAATTTCTGGAAGCTTCTCTTTCTCTGAAAGCCTAGCCAACTAGAATCGCTCTAGAAATGGGTGCCCAGGTGCTGCGGGGCCACCACAGAACTTCTCCAGAAGCTGCTAGGCCTCTGGAGACGCGTGCTTCTGGCCCGAGATCCCTCGAGCTGTTCCAGGAAGACTCCTCGGCAAGTTCTGGAGCCGAGACAGGTCTGCGTCAATGCCCACCCACTCGGGCAGGAAGGCGGCCTGGGGCTTGAAGATCTCGAGGAAGCTGGAGGTAGGCAGGGGGAAGTTGGCCAGGTAGACAGCGTCTCCACCAGCCAGGTAGGCGGCCCAGAAGCCGAAGGTGCCAATGGTCACGATGGTGTGGTTACACTGTGTGAGCAATGCGAAGTCCTTCCCCGGTGAGGCCTCCATGCCATTGCTGGTGACCACAAAGATGGGGGCCTGGTGCCGGGCCCGGAACCAGTCCATGGCCTGCTGGAGGTAGGCGCGATGGCCCACCACACCCTTCCAGCGTCGGGGCATGACCTCCAGATAGTCGCCATGGCGCACATGGACGCCCAGGGGTGCTCGGGAGACCCCCAGTGCCCCGCAGCCGGAGCTGTCTCAGGAAACCTTGGGCCTTTTCCCGAAGGTGGTCGTGCAAGGTGGACTCGCTGCGGAGCTGTTCCCGGAGGTGGTGGAAGAAGGTCCAGGAGCAAGGGAAGCCAGTGAGCTTCAGCGAAGGATCCTTCACGTGGGCGTACTCCTCCGACATCCAGTCATGCAGCTGCAAGTTCCGCCAAGGCGTGTGGCTGTCCACCTCTGGCACCGGCGCTGGCAGGCTGATGCGGAACACGGGGGCCAGGGCAGCATGCACGGCGGGCACTGAGCTGGGCCCGGGCCGGCAGAGTGGCATACCGCCCCATCCGATTACCAAAGCGGCCAGCTGGGGAGATAGTCCAGGTTCCTGAGAGGGAGGTGGGGTGCTTGAGACAGGAAGAGGAGGTGTTGAGAGTCATCGGAGTGCCTGACAGGCAGCAGGTGGCCACAGGGGCTGCCACCGAGTGTCGCTCTGCAAACAGGAAAGACACGAGTGTCGCTCTGCAAACAGGAAAGACACGTCCAGGCCGTTGTGGAAGACGCCTTGGGAGACGTGGAGGAAGGAGATTCCCACGAGAGCACAGACCAGCAGGAAAGTCAGACAGAGATGATGCCGGCTGAGGGTCCATGTGGCTGCAGGGGAGGACAGGTGAATTAGCAGAAGCTCAGAGCCTGAGGGAGCGTCAGGGAGGAGAGGCCGACGGAGTGAGGGGGCTGAGTGAGGACTCGGGTGTGAGGGAAGAAAAACTGGAGGTTTGGAATTTGGGGGGATGGGGATGCTAGATGGTGAAAATCGGTGGATTCCAAGATCGCAATCGTCCAGGATCCGACACCTTGTCCCCCCACCTTGCAATCTCTCTTCCCCACCTGCAAGGCCCCCAGAAGTTGGACGGGGTTCCACCAACTCCTTTCTCGGGCGTACCTGTGCGTGAGGGGCGGAGGTGACGGGAAGCGACAGGCCACATAGAATGTGCCCGGGACTAAGGGATCTTAATACCCAGAGGAGCAGGAGCTGAGGGTTGGGGGTGGCGGAGACTCCTCCGGTCATAGGGGGTTGGAGGTTGAGATTGTGACTCCTGAGTTTGGGGTACCCTCACTTTCCACTAACCTGAGCTCCTGGCAGGTGGCAGATACACTGCGGGCATGGCGTGGCCCGAGCGCGCCGTCCCCAAGAGCAGGCTACGCGCAGCCACCTGGGAACCGCAGCCTCCGGATTCCCAGGCCCCACCGCCTTTCCCGCCACCCTCCTCCCCTAAGTGGCTGCAGAGGCTCTGGGAGGAATGAGCGTGGGCGCCGCGTGCTAGTTCCGAACCCCTGCCTCGCCTTAGCCAGGTAGGTAGCTGCGAGGGGGATCCCCACCCTTCCCCGAGCTCCTCCGCCCTTCCCTCAGGGGACCAGCCATCCCCGCCCCGTCCTCCCCAGCACTGGCCTGCAAGAGGGCTCCATCCCGGGCAGCCTACCTGGCCACCCAGGAGCCGCGTCTTTGGTGGACTTGCAGATCTAGCGCCCAGATGCAACGCTGGACCCAGACGATCCGACCCGTCAACTTCTCCCTCTTCCCCTCGGGTGCCTGGGCTTACCATCTGTCCCGAGTGTCGCCCAGCCCCACCTCACCCCAGCCCTTGGGGTGGGGCCCCACACCGGTCCAGCAAGGACAGGAAGTCTCCTCCCCAGACCTCATGCCCCTGGTGGGGATGGAGAACATGTTTGCCAGGCTGCTCCAGGAGCCAATGGGAAGCCGGCTCTCAGGGCCCCCCGCAGGTGTCCCCGCACCCGCCAGGGACCGCTGATCCCCCCATCGCTGCAGAGAGCCTTGGCCCCCAGCCTCTCCCCTGGGAAGATGCTAGGGCCTGGCGCCTCACTAGACGGGCACATCCCAGAGGAGCCCCCCTGAAGACTGAGGACTGGACCGGAAACCCAGCGTGGGGAAGTTCCTACAGAGCCCAGGGCCCAGGGCGGGAATAAAGGCCTCGGCTCTCGGCACCTCAACAGGAGTTGCCATTGCTGAAGGCGCCCCCCATCCCCCCGCCCCCCTCCCGCAGCCCTGGCAGTTCGAACCAAGAGCTCGGGAATTTGACTCCACTCTCCAAACAGTTGACTATAATCCCTCCGGACCCAGGACCCGGACTAGCCGTCCTCAGACTGAGAAAGTCCACGCCTTCAGCACCTTCCTCCTTCTGAACGGGGTGTGCAATCTCTTCACCCTTAGGTTCCAAGAAATTGCTCATCGCTTATTCCTTTGGGGCTCTTTTATTATTATTATTATTATTCCTCACCCGAGGATGTTTTTTTCTATTTATCTTCTGATAGAGTGTGAGGGAGGGGGAGAGAGAGAGAGGGAGAGAAACATCGATGTGAGAGTGACACATCCACTGGCTGTCCCCTGCATGACCCCTACCAGGGAAGGGGACAAACCACAACCGAGGTACGTGCCCTTGACGGGAATTGAACCCACAACCCATTGATCTGAGGGCTGACGCTCTAACCCCTGAGCCAAACCGGCCAGGGCTGAAGTTCTTGGGTCTATCTTCTTTCTCCAGAGCCTGGCTCACCTGCCAACTCTGGGTTAGAGACTCCCCCCCCCACACACACACACACACCAAGGCTGTTGTGGGAGCACCTTGTCTGGACCTGCGGTAGCTTCTCTCCTGAAAGAAAACCAGGATTGAGTCCGGGAGGAGGAGGAGGCCTGGGTGTCTGGTCCTTCATCTTCTGGGCAGCAGCTGGTGGAGCTGAGGTTGGAGGCTGGCTCCCAGCCAGGTAAGAAGCTGCCGCACCAGGACAACAGGGTTGGGGAGGACATTTTGGTCAGGTGGCACATGCTGATGTCCTGATGACTGAGGAACCTTTGTCTGACTCCCAGAAACCTAGGTGTTCAGGTGGGATGCAGAGACTCTAGTTCTGGGACACAATCCACAGCAGTCATTGAGGGGGAGAGGCAGTCTGCAGGCCCCCAGCCCCTCCTCCCTCAGACCCAGGGGTCCAGTCCCAGCCCCTCCTCCCTCAGACCCAGGAGTCCAGGCCCCCAGCCCCTCCTCCCTCAGACCCAGGGTCCAGGCCCCCAGCCTCTCCTCCCTCAGACCCAGGAGTCCAGGCCCCCAGCCCCTCCTCCCTCAGACCCAGGGTCCAGGCCCCCAGCCTCTCCTCCCTCAGACCCAGGAGTCCAGGCCCCCAGCCCCTCCTCCCTCAGACCCAGGAGTCCAGGCCCCCAGCCCCTCCTCCCTCAGACCCAGGAGTCCAGGCCCCCAGCCCCTCCTCCCTCAGACCCAGGGTCCAGGCCCCCAGCCTCTCCTCCCTCAGACCCAGGAGTCCAGGCCCCCAGCCCCTCCTCGCTCAGACCCAGGAGTCCAGGCCCCCAGCCCCTCCTCCCTCAGACCCAGGGTCCAGGCCCCCAGCCTCTCCTCCCTCAGACCCAGGAGTCCAGGCCCCCAGCCCCTCCTCGCTCAGACCCAGGGTCCAGGCCCCCAGCCCCTCCTCCCTCAGACCCAGGGTCCAGGCCCCCAGCCCTCCTCCCTCAGACCCAGGGTCCAGGCCCCCAGCCCCTCCTCCCTCAGACCCAGGGGTCCAGGTCCCCAGCCCTCCTCCCTCAGACCCAGGAGTCCAGACCCCAGCCCCTCCTCCCTCAGACCCAGGGGTCCAGACCCCAGCCCCTCCTCCCTCAGACCCAGGGGTCCAGGTCCCCAGCCCTCCTCCCTCAGACCCAGGAGTCCAGACCCCAGCCCCTCCTCCCTCAGACCCAGGGGTCCAGGTCCCCAGCCCTCCTCCCTCAGACCCAGGAGTCCAGACCCCAGCCCCTCCTCCCTCAGACCAGGAGTCCAGTCCCAGCCCCTCTTCCCTCAAACCCGGGGGACCGGTCCCAGCCCCTCCTCCCTCAGACCCAGGAGTCCAGACCCCAGCCCCTCCTCCCTCAGACCCAGGGGTCCAGACCCCAGCCCCTCCTCCCTCAGACCCAGGGGTCCAGGCCCCCAGCCCCTCCTCCCTCAGACCAGGAGTCCAGTCCCAGCCCCTCTTCCCTCAAACCCGGGGGACCGGTCCCAGCCCCTCCTCCCTCAGACCCAGGAGTCCGGGCTCCCAGCTGGCAGGACCCCCTGATTGCAATTGCATCACCTGTTCGGGCTGACCTGGCCACGGTGGAATCCGTGCTCCTGCCAAGTGGGTCAAATATCACAGGTCAGGTGTAGGGAAGGTGATTGGGCGGGTCTGTTTGGATATAAATCCTGGAGCTTCTGCATTTATCCCAAGAGACTTGCTTGTCTCCATCCGGACATCCACGTGCAGAGGACCTGAGCATTCGGACGACCTGAGCAGCAACCCAGGAAGCTGCTCTCCCAGGATCCGCAACAGAATCCAGACCCTTCAGCAACTCAGACTGCGGGCTCCTGACCTCGCCTGAGGACGTGAGCTATTGATGGGCTGCTACAGGGCTTGGTTCCACTACCCAGCACTGTGGGTCCCCGTGCTGGCGGGCCTGCTGGGAGCCTGCCAGGCATACCCCGTCCCAGACTCCAGCCCCCTCCTCCAATTTGGGGACCAAGTGCGCCAGCGGTACCTCTACACGGACGATGCACAGAAAACAGAGGCCCACCTGGAGATCAGGGAAGATGGCACGGTGGTCGGGTCTCCCCACCAGAGTCCTGAAGGTGAGTGTGGGGCAGGGTCTGCACCTGAGGGGGAGGAGGCCGGGAAAAGGGCCTGAGTCTCTGATCACTTCCTTCCCTCAGGTCTCTTGGAGATGAAGGCCCTTAAGCCGGGCGTAATTCAAATCTTGGGAGTCAAGTCATCCAGGTTCCTGTGCCAGCGGCCAGACGGGACACTGTACGGATCGGTGAGTTTCCAGCATCCCCTCCTGCGCCTCTGCCCTTCCTCCTGTCATCTCACCATTTGGGGCACCAGCTCTGGCACCCGTGGCCGGGCGAGGCTTGGTTCTCTGCTCCCTGCGTGGCCCGACCTCGCCGAAACCCATAACGATGGGGCTGTTGTTAGCAATGTTTGCAAAAGGGGAAACTGAGGCTCAGGAAGTGACACCACCGGCCCCAAGTCACCAGGCTTATGAATGGCAGAGGGGCCTGAGAGACTGAGTCTTGTCTCTCGACCTGTGCTGACCTCACAGGCTTCTACGTGTCTGGCTCATGCTGGGCACGGGTCACTCAGGGAGCCCATGACCTGTGCGGTGACCATGACCTTAGGTGGTAGCGAGAGTCCCCTGCTTGGTCTTGGAAAGCCTTGACTGTTTCCTGGGCTGGGGACAGGAGGTGGGCCTCGCAGGACTGCCCAGGGGGTCCTAGAGGTCGGGGTGGGAGGCCTGGACCCCTGAGTTCTGCAGCAGGGGTGTGGCAGGGTCTCTGATCTCTGTATTGTCCCCTCAGCTCTACTTCGACCCCGAGGCCTGCAGCTTTCGGGAACGGCTTCTCGAGGACGGGTACAACATTTACCAGTCTGAGGCCAGAGGCCTCCCGCTCCGCCTGCCCCCCCACAGCTCGCCATCCTGGGGCCTGCGCTACGGGGGACCTGCCCGCTTCCTGCCGCTGCCAGGCCTGCCCCCAGCACCCCCAGAGCCGCCAGGGGTCCTGTCCCCTGGACCTCCTGACGTGGACTCCCCAGACCCCCTGAACATGGTGTTGCAATCACGGGGCGAAAGCCCCAGCTACATTTCCTGAAGCCACAGGCTGTTCATTCTTAGGTCTCCTCTTTATTTATTGGATTATTTATCTTATTTATATTTTTATGTTTCTTACTTGGAGTAATAAAGAGTCTGAAAGCAGCATCAGAGCTGGCGTGTATGAGTGTTTTTGAAAAAGGAAATGGTATCTGTTTATCCCTCTCCTGTTGATTCCCAAAGCCCCCTGTCTCCCTTGCTAGAAAGGTGTGAGAAAGTCCCTGGGCCTGTTTTCCGTGCCCATGAAGTGTCCCCGGGAACTCTGAACTGTCCCTGCCCTTTGACAGGACAGAACTTGCTCCCACCCACTCTACCCCAACCCCTGTTAGTGTTGTGGAACTATTTCTCAAAGGTACCGCAATAACAAAGGATTATTTTTCACGACACTGCAGGCCCACAGCCTCATGGGAGATGTAGTTTTCTGGGTTCATTTAGCACTAGAAAAAGGAAGACATCTTGGTCCTCAGCGCTAAGACAAGGACTCTGGGATCATGGGGATGTTAGTGGTACTAGGATGGCACTCTTGGGTCCTGAGGGATCAGAGGGCTGGACATGTGAGTCCCGGGAGAACAGGAACCTGGACGTCCTAGTCTGAAGGATGAAGGGCTGGGGACCCAGACATTTGGTCTGAAGGTGGGGGCACTGGAGATTGGGAGTCCTGGGTCTCAGGACGAAAATTAAAGATCTGAACACTTCTCTCCAGGTGCTCATGGACGTTGGGATGGTATAACCGTCAAGGACATACTTTCACAAGAGGGGAGCTTTGTCTGAACCCTAAAAAGAAGTGATCATTATGTAATTGGGTAGAGGTACAATGATTGCTACCATGGCAATCATATTACAATATGTAAATATATCAAATTAACCCGGCATACACCTTAACTTTATGCAATGTTATATGTCAAATATATTTTAATAATAGACTTTGGTTTTTCTAAGTATGGAGTTTTGTCCTTACAAAACAGAGACTCTATTGCCCGGGCTGGAATGGCTCAGTTGGTTGGGCGTTGTCCTATGCACCAAAAGGTTGCTGGTTTGATTCCAGATCAGGGATTCAGTCCCTGGCAGGGGGTGTGCAGGAGGCAGCTGATCACTGTTTCTCTCCCTCTCCTGTCCTCTCTCTCTCAAAGGCAATCTTTAAAAAAGAGAAAGAGATTATACTGAGCAATTCTGAGATCTCTGAGGACGCAGACCATCTTCCCACGGCCTCCGACATGCACCTACTAATTGGAACCTGTGAAGTCACACACACACACACACACACACACACACACACACATCACATGACTGCTGCTGTTGTTCTCAGATGCTCTCACCAAGCCTTCAGCTGTGAGACAACCTCTCCTTTAGGGCTGAGGACTGGTGGGGAATTCCAGCCTCCACAGCGCTTCCTCCAGTTTCCCTTCCCCCTATACTGGTACTGGTTTGGCCCCATCCACTTATATTTGGAGGTTCATGGGGGGCCCCATGGTCAGCTGGCTTTATGGAAGATGTCCTTTGCAAATTTTCACTCTCCTGCTTGTTCTACATGGGTTTTTCAGGGGTGGGATTTAGGAAGATTAAGAAACTATGCAGCCCTGGCCGGTTTGGCTCAGCGGTTAGAGCGTCGGCCTGCGGTCCAGAAAGACCCGGGTTCGGTTCCCGCTAAGGGCATGTACCTCGGTTACAGTTTGTCCCCGGCCCTGGTTGGTCGTGCAGGTGGCAACCACTCGTTGTGTGCCTTTCACATTGATGTTTCTCTCTCTCTCTGTTCCTCTCTCTCCCTCCCACTCTATCTGAACAAAAAATGGAAAAATGTCCTTGGGTGAGAATGATAAAAGAAAGAAAAAAAAAGAAAAGAAACTATGCTTCCAAACCTGAATCTAATAGCGAGCAAATGTCCAAAAAATTCTAATCGAGGGACTTGCTGCCAAACGACTGGCCTTGACTCTTGGAAAATGTCAAGGTCAACAAAGAAAAAGACAGAGGGACTGTTCCCATGAGCAGAGACCAGAGAGCGAGCCCTATGAAATGCAGTTCGTGGAGGGACCCTTTCCCACCCTGGACCTTCATAAGACACTCAATGACGTTTGAGTGAGTTCTGTACATTAGATCATGGTAATCTATCCATGTGAAATCTTCTGATTTTGATCACCGTATTGTGATTATAAAAAAGAATGTCCTTGCCCCAGCTGGTGTGGCTTAGTGGTTAGGGCATTGGCCCATGCACTGGAGGGTCACAGGTTTGATTCTGAGTCAAGGACATGAACCTGGGTTGCAGATTTGAACCCCAGGCTTGGTCAGAGTCATGCAGGAGGCAACCGATCGATGTGTCTCTCTCACATCGATGTTTCTCTATCTCTTTCCCTCCCTCCCTCCTTTCCACTCTATCTGAAAATCAATGCAAAACATCCTCGGGTGAAGATTAAAACAAAAAACAAAAAACGTAAGAAGAATGACCTTGTCCTTAGCAAATACCCACTGAAGTATTTAAGGACAAAGGGACATGGTATCGCCAATGTTTTCTCAAATGTTTCTGGAAATGTAAATACCTAATATATAAAGATAAAGAGTGAGCAATTGAGCAAATGTGGGGGCAGGAACAGCAAGAATTGGGGAACCTGGGTAAAGAATATACGGGGTTCTCTGTACAAGGTTTGAAACTTTCCTGCAAGTTCAAAACCAAATCAAGTTTGAGTTACTCCTGCCATCAAAAATTTTTAAAAAAATCCAGCCTGCTGGTGTGGCCCAGTAGTTGAGCATTGTCCCATACTCCAAGAGGTCTCCAGTTCAATTCCTGGTCAGGGCACATGCCCAGGTTGTGGGCCAAATCCCCAGTGGGGGGCATGCAGGGGGCAGCCAGTTGATGATGTTCTCTCTCATTGATGTTTCTCTCTCTCCTTCTCCCTTCCTCTCTTTCTCTAAAATCAATAAAGAAAAAATTTATTTTTAAGGTTCGGGGATGGATGGCCATTGCACAACAATGTGAATGTCCTTAATGCTACTGAGCTGTCCACTTAAAAATGGTGGAAATGGTACATGTTATGTGTATCTCATCACAATAAAAATAAATCCACCAAACTGCACTAAGAAAACTCTAGGGGGGTGTCCTGTTTCTGTTTGGGCTGTGGATGAGGGTGGAAATGATTCTCTATTGAGAACTGGGTAACCACCCGATGGACCAGTCTCACGTGGAATGGGGATGAAGTCACGTGGGTGGCGGAGGCTTGTCCACGCTGGGGCTCTGCTGGCATCGAGGTTGGACTAGTGCTAGACCCAGGGCTTCCGGCCAAAGCAAAGGTCTCTCTGGAGAGATGCCACTCAACCCAGATATCACAGAGGAAGTCTTGAATGAGTTCATAATCCAAAGTCACAAAATTTATGAGGGAACTGGGCACGTGGCATATGCCAGCAGAAACACTGAACCAGACGAGCCCCGCCTCCCAATAACTGTGGTGTAGACTGTCAGAGGGAAATGACCATTCAAGATCTTCTTTTTTTATTTTTTATCCTCACCCGAGGACATTTTTCCATTTTTTGTTCAGATAGAGTGGGAGGGAGAGAGAGATAGAAACATTGACATGAAAGGGACACGTCGAGTGGCTGCCACCCGCATGACCAACCAGGGCCGGGGACAAACTGCAACCGAGGTATGTGCCCTCAGCGGGAACCGAACCCGGGTCTCTCCGGACCGCAGGCCGACGCTCTAACCACTGAGCCAAACCGGCCAGGGCAAGATCTTCTTTTTAAAATTATGATCAAATACACACAACATAAAATGTACCATTTTAGTCCTGGTCGATGTGGCTCAGTTGGTTGGAGCATCACCCAGTGCACCAAAAGGTCTCAGGTTCAATTCCCGGTCAGGGCACATACTCAGGTTTTGGGTTCGATCCTCGGTTGAGGTGTATACTGGAGGCAACTGATCAGTGTTTCTCTCTCTCCCTTCCCCTCTCTTTAAAATCAATAAAAACACATTCTTGGGTGAGGATTTTTTTTTTTAAGTACCATGGTAACCATGTTTAAGTGTATAGCTCGTAGTATTGAGTATATTCACATTGTTGTGCAACCAATGCCCAGAACATTTCATCTTGCAAAACTGAACCTCTGTACCCATCAAACAATAACTCCCCATTCTCCTCTCCCCCAGCCCCTGGCCACCACAATCTACTTCTTGCTTCCATGAGTTTTACTACTTTAGATACCTCATATAAGTGGACCACATATACATATGTGGACATTCTAACAGTGTTCCATTTCTCCACATCCTCACCAACACTGGTTATTTGTTTTGTTTTTGTTCTTGATTATAGCCATCCTGACGGGTGTGAGGTGACATCTCATGGTGGGTTTCATTTGCATTTCCCTGATGATTCATGATACTGAGCATCCTTTCCTGCATATGTCTTACATATGTATATGTATATGTATATGTATATGTATATGTATATGTATATGTATATGTATATGTATATGTATATGTATACGTATCTGCTTTGGAGAAATGCCTACTCAAGTCCTTTACCTGTTTTTTTAAATCAGGTTGTTTGATTTTTGTTCTGGTTGAGTTGTAAAAGTTCTTTATGTATTCTGGCCATTAACCCAGTGTCTGAAATACGATTTGCAATTACTTTCTCCCACTCCATGGGTTGGCTGTTATCATGCCCTTTGATTTCCCATTTCGCTGTAGCCTAACTGATCTATTTTCCCTTTTGCTGCCCATGCTTTTGACATCATATCCATTAAATCATTGCCAAGTCCAGCGGCGTGAAGTTTTTTCCCTAACAGAAGCTTTATTCTAAGAGCTTTATTGTTTTAGGTCTTACATTTAGGTCTCTGGTTGAATTTGAGTTCCTTTCCCCATAACATGTAAAGTAAGGGTCCCCTTCATCCTTTTGCACGTGGGTATCCAGTTTCCCCAGCACCATGTGCTGAAAGATCATGTGAAATCTCTTTCCGTCAGAAGAGCTTTTGTGTACGGAAACAACTATTCACAGCTATTTGTTCTTTTGATAATGATTAATTAATTTTTAAGCTGTCAGTTTTTCTCTAAACATTCACTGACTTCTTCTACAGCTAAAAATAGCAGGCCATGAATTTCACAATTTTAGATTTCCCCAAACATTGAACATTGGCTGCAAATTGAATCAATGAACTTCTAACAAAGTCTGGTATCTCAGATTCATTTAAATATGCCTCGTGAAGGGATTAAGAAGCACAATTGCCAGTCATAAAAACAGTCACGGGTACATAGAGTACAACATAGAATATATAATCACTAATATTGTAATAACTATGTATGGTGTCATGTGGGTACTATACTTATCAGGGTGATCACCTCATACGTTATATAAATGTCTAATCACTATGTCATATACGTAAAACTAATATAATATTGTATGTCAACTGTAATTGAAAAAAAATACCAGTATCTGGGGGGGAAAAATGCCATGAGTAGAAAAAAAACAGTAATACAATCTTGATCATATTTTTCACAAGTGTAATATAACAAAGTCTCACAAATGATTTAAATATCATCAAGAGCCCTGGCCGGTTTGGCTCAGTGGTTGGAGCGTTGGCCTGCGGACCAGAGAGTCCCGGGTTCAGTTCCCGCTAAGGGCACGTACCAAAAATAAATAAATAAATAAATAAATAAATAAATAAATAAATAAATATCACCAAGAGAGCCCAGCCGGTGTGGCTCAGTGGTTGAGCATTGACCCATGCACCAAGAGGTCGCCAGTTCAATTCTCAGTCAGGGCACATGCCCAGGTTGTGGGCCAAACACCCAGTGAGGGGCATCAGGAGGCGGTCAATTGATGTTTCTATCTCTCTCTCCCTTCCTCTCTCTCTAAAATAAATAAAGAAAAAAATTGTTCAAATATAATCAAGAAAGACAAATAGGGGTACAGTGATTATCCCATTGATCAGTTTCCTTTCATTAAACCAGTTACAGAAGTGTTGGTGTGATGGGTATATATGTTTCTTCAATACCTCTAATCTGATCAAGATTTTGACTCATAGTCCTGATACTTCCTCTTTTTTAAACATTTATTTATTTAGCCCTGGCCGGTTTGGCTCAGCGGTTAGAGCGTCGGCCTGAGGTCTGGAGAGACCCGGGTTCCTTCCCGCTAAGGGCATTTACCTCAGTTGCAGTTTGTCCCCGGCCCTGGTTGGGTCCTGCAGGTGGCGGCCACTCTATGTGTCCCTTTCACATCAATGTTTCTCTCTCTCTCTCTTCCTCTCTTTCCCTCCCACTCTATCTGAACAAAAAAATGGAGAAATGTCCTTGGGTGAGGATAAAAAAAAAATTATTTATTTAGAGAGAGATGAAGGGAAACGAAGAGACAGAAATATCAATGAGAGAGAAACATCCATCGGCTGCCTCCCACACACCCCCTACTGGGATGGAGCCCACAACCCAGGCATGTGCCCTGATGGGGAACCTTTTGGTGCATAAGAGGACGCTCAGCCACTCAGCCACATCACCAGAGCCTGATCCTCCCTCTTACCTGTGATTTTTCTTACCTAGATAAGACTTTTCTTAGAAACTCAGCTTTATTCACCCACCAGGTGAGGTGAGGTGAGTTTGGCAGTTTGATGGTTGGAGATTTGGCCCCAGGGTCCCCTCCAAGTCAAGTCTTATCAAGCCTGATTCCAGGACTAGACCTGATTTTGTTTTTTTTTTTTTTCCAGTTAGACGTTCTCATGATCACATGACTTAGGAAGTTGATTCTGATGATACTGAGTTATCTCCCACGTCAGTGTGCTCGGTGCCATATCTTTATAGCACAGCCTAGAAAACGTGTTCTAGGAGTCATGCACTTTTTTATTGCATTTATTGGGGTGCCATTGGTTAATCAAATTATATAGGTTTCAGGTGTATAATTCTATAATACATAATCTGTTAAGAGGCATAGCTTTTTGTTGTTGTTAATCCTCACCAGAAGATATTTCTTCTTTTTTTTTTCTTTTTTCTTTTTCTTTTTGAGAAAACACCTCCAAATTATCTTTTATTTATACAAAAAGGGCAAGTTTAGCAAAAGACACACTGAGAAAAGAGAGGTCATGGCCCAGGAGACAAGGCAGGGGGGTGGCAGCCCTTCTGATGCCCTGCTGGGGGGAGAAGGGTCTGGAGCAAAGTGGTGAGAAGTCCCGGGTAATCGCTGAGTGGCAGGAGCCACAGAAAGCAAGCTCCAGTTGGATCAACACCGATGGCAGCTCGTGAGTGGGACTCACAGTGACCTCGCTGCTAAGTGTTCAGGGATCTCGAGTTAGTGCTGCTGACTAGAGTGAGAGCCACCCCTGGTTCCTGGGGGGCACCCACCAAGGGACACAGGACAGGAAGTGCAACTCAGGGTGACAGCCAGGGAGAGGCAGGTGCCCTGCAGGGGCCAGAAAAGGTCCAGACTCTGGGGCGGAGGTTCTTTCTGTTCCGTGCGGGCGCTCTGCCCTGTCTCTGCCGGGCGCTCTCTGACGAGGGCCCGGCCCGGATGGTGCCTCTCTTCAGGCGCTCCATGGCGCTGTTGCCGCCAGCATAGGTGGGCCGGATCTCTGTGCCCATCTCCTCTGTGGCCCACAGCAAGTCCGTGTAGGTGCTCTGGGAGCCCTGGGCCCCGGTGGCTTCACTGCCTGCACATAGCCCGTGGAGGGCGGTCCAAAGTCGTTCAACAGTGGTCTGAAAGGGGCAGCGGCTCCCGGCACTGAGCATGACTGCGATGGGACACTTCTGGCTGTAGGGACTGGGGTGCTGGGCCCAGGGCTGCTGGAGCCCGAGGTGCTGCTGGGGGCGGGGGTGATGGGTTTGTAGGACATCCCCAACTCCTGGGTGCCAGGGCCGTCCACTGGCCGCTCCCCCGGGGTTGGCTGCCTGGCCACTCAGCTGCGCTCTGATTCAAGGATATTTTTTCCATTGATTTTTTTTTTTAAGAGAAAGTGGAAGGGAAGGAGGAGGGAGGGAAAGGGAGAGAGAAACATCGATGTGTGCAATATGGATCCCGGGGTCAGGATAGAACCTGCAACCCAGTTACATGCCCTTGACCAGGAATTGAACCTGTGACCCTCTAACCATTGAACCACACTGGCCAAGGCTGAAGCTGCTACTTTTGATGCCCACACACATGCAGGCAACGGACGTTTATAAGACTCCGTGGATTATAAGGTGCATCCTGACTCAGAGATGTTAAAATTTGTCTCTTAGCCTTGACTATCGTGGCTCAGTTTGTTGAAGCATCCACGGGTAAATGGAAAGGTTGTGGGTTTTATTCACCCATTGACATTGCTCTCTCACATGGATGTTTATCTCTCTCTCTTCCCCTTCCCCTTTCTCTAAAAATCAAGGATTTAATAAGAGAGAGAGAGCTTGGCTGGTGTGGCTCAGAGGTTGAGCATCAACTCATGCCCTAAGAGGTTGCTGGTTCGATTCCTGGTCAGGGCACATGCCCAGGTTGGGGGCCAAATCCCCACTGGGGGGCGTGCAGGAGGCAGCCAATTAATGTTTCTATCTCTCTCTCCCTCTCCCTTCCTCTCTATCTAAAACCAATAAAGAAAAAAAACTTTTTTTTTAAGAGAGAGAAAACAGGCTCAGAGAGGTGAACTCACTTCCCCAAGGTCATAGTTATAAGGGAATTTTTTTAGAGTTGATTTCTAACTCGGCAATGTAAGAGGATTCTCTGAAATGTGAATATGCATAACCCAAAATTATCTTCTTCACCCTAAGTGTGACCCAGAAACCACATGCACAGCGGGGCTGTCCTCAAGGTGGGTCCGCAGGGTTGATGCAGGCGAGTCGGGGAGAAGCTAAGTTCAGTTTGTGATGAAGCAGAAGAATCTCCCACATCAGAGAAACCGCCAGGATATTGGGAAGTTGGACCCATAATGAAACGGGCTGAAGACCAGGATCCCTGGTTAAGACCCTAGATTCCCTGATCGGTTGCATCACTGGACATGACAACTAATGTCTTGTATTTGGCATTTTATTTCAAAATTGCAGCAAGAACAACAACAAAAAATCAAAGGCAGCACTTGGGAGATCCGGCCTGAGAACGGAGAGTTGTGGAGTTGGGCCAAGGAGTGTACTTGACCCCTCAACACAGAGCAGTGGGGAATCCAAATTCCCCAGGCCTGAGAGGCGAGCTAGGGGCCCAGACGCCTGGGTCCGGCCCTGATGGCTTTGGGAGTGTAACGACCACGTGGGGGCGCCAGAAACCCAGGCGTCTGGCCACCCGGCCTTTTATTTCATATTGCACTTCAGGTTGAGTTCTTGGTAGGGAGGTGAGGATCCGACCGGGACTGGATGCTACGGGCCGGTGGATCCGAGGAGTGGCCAGGCCAGTCTGCAGCCTCACACCTGGAGCATCCACTCGTGGGCCTTCGTTCCATACTGCAGAGCGACAGGGGCAGAGGGGCAGGGGAAGTCACACTGCAACTCCCAGCAGGTCCTGGGGCGACCCAGGTTGGGAGTTGGCGGAGTTGCGCCCCAGGCCCTCACGGGAAATGTAGTCCACTTCCCGGAAGCCCGCCCGTGATCACCGGGTGGGGGGCTCATTGCAAAGGTGATGGGAGCTTCAGGGAGAGGTAGTAATGCAAGAGTTATTGTAAGGCCGGAGGGCTTGTGGGGAAAGTCAGCTGAGAAAGTAATTCTAGGTCCCGATGCACAGAAGATCACAGAAGCTCACGGGAAAGGTAGCTCTAGATCGAGGGCCAGGAATTGAGCCCAGAGACTAATGGAAATATTTCCAGAGGCTTACGAGAGGGACCGGTCCTGGGCCACATAGGGGGTCCAGGGGCTGGTAGGAGGGATTTCTCAGGTCAAAGGATACCGGGACTCTATGGAATACACGGGGAGTGGACTTCTGTGGGAAAGAGAGTTCTCCCAGTGGAAGGACATCAGGGGCTGCAGAGGTTCAGGGAAAGGGGTTTCTCGAGCTAGGGCTCAGAAGCTGGCGGGAAAGGGTCACTGAGCCCCAAGAGGTGTTCTAGGCCACAGAGCTCAAGGAAAGCCGGACTCAGTCAGGGGCCCAGCAGCCGATGGGAGGGTCCATTATCATCTGTGGGACTATCGGGCCGGGGATCGGCTCTCAGTCCACATGAGATGTGAACTTCTCTGGGGAAACATGCAACCAGCTCACCTCCCAGCGAGTGCATCTCACCTGGATTGCCTTCAGCTCCTTCTGGAAGCGGAGGATGAGCTCGGGCCCATTTTCCATGGTGGGAATGTGGAGGTTCTGGGAAAGAACAGCCATGAGGACCGGCCCGTCTCCCGTCCCCTCTCCTCTCCCCTCTCCAGCGGCAGCCCCGCCTCACCTTGCCTTGGTACAGGATCCGATGCACAGGGCAGACCTGGCAAGCGGTGCCGGAGCCAAAGACTTCTCGAACCCGGCCCTCCTCCAGGGCTCTCGTGACCTCCTTCATGGTGATCTTCCGCTCTGCCACCCGGAACTCACCCTGCGGGGCAGGGGACACACCTGTGAGCCCAGCCGCTGCCCTGCGGCAGAGACCTGCCTCTCCGCCCTGAGGACGGCGAGAAAGACGGAGACCCAGGGGGCAGGAGGGACAGACACCCAGAGAGGGAGAGACAGAGACAAGCCAGTGCACCCCAGCCCCCAACCCAGCAGAACCCCATTACCCCTTCCACCTGAAGACACCAGGCCCTCACCCAGGTCCGAGCCAGGTCCAGCAGACTCTGTCTGACTACTCCAGGCAGGATAATACCGTCCAGCGGGGGGGTCACCAGTTCCAGCACTGGGCCAGGTGTAACGGATGGGGTGTCACCGCACACCCTCACGCACACCCTCCCATCACCTCAGGAGCCACCCCACCCCAATCACTGAGACCCGCAATCTGGTAGGAATTATGATGCCACCCACTTCCACCAGGGCTCGGGGTGGTCCCGGGAGGGCTCACCCCCATCCTCGTGGGTCCAGTAGATGAAGATGTTCATGGTGCCCACTTCGGTAAGCTGGTGGTCGGGCCCATACAGCCAGAGGACCTGCTCACAGCCCTTCCTTTTCGCCTCCTGCTGCACAAACACTGTGGGCGCATAGTTCCTGGTGGAGGACAACGTGGTCGAGGAGAGAACGCCAACAGGGCCCAGGTTGGGTCTTTCTAAAGGCTGACCCTGCTCCTCCCCAACTCACAGCCCTCCCATGGCTCCCCGGTACCCCCACGGCGGACTTGCTAGACAGTAGCTTGGGGTGAAGGCTCTAAGTGGTCCATCCTCCCCTCCCCACTGTCTTTCCACTCTCCAGACCACAAGTGCACCCATTTCCTTTTCTGGGGTCCCTTCCTCATCCAACTACCCAAATGTCCTGCAAAACCCCCTGTGATATCATCTCCTCTTGGAGGCGCTGCCAAACCTCCAGGTTGGGTTCCAGGCCTTCTCTGGTCCCCCACTGACCTCCACCCAACATCACCCCCCCCCATACACACATCGCTCTCACCATCATGGTGCCAATGACATCACCTTCCAATCTGTGGGCATAGCTGGCCCCAAACATGTGACACAGGACAGGGAGGGTGATGGGTACCCAAACACACCCCCCGAAGCATGGGCACTGCCCCCTGAGTCTCTGAGCTTCAGTGGACCAGACATGTGGTGGAGGCGGGACTACTTACCCCCCCAGCTTGTAGTTTCCCACCCCCCCAATCCAGGCCCGGATGAATGCTGGGTCAGCCAGGAGGGAAACGGGGCTCATGGCATCTCCAGGGAAGTATGAGCCCACGGGGCAGAGGATGACGAACAGGAGGGCTCTCGTGGAACTGGAGACACCTAGCGAGGACTGCGATGGGCAGAAGGGGCATCAGGACCCCGGAGTCCAGGCCTGCACCCCCTCCCCGACCCAGGGGCCCAGGTCCCCAGCCCTTGCGGTTAGGATTCCCCGGGCCCCAGTGAGGTTCCCCAGCACCCAAAGTCGGCCTCACCTCGTTCCCCATGAGCACTGGCCGCACGTACAGGCTGGCTCCGGGGCTCTCGGGGACCCAGTCCTTGTCCACGTCCACCAGCCGGCGGATGCACTCCAGCAACTCGACCTTGTCGAAGCTCTGCGTGGGATTCGATGAGTCAGGGGGCCCTCGTGGCCCTCGCCGCACCCCGCGCCCTCCTCCACCAGGGTGGCCGGGCCCCTCACCGGCAGGCAGAGGCGCAGGGCCGAGCGCAGCATGCGGTCCATGTTGAGCCAGGGTCGGAAGAGGCGCACCTGCCGGTCGCCACCTTTGAATGCCTTCATGCCCTCGAAGAGCTGCGGGGACAGTCAGGAAGAGACAGTGAGACATACCAAGACAGACTGCTGCACAGACAAACAGACGCAGAAGCAAAGACCCAGAGCTGGGGAGAGAGGAACCCGCGGAGCACACAGAGGGGGGAGAGAGAGAGAGAGAGAGACCCAGAGACAAGACAGAGATAGATGCTTGAGAAAGCAGAACAGAGCGACCCAGAGACAGAGGTGCAGAGTGTCCATGTTACTGGTACGATTTCTCAGGACTGATGACGGTGTGGGAGTTAGGTTTTTGGAGTCCTCGTGTAGCCCTGGCCGGGTAGCTCAGTTGGTTAGAGCGTCGTCTGGATACACCAAGATTGCAGGTTCCATCCCCGGTCAGGGCACAGATAAGAATCAACCAGTGAAGGCATAAATGAGTGCAGCAACGAATCATTGTTTCTCTCTCTCTCTCAAATCAATCAATACTTTAAAACATTTTTTAAAAAGCAAGATGCCACTGCCCTGGCCGGTTTGGCTCAGCGGTTAGAGCATCGGCCTGCGGTCCAGAGAGACCCAGGTTCGGTTCCCGCTAAGGGCACGTACCTCAGTTACAGTTTGTCCCCGGCCCTGGTTGGGTCATGCGGGAGGCGGCCACTTGATGCGTCCCTTTCACGTCGATGTCTCTCTCTCTCTCTCTCTCTCTCTCTCTCTCTCTCTCTCTCTCTCTCTTCCTCTCTCCCTCCCACTCTGTCTGAACAAAAAATGGAGAAATGTCCTCAGGTGAGAATAAAAAAAAAAAGGCAAGATGCCAGTGAGTGTACAGTCTGCTGCTTGTGTGTGAAGAGAATGGAAGCAGTTACACCCATCAGTGTTGATATCCAGAAAGCAGGACTCTGGAAGGACATGGGGACTGGTAATGGGGACATTGAGGTGGCTGGGGAGCTGGGGAAGAATATCCCTCTTTTTTTTTCTCTTCTTTTTTTAAATTTTTTACTTTTAATTTTTTCCTTTATTGATTTAAGAGAGGACGGGAGAGGGAGAGAGTGATAGGAACATCGATGAGACAGAACATTGATTGGCCGCCTCCTGCATGCTCCTCACTGGGAATCAGGTCCACACCCTGGGCATGCGCCCTGACCAGGAATCAAACCAGTGACCTCTGGTTGCATGGGTCAATGCTCAACCACTGAGCTACACTGGCCGGACTCTTTTATTCTTTTTCTTTTTTTAAATTGATTTTATAGAGAGAGAAAGGGAGAGCAAGAGATAGAAACATCGATGAGAGAGAACATCGGTTGACGACCTCCTGCATGCAACCCCCCCCCCCACACTGGGGATCAGGCCCACAACCTGGGCATGTTCCCCGAATGGGAATTGAACTGGTGACCTCTTGGTGTGCAGGTTGACACTCAACCACTGAGCCACACCGGCCAGGTGTATATCCCTCTTTTACATTTAGAATTCTGAACTGTGTGAACATATAACCATTTGTTAAAAATCCATTTTAATTTTAAAAACTCCAAATAAAATTAAAATTGTTTCGCCCAGCTGATGTGGCTCAGTGGATTGAGCATCGTCCCATGGACTGAGAGGTCCCGGTTTGATTCCTGTCAGGGCACGTGCCCGGTTCACAGGCTCAATCCCCGGTACGGGGTGTGCAGGAGGCAGCCAATCGATGTTTCTCTCTTCCATAGATGTTTCTCTCTTTCCCTTCCTCTCTCTCTAAAACAAACTATTAAAAACAACATTTTAATTTTAAAAACAACACTTAATTTAAAATTAAAATTGTTTAAATAAAGGGGGATAAGGACAGAAAGCAGATGTTACATGCATTGTTCTGGGAGTGTATCATTATCACAATAATAAAAGAAATAACAATACAAGTGGTCTGTTATTCCACACATGTCCCAGATTGAAGATGACACAGGAATGTGATTTTCCCATGCCCTCAGCTGGCCTCAGTTCCTTCTGGCACCTTAAATGAGAGGGATCCAAATGCACATGTTTTGGCCCTGGCTGGTGTGGCTCAGTTGGCTGAGCATCATTGTCCCGTGCACCAAAAGGCTGCTGGTTTGATTCCCAGTCAGGGCACATGCCTGGGTTGCAGGCTTGATTTCCAGGAGGGGGCGTGCAGGAATCAACCGATGGATGTTTGGCTCTTGCATTGATGTTTCTCTCCCTCTCCCTTCCTCTCTCTCTAAAAATCAATAAAAATTTCTTAGAAAACAAACAAACAAAAAAAGCAAACGTTTTGAATGCCAGGGCCTCCAAACCCTTTTATCTGCATTGCAGCAGTGCTGGGTCCGCAGCTGGAGGACAGAGAGGTAAAACCACCTTCCTGTGGTCACAGTCCCGACTGTCCATCCTCAGTATCTAACTGCTACCGACAGTGTGTCTCCTCTGCACAGAACTGACTGGTTCTAGTCAAATGTCCAGAGAAGGTGGAGAGAAACCCTCAAAATTCTTAAAAGGAAAATGCCTAATGCCACAGAACCACACTCAAAGGAACAAAAACTACTCGGACTAAAACCAGATACTAGAGCTGCAATATGTTCACTCAGATCCTGTCGAAATGACAGTCTCCTTGGGAAGACTTTGCTTTCAACCATGGCTTTACATCCCAAACCAAATGCCACCTGGATCTCTCTCCTCACGGGCCCCTCACCAAATCCTGCAAAGCCAATCCGCCTCCTGAGTCCCCCTACGGACACAGTCCCATGAACTACCTGGTCGCCTGGCCAAACCTCTGGGCACCGTCCTCAGCCCTCCCTTCCGTTCTCTCGCCCAGTCTGCCAATCCCTCATGTCCCTGCATCTCTGTGCCCTGTCCCCTCCTGCCCATCCCCAGCTCCCAGCCCAGCCTGGCCTCCTGGCCACCAGTCTCCCCACCCCAGCTCATCGTCCACATGTCCTGAGAGGGCTCATGGAGCCAGAGCTGGCCCTGCTCCACTCCGCTCAGAGCCTCCATGGCGCCCAGCACCTTTGACAAGGTCCCTCAGCTCTTCTGTGGCCCTGACGACATCCTCGGCCTCCTCCTACACACTCCAATCCCACAATTACCCCAAATATGCTGGGCTCTTTGTACTGTGTCTCTGGACTGTCTGTCCCCTCTCCCTCTAATACCCTGAGTGCCCCTCTCTGCCCACACAGACCCCACTTTCTCTCAAGTCAGACGTAGAACTGGGTTCCACTTCTGGCCTCCCACAATGCCTCAGCTGCCTCCATCTGAACTCAGATCACACAGATTGTGACCAAAACGGGGGGTTTTCAAGTGAAGGAGCTGCATCTGCTTAACTTGGGGACCCCAGCATCACCCAGCAGAGGGCTTGGAACATGAGGAGCCTCAAACGCCAGGTGACGAGAACACGGACAGAAAAAAACACGTAAGAAGCAAACCCAGGGAGGTGGACCCAGCGCCAGACACAGCAGAGGGAAGAGATGCAGAGAGAGACGGTGACAGAGGTCGCCACACCACCTGCAGCGAGTAGTGGAGAGCGGAGCAGGCCGGGTGCAGCATGAGGTTCTGGAAGGGCTGGATTCGGGGGTGACTCCAGCCCTCCTTCTCCGACCATTCTATCATCAGCATGTGGTCAGTGAACGTCTTCCCAAACACCAGGGCCTCGTTGGGATCGGGCTTCTTATGAGGCTTCTGTGTCATTTCCAGCTGCAGGTCTGCAACCTGAGAAGAGAAAGGACCGGGGTATCCTGGAATCTGGCCACAACTGCCAAACTGAAAAAAAAAAAACTACAACTCCCATGACTCCCTAGGGCTGAGACTCGGAGAGAAGAGGGTTCTGTGGCTCCAGAGGCTTCTGGGACATGCAGTTTCCATTCTTTCCCACAGCCTGATGGCAGTCAATCAGGCTATCCCGTTGCTACCTACTTTGACCTTTGAACTATGGACCTTTTGTAGATTCCCAAATCCCACCCCTAGCCTCCTCCTTCCTCAGACCCAGCAGTCCAGGTGCCCAGCCCCTCTTCCTTGGGATCCAAAAGTATAGTCCTACTTTTACCTTGAAGCTGGATGAGGCATATCTTCTGGGACCACACAGAAGCCAAGGGACAGGGAGAAGTTTCCGGGCCCAAGTCTGGGGATGGGGACAGAAGAAAGGTGGTGAGGCCAAAAGAGAGAGAGCAGAAGGCCCTAGCAAGTGCTTGGCTGCCTCCTTCACTTGGGAGTTCCGTCTGGCCTATGGTCCCAGGCCCAGTGACTCTGACAGGGCGTGTGATCTGACGAGCCTTTCCCTCTGTCCCCATCAGCACGCAGCAGGAGAGGATCCTGCAGGAGGCCAAGTCCCTCCCTGCTCCTACAGAACCATCCCTGGGAAGGGCTCAACCAACTCCCATTCCCTCTTCCACGCTGGGGCAAAGTCAAACCCAGGCACCTCCCACTCCAGGGAACTTTGGCCCCAGCCCTGAGACCAGTTCAGACAGAAGATGACAAGGGAAAGTATACAGGTAAGTGACGGCCTCACTGGGGGACTCAAATCCTGATACGAGTAGGGGAACAGGTCATGCTTCTCCGGGGCCCGGATCTATAGCTCCAGCTCCCTCTTCCCTCAACCCCAGCAGTCCAGGCCCCCAGCCCCAGAGCCCCAGCCCCTTCCTCCCTCGGAGCCAGGAGTCCAGGCCCCGGCCCCCTCCTCCCTCAGACCCAGGAGTCCAGGCCCCGGCCCCCTCCTCCCTCAGACCCAGGAGTCCAGGCCCCCAGCCCCCTCCTCCCTCAGACCCAGGAGCACAGGCCCCCAGCCCCTCCTCCTTCAGACCCAGGAGTCCAGGCCCCCAGCCCCCTCCTCCCTCAGACCCAGGAGTCCAGGCCCCCAGCCTCTCCTCCCTCAGACCCAGGAGTCCAGGCCCCCGGCCCCTCCTCCCTCAGACCCAGGAGTCCAGGCCCCCAACCCCTCCTCCCTCAGACCCAGGAATTCAAGTCCATATTCTTTCAGGGTATTAGATCCACTGAATTCAGATTGCTTGAAGCCCCCCAGCCCCACACTTTGGACACCAGTGGTTCCAATTCCCTTCAGATCCCAGGGCAGAGGGGTAGCCGCATGGACCTGGAGGCCACCCCAGTCGGCAATGGACACTGTCCAGATGAAGACCTCTTGTGGTCCTGCTGGAGGTCAGCAGGGGAGAGCACGTCCAGCAGGGTGGCCTCCGCCCAGTGTTCTTGGACCTCACGATGCCTCTGTCCCCAGGCCAGTGGGAAGGCAGCCGGGTCGTGAGAGACAACAGCCTCGCCTGCTCCTGCCCTGCGAGCTGTCTGAGCTGACACAGCCAGTGAGAACGGATGTGAATGGCAGCGGGGACGGGTCGGCAGGTGAGTCGCGGGGAGAGGCTGTGGGGCTTCAATGTCCGAAAGTCTGGGCCATGAAGTCTGAGGAGTAGCCCTGGATAGTGCGGGGCCACCGGCCTCTGGCATGATTAGAGCGCTGCTCCCAAACACGGCCGCTAGGTGGCGATGTGTAGCCTGCATAAGCTTGTGGCCCTGCTTCCGTCCATGAGGGGACAGGACACCCACAGTGTGGACGGTATGAACACACAGGGCAGAGACAGCCAGCATCTGGCCAAGAGATCAGCCCTCAGAGGGAACCAAAATGGAAAAGAGCAAAAGACAGTAAGAAAGGGAAGAGCAAGAATGAGGAAAAGAGACAGAAAAATAGAAAACACAAACTTGAAAGAACAGAAAACAAGACCAAGAGATGCCAAAATAGATACAGAGAAAGAGAGACTGGAACAAGAGACAAGAGGGAGAGAAACTCAGGGAAAGTGATGCCTGGAGAAATCAGGAAAAAATATGAGAGTGGGATAAAGAGAAGCCACGAGAGAGAGGACAAGGAAATAGGACAGAGATGACAACCAGACTTCAGCAGCATAGCAGAGTGAAAGGGAGACCCACAGCAATGAAGACAGACTGCGAGGGACAGAATGATGCCAAGACTTGGAGAGAAACTGTCTCAGTGATGCTTGGAGACTGGTATCCAGGAGAGAGAGAGAAAAGGGGCAAAAAAACACACCCACAAGGCAGAGAAGGTGCCAGGCACAGTACCCAGATGCGAAATCTGCACTGGTCAGAGTCCCTGTCACACTGGGAGATGCTCTCTTCATCTTCGCAGGACATTTCTCTAGAAAAAGGGCTCTCACCTCAGCTGAGACAAGGTGCCCCATCATCCGACACCCCAAGCCATAGGGATTGGGCCCAAAGGAGACTTTCACATGGTAGATAGGCATTTGGGACAAAGATTGCAAAAGTATGGGGGCTGAATTATGAAATAAGGGCCCTGACCGGTTTGGCTCAGTGGTTGGAGCGTCGGCCTGCGGTCCAGAGAGACCTGGGTTCGGTTCCCGCTAAGGGCATGTGCCTCGGTTGCAGTTTGTCCCCGCCCCTGGTTGGGTTGTGTGGGTGGCAACCATTCGATGTGTCCCTTTCACGTCGATGTTTCTCTCTCTCTCCCTCCCACTCTATCTGAACAAAAGACGAAAGGTGTCCTCAGGTGAAGATTAAAAAAAAATTGTTTTTTAAAGAAATAAGGAAGGTTGGAGGGTGCACAGGGCAGGGCTCTATAACCTTATGGGGCCTCCACTGTGTCTCATTACAGCCCAGGCCTGTCCCCACCATAATTCAGGACTGTGTCTCAATATATCCCAGGGGTGTCACCATCAAAGCCCAAGGTGGTCCCTGTCATAGTCTCATACTGTTGTTCGCACTTCAGGCCTGTCCCCACATCACAGCCCAGGAAGAGTCCCTATCACAGTGCAGTGCTATTCTGTTCTCACCCAGAGACTGTTCCTATCACAGCTGCAAACTGTCCTTGTCACAGTCCAGGACTGATCCCTTCACATGTACAACTGTCCCATTAGAGGCCAGGACTCTCCTATCACAGGCCAGAACTGATCTATGATAGCCCAAGACTCTCCTCCACAGCCCAGCCCCAGACTGTCCCTGTCACCGTGACTGTTCCCCCAGATCCCCAGGAGTGCCCCAGTCATGGCCCAGGCCTGTCTCCGTCAGCCACTGAGACTCTAAGAAAGTAAAAATCTGCCCAGCTCTCCATCCAGCTGGGCTGAGAGACCCAGGCACAGTCAGGTGCCAAGTCAACAGGGAACACTTCTCCCAAGGTTATGCTGTAGCTGTCAAGGATTGTAATGATCCCCTGTTCTTGGACTTGTTACTGTTTCCTTCCCCACTGAGACACCTTGTTCTCTAAAATCACAGCCTCTCCCAAACTCTGCTGGTTGGCATCATATCGGCAAGAATGGACTAGCTCAGTTTTGCCTGGAGTATCCCTGTCACTCTGACAATGACAAGCTGCCTCGATTTCCCACCCAGGTGCGGAGCTTCAGATAAGGGGTTTCGGGGACACAACGGTCCACATCTAGCTTAACCTTTAGTGCCAAGAAGATGGGGTCTGGAATCCAATTCCCAGTCCAGACCTGAGGATGAACTCTGCACCTTCATCCTACCGTCTCCCCTACAGATCCTGGGAGCCCCTATCCCGGTGCCTCCTTTCTCAGTCTCCCGCGGAGTCCCGTGCCTCTCCCATTACTGTCCCCTCCTCAGACCTTCTGTTCCGATCTCCTTCCCACTAATTATGTCCCCCAACCGCCCACTAAAGTCCCCGACTCCTTTCCAATGGGGCCCCCTCCTCCTGGGCGCCTCGCAGCGGCACCCGAGAGCCGGGGCGCGGGCTGCGACGAGGGGTCCTCTAGGAAGTGCGCCTCCCCGCGGGCTTCTCCATCCCCCAGCGCGGTGGCCCCGCGAACCCACCTGCACCAGCGCGGCTGTCGCCATGGTCGTTGCGGAGGGTAACTGCCAGCCCCAGATGAAGACGATCAGGCCCCGCCCGGGCCACGCCTCCTCCCCACCCGAGCCCCCAGGCTTCCTGGATTACACGTTGCCCTCGTGGAGACCGGCCTGGCGCAGGGCGCATGCGCCCAGCGCGCGGCGCTCAGGGCACTAAATCGAAATCCACCCTCCTCCCAGCCCCCACCCAGGGCTGTTCCAGCCACCCTATAGCTGCTCAGGAGCGTGCACGCCTCCTTGTCAGAAATGCATTTTAATAGGCCAAGGAGCGCGAGTGAGGACAAGCAGCCCGAGGTAAGAGGATAGGCCAGGACCTCCGTGGGTCTCGATGCCGCGCTTGGTGGAAAGAAAAAACACGCTGGACACGCCGGTGGGTGCAGGCCCCGTAAATGAAAAGGGCAAAGGCCTCTGAGGAGGGTGGCAGGCAGGGATGGAGGGGTTGCAGTCCCAAACCCCTCTTGGAATATGTTTTTCTTTCCAACGAGAACATGTGTATTCTTTGTAATTTTTTTAAGAGAGAAAGACAGGGTTCACCTTGCTTCCTTCCAGCCCCTCTCATCAGTGGAGCTCGAAAATGTTCAATCCCCAAACGCATCCCTGAGCGCCTAAAACTAGCTCCGCGAGCAGCGGGATCTCCTGGTTCCGGCCCTTCGTGTCTCCCCAACTTCAGGAACCCCAGCAGCTGAGTCAGTCCATTGCTCTCAGTCACTGTGCCCCCCAACCCCTCCGTGGTCAGCTCCCTCCACTCCTGCATCCAGGTTACTGTCACTCCAAACTATTGTCCCTGCCGTATCTTCCAACGTCGGCCCTGAGCCACTATGCCTCCGTAATTCTGCTCTGGGGCATTTTGTCCCCCGATTCTGTCCCCCAGACTTAACAGCCGCAGGCCCGGGTGTTCCTACTCTGCACGTCCCTGCAGCAGGGTGCCTTCCTGTTTTCTTCCCTCCTCCTCACCACCCTGCCAGGGCCCGCGGGGCTGTGGCGCCCGCGGCCGGCTCAGCCCCGCCTCCGCCAATCGGACACTGTCGCACACCCCCCGCGGCGGCCAATCCTCAGCAGCCGGGCAGCTCCACCCCGCCACCTGGGGAACGCACCCGCCACCGGGCCCCCCACCCCACTTCGGGGAACCCGGGGTCAGCCCTCCAAAGCCCCCCAGTTTCCCCGCCCCGCTTCCTACTCCCCCAAACCCAGGAGTCCACACCCCAGCTCCTCTCCCGGTCCCAGGAGTCTCCATCCCCAGCCTCCTCTTCCCTCAAAACTTTGAGCGCAGGCCACCCTCCTGCCCCACAGGCCGCGAGGCCCAGAAGACACGGCCCTCGACTTCACCTCCTGAATTATCTCCTCATTAGGATTTCATCTACTCTCCCCCGAGGAACTTTTAACTGGGGCGCTGGGGAAGCCAACCGCTCACACCTTTTCCTTGAGCACCTGGGGAGAGGCTCCTGCCCCAAGGTCCGCTGGGAGTTGCAGTCAGGGTGACTCCAGGGCTGGGGTGGCGGGGACGGGGTACCGGTGTGGCAGGACTCAAAAAAGGACCGAAAATAGCCCTGGCTGGTTTGGCTCAATGGTTAGAGCGTTGGCCTGCGGTCCAGAGAGACCCGGGTTCGGTTCCCGCTAAGGGCATGTACCTCGGTTGCAGTTTGTCCCCGGCCCTGGTTGGTCGTGCGGGTGGCAGCCACTCGATGTGTCCCTTTCACGTCGATGTTTCTCTCTCTCTCTCTCCCTCCCACTCTATCTGAACAACAACAAAAAAAATGTCCTCGAGTGAGGATTAAAAAAATTTTTTTAAATGACTGAAAATAAATGTAACGATGCCCTCCTCCTTTTGGCTGCAAATTGCTTTTACGGGAACCCGCCGGGTTTGGCACACTCGTAAATGTGCGTGATGTCTCTAGCTGGCTGCACCGAGAATTTGGGAGACTGAGTTTGGAGTGGGAGAGTCCTTGTCAGGGAAGCCCACGTGGAAATGTGGGAAATCAGGAAGGGATAGCAGGGGCCTCCACGGGGGTGCCCCACCTGGCCCTGCAACCGTACCCCCAGTCACCAGCAGCTCAATGCCTGCGCAGAAGCTGGGTTTGGGGGCCAGGGACACCGCGGCGGCCCCCACCTCCGCTGGCTGGCCCATGTGGCCCAGGGGCTGGCGAGAGACAAGGAGAAAAGGGATGTCAAGAGGAGCCCTCACCTAGTGCCCGCACACCATGCCACCTGGCCCTGGCCCCCACTCCTCCCTGGGCCACTGTGCCCTGCAGTACTGTGGCCTTGGGGGTGGGTGATGAGGATGCCAGCTCCTCCCACATGGAATCTGGGGAGATACTGGGGGAGGGAGAAGAATCAGGTGTGTCTGCAGCAAACACTGCTTCTTGGGTTCACTCCCGTCTCCCCAGTCCCCCAGGGGGCTCAGCCCACTTGGAGCTGCTCACCAGTTGACTTGGACGCCATATTGACTCATCCAGGGCCATGGTCTTGGTCACAGCTGTTAGTGCTCCCTACAGAGGACAGGGCCGGGAGAGAGTTCAGTCCAGGGACGATGAGGCATCTCCCGTGTCCTCTCCTCCCAACCAATGGGCCAAGCAGGGACACCAGAATGGGGGTCGTGTCCTCCCTGCAGGCTATGTTGGGGCGCACCAGGCTCTGTTTCTTGGGAGACACTTAGTGCTTAACACACTTGACAGACTTTTACGCCTCAGGTCTGAGGCCCCTAGGGGGCAGTAGGGAGGGAAGGAAGCAGCAGGGTACCCTGATGACCTACCTTGGTGGCCACATGGGGAACTGCCTGGGACTGGCCAATTGCCCCGACTAGGCTGGAAATGTTGATGACATTCCCCCTGCTCTTCCGCAGGTGGGGGAGGGCGAGCTGGGGAGACAGGAGGCAGCAAAAGCCACCCAAGGCCCCTAGATCTCCCCAAGCTAGGGCAACACACCCTGACATCTGGACAGATGTGTCTCCCTGGTCTGGGAGCTGACCTGGGTACCTCGTCGGGACAGTATCGGAGCCCCAGAGGGAACCTTCCCTGGCTCACCCCAGGGTCTCTGGGTCTCAGAGCTTAAAGAGTCTCTCACAGTCTGAAAGGGATTTTTCTCTGTCTCTGTCTCTCCCCCCACCACCCTCTCTGGGTCCCTGTACCCCTCTCTCTGAGTCTTTGCATGGCTGCATTTGTTTTTGCAAAAAATAGGAGGAAGCTCTTTCATCCACGGAGGGGAAGGCAGTTTCTGAGTTTTAGGGAGAGCTCTGTGGTCAGAATGTGATGTTGGAGATCTTTGTGAAGTGCACCCCATATTCTGCCAACTTTTCCCCTAAAACTCCCTGGCTACCTGGAGGTCCCTATACTCACTTTTTCTCAACTCTCTCTCCTTTTCCCTCTCATTCCCTCCCTCTCTGTCTCCCAGTCCTTGCAGTATCTGTGACCTTGGAGAAACTCAAATTCTGCCCTTCCCCTTGTTTGCTTTGGGCAGCTGAGCTGGTCAGGCAAGGCTCATTCCTGCCACTAAAGATCAGCATGACCAGCCAGCTCCCCCAGGGGTTCTCAGAGTGGGAATCTCAATTGGCTCCCTCTCCTGTTCACCCCAGCAGCTCTTTCAAACCTCCTTCCTCTCTCAAAAACAGCCTCCGCCCTGTTCTCAGTGCCTTATCTTCATGTAGGCCCTGAGTGTTCCGACCTCAGGGCCTTTGCACTTGCTGTTCCCTCTACCTGGAATGCTTTTCCTAAGATAGCCATGCGACTCACTCCTAGGGTGACCAACCATCCTTATTTGGCCAGTACTAAAGGGTTTCTGGGGACATGGGACATTCAGTCCACAATTTCAGTGCTGAAGTGGGACAGTCCTAGATAAACCGACCCCCTCAGCAACTTCAAATCCTGTTCCAATGTTACCTTCTCACTGGGGCCTTCCCTGACCTGACCATCCTATTTTCTTAAAACTGCACCCTTCCTCTCCCTGGGTCCCCACCCCTTCCTGATTCCTTTTTTCTGTGGCACACATGTCCTTGTGACACACCATATGTATTTTACTTACTCATTTGCTTATTCTCTGTCTCTCGCACCAGAACGCAAAAATCCACAACGGGACTGCTGACCTTAGTTATTTTCATCCCCAGTACTGATGTGTCTGGCACATAGGTGCTCAATAAATATCTTTTGAGTAAGTGAATGGATTTATTGAGGATCTATTATGTGCCTGACGCTGTTTACAGCAATTTACACAGATGAGCTCATTTAGGAACAGAAGGGTGACGGACATACACCGAGGGTCCTGAGACACCCGACAGAACCAGTATTTACAGCCCCACAGCCTGAGACCAAAACCACAACCAAATAAGAATTTCTGACAACTCTGTGTTAAGAACCTATGATATCGCGTGAGTGACATGAGTATGTGGGCCTTGGGGGCAAGGTGGAATTCTAATCCTCCAGCCTCCCCCCCCAGGGATCCCCCACAGTCATCCTCCCCTCCCCCCCACTCTCAACAGCCTTAAAACCCTCCCTCTCTCAGGCCTGGGGCTCGCCCAGCCCCCACCCCTGGCCCTGGCCCTGCCCCCACCATATTTTTCTCCTTAATCCAACTACCTGTCTCCCTCCCCACTACCACCCTGTGAATGTGAGGTCCATGAGGCTGAGACATGGTTCATTTGTCACCCACTTCCCAGCACAGGGGACACAGCTGCCAGCAAATAAATATTTGTCACACACTCCCCTTCCCAACCCTCCCACACATTCCTTGGCCATGTCCTCCCTGCCCCCCTCTCAAGGTCACCTGGTAGCTACATCAAGGACCTGCTGGACTCTTATTGGCCTGACTCCGCCCCCCCTTCAGACACCCAGTCTGGGGAGCCCCGGCTTTCCTGGTGCCCTGCAGCCTTGCTCTGGCTGGGCTCCATTTCGCTTCAATGTTGGGGGCCCTGGGTCCTTCTCACTCCGCCTGGGGAGTCCCTACTTTGTTGGTTTCCCGCCAGCATCTCCTAAATCTCCCTCAGAACCCCCACCCTGGGGTCTCTCCATCTCAATATCTCAAGTGCAGATGTCACCCCATTGTCTCCTCCTACAACCTGCCTCTCTTCCTGGTTCCCAGCCTTGGACATGGGACCCACACTCCCACCCAGTTCTCAAGCCACAGACTGGGAGGACTGGGAGTCTTCCGAGCCTCCCTCTCCCTCAATTCCTCATCCGATCCATCACTTTCTTGCTCAAATACCTTCCATGGCTCCCTATTGCTCCTGAGATGAAGACCGGACACGTGGCATGGCCCTCTAGGCCCCATGTGACCAACCCCCCAAATCCCTTCCTATACCACCCCCTCCTCACTCCACTCAGTCCCTCAGCAGCACCAAACCCTCGCTCACTGCCAGGCCTTTGCACAGGTTGTCCCCTCTGCCAGGAACACTTGCACCTCCGAGTTGTCGCATCAAGGACCCACTGGACACTTACTGGTCTGAGTCTCCCTTCCCTCTCCCTCCCTTGGACACTGGGTCTGGAGAACCCCCTTCACCACCCCTTTATTTTTATTTTATTTTATTATTTTTTTTTATCCTCACCCGAGGACACTTTTTGATATTTTGTTCAGATAGAGTGGGAGGGAGGGAGGGAGGGAGGGAGGGAGACATCGACGTGAAAGGGACACACCGAGTGGCTGCCACCCGCACAACCCAACCAGGGCCGGGGACAAACCGCAACCGAGGTACATGCCCTTAGCGGGAACCGAACCCGGGTCTCTGGGGACCACAAGCCGACGCTCTAACTGCTGAGCCAAACCGGCCAGGGCTCACCACCCCTTTAGTTGATGCGGCTCATCTTTTGCTTCTTCCAGGAAGTCTGCCCTGACCCCCAGAACAAGCCAGACTCCCTGTAACACATCTCCTTCCTACACAAAACACACCCCAGAAACTCATCTCTGCATTTACTTAATAATGCCTGGCCCTGGCCAGTTTGGCTCAATGGTTGCAACATCGGCCTGCAGACCAGAGAGTCCTGGGTTCGGTTCCCACTAGGGGCATATACCAGAAAAAATAAAATCAATAAAGAAAAAATAATAATAATTCCTGGCTACCCCATGACTATGAACTCCACAATGGCAAAGACCACGTGGTGAATCCCCCGCACCTAGAATACTGCCTGACACCTATCTAGGTTTATTTATTGATAAATAAATAGATGAATGAGTGGATAGGTCTCTAAGAACCAATCCAGCTCTGAGAGTCTAAAACAGACATTCCTGTGCTCGAACACCTTCTTTGGATCCTTACTTCCCACAAGATCTTATTTCCTTGACCCTAGAAAGGTCCCTAATTCTTCCACTGTTTTCGCTAGCCTAGGGAATCAGAAACTTTGGCTTGTTTCAAAACCCACCGGGGAGACCAATGGTCCGGAGGGCCTCATTCAGGAGGTTTGGGCTGGGCCCCAAGAGTCAACCTTTCAAGAGCTTCCAAGGAAAATGTTGGTGGTAATGATGATGATGGTGGTGATAATGATGTTGATGGTGATGAAGATGATGGTGGTGGTGTTGGCAATGATGATGATGATGACGATGGTTATATTTTTTTTTTTTTTATCCTCACCCGAGGATATTTTCCATTTTTTTGTACAGACAGAGTGGGAGGGAGAGAGAGGAAGAGAGAGAGAGGGAAACATTGATGTGAAAGGGACACATCGAGTGGCTGCCACCCGCACAACCAACCAGGGCCGGGGACAAACTGCAACCGAGGTACGTGCCCTTAGCGGGAACCGAACCCGGGTCTCTCCGGACCGCAGGCCGACGCTCTAACCGCTGAGCCAAACTGGCCAGGGCACGATGGTTATATTGATGGTGATGATATTAACAGGGATGGCTGTGATGATAACAGTGATTTGATGATGATGATGGTGATAATGGCAGCAACTTACTCATGTTGACAAATTTCCTTGCAGCAGGCACAGTTTAGGTGCTGGGACAGAGGCAGGGACAAGAGACAGAAGCCTTTGCCCTCCAGAAAGTGTAGTGGGTGGGCCTGGTCTGGTGTAAACAAGCCAACCATAATAAGACATTTGGGAACAGCGGGGTGAATTCAAACAGGGCTTGGGGCCCTGACCGATTTGGCTCAGTGGTTAGAGCATCAGTCTGCAGACCAAATGGTCGTGGGCTCGATTCCCAGTCAAGGGCACATACCTGGTCTGTGGGTTTGATCCCCAGCCCTGGTCAGTGTCGTGAGGGAGTCAACCAATCGATGTGTCTCTCTCACATTGATGTTTCTCTCTCTCTCTCTCTCTCTCTCTCTCTCTCTCTCCCCCTATTCTTCCCTCTCTCCCTATTCTTCCCTCTCTCCCTCCCTCCCCCTCCCTCCCACTCTGTCTGAAAATCAATGGAAAAATATCCCTGGGTGAGGATTGAAAAAAAAAATAGGGCTTGGATATTAAATAGTATTAAGACATTACTGTTAATTTTCTTAAAAGACATAATGGCAGTTTGGTTATGTAAAAAAAAAAGTCTTAATTTAAATGTTTAATATAAAGTGTAATGTATTTTTTTTTTTATCCTCAACCAAGAACATTTTTTCATTTTTTGTACAGATAGAGTGGGAGGGAGAGAGAGGAAGGGAGAGAGAGAGAGAAACATCGATGTGAAGGGACACACCAGGGCCGGGGACAAACTGCAACCAAGGTACATGCCCTTAGCGGGAACCGAACCCGGGTCTCTCTGGACCACAGGCCGATGCTCTAACCGCTGAGCCAAACTGGCCAGGGCATAAATGTATTATTAAATTAAAGCATTTAGCTCTCGCCCTACCTGGGTGGCTCAGTGGTTGAGTGGTATCCCGTGCACCAAGAGGTCACCAGTTCAATTTCCTGTCAGGGCACATGCCTCAATTGCGGGCTTGACCCCCAATAGGGGGTGTGCAGGAGGGAGCCGATTGATATTTCTCTCTCCCTCTCCCTTCCTCTCTCTCTAAAATCAATAAAACATTTTTAATTTTTTTTAAATCCTCACCCAAGGATATTCTTCTATTTATCTTCAGATAGAGAGAGGGGGAGAGAGAGGGACAGAAAGGGAGAGAGAGAAACATCGACATGAGAGGGACACATTGACTGGTCACCTTCTGCACAACCCCAACCAGGGCCGGGGACCAACCGCAACCAAGGTATGTGCCCTTGGCCAGAATCGAACCCGCGACTCATTGGTCCATGGGCCAATGCTCTACAGCTGAGCCAAACCGTCCAGGGCAATAAAACATTTAAAAAGAAATTTGGCTCTCCCTCACCTCTTTCTTTCTTTTTCTTTTTATCCTCACCCAAGGATACCTTTTTGTATTTATCTTCAGATAGAGGGGGAGGAAGAGAGAAATAGAAAAACATCAACGTGAGAGAGACACCTCAACTGGCTGCCACCCACACAGCCCCAACCAGGGCAGAGGACAAACTGCAACCGAGGTACGTGCCCTTAGCGGGAACCGAACCTGGGACCCTCCGATCGAAGGCTGATGCTCTAACCACTGAGCCAAACCGGCCAGGGTTCCCTCACCTCTTGAGTGGGGATAACATTTCTCTCTGGCATTCTCTCAATGGAGTGGTCATTTGTTCAGTGGTGGCCTCCATCAGCGGCCTTGCATGTCCACAACTACCCCCAGCTCTAGAGCAGCCCTTCCTGGGGTCGCCTCCCACACATCCTGCACCCCACCTTCATCTAGGGTCTGCTTCTGGGGCAGCCCCAACGAAATCAGGTGTGGCCAAGGAACCGTGATGATGTTAAGAACTCTAATAATCTGCCCTGGCCGGTTTGGCTCAGTGGTTAGAGCGTCGGCCTGCGGTCCTGAGAGACCCGGGTTCGGTTCCCGCTAAGGGCACGTACCTCGGTTGCAGTTTGTCCCCGGCCCTGGTTGATCATGCGGGTGGCAGCCATTCGATGTGTCCCTTTCACATCGATGTTTCTCTCTCTCTCTCTTCCTCTCTCTCCCTCCCACTCTATCTGAACAAAAAGTGAAAAAATGTCCTCAGGTGAGGATAAAAAAATAAATAAATAAAAATAAAAATAAAAAAAGAATTCTAATAATCTGAATAAGAAGGTATCCGGATTAGTTAAGACTGTGGTGTCAATGTGAATCTTACTGCGGTTCTTGTTTTTAGGAAATACACTCCAAAGAGTGAGTGAAAATGGACATTACACCTGCAACTTCCTCTCAGATAGAAAGACAGAGAAATCAAGCAAATGTGGTAAAAAAACAAAAAAACAAAAAACAATGGAGAGCCTGGGTATGGGGAGTTCTTTGTACTAGTCTGGCAATATATTATAACCCTTAAGTTATTTCTAAATAAAAACAAACATTCTAATCCATTGATAGTATATATGAAATTCTTACTTATGAAATTATATGCTGTCTGGGTAGGAGACTGCAAGAGGTAATGGGTAGAACAGGTTTAACATAATGCTTGTAATTGCTAAACAAGATGGAGATGGGGGTTCCCTTGTTCTTAAAATACTCTAGCGAGGTGCCCAGCCGGTGTGGCTCAGTGGTTGAGCGTTGACCCAGGCACCAAGAGAATTGCCAGTTTGATTGTAGGTCAGGGCACATACCCAGGTTGTGGGCCTGATCCCCAGTGGGAGGCATGTGGGAGGTGGCCAATTGATGTTCTCTCTCATCAATGTTTCTATCTCTCTCTCCCTTCCCCTTCCTCTCTTCCCCTCTCTCTAAAGTCAATAAAGAAAAAATAGATAGATAGATAGATAGATAGATAGATAGATAGATAGACAGACATAATACTCAAGGGGGTTTCTGCCCCAGGGCCTTTGCACATTCTTTTCTTAGTGAATGAAACACCCTGTGCCCTACTGCTCCACTTCCGTTCCTCCCACTCAAGGTCCAGCTCAAATCTCACCTTTTCCCTTCTACTTCTCCCAGGTTTAATTTGCTCAACATGTATCTCAGAGACCTCAGACTGAGGGATGTAGATTCGCTTCAAGAAATAGAATGGGCCCTGGCCGGTTTGGCTCAGCGGTTAGAGCGTCGGCCTGCGGTCCTGAGAGACCCGGGTTCGGTTCCCGCTAAGGGCGCGTACTTCGGTTGCAGTTTGTCCCCGGCCCTGGTTGGTTGTGTGGGTGGCAGCCACTCAATGTGTCCCTTTCACATCGATGTTTCTCTCTCTCTCTCTGTTCCTCTCTCTCCCTCCCACTCTACCTGAGCAAAAAATGGAAAAATGTCCTCGGGTGAGGATAAAAAAAAAAAAAAAAAAGAAATAGAATGGGACAAGGTTCATGATAAACAGTAATAACCTACAGACAACAAACTGTGCCTGGCATGCTCTAAGGGCTTGGTGCGTGTTTAACTGAATTTCATTCAATTCTCAGAACAACCCTGTGAATTAGGTACCATGATTAGCCCTATTTTACAGGCACAGAGAGCTTGAGTAACTTGCCCGATGTTGCCAGTAGGAAATGGCAGAGAACTTTGGCAGCTGGGCCCCAGATCTAGACCCTTTATATTATTTTATTTTTTGGTACGTGCCCCTAGCAAGAACCGAACCTGGGACTCTCTGGTCCACAGGCTGATGCTCCAACCGCTGAGCCAAACCGGCCAGGGCCTCTAGACCCTTTAATACCACTCAGTCACAGGTAACAAAGTCAGGTAACCAACAAGGGGAGGCAAGGACTGGGGTACAAGAGCCAGGCCACATTTAGCAGACTGTCACCCTGCCCCATGGGTGTAGTTTATCAACTTTTCAAGAGAAACCAGAAATCCAGGTTTTATGTAAAATCACTCTTTTTTTAAATGTGTTTTTGTTGATTTTTTTTAGGGAGAGAGAGATCGAGCATTAAGTGAGAAACATCAATCAGCTGCCTCCTGCACACACCCTCCCGGGGATTGAATCTGAAACCCAGGCATGTGCTCTGACCGGGAATCGAACCGGGACCTCTCAGTCCATGGGACTATGCTCAATCCACTGAGCCACACTGGCCGGGCAAAATCACTCTCTTTTTAAATGCTGCCGACTACTGACAGAGAAATACATATATATACCCACATAAAAACATTGTTTTTTTTTTTTTGTTTTTTTTTTTTTGTTTTTATCCTTATCCGAGGACATTTTTCCATTTTTTATTCAGATAGAGTGGGAGGGAGAGAGAGAGAGAAACATCAATGTGAAAGGGACACATCGAGTGGCTGCCATCCGCATGACCCAAGCAGAGCTGGGGACAAACTACAACCGAGGTACATGCCCTTAGCGGGAACCGAACCTGGGTCTCTCAGGACCGCAGACCGACACTCTAACCGCTGAGCCAAACCGGCTAGGGCCCACATAAAAACATTGTATGGGCTGTGGTGTATGTGTCTTATCGTGTGGAGGTACCAGCCTTAGAAGGCGAACAGAGCCCTGGCCAGTTTGGCTCAGCGGTTAGAGCGTCGGTCTGCGGTCCGGAGAGACCCGGGTTCGGTTCCCGCTAAGGGCGCGTACTTCGGTTGCAGTTTGTCCCCGGCCCTGGTTGGTCGTGCGGGTGGCAGCCACTCGATGTGTCCCTTCATGTCGATGTTTCTCTCTCTCCCTTCCTCTCTCTCCCTCCCACTCTATCTGTACAAAAAATGGAAAAATGTCCTCGAGTGAGGATAAAAAAAAAAAAGGTGAACAGAAACCAGGACAGGAGCCAGGGTGCCCTGGATGAGCAGGGAATGACCCAGTTGGGAACATCCCACCTGGGTCTCAGACCAAACCTGGAAAATAGCACCTGAGTTTTCCCCACTCTGGTGACCCCTGCTCACTCCACGGCCCCTCTCCATCTACACTCGCTTCTCTGAGCTCCTCCAGCCTCAAGCCGGAGAATTCCAAAATAATGTCTCCAGGCCTGGACTCACCCCAGACTCAAAAATCCCCTTCAACACCTCCCCCACCCAACCCGATCCGCCCCACCGCCCTGGTCCTGCACTTGCTAAACAAGCAAATCCCATTTCTTTCTTTCCCACGTTCACCTCCATATCTAGTCTATGGGGAAATCCTGACCATTCTACCTTCAAAATGGACCCAGAATCGGACCACTTCTCACCAAATCCGCGGCCCCTAATCTGGGCAGATCCAACCAACATCACCTCCCGCCTGAACCATCCCCAAAGTCCCTGGGCTTCAGCCTTAGCCTCCAATCTGTTCCCCATGCGGCCGCCAGAGGGCGCCAGTTCCCACTTCTGGTCTTTCACGGTTCTGGGCTCAGAAACCCCCATGGCTCCCTGCTCTCTCCTTGTCAAAGCAAAGTCCTCTCCGTGGTTTACAATGGCCAGTACAATCTGGGTCCCATTGACCCTCCCCTTACACCCTCTCCCCCTTGTGCCCTCTCCCCTTTGCTCACCCTGCTTCAATCACACTGTCCTTCTTGCTGTTCTCCTGAACTCCAAGCAGTCCCACCCACCCCAGGGCCTTTGCACTGGTTGTCTCTCCCCTGGACCAGTATTCTCTGCACACCTCCTTGGGGTATGACTCAAATGTCACCTCTCAGAGAAGCACACAAATACACAATTTGAACAAAAAACAAAAACCCTCATCTGGTAAAGATCATCGTGGATTATTTACAGGTGAAACGTGATATCCTTGATTTACTCTAAAATAGTCCAGAAAAATAAAGGGAGGGGTCTCCAAGAAGCAAGGATGGCAGAACGCTGACCATTGTTGGCACCGAATGATGATCACATGGGGTTCAATATAGGATTCTCTCTGCTTTTGTTTGTTTTTGTTTTGGGGGGTTTTCTTATCCTCACCCAATAACATTTTTTGCATCGACATGAGAGAGATACAGTGAGTGGTTATTGCCCACATGACCCCAACCAGAGCCAGGGACAACTGCAACCGAGGTACGTGCCCTTAGCAGGAACCAAACCCGGGTCTCTCCAGTCCGCAAGCCGACGCTCTAACCACTGAGCCAAACCGGCCAGGGCTCTCTCTGCTTTTGTATTTGCAAAATGCCATCATAAAAATAAATAAAATGCCAAATAAAAATAAAAGTAGCCTTTGCACTTACCCACCACTCATTATCCCCTTTCCTTCCTTCACTTTTATGCCTCATATTCATCACTCCCTGACAGTATATTCTATACTTACTTGCCTACGGTCTGTCTCCCCCTCTAAAATGTCAGCTCCCCAAGGGCAGGGATGTCTGTCCGTCTTGTCCCCTGTTCGATGCCCAGTGCCCAGCACATTGCTGGCACTAAATGAGTATTTGTTGAATGAACGAATTCAGAAGTGCTGGGATGAGACCAAACACAGAGTTATCACGAAGAATGAATACGTGTGCGCAAGTGCTACACAAGCAAGGATGGTTGGGCAAGGCCTTGTGGAGGAGGTGAATTTAACAGAGATGATAAGCGGGGGGCAGTTATGGGAAGATTCAGAGGAAGGGCAGGGAGGTAGTGGGACATTCTTTGGTCCTAATAGCTGTTGATTCGGTGGCAAAGCTATAACTGCCTATTACCGCCTCCCTGTTTCAACCCTCCCCCCACATTCTTAACATCCCCTCTACCACCACCACTCCGCTTTGGGAGGCCCTGAGGGGTTCCTAAGAAAGCTGGGCATGGTCCGGCCAGTGTGGCTCAGTGGTTGAGCATCAACTCATGCACCAAGAGGTCACCGGTTCGATTCCCCGGACAGGAAATATGCCCAGGTTCTGGGCTGGATCCCTGTCGGGGGAGGGGGGCATGCAGGAGGCAGCCTATCGATGTTTCTATCTCTCTCTCCTTTTCCCTTCCTCTCTCTCTAAAACCAATAAAGAAAAAAATAAATAAATAAAATTAAAATTAATTTTTAAAAAGCTGGGCATGTACCCACCCAGGCGGCTTTTGCTGGATGTAGGGATTTGCACCGTCTGTTTTCTACAAAGAACGAAGTCCTTGGGGAAGAAGATTAAACGAAGGCAGGGAAAGCATTCTGCTCTTAGACAAGGTGGGTTTGGCGTGCTCGCTGTCAGGAGGCCACCTGGCCGCGGGTGGCCTGGGCCCCAGCCTTCCCCTTGGTCGAGGTGGGCGTCCCCAGCAGGTTCAGCTCCAGCAGCGGTCGGAAGCCCTGGGCGGAGGTCTCCTCGGGCCACTGCGGAGGCGGGTCTAAGGCAGGGGTTGGAGGGAGAGGAGAGAATGAGGAGAACTGGAGAAAAGCAGAGAGGTGAAGAGCTCAGGGCTCCGGTGAGGGCGGCAGACAAGAGGGTCAGGGATGGTGAAAGGAAGGGAGATTGCACAACAATTAGTTAAAAAAAAAAAAAAAAAAGCAGTGTCAGGGGTCAGAAGGCTGGGTGGAATCTCAGCTCTGCCATTTTTCTGGCTGCGTGGTTTCAGGCAAGTCACTCTGCCTCTGTGCCTCAGTTTCCTTTTCTACAGAATGAGAATAACCCCTCTGGAGCTTAGAAATGTCAAAGGCAAGCCCTGGCCAGTTTGGTTCAGCGGTTAGAGCGTCGGCCTGCGGTCCGGAGAGACCCAGGTTCGGTTCCCGCTAAGGGCACGTACTTCGGTTGCAGTTTGTCCCCGGCCCTGGTTGGTCGTGCAGGTGGCAGCCACTCGATGTGTCCCTTTCACGTCGATGTTTCTCTCTCTCTCTCCCTTCCTCTCTCTCCCTCCCACTCTATCTGTACAAAAAATGGAAAAATATCCTCGGGTGAGGATTAAAAAAAAAAAAAAAAAAGAAATGTCAAAGGCAATATGTGTGCCTGACACTTAGTACCATGATGTGTTTGTTAAATATGGTTGACCCTTGAACAGCACACGTTCCAACTGCATGGGTCCACTTATATGCACATTTTCTTCAATAAATATAGTCGTCCCTCCATAGCCGGGTTTTGTATTCGTGGGTTCAACCCACCACAGATGGAAAACAATAACATTCTTTTAAATTTTTTTCAATTACAGTTTTCATTCAATATTATTTTGTATTAGTTTTGGGTGTATAACACAGAACGGTAGCATTTTTCATTTTATTCTCACCAGAGGATATTTCTCCATTTATCCTCAGATGGAGTGGGAAGGAGGGAGAAAGAGAAACATCGATGTGCTCTGGCTGGTTTGACTTAGCAGTTAGAGCATCAGCCTGCAGACTAGAGTCTCGGGTTCGGTTCCCGCTAAGGGCATGAACCTCGGTTGCAGTTTGTCCCCGGCCCCCGTTGGGGTCAAGTGGGTGGCAACCAGTCTATGTGTTTCTCTCACATCGATGTTTCTCTCTCTCGCTTCCCCCCTCTCTCCCTCCCACTCTATCTGAAAATAAATGCAAAAATGTCCTTGGGTGAGGATAAAAAAATAAAATAAAATAAAACTTAAATCTTTAAAAAAAAAAAAAAGAAAAGAAAAAAGAAACATCAACATGAGAGACACATCTACTGGTTGCCTCCCTCATGACCCAACCAGGGCCGAGGACAAATTGCAACCCAGGTACGTGCCCTTGACTGAAATCGAACCCAAGACTCCTTGGTCAGCTGGCCGACGCTCTAACCACTGATCACAACGGCCAGGGCAACATCAGCATTTTTGACCCAGGGTTGGGACTCCACAGATGCAGAGAGCTGACCATATGCACTATTCTACCCCATTTTCTATGAGGAACTTGAGTGTCCAAGGCTTTTGGTATCCAAATGGGGGCTGGAACCAAGCCCCACAGATACCGGGACGGAAGTAAAGTTTGGGGGAAGTCAAATTTACATACGGATTTTCAACTGCTCAGAGGACTCTAACCGCTGCACTGTTCAGGGGTCAACAATAAATAGGAACAACTGGGAGGGGGGAGGTTAGAGGAAAGAAAAATCAACATGAATAAGAAAAGAAGCTAGGTCCAGCCGGTGTGGCTCAGTAGTTGAGTGTCAACCCATATGCACCAAGAGGTCGCCGGTTCGATTCCCGGTCAGGGCACGTGCCCAGGTTGTGGGCCTGATCCCCAGTGGGGGGCATGCAGGAGGCGGCCAGTCGATGTTCACTCTCATCGATGTTTCTTGTGGAGGGCGGCTGAGCCAAGGTCCCTTGTTCCTGTGGTGTTTGCATGGTCTCACCCAGGGGCCTATAGTCCCAAGGCCACTTGTTGATCCTGTGCACGCAGGAACATTCTACCCAAGATGTCTTTTGTTCCTGAGTGCCGGCAAGGCCCATGCAGGAGCCGCCTGAGCCGCGGGCAAGAATGTATGGACAGTCTGGACCTTGAGCTCAGAGGCCGACGGACACATTTGGTGTTTAAAAACAGTGAAGCGCCCTGGCCAGCTTGGCTCAGCGGTTAGAGCGTCGGCCTGCGGTCCAGAGAGACCAGGGTTCGGTTCCCGCTAAGGGCACGTACCTCGGTTGCAGTTTGTCCCCGGCCCTGGTTGGTCGTGCGGGTGGCAGCCACTCGATGTGTCCCTTTCACATCAATGTTTCTTCCTCTCTCTCCCTCCCACTCTGTACAAAAAATGGAAAAATGTCCTCGGGTGAGGATGAAAAAAAAATATATGGACTGGGTATTTGTTCCCTCAAAAAATGTATGTGTTTGGCCCTGGCCGGTTTGGTTCAGCAGTTAGAGCGTCGGCCTGCGGTCCTGAGAGACCTGGGTTCGGTTCCCGCTAAGGGCATGTACCTCGGTTGCAGTTTGTCCCCGGCCCTGGTCGGTTGTGCGGGTGGCAGCCACTCGATGTGTTCCTTTCACATCGATGTTTCTCTCTCTCTCTCTGTTCCTCTCTCTCCCTCCCACTCTACCTGAACAAAAAATGGAAAAATGTCCTCGGGTGTGTTTGAAGGCAGGGGGGCAGAAGTGGGGAGGAGAAGGTCCATGGGGGAAAAGTGGGGACATTTGCAGTACTTTCAAAAAGCAAGATACAACCCGGCTGGTGTGGCTCAGTGATTAAGCGTCGACCCATGCACCATCGACCCATGCACCAAGAGGTCACCACTTCGATTCTCGGTCAGGGCCCAGGCTCAGGTTGTAGGCCCGATCCCCAGTGGGGGGCATGCAGGAAGTGGCCAGTCCATGTTCTCTCTCATGGATGTTTCCATCTCTCTCTCCCTCTCCCTTCCTCTCTCTAAAATCAATAAAGAAAAAAGAATTTTTTTAAAAGAAAGATACAATTTTTTTAAATTCCTGTGTTCCCTCTCGGTTGGAATGTTATCCCATATACCAGAGGGTTGTGGGTTAGATTCCCAGTCAGGGTACATATGGGAGGCAATGGATAGCTGTTTCTCTCTCTCTCTTTCTCTCTCTCTCTCTTAAATCAATAAAAACATATCTTCCGGTGAGAATTAAAAACAAAATAAATCATGTGTTGAAATCCTAACCTTTAAAGTGATGGTATTTGGAGGTGGGCCTCTGGGAGGTGATTAGATCATGAGGGCGGAGCCTTGGTGAATGGGATCAGTGTCAGAACAGAGACCCCAGAGAGCTCCTTCCCCCACGTGAGGACACAGCGGAAGCTGGCCCTCACCACACACTGAGTCTGCCACACCTTGACCTTGGACTTCCTAGCTTTTAGAACTGCGAGAGATAAATGTTTGTTATTTAATCCACTCTGCCTATGGTATTTCTGTTATAGCATCCTGGACAGACTAAGACAGTGCCTCTATGTGTGCATATATGTATATATACATATATAGAGGTATATGGATATCTAACATAGATTATAACCTTAAATGTACATATGTGTATGTATATAGATGTATAGATATCTAACATAGATTATAATCTTAAATCCTAAAAACAACTCATACTAGTAAACTCTATTTTATTGATTTTGCAAATAAATAAGTTGCCTGAGGCCACCTCACAAACAGGCGCCAGCCCTGTGATTCCAACCCGTCCGCTGGCCCCAGAGCGGGAGTTCGCCCCGTCCTGTCTCTTCTCTGGGCATCTCTGCTGAGAACGGAGACCAGGCCAAGGCGGCAGCCCGCTCAGCCTCAGCTGGGAACATGTCTACGGACCTCAGGTTGTTGCTGCTCTGCGCACGTCTGTGAAAATTGGAAAAGTGCAACTGATTCTGGGGTTACAGAAACTAATTTTGCGAGTGGGAATTCGCAAATGCGGAATTTGTGACTAATGAGGGCTACCTGTATCTCTTGTCTACTTCCTCACTCTAGAATGTGAATCCCATGAGGACTGGAATGTTTCGTTTATTTATATTTTAATATTTGTATTGATATTTTAGAGAGAGAAGGGAGAGGGAGAGGGAGAGAAAGAGGGAAACACACCCTCCTGCACGCCCTAGCAGGGATGGAGCCCGAAACCCAGACACGTGCCCTGACCGGGAATCAGACAGGCAACTTTGGATGCCAGCGAGGACACCAAACCAACTGAGCCACATGGGCCAGTGCCCACTCTCTCTGCCTGCCGGGGGTCATTGTAAGGCAATGAACTACAAGCAGACACTGCTTGGAGTGAGAGGGAGCATCACAAGGGAGCAAATGCTCCAGATCTCTGGATGCAGCCCAATTTATTTGCCAAGTGGTTCCCTAGGTTACATGGTGTTTTAGTTCATTAAGTGCTTGAGACTGTGTCTCTGCTGACCTTACAGCCAAGCCCGGCATAATTCCCATTCCAGCTATCTCTCGTTGTTTTCAGGGGAGGTACATAACAAATACATTCACACTTGGGTGATAAGCCCATTGGTGCTATCAGGGTGGCTTTCTAAACCCAACATGCATATCTTGTCTATTCACGTGTATATATAATTTGATCTTTGGCTCGCCAGCCTATAAGAATGCATACTTCAAGGTTAAATTTTGTTCATCCACTAAACCCCCAACCATACAGGCCAGGGCTGTTTTGTCTGTCTTTGCTTTTCTTTTTTTTTAAGTTATTTTTTATTTTTTATTACTTGTTTTTTTTAAATATGTGAGTTTTTTTGTTAGTTTTTTGTAACTTATCTTTATTGTTGAATGTATTACAGATGTTCTCCCTGCCCCCACTTTTTTCCCCATTGATTTTTTTTTCCTCACCCGAGGACATTTTTCCACTTTTTGTTCAGATAGAGTGGGAGGGAGAGAGAGGAAGAGAGAATGAAAGAAAAACATCGACGTGAAAGGGACACATCGAGTGGTTGCCACCTGCACGACCCAACTTGGGCAGGGGACAAACTGCCACCAAGGTACGTGCCCTTTGTGGGAACTGAACCCGGGTCTCTCTGGACCGCAGGCCAACGCTCTAACTACTGAGCAAAACCGGCCAGGGCTCCTCATTGATTTTTTTAGATAGAGAGGAAGGGAGAGAGAGAAACTTTGATGTGAGAGAGACACATTGATCAGCTACCTCCTGCACGCCCCCTACTGGGGATCAAGCCGGCAACCCAGGCATGGGCTCTGACTTAGAATCGAACTGGGACCTCTCAGTCCATGGAATAATGCTCAGTCCAGTGAACCATGACCGCTGGGCTTGTCTGCCTTGTTCACTATTATCTCTAGTCCCTAGCACAGAACTTGGGGCAGAGTGGGTGCTCAGTAAATACTTGTTGAATATACAAAGGATGCAAAGAAAAAGAATGAACTAGTATCCACCATCTGCTTAATCCTTACAACATAAGAAGGAAAATGCAGCCCAGAGAGGGTAAGCTCCTTGCTCGAAGTTGCCTAGCCAACAAGGGAGGCTTCTCTCTTCCTCAGCGCCTTGCTGTGTGACCTCGGTGCAAACAGTCTACCTCTCTGAGCCGTGGTTTACCCGCATGAGGCATTCTTATAAAGGGCAGTCATTAAACTGGTGGCAATTTCCCTCTGAAGCCGTCACACTAAGCCCTGTAGACCACATGCCATGAGCACATCTTCACAGTCACCAGCAATAGAAAGGCCCTCAGCCTCACCTAGACTGAGACAGTTCTAGTCATTATGAGGCTGAATGGTCTACCCTGTTCAATCCGCACAACATCCCTACAGCGAGGACCGCCATTGTCATTATTCCCGTTTTAGAAATACAGAGACCGAGGTGTGGAAAGGGAGGTCACGCAGCAGGACGGAACAGAGCCAGGTGGAAACCCAGGTAGGGGGGTCCCACAGCTGTCTTGTCCTGTCCAAGTGGGCAGAGAGGAACATGGGGGGACCGAGGGCAGATAGAAGGGGAAACTGAGGTTCTGGAGGAAGGGGCGGGAAGCCAGAGGTGGGCTGACACTGGTGGAGAATGGCCGGGGGTCCTCACGACTCACGTAGCCAGCGTTGTTGACCACACAATCCAAGCAGCCAAAACGGCAGACGGTCTTAGAAACGAGGGTCTGAGGAGAAAGATGTCTCGTGAGTGAGGAGTGTTGGCAGCCGGGGCTCCCAAAAGCAAGACAGGAAGAAGGGGGAAGCTGGAGCCACAGCTGAGGGAACAGGAGCTAGAGGAAGCGGGGGACTCCCCCAAATCTCCAGGCCTGGAAAAGAGGAGACAGGAAGCTGGGGTGCCAGAGCCCAGAGGTCACACTGCAATCATTACTCTAGAGATCTGGGGTCAGGGGACAGAGACCCGGGGGGGCACATATCAGAGAGATACTGACTAAAGGGAAGGGACAAAACCCTGAGACAGGAGGGAAAAAACTCTTACAGAAAAGGACCCACTCACTGTGGGGGACTCTTTTGTTCCAATTTATGTGACAGGTGTGATTAGAATCTTGAAGAAGTGAGAGACAAAAGAGAAGCCGCCCAGGAGATACTGGACCGGGCCAGCAAAATCAGGGAGGAAAGGACACTGAGCTGAACCCTTCGGGGCCTGAACAATTTAGCCAAGAGAAGAGGGTACAGCAGGTGCAAAAACTTAGAGGACAGAGCTAGAGAGAAATTGGATATAGGGAGTGGGGACAGAAATATGCTCACCCTCATATCTTCCTCCTGAGCCACATCACAGAGAAGCCAGTTCCAGGAAGCTCCTTCTCCAGAACCCGGCCCCCCAACTCTGCAGGGAGAGAAGGGCTGGATTCCTGGGTCTGAGGGAGGAGGGGCTGGGGGCCTGGACTCCTGGTCTGAGGGAGGAGGGGCTGAGAGACCCTCACTCACCACCTTTGTCACAACCACTTGGGCCCGTCTCTCCACTAAGAATAGAAAGAGAACAGGTTACCACAGCACAGACCGTGGTGAAGGCCTCTGCTGCCCTATTGTGGCCACCTGGAGTGGGGCCTATCACCCAGCTAGGTTCCCCTCGTGACCCTAGTCTCCTGATGACCTCCTAGGGCAAAGGGCAGAGTTCTTGTCAAGTATTCTCCTTAGCTACTCCAAGTGCCTGCTGGGGTTCCTGTGAGCCCCATCTCTGGCTTCCAGAGTAACCCCTAAATCTGCAAGAGACATATTCCTCAAACCACCCGTTGTGTAGCTCTAATTACTGAGACCCAGAGAAAGAGAGGAAGGGTTTGAGATTTGCCAAACACTCAGGCTTCGGGATACCACTTTCACCCCTTCCTTGACATTGCAAATTGGATTTTATAAGAATCAGGATTCCTTCCCACACTCGGTAGACCCCGGGGTCGCTCCTCTCCCAGATTCCAGTATTCTACCAGCCAACACCCCCTCACCCAAAGCTCTCGCGATCCCGGCTCCGATGCCACGCCCCCCCCCCCCTCCGGTCACAATGACCCCCTTCCTGGCATAGCGCGACCCCGTGGCCACCCCGCATCCGTCCGCCTGTCTCTCCCTCTGTCACACTCTAGGCCTCTTCCCACCTCCAAAGTCCGGTGAGGCTGAGGGCTGGACCCTGGTAGCCCGGCCCTGGGGGGCGTTGCGGGAAGTCCCGCTACCTGTAAATTTGGCCCCAGCCCCCTCCTCCCTCAAACCCAGTAATCCAGGCCCTCGTTCCCTCTGTCCTCAGACCTCCAAGTCCCAGGTCCCTGCCCCTTCCTCCCTGGGGACCCAGGATGCCAGACACCAGCTCAGTCCCTCTGAGTTCCCAGTGTCACAACCCCAAACAGACAAAAAGAAAGCTATTAATGAACATTTCAGTTTTAATCCGAATTTGGACAAGTGCAGGGAAAACCTAACTTGAGCCGTAGAAACCCCTCCCCGATAGGCCACCGGAGAGGACCAGCTGCCCCCGTGGCCCCAGATCTCCGTGGAGTACCTCCAGGCCACGCCCTCGTGTTCCAATTGGCCAGGTCAGAAGCTGGACTGCAGCAGAGTGACTCGCAAAGGCCACGCCCCCTCGTCTTGGGTCAGGGCGGGAGGGGCGGGCCCCGAATCCCACGTGGGCTCCCAGGAGGCGGGGCCTGCGCCTCGCCCACTGCCTCGGCGGGAGAATCCAGTGGAGCGGGAATTGGCCACCGGAGATCTCGGGGGCGAGGTCACCTGGGGTTTGGGGTTTGCGGGAGGCGGTGGCACCGGCGGAAGAGGTTCTCCTCCTGAGTCCAAATTTCCTCCTGGAGAAGACGAGTGGGGAATGAGAATGGCAAAATCTGGGATCCGAGATTCCGAACCCCCAAGCCTTTCTTCCCTCAGACCCAGGAGTCCTGGACCTCAATCCTCTCCTGCCTGGGACTTATGACTCCCAAACCTTGCCCAGCTCTTTCCTCATCAAGGCAGGAATTCCAGGGGCCCTCAGGTCCCTCCCCACCAGGAACTAGGATTCCAGGCCTCCAGCTTCCTCTTCCCTAAAACCCAGCAGCCCTGGGTCCCCAGCCCCTCCCCACCTGACATCATTCTGTGCCACTGCGAGGCCTCAGCGGCTAGAGCTTGAGAGAGGCTGAGAACTCGCTCCCGATGCCCTTCCGATGTAGGTAAATAAGGGGTGGTGTTCCTCGGGCTAGAAAAAAGATTTAGGGGAGAGGTACAGTTAGTGACGACCACCTTGTTGCACATGTCCTTCTGGGAGTTGTAGTCCCCAGCACGTGTAGCTAAAGGACTTTAAACCTGGCGAGGCCCGTATAAAAAGCCCACGTGCACTATGGATCTGTTGTCCAGTGACGGTGAATTTCAACCGGTTCCCACATGGCTGGGCAGAGCTGTTTGATATCCACCCAGATTTTCAGTTCCAGTGACTGCTGTTCTCACTGGGGATCTGGGGCTTTCTGATGCCCCCAGGAACTCAAGGGTCTCTAAAAGGTTCTGCAATCACCCTGGCCGGGTGCTCAGCTGGTTGGGGCGTCATCCCCATATACCAAAAGGTAGTGTGTTCGATTCAGGGCACATACTCAGGTTTTGGGTTTGATCCATAGTTGGGGCGTGTAGCAGAGACAACCGATGGATGTTTCTCTCTCTCATCCCTCTCTCTCTCTCTCTCTCAAATCAATAAAAAATAAAAATATATCTGCAAGTGAGGATTTTTAAAAAAGGTTCTGCAATCTGCTCAGGGGAGACATAAATAATGCTGCTCCCCTCCCCATTGGGACATTAATTTCCCTGCTCCAATTCCTTACCTGCTCCAGGACCCAGAGCTTCTTAGCCATTTCTGGGCTCCCCCCTGTCCTAGGACAGGCTGCAAAGGAAATGGGACGTTAGTATTCCTCACCTGAGAGCCCCCACACTCTCCTTGTGAGGGTGAAATGAAGGAGGCTCAGAGAGGGGGTGAAATTGCCCCCAGACTCTGAGAATGTTTAACTTTACATGCAAAGAACCCTTCTTCACATGATGTAGATAGGACTCACAGAGGACCCCCACCTTGTTTACCTATGACAAAGCCAGAAACAGATCCCCCAAATTCAACCTTTACCACATAAATGGCTAGCTGAACTGTTTGTCCCCCCAAAACTAGCTAGACACAGAGATAAACGTTTGGTGTTCAGCTGACTGAGATGCCCCCTGATTACAAAAACAATCCTCCTGGTAAAATCACCCCACCTATGACTTGTCTAATTCCTCCCTAGAAAGGTAAGATGAAACCATCCTGGCCAATCTGGAGTGCTCTCGTGGCAATGGCATGAATAAAATCGATTTCTTTTTCCTTTTTTGCCTTTGACAACATATAGTAACTGAAAAGAAAACCGGGCTTCCACTCCAGACCCATGACGCCTCATGAGGTGGGATGTGGTATCTGCCCAACCGCAGACCCCCACCGAGAAGGGGGCCAGGGTGCTGGCTTCAGCACCAGTACCAGCTGGGTTGAATTCAAAAACAGTTCTGAGTCAGAAGGTAGAGAAATCCCCATTTTATAGAGAGGGAAAACGAGGCTCAAACTAGGAGCAGAGGACACGTGACCACCCACTGCCCCACCTCTGTTCCCCTCACCCTTTGTTCCCCATCAGGCTGGCATCTGGCTGGGGACAGCGTCCTCCCCAGAGTGAGGAGCCGGGGAGAGGCTGGGCGAGGGAGAGGCCGCCCACACTCCTGGTTTCTCCGCATTCTTTCCAGCTGCTCCTGAGCACTCATCCGGGGCCGGGCCAGGGGGGCCTAGGGACAGGAGAAACCCCTCAAGACCCCAACCTTGGTTTCTGTTCTCTCTCTTCCCTGAACCTCGTAGCCTCCAGCCTTACCCTCTCCAGTAAGTTCACCACCAGATCTCAGAGGGCTCTTTGTACACCCGGAGCTGAGACTGTCCCCCCACTGCTCAAGCCCCTCCATGGTCCCCGAGCACCCTGGGACCAGGGCCTCTGAGGCTCTGTGAGGCCTGGTCCCCACCCACCTCTCTGGTCTCCACTCTATCAGCTGCCTATTTGAACCTGACAACCCACCCTGACAAACACCCACACTTCTGGGCCTATCCAGCTTCCTCACGTAGACAGGACTCGGGGATGCTTGGGATTAACAACAAAACACACACACACACACACACACCCCTCTGAATCAGCTTTGAACACAACAGGAAGAATGGGATTTATTGAGTAATTAGCTAAATTGTCATGAGGATCAGCTGGAGTTGGCCTTAGGCCTTGATGAGTTCCGTCTTGCCCTCGGAACCAGAGGGAAGACACAGGCAGAGAGAACGCCATGTGCTGATTGGAGTTACGGGGCCACAAGCCAAGGAACTACCAGACCCTGGGACAGAGGCTGGGAGCTGACCCTTCCCGAGTGCCCTCAGAGGGACTATGGCTCTGCTGACGCTGTGATCATGGAAACGCCCCCTGGCCCCTACGGCTCCGTTGGTTGGACCATCACCAGTGCATGGTGATCCCCAGTTGGGCAGAGATGGGAGGCAACAAATGGATATATCCCTGTCACGCTGATGTTTCTCTCTCTCTCCCTCCAAGAAAAAAAAAATATCTTTTTTTTTAAAGAAAAAGAACTTAAAATGCAAGAGGACAGAGACAAAGCAAACAAAAAATTGTCCGGTAAAAGGAAACCAGAACTTGGAGGTTTGGGAAATTCTCAGCCTAGCCACAGAGCAAAACGAAAAGAAAAGAGGAAGCGTGACCTGGAGGGAACACCAAGGGTGTGGCCGGACACCGGTTTGCTAAGCGGTTCGGCATGTGACGTGTGGATCCAGTCAGAGATCTCAGCAGAAACACTGCCAACTGGAGCAGAAGGGGACAGAGAGGGGACTCAGTGAAGAAAGGCTGAGATACGACAGGCAGGAAACAGGCCGACAGAGCTAGCTGGCTGAAAACACGTGTCAGCCTTCAAGAAAGGGGGCAGTTTGGACACAGACACAGAAAAAGCCAAGTGACGACTGCAAACAAGCTAAGGACAAAAGCCTGGGACAGATCCTTCCCTAGTGCTTGCGGGACCATGGCCCTGAGCGCACCTTGATTTCAGACCTCTAACCTACAAAACTGTTTCCTGCCTGTCAGTGATGGCCCCGTGTTACTGAAAATCAGCCAATCAGCAACAGACACAAAGCTTCCCGGCTTAAAGCCGACCAATCCCTAAACACTCCAATTCCAGGTCTACCCTGCTTAAGCAAGTAACAAATCCAGCTCTTTCTGATACAGAACAGCAGCTTCCTTCCTGATCACTCCACTTTTTTTTCCCCAGATAGAGGGGTGGGGGGGCATGATGTGTGAGAGACACATCAATTGGTTGCATCCCCGAGTCCTGTCTACGTGAAGAAGCTGGATAGGTCCAGGAAGTGTGGGTGTTTGTCAGGGTGGGTTTTCAGGTTCAAATAGGGCAGCCGATAGAGTGGAGACCAGAGAGGTGGGTGGGGACCAGGCCTCACAGAGCCTCAGAGGCCCTGGTCCCAGGGTGCTCAGGGACCATGGAGGGGCTTGAGCAGTGGGGGGACAGTCTCAGCCCTGATGGGTGTGCTCAGTGGTTAGAGTGTCAGCCCGCACACCTAAGGGTGGAGGGTTTGATCCCTGGTCCTGGTCTGGGCACATGCAGGAGGCAACCAATGGATGTGCCTCTCTCTCTCTCTCTCTCTCTCTCCTCCCTCCCTCCCTTCCTTCCTCTCTCTCTAAAAATCAATGAAAAAAATATCCTCGTGTGAGAATTAACAAAAAAACAAACAAAAAGAGTCAACCGATGCATAAGTAAGTGGAACAACAAATCGCTGTCTCTTTCTCTCTCTACAATCAATCAATAAAAATATATGATTCTGCAGATGAAAACTAAAGGACTTTCTTTCCCCAAGGTCCTCAGGCCACCAGATTTGGTGTCACTGATAAGGAGAGGACGATGGTGAACATTGTTATTGATGCCCAAGGTGATCAATAAGGGAAACTCCTGGGCGCATGCAATACTGAGCCTGATAGACGCTTGTTGTGAAACAGAGAAACTGCTGAGATCGTATGAGACTCAGAAATGCAGGAGCATTAGCCCTGGCCGGTTTGGCTCAGCGGTTGGAGCGTCGGCCTGCGGTACAGAGAGACCCGGGTTCGGTTCCCGCTAAGGGCACGTACCTCAGTTGCCATTTGTCCCCGGCCCTGGTTGGTCGTGCGGGTGGCAGCCACTCGATGTGTCCCTTTCACGTCGATGTTTCTCTCTCTCTCTCTCTTCCTCTCTCTCCCTCCCGCTCTATCTGAACAAAAAATAGAAAAATGTCCTCGGGTGAGGATAAAAAAAAGAAAGAAAAGAAATGCAGGAGCATTAAAGCAATGATGTTGATAATGTTGGGGGCACGGGGGGATCTCCCCATGGATGAAATGGGTGAAACGGGCAATCAGTTCATTGCTGACCTTTAACAGTGCATATTTCTCAGTGATCAAGAGATTCTAACCAGTTGACTCAATTACAGGGGCCCTGCCCAGATGAGACCCTTTGTGAAGCAGCAGACAGCACAGCAAGAAACTCTATGAAAGACCCCTGACTCGTCCTCAGGGAATCCCACTACTGGCCCTGCCCCAGATGTCCAACCCCAATGCGGTGACGGCATTGATGGCTTGACCGGTGACCCTTGCCTCCAGAGTCCTCAAGCCACCAGATGGCACGAGCATTGCTGCAGGTGTCCACTGAGGCACTTGGTGCCATTTGTACCTGGGTTGTGTGACATGATGTCTTTTCCTTAGAAATAAAAAGTGTCTGATATTTCTAATCTAGTTTTATTCCACTCTGATTTGCTCATTCAGCAGATTCTTGCTATTTTTAAAAACTGGACATTTAAATAAGATGTTATTTATAGCTTTTATCCCATTTAATATGAATATTCATATGTTTTATTGAAGAAATATTTGCTTAAGGGTGCTGTGCGGACACCACTGGAGGTTTTATATATGCAGCGTATGCACTATATTATGGGTCTAGAGTCTGCAAAATGTTGCATTTTGAATTACATCTGGTCCCAAAGGTTTGGGATAAGGTTTGAAGTCCAATATACCTAGAATCCAACTATCTCTCAATATCTCCACTTCCTGTGACCTAGTGGAAACTACTATTATCTCCCACCTGGACTACCTCCCAGCTGCCCCTCCCCTGGATTGCCCGCCTGAACCCTTGCGGGGATGTCTATTCCCCACAAGGCCACCAGAGGGCACCCGTTCCCACGGAGGGCAGTTCCCATTCCTCTGCTCAGAACTCGCCAGGGCTCCAGGCTCACTCACAGTCCAAGTCTTCACCTTGGACCACAAGGCCCAGCGCATTCTGCTCCCAACACCCATCTGTCCTCCTCTCCACCCCTCTCTCTGTCGCACGTGGTTCCAGCCACACTGGTTTTCTAGATGCTTCTCCAACACACCAAGCCCACTTCCACCTCCTAACCTTTGCAAAGGCCGCCCCCTTTGTCTGTAAAGCTCTTCCACTGGTATCCATGAGGCCTCCCCAGACCAAGCCATTCACAACTGTACCCCTTCCCCAAGCGTCCCTAGACCTCACTGTCCTGTTTATTCAGTACTTCTAATGTAGAGAATAGTGTACAGCAAGTTGCTTGTTTACAATCTGCCTCTGACATCCACCAGACGCCGGCTTCATAAGGGAAGAAGAATGTCTTTCTCATCTTGCTCACATCTGTGACTTCAGTGCCTACACACATCTGTGCACGAGCCCTTTCTTCAGTGACGAAATGTCTTATCTGCTCTGTCCAACAGGGTAGCCACTGGCCACCTGAGCAACTGCAGTGTGGCGAGTGTGGGTACATTGTTCACTTTATTTCATTCTAATTCATTTGCATTTAAACAGACACATGTTGGCTACCTTATTGGACAGTGAAGAGGATACTTAAGGAATATTTACTGAGTCAATGAATAGGTAAATGAATGAATGAATGGAGTACTTACTAGATCCAGGAACTATTTCCAACCCTTTCTGGGCTTTCATCTAGTTTGAATTTTCACATCAGCTCTAGGTGGTAGGCACTGCTATCAGCTCCATTTTGCAGATGAGAAAATGGAGGCAGAGAGAGGTTTAGTAACTGACCCAAAGTCACACAGCTTAGAAGTGGCAGAGACGAAATTTAATCCCAATGCTCTTAACAAATCACAATCTCTCTGATGCAGGGTGCAGCCTTAGAACTCCCCTCTCCCAGCTTCTTCCCCAAAAGTGGGGTATCTGTGGTGGTCAGATGGAAAGGTTACAAGATCTACCTGGGGGGGCCAGTCAGACTGCCTACCTTGGTTCCTGGCTGTGGGGAAGGGGGGCATCGACCCTCAGGGCTGGAAGCCTGTGAGATCCTTGGAGATCCCAGACCTGGAAGGGCAGAACGGGACTTAGTGAGGACAGGGGATGCCGTGCACATCCCGCCCAGCCCAGGACACTCACCTGAGCGAGGGATGGCAGGGTTTCTGTCACCTCCGGGAGGCCGCCCCCAGTCAGCCTCGGGGGACCGGGGTGAGCTCAGTTCCAAGGACTCAGGCAGGCTCTGGAAGGGTTGGGGAAGAGGGATTACATTATCATTATTATTACCATTTTTAAGCACTTAGCAATTGAGACACAGCATAATAGGATTAAGATGGAATAACCAGGAGCCAGCCTGGCCGGTGTGGCTCAGTGGTTGAGCACCAACCCAGGCACCAAGAGGTCACCAGTTCCATTCCTGGTCAGGGCACATGCCCAGGTTGTGGGCCAGATCCCCAGTGGGGGGCATGCAGGAGGTGGCCAATCAATGTTCTCTCTCATCGATGTTTCCACCTCTCTCTCCCTCTCCCCTTCTCTCTCTCTCTAAAATCAATAAAAAAAGAAAAACCAGGAGTCAGACAATCTGGTTGCAAATCTCCGCTCTGCCATTTATTAGCTGTGTGATCTTGGGCAAGTTACTTTACCTCTCCGGGCCACATTTCAACTTCTGATATGAGGATTGAATTCACACATGTAAGACCCTTAGAACAGTGCCTGGCTCATGGCAGGGTATTATAAATGGGAGGTTTTATGATTAGGCATCTGGTATGGTGCTAAGTACTTTTCCTGTGTTATCTTATTAAATCCCCTCAATAAATCTGAGACACCTGTTATTATTCTTATTTTACTGAAGCTCAGAGAATGAGGTCAATGACTGATGTCATCAAGAAAGCAGAGCTGGGATCTGAACCTCGGTCTCCTCAATATGTGATGTGAAGGTCACAGCAGACAGCTGCTCTAACCCAGGTATGACCACAGCGGCTCCTGCTTCCTGAGTGCTGACTCAGGGGCACTTCCTAGACATCCTTTCTCCTTCTCCTCCTCCGCCTCCTCCTCCTTCTTCTTCTTTTTATCCTCACCTGAGGACGTTTTTGCATTTATCTTCAGATAGAGTGGGAAGGAGAAAGGGGAGAAGAGAGAGAGAGAAACACCGACTGGCTGCCACACACACGGCTCCAACCGGGGTGGGGACAAACTGCAACCGAGGTACATGCCCTTAGCACAGTGGTTCTCGACCTTTCTAATGCTGAGACCCTTTAATACAGTTCATGTTGTGGGGACCCCCAATAAAATAAAATTATTTTCGTTGCTACTTCGTAACTGTAATTGTGCTACTGTTATGAATCGCCATCGGAAATATGTGTTTTCCGATGGTCTTAGGCGACCCCTGGGAAAGGGTCGTTCGACCCCCAGGTTGAGAACCGCTGCCCTAGGCCTCCTGTTCTTCCCGCTCAGTGCTGGAGTGATTTTACCTACTCTCTAGGCCTCGTCTCCCCAAGGTGCGTTTTTTACAATATGCTTTTATTGATTTCCTTTTTTTTCTCTTTTTTTTTAGAGAGAGAGAGAAACATAGATAGGAGAGCAACACTGATTGGCTGCTTCCTGCACGCCCCACACTGGAGATCAATCCAGCAATCCAGACCTGTGCCCTGACTGGGAATCGAACCGGTGACCTCTTGGTGCATGGGTCCACACCCAACACTCAATCCAATGAGTCACACCGGCCAGGCCCCAAGGCACATCTTAAGCCCAACCCTCTCTCCTGACCACCAGACCCCTGATGTCCCACTGATCTCTTCATGACAGACCCAGACTCTCAGACACCCCTAAAAGCAAACTCATTCCTTTCCTCTGAACCCTCAGATCAGTGGATGGGTCTACCTCCCACCCACTTTCCGGGCCAGAAACCTGAGTCAGCCTTGCCTCCTCTCTCTCCCTATACCCTACACCCTGTCGGTTCTTTTTTTTTTTTTATCCTCACCCGAGGACATTTTTCCATTTTTTGTTCAGATAGAGCAGGAGGGAGAGAGAGGAAGAGAGAGAGAGAGAGAAACATCGACGTGAAAGGGACACATCGAGTGGCTGCCACCCGCACGACCAACCAGGGCCGGGGACAAACTGCAACTGAGGTACGTGCCCTTAGCGGGAACCGAACCCGGGTCTCTCTGGACCGCAGGCCGACGCTCCAACCGCTGAGCCAAACCGGCCAGGGCCACCCTGTCAGTTCTACTAAGTGCCCGTCGCCTGGCTGCTCCTTCTCCCCACCTCTACTCCACCTCCATGTCGGGACTCCACAGCGTCCACCCCGTCACTGTTTCCGGCCTCCAGCCTCGCTGTGAAAGTTCAACCACATACAGAGCTTCTCTTTGATTCAGGGGATTCCAATGGCACAAGCTGCCCCATTCTGACATATCTCAGAAATCTTTCATTACATGTCCCAGAAGGTATCATTTTAAAATCAAGCATTCAATAATCACAACAATGTCTGCCTTTCAAAACTTGCCCTGCAGATCCTTGCAACAGCAGAATTGCCCAAGAGTTTTTCTCTGGTACAATGAACACCACTTTGCAAAAGGCATACAAAAATACACTATCAAAAAAAAAGAGAGACTGTCTCTAGCATAATACCCATTAGCAGCTTATGAAACACAAGCTTCCTAGACCTTCGATCTTGATAACCAAAGCCAAATCTGAGTTTTAGATGAAATGTCACAATTTTTAAATGTTGGTAATCAGCTTTTTTAAATGTTTTTTTTTTTTTTTTACAGATAGAGTGGGAGGGAGAGAGAGGAAGAGAGAGAGAGAGAGAGAAACATCGACGTGAAAGGGACACATTGAGTGGCTGTCACCCACACAACCAACCAGAGCGGGGGACAAACTGCAACCGAAGTACGTGCCCTTAGCAGGAACCGAACCCGGGTCTCTCCGGACCGCAGGCCGACGCTCTAACCGCTGAGTCAAACCGGCCAGGGCGGCTTTTTAAGATCTTTAAATCCAGGAGCATATAAGATCTTGCTCGCCTGCATGTCATCAGTTTGGTTCAAAAATACTCTTGTAGCTCTCGCCGGTTTGACTCAGCAGCTACAGTGGCTCTCAACCTTCCTAATGCCGCAACTGTTTAATCCAGTTCATGTTGTGGTGACTCCCAACCATAAAATTATTTTTGTTGCTACTTCATAACTGTAATTTTGCTACTGTTATGTCTTAGGCGACCCCCGTGAAAGGGTTGTTCAACCCCCAAAGGGGTCGCGACCCACAGGTTGAGAACCAGTGCCTTAGCGGGAACCAAACCCAGGACTCGCTGGTCCACAGGCTGACACTCTAACCGCTGAGCCAGGGCCCTTTCTCCTTCTTACAGAGCCCTGCAAGGTGGGTATTACATGCAGAAGTGTCTAGTAAATGTTTAACCAATGCATCTCTGGGAGAAAAGAGCCCTGGTTTATCGTGTTTGCCAGTTACGGTGGTGTAAATACTCCCACCATGGCCAACTTCAAAGTACCGAGAGGACACCATTGACTGTAGTGTTGGGAAGTGATGCACAGTCGGCCCTCGGGAGGTGGTGGGAGTTGGGTCCAGCACACCACAGGCTTATGATCACATACAACTAATAAGGAAACGAAGGCTTCCAGAGCTTAGGACACTCATCCAAGGTTGGTTAGCTGGGCAAGAGCGAGGGGAAGAGGTGAGTGGGTGATGAGTTTGGCCAGGGGGAGATGGGACAGGAAGCTGGAGGTGGGGAGAGAGGTATGTGAATCTCACCTCCCTCTCTGGAGACTCCTCGCCCTGCGGTGCTGGAGAAGGGGAGTCAGGCTCAGTGTTGGGGGGTGGTTTCTGAGGGCCCCCCAGACCTGCCAGTGTGTCTTCCATCATCCACAGCTGCTGCTGAGCAGATGTTCTGTCCTGAGGGGAGGAAAAGAATGTGCTTCTCAAAGGTGGGAAAATGCAAGAGGGTTAAAGTTGATAGGCCACAGGCAGGGTCTGAAACAGTCAGCTGAGCTGTATTTAGGAGTCCTAAGTGGACGATGTGTGCATATGGGGACTATATTTGTGGATCTCCATTTCCATAAATGGTCAACCCACCACCATTTATCACAAACACTATATTTTTCATACTGCTCTGCAGTGTTACCTCTGTCATAAATAAGTGACCAGATAAATATATGTGAGTCTGTCTCTCAATACCCTATCTGACTTTTTGGTCCATTTATCTAACCTTGTGTCAACACTACACTGTCTTTTTTTTTTTTAATCCTCACCCGAGCACATTTTTCCATTTTTTGTTCAGATAGAGTGGGAGGGAGAGAGAGAGAGAGAAACATCGACAGGAAAAGGACACATCGAGTGGTTACCACCCACACGACCCAACCAGGGCCGGGGACAAACTGCAACCGAGGTACGTGCCCTTAGCGGGAACCGAACCCGGGTCTCTCTGGACCGCAGGCCGACGCTCCAACCGCTGAGCCAAACCGGCCAGGGCTTGTTTTTTTTTTAAATATGTTTTTATTGCCCTGGCTGGTTTGGTTTAGTGGTCAGAGCGTCAGCCTGAGATCCGGGTTCGGTTCCCGCTAAGGGCACATATCTCAGTTGCAGTTTGTCCCCGTCCCGGTTGGGGTCGTGTGGGTGGCAACCAGTCCATGTTTCTCTCTTGCATCTAGGTTTCTCTCTCTCTCTCTTCCTCCTTCTCTCCCTCCCACTCTATCTGAAGATAAATGCAAAAATATTCTCTGGTGAGGATAAAAAATAACAAAAATATGTTTTTATTGATTTTTAGAGCGAAGGGAAGGAAAAGGAAAAGAGAAACATCGATGTGAGAGAGAAACATGAATTGGCTGCCTCCTGCACGACCCCTATTGGGGAGCCTGAAACCTGGGCATGTGTCCTGACCAGGAATCGAACCGGCGACTTCTTCGTGTATGGGTCAACATTCAACCACTGAGCCATACCAGCCAGACTCAGTGAGGATTTTTTAAAAAGAAGAAGAAAAGTAAGAAAAAGAAAGAAAGAACAGAAGGGAAAGAGCTTGTGATAAAGGGGGAAGTACTTCAGTTCTGTGGAAGGAACTTAAATGCCTAAAGGGTTTCCAGGTAGACTTGGAATAGAGGGTGGGGCTTGGGGACTTGGGACAAAGATGTACCTGGGGGGACCCAAGGTGCAGCAGGTACTCAAGGGTCTCTCTCAAGGTGCCCAGCTCCTGCTCCAGGCCGTTGTACGTGTCCCAAACCCGCTCTCGCTCCTCGGATCCCAGAAAGGGGAGACACAGGGTTAGCATGCCCACCCACTAGATCCTTCCCCGCCCTATCTTTTCTTAGATGAAGAGGAAGAAGGGAGGCCTGGTGCCCTAGTGGGTACACGGACTACAATTTCCAAAGGCCTTTTTGCTACAACTACCGGGAACCCCAGAGTCTATATGGAATCTGCCGTTCCAATGAGCTGCTAGTGCAGAATAATAACAGCTTTCTCTGAATCCTCTGCATTACCCCTGCCCAGCCCTGATAAATTCTTGGGACAGTCAAGACCACAACCCCTATGCACCCATAGGCAGCAGAAACCTCCTTGCCAATAACAATAATAATAATTAGAGCAGCTAATATTTTTGAGGCATAAAATGTGTGTTAGGCACTGTTTTTAGCACTAATTTATTTATTTATTTATTTATTTTTTGTATGTGCCCCTAGCGGGAACCGAACCCGGGACTCTCTGGTCCGCAGGCCGATGCTCCAACCGCTGAGCCAAACTGGCCAGGGTTTAGCACTAATTTAATTCTTGTGATATAGATACTATTAACGTTTCCATTTTACAGATGATAATATTTAGAGCTAACATTTAAATAGTGCTTATCATATGTCAGGTGCCTAAGTGTTAAATATTCATTCATTTACGTATATTTATGAAATCTCCACGATGCCCCTTATGAAGTAAATACTATATTTATCCTCTTGAGTTTACATAAGATTCATCTAAGGCCCAAAGGGATTAGGTAACTTTCCTAAGGTCACTTTTCATAGCTACACTATGAGTGGGAGCTGAGATTCAAAGCCAGGAATCCCATGATCAAAATTACCCTCTTAAACCACTAAAGTAAGTTCTGTAGCTTCCTGGCTGCTCACCGCCTAGGACAGTCAAGATCATTGGCTTAAAATTTGGGAAGGGGGCAATTCTCAAGAGCTCCCTTCCCATGAGCTCTTAGGGTCAGGTCCCCTTCAGGAACAACCTGTAGAGTCCTGGGGCCCCCTGGGAGGGCATGTCCTTTCCCAGATGCTCACCTGAGTCAGATGACAAAGAGTGGCCCTCACACTGACCAGTCGGTCCTGCAGGAGGCGCTGACGCCCCCAGGCCCTCCGGGGAGCCACAGCCTCTTTGCTTGCTTGGCCCAACTGCTGCCTGGTCAACTCCAGGGCTGCTTCTAGCTGCTCCTGCAGGGAGAAAAAAAAAAGGTTAACCTTCTGAAGCCACACCAGCCCCAGGGAGTGAGGAAAGGTGTCCTCCCACATCCCCATCATCCAGCATGCTGAGGATCAGGACGGGCTGGGGCAGGTGGAGAGGCGAGGTGTCTCTTCCCATCCCGGAGCCCCATACCTTCTCCTCCTGTCTCTGGTCTATCTCCTCCTGCAGCCTCTTCAGGAGCCGGTCCTGCCCGCACAACTTGGTCAACAGAGTCTGAAGAAGGAGAATGGGAGCCATTTATGGACCAGAGCTGGCTTTTCTTCCTGCCCCACTCCCACCCTCCGCACACACCTAGAATATTCTCTCCCCAACTCTGGGAACTCAGGAGGGGTTGGACCCGAAGAACTTACATCTGTCTCCAAGCTTTGGTGGAAGGAGGAGTCCAGGGGAGGACCTGGCTGAGAGAAAGGAGAAAAGGCAGGGGTCACATGGGCAGTCAGGTCCTTATTTTAGCTCAGAGCCAAGTTCTGTTTGTACTGACAGACACCCCTCTCCTTATTAGCTTCTTTCCAAGCTTTAGCAAACCTCAGTAGACCAAATGTCTACATCTTGGCTTTGGAGAGGTACAATGGGTTCTGTTACCAAATAGCTATAACAAATATGATTAATGGAAAACATTTAGACATTTTCTTTACAACTGAGACTAAGACAAGGATGCCCACTACCACTGTAACTGTTTAACACAGTATTAGAGATCGTGACCAATGCTATAAGAAAAGGAAACAAAAAGAGGTGTAAGAATAGGAAGGAGAGCCCTGACCGGTGTGGTTTGGTTGATTGGGCATCTTCCCCTGCACCTAATGGTTGCCGATTCAATTCCCGGTCAGGGCACATGCCTGGGGGCTGGCTCTATCCCTGCCCTGCTGGGGGGCGTGGAGGAGGTAGCCAATCAATGTTTCTCTCTCTCTCTCCTTCTCCCTTCCTCTCTCTCTAAAAATCAATTTAAAATCTTTTTTTTTTAAATCCTCACCCTAGGATATTTTTTTATTTATCTGCAGATAGAGTGGGAGGGAGATAGAGAAAGAGAGAGAGGGGGAAACAGTGATATGAGAGGGACACATCGACTGGTTGCCTCCCACATGACCCTGACCAGGGCCAGGGACCAATCGCAACCAAGGTACATGCCCTTGGCCAGAATCAAACTTGTGACTCATTGGTCCGCAGGCCGATGCTCTTCCACTGAGCCAAACCACCCAGGGCTCAATTTAAAATCTTTAAAAACAAATAGCAAGGGGAAAACAAAACCATAATTTACAGATGATATGTTTGCCTACCCAGAAAGCCAACAGATTCAAAGAATGAGTAGAACAAATAAGAGAATTCAGCAAGGATATCCGGTGCAAGATGAAGCTACAAACATTAATAGCACATCTCTAGCCCCGGCCGGGTAGTTCAGTTGGTTAGAGCATCATCCCAATATGCTAAACTTGTGGGTTTGATGTCTTGTGGTTAGGGCACATACAAGAATCAACCAATGAATGCATGAATGAATGGAACAACAAACTGATGTTTCTCTCTCTATTGCTCTCTCTCTCTCTCAAAATATCAATCAATAAAAAATTGTTGTTGTTTTAAATAGCTTATCTTGCCTGGCCAGTGTGGCTCAGTGGATTGAGCGTCATCCCATGGACTGAGAGGTCCTGGTTCGATTCCCAGTCAGGGCACATACCTGGTTGCATGTTCAATTCCCCAGTAGGGGGCGTGCAGGAGGCAGCCAATTGTTTCTCTCTCTCATCCATGTTTCTTCTCTCTCTCTCAAAAAAAAAAAAAAATTAATAAAAACATATTTTAAAATAAATTAAATTAAAATTTAAAAATAGCATATCTCTACGCCATCAATAACTAGAAAACATAACTTTAAAAGAAGATACCATTCAAATAGCTACATAAACTATCAGGAGTTTAGGAGTTGCCTTAACTAAAAAACATAGAATCTCTATGAAAAAAAACTTTAAAACTGAAATAAAAGATCTAGAAGATGATATGAATGAATGGAGAGGTAGTGTGTGTGTGTGTGTGTGTGTGTGTGTGTGTGTATAATCTCCCAGTTTTCAGCAACCCTAGGAAACTAATAGAAGCACCTACTCAAGGGCATTGAAACATCCGATCTTGTCTAGGCACACTAGTCCAGGAGGTGACATTCAGCATAGCAAAGAAAACAAGAGAGGGGGTACTGGAAGATTCGAGGTGCCCAGATACTTACCAATAAAACCATGGAAGCCTGAGTCCCAGGAGGTCTTGGGGGGAGCTGGATATAAGTGGAGGAGCCAGAGGGGGCCTGGGAGGAATACTGAAAAAGAGATGTTTAGAAATTGGCATGTCTTAGCAAAAAACATTAAAGTGGATGTGCCCAGAACTGAAGTGCCATAGGAAACTCTGAGGTTCAAAACTGGGCCCCCAAAACTTCCTCAACCATCTGCTCTCCAGCTGTGTGCCACTGTGGGGACACGGAGGATGATAATAAACAGACAAGCCTGGCCAAACTGTCCCAGGGGCCAATGGGAGTCACAGTCTATTCTGCCTCTCACACTTGCGGTTAGCTGTGGATATTCTGGGCCACAATCCCATGATGCTCAGAGAAAACAGCAGGCAACCAATTTGGAAAGATAAACCAGAGACACAAGGCGGTTGCAACACACACTACTTCTCATTGTCTTGGAGGAGAGTATTCTGGACAACAAGCCCCATAATGCTGAAGGTGTGATGGCCCAAGATCAGCCTAAAATGACAGCCCAGTGGACTGATGGGAGATCAAGTCTACTCTCCCTCTCACATCTGAACCAGCTGTGGTTATGTCCAGCTACACTCTCCATGATGCTCAGGGGCAATGGCCTGCAGACCTGCCTGGAACAACCACCCGAGACCATAATGGAGATGTAGCCATCGCCTCTCTACTCACCTGCGTCCTGGCCTCCTGACTCCAGTGCTGGGGACTCCTGGGAGGCCTTCCTCCCCCAGCCTCGGTGGAGGGTCCCCGGCGGGGAGTGGGAGGCCGAGAGAGGGTCTGGCGCTGGGGGCCCCAATCCGAGGGAGGGCGCACGTCCACACGACTCAGCGGGGTATGGGGTCTGCCCGGGAGTGCAGTGTCACCTGCGGAGGGAGGGAGTCTGCGTGCAGGAGCAGAACGGGGCCGGGGGAGGCTCAGAGGGGAGGGAGGACGAGAGAGGGGAGCGAACAAGCTGTGGGGAGGAGAAAATCGGGGAACGGGGTCAACTAGAGCCCCTCACCCCACTACGCACCAAGTGAGCCTCACGGACGCATCTCCCTTTGTCGCGTCTCACTGTCCCACTAAGTGCAGAACCTTCCTCTTAGCCAGATCCTGAACAGTTTCTCCCTTTATGGCATCTCCTCAAGCCTTTTCCCCCACAGGGTGTGACCCCACAGGAACCCCAGCAAGTCATACTCCGGGGACAAGGGCGCTAAGCCACGCCCCTAATCAATCCCAGCCTCCGCCCTTCCCTTAGGCCATGCCCCCAAGGGAGCCCCCCCACCCCACGCTCAATAGAACTTTCTCCTCCCAGACTCCCTCGTCCAACTCACTCAGGGCTCCTGGTCCTCTGAACCCCGGGTCCAGACTGGAGGTCGGCGGTGGAACTGGGAGTGAGCAGCCCGGGGCGGCCACGATCTCTGGAAAGCCGAGCCACTTCCGACGACTCTAAGCTGCGCCCCTCTTCCCCTTTGCTCACCTCCGGAGGCCCACCAGGGCCGCCAGGGCCTTCCCCTGGCTGGGGACGTGCAGGTGACCTGGGTCGCCCACTAGCGAGTGGGCACAGAAAAAGACATCATTCCTTTGAACATCGTAACAGCCCTTATTCTCTCTCTCTCTTTTTTTTTTTTAATTCTCACCCAAGGACATTTTTTCATTTTTTGTTCAGATAGAGTGGGAGGGAGAGAGAGAGAGAAACATCCATGTGAAAGGGACACATCGAGTGGCTGCCACCCGCACGACCGAACCAGGGTTGGGGACAAACCACAACCGAGGTACATGCCCTTAGCGGGAACCGAACCCGGGTCTCTCTGGACCCCAGGCCGACGCTCCAACCGTTCAGCCAAACCAGCCAGGGCATAGCCCTTATTCTCAATTCACATATAAGGCACAGGGATCTATATAGAAAAGAAGGGGGAGGTAGTGCACTATAAATCATTGTCCCCAATTTGCAGATGGGGAAACTAAGGCCCGAGTGTGGAAGTGACTTGTAGAGGGTCACAAAGTCCATTCAAGTCACTGAACCCAATGCCGCAGACATGAATATCCAGCCTCAAAACTGTGCCAGATCGGCTCAGAGACAGTCTGAAGCCGTCTTTTAAAATCTGACACTGTGTAGGGGGCAAACTCTGGGTGTAGACTTCTGAGGGGGTCAATATTGAGTGTGGAATATTGATAAGGGGGGGCGCTGGACAATGTGATGGGCGGAGCTTAGAGGAAAAGACTCCGCTGATTGCAAGAGCTGAACTTTTTCCAATGCGCGGGCCTGAAGGGCGGAGTCTCCTTAGCTATAAAACTAGTGATTGGATGTCAGGCCTCAAGGGGAGGAGTATGGGAATGATTAGACGAACCCTGGTTGGAGCTACAGGGTCAGGGGCGTGGCCTATAGCTCACCAATCATCCCCCTCGGCGCGGGAGGCCCGGCCCAGCGCGCGAAGCCAGCCCCGCAAGTCCTCTAGAGTGTCTGCAGCCAGGATGTAGGTCCTCATGCCCGGGTGCTCCGCCTGCGGGAAGAGAGAGCTGGGGACCCGGACACCTGGCCCTCCAAAAAGGAGGATGCCATCCATCCTAGCCGAGATCTTTTATCTACAATAATGTATGCCCCAATGCCTGCCCGCGTCGCCTAGTGCCTTAGCGCCCACAGTGGGATGGAGGGACTCACCGTGAAGGTGAAGCGCCGCCCTCGGGGGGCTCCTGGCCCATCTGGCCTGATATTGTAGCTGGGGAGCAGCACACTGCCCAGGACGCTCTCCTCACGGCTGTCTGCAAAAGAGGGGCTGGGGTCAGGGATCACAGTGGGAGGGGCGTCCGCCACCCCACGCCAGCTGGAGCACTGACCCTTGTAATAGAAGAGGCAATGGCCGGACAGGACGAACCAGCGGCGTTTCCAGAGCCGGAGCCCAGAGCTGTCCTGGGGAGAGAGGGTGGGACGAGAGGCATAAGTACAGCAGAGAGGAAAAAAAAGAGATGGAGACAGTGACACTTGGGAACAAAGACCCAGAGAGAGGGGAGGACAGAACACGTTTGATGCAACAGATTCGGATGGAGAACTGAAGGGCTGTTGTCTTGTGGTTGTGAGGACATAAGATTGCGGACACAGTCAGACCTGAGTTTGACTCCCAGGTCCCCCACTTTCAAACTATGCCCTTAAACAAGTCATTTCCCCACTAGGACCCTCAGGTGTTCTCATCTGTCATCTGGGGATTGAGAAGTTACAGGAAGGTTGGAACAGGTGTACACCACACATGGGCAGGGGCTGTATATATCTGATTATTGTGGAGCCTGAGTCACAGAGAGGCCAGGAAGGTGTCAACCGAGTTCTGCATCTCCCATCCCCTCTGCCAGAACTACTCCATCCCCAACCTTGTGTTCCTCTTCTCTTCAACCCCTTCTCACAGAAGCCAGAGAATAAATCAAATCATGTGAGTCCCCTGCTCAAAACAAAGCTTACGGTCACACTTAAAATAATTGCAAATTCCTTACCCTAGTTTTCTGGCTTACAGGAAATTTCAAACTTGGGCGTGCATAAGACTGGCCAGGAGGACTTGTTTAAACCCGACTCCTGGGCTGGCCGGTGTGACTCAGTTGGTTGAGCGTCATCCTGTGCACCAAGAAGTCTTGGGTTCTATTCCCGGTCAGGGCCTGGTTTCGGGCTCCGTTCCCAGTAGGGGGCTTGTGGGAGGCAGCCAGTCCATGTTTCTCTCTCATCCATGTTTCTATCTCTCTCTCCTTCTCTCTTCTTCTCTCTCTAAAATCAATAAAAACATATTTGAAACCCGATTCCTGGGACCAGCCCCCACAGTTTCTGAGTCAGTAGATCCCAGATGGGGCTGGACAATTCACCTGTCTAGCAAGTTTCTAGGTAATGCTGATGCTGCTAGTCGGGGACCACACTTTGAGCATCTATTCCCTTGGCTTCCTCCAAACACCAAGCCTGCTGCAAGGCCTTTTGCTTTCAGAATTCCTCTGTGCCCCAGATCTTAGCATGATGGGCTCCTTCTTTTCATTCAATTCTCAGCTCAAATGTCTTCCCCTCAGAGATGCCTTCCCTGACCAACTGACAAAGGTAGCTTTCATTCCTCAGCCACTTTTGAAAATAACCTCATGTTATTTCTTCACAGCACTTCACTTCACAGAAATTCCTACAATCTGAAATCATTGAGTTCACATCTTGTATGTACATGTTATATACAGCAGATATTATTTCATTTCTTCCATTTATTTATATACGGATTCGTTATCCATCCCCGCCCATGCCCATCTTGAATGAACTATATAGATGCTTGTCCTATTTGCATGGTGTGTGACCCAGGGCTTGGCACATTGTAATGTCCAAGAAATTGTCATCGAATGAATGGATGGCTGAATGAAACAATGATAGAATAAGAGGAGAAACGATGATGGCAGCAACAACAAAAAATATTTGGAGACTTGGAAAGACAGAAACAGCGGACAGCCAGGGGCACAGCCTCCAGCATCACCCAGAACGTCTTGTCCCCTCCCCCGCTCACTCCACCTGCTTATGCAGCCAGCCTCTGATGTGCACGGGGAGATTGGGATCCCTTCTGAGCGCATTGCCTCTCTTCCCGAAGGCGTGCACCTTGCTTACTGCCCGGGTGGCCTTCTGAGGAGAGAAGGACAGAGGTGAACAGGGCCTCCAGGTGGGTTTGCGGAGGAGGCAGTGCAGTGGGACACAGGCGACCCCCTCGCCAGGCTGCCCATAGAACCCAGGTCAAGGAGGGAACTGAGTTTTGAGATTAGAATGGGTGTGCATAGTGCAGAGTTGAGAGACACTTTTCATGCATGGAGAAAGGTGCTCACAGGCAGGGAAGAGGCTACTGGCCAATGGGGAGGAATTCTGGGATGAACTGCCCATTCCCAAGGCGGGGGTGCCCTTGGCCACCAGAGCCAGAGATGTGGTACAGCCTTTAAGATCGGAACTGGAAGAATTGCCTGGGAGGTCCCCATAATCAGGAGGGACCTTCATGCTGAGTCCCTGGTCAGAATCAAAGGACACTCGGGTGCCCGGGAGAAACAGCCCTTAGCAACCATGTCAGGGTACAGGGGGGCTTCAAATCGCTCCATCCCAGGAGACAGAGCCCCCCTCTCCTGTGCACACAGGCATCTGAGGCGCCCACGGCCACACTCCCACCGGTTGCCCTTAGGGACGGTGCTGAGCAAGGTCGGATTCGAATTTATGGATCCTGAACTTTTGAAACTGGAAATGAGTGAGGGCAATGGCAGGAGGACAGGGAAACGCGTGTCACTGAACTCTGGGCTGGAGTGACAACTTGGGCTGCAAGTTATCTTGGGCCTCACGTGGGCCTTATTGTCAGAGAAAGGTCTTTCCTTGTCGAATTTCAGGACTGGGGAGATCGGATGCTTAAAGATAGGACAGAGAGTTCTCAGTCCTGAGTAGGAGTAGCCGCTGCTGCACCTGGTCGGTGTGGCTCAGTGGACTGAGAGGTCCCAGTTTGATTCCTGGTCAGGACACATGCCTGAGTTTGGGACTTGATGCCCAGTAGGGGGCGTGCAGGAGGCAGACCATGGATGTTTCTCACATCTACGTTTCTATCTCTCTCTGCCTTCTCTCTCTTTAAAAAATCAATAAAAACATATATTTTTTAACAGTAGCCGCTGCTTCTGAGTTCCCGGACGGGGTGGGGCTTGTGGCTGGGGAGTGGCCTTATCTTAGCAACCAGAGTCACTCCAGTGTTACTCTGGCTTGAATCAGGAAAATACAAGGGGTGGGGACAGCGGGAAGTGCCTCTGGATTCCTAGCTGCATCTAGTAAGCAATTCAGGACCTAACTAGGTCTGGCAGACCTCATTGCTAAGGATCTTTGCTCTCTGTTTTGTTTTGGTACATGCCCCTAGCGGGAACCGAACCCGGGACTCTCTGGTCCACAGGCCGAAGCTCCAACCACTGAGCCAAACTGGCCAGGGCCAAGATCTTTGTTCTTAACAATCATAGTCACTGGGGTAGCGCCGAACCCAGGGCTAGGAAACAGGAGGATGGGGCAGCCCAGAGCCCTGCCCGCCTCCCCAGCCCAACCAAGAAGCTCCAACCTTGGTGCTCAAGCTGCCGAGCGAGGAGATGGTAGAGGCGCTGCTGGCCAGGCTGAGGCTGCTCCGAGGCCTGCCCTCCTCCATCAAGGACTTGGGGAGAGAAAGAAAGGGACTGTGTGCGTGTCTCTACAGCTGACCCGGCTGGGGACAGAGCCGAGGTCAGGGGCTCTCAGGTCCGAGAAGGCTGAGGAGAAAGAGCCTGTTGTTTGGGGACTGGGGGGCTGGGCAAGGCCCTGGCCTGGGACCACATACCAAGAGTGATGCCAAGAGAGGTGGGCGGCACTGGCAGCTGCGGGGAGGGGGCAGCTGTCTGCAGCCCAAGGCAGAGAATAGGGGCTCCTTTATTCTTGCCCCCTGCACAATGGCCAGGAATTTGACCCTCTCTGTGCTTAGGGACCCCCCATTCCCTGCCTCTTCCTCCAACTACATGTCTACTGCCTTCCCTAATGAACCCCAAACCATCCCTGCCAAGCCCTGGGACACCTGGCATGCGCACCCAGGTGGTCCCTTTCAGCCCAACCAGAAAACTTACCAGCTCGGGTGTCCCAAGGACAGGGGCAAGAGGACGGTGTGGGTGCTAGGGCACCCAGCCACAGTCGCCCTCCGCTGTCTGTCAGGTGCTGCCTCTCGTAGGCTTCACTTATCTGTTCGCTCACACTCTTTTTGTCTCTTTGTCTCTTATGGTCTCTCTTTCTCTCACACGCTCCCTTTTTTCCACACTGTCTCTGTCTCTGGTCTCACTTTCTGTCTGTCTCCCTCTCTAATCTTTGTCTCTTCCAGTCTCTCCACTCATTTTCTCTCTCTCTCTCTCTCTCTCCCTCCTTCACACACACACACCCATATCACTTTCTCTCCCAATCTTTCTGTTTCTGTTCAAATCTTTTTCTCTCCGACTCACTGAGTCCCTTCCTTAAGTCTCTATCTCCCTCATTCTCTCCCTCTCTCCCTCACACTCAATCTCTTCCTCCTTCTCTCTCTCTATGGTCCTCCACTTCTGCTGTTTCCTCCTCTCCCTGATTCTCCTTCTCACTTTCTCTCTTCCTCCCTCTCCCAGTTTCTTTTCCTCTGCTGGTCTTTCCCTCCCTCTGCCAGCCGCCCACGCTGCTGTCTCCCCTCCCAGTCCCGGCTGACCCCGCCCATCTTGGCCTCCCCACCACAGCCTGACCCCTGGCTCAGCTGCCCCCACAGCTGAGAGGAGGAGCTGGGGCCCCCCTGATTCCTGGGTCTCTGCTGGGCTGGAGCCTGGAAAGCTGGGGACCCATAAAGGCTGAGGCTGATAGTCCTAAATGTTTAGAATGTAGGAGCTGGGCTTCCACTCCAGGGTCCCCATGGACTGGTTGGGGTCAGGAGCCTGAGTCATTGGTACCCTGAATGGAGATAGCTTAGATCTTGGAGGGGGTGATGTTTCAGACCCCTGGGTATCTGGAAGGGTGTGAGCTAGGACTCAGGACTCCTGAGTTGTGAATGGAGCTTGGGGTCAGGAAGTGTGGCTCTGTGTGGGTGGGTCCAGGTCCTCCAGGGAGGAGGGAGTGGCCCTGGATTCCTGGAGCAGGGTCAAATTGACAGGGTCAGATTTCCACCTCAGATCCAGATGAGAATTCTGTTCCAGTCTGAGGCCGACCCCCTCAGGAGGGAGACATGGTTTCTGGACATATTTTGAGGAGCAAAATTATGGACCAGGTAAGGGGGTTGTGTTGGGGGAACTGAGACTGTGTCTCTGGGCCTGGAACTTTTGGCAGAAGACTCCCACACCCATGAGGTTCAGTGGATACCACCCAACCAGAATTTCAGTTTGTGTAATAGGAGCTCGTGGGTGATTTTTTTTTCTTTTTTCTTTATCCTCACCCAAGGACATTTTTCCATTTTTTGTTCAGATAGAGCCGGAGGGAGAGGGAGGGAGAGAGAGGGAGAGAGAAAGAGAGAGAGTGAGAGAGAGAGAAACATCGATGTGAAGGGACATGATGTGAAGGGACACATCGAGTGGCTGCCACCCACACGACCAACCAGGGCCGGGGACAAACTGCAACCGAGGTATGTGCCCTTAGCGGGAACCGAACCCGGGTCTCTCTGTACCGCAGGCTGACGCTCCAACCGCTGAGCCAAACCGGCCAGGGCTCGTGGGTGATTTTGAATCGGGTGAAATCCAGGCATGGAGCCTTGTGCATGAAACTGGGAAGAGGTCTGAGCTTTTGGCTTCGTATCCACTCACTAAATATTGGTCAAGTACCTACCAGGTGCCAGGTATTGAAAAGAAATCCGTGAGCAAAGCAAAAGGCCTGCCTTCAGGGTGCTTACATTCTTGTTTTCATTTGCAATGAATCTACACTTTGCTGTGACCATTTTCAAGCCTCAGTTTTCTCATCTGTGAAATAAAAACAAAAGTACTCTCCCACACCTGGGAGGAGCCCACCGGATGTGAAGGTGGGAGACTCTAGACTGGGGCCAGATGGTTAAATTGGGGTAGGAAGGCGTGTGCTCCATACAGGGGTTAGGAGAGCTCGGTAACAGCTTGAGCCCTTTACGTGTTTGATTGACAGCTCGCTCGTTTCAGGGCGTGGCCACGCCCAAAACGCCGCCGTGATGTCACAAAGCCCGGAATTGCCGCGAGAATTCCACCCTTCCTTCCCTTCCTGTTTCCAAGTTTTCGTTTCGAAGCTCCGCCCTCTCCTCGAGACGTAAGGACGTCAGGTCGCGTCGGACTATAAAAGCCCGGCGGGCGGCGCCCTTGTTCATCGCATCTTTTCGCAGCCCAGTTGTTTTTTACATGTGCCACTCTGCACGACCCCGCGCCCTTTTGTCGCGACAGCGTTTGCAGCGACCGGTGATCATCTGAGCGCCCGAGCCCGACGTCGGAGGGAGAAATGAAAGCGCTGGCCTCCCGAGCCGTCCGGATCTGCGATTGTTTGTGGCAGCCCAAGCCGGCGCTTTTGTCCCCGGGGTGACGCGCGGCCCTCCGCCGGTGAGTGAGGGTCAGCACGGATGGGTCCCCACCGGGTGGGCATCAGACTTTTGGTCATTTCATGAGGAGGGAGTTTCGACTTCTGGGTAATGAGACAGGAAGGTTCGGGGCCGGGTGCTAGGTTTGGAGGAAGAGGGCCTGGGAGCCTGAATTCCTGGGTCTGGGGAGCGGTGGGACGGGGCAGACTCCAGGGCTCCGACTTAAGTAGAGGGATTGGGAGCTTGGAGTGCTGAGCCTGACGGAGGACGGGTCTAGGAGCCAGACTCGGGTCCCCAGTGAGGAACCATCGGCGTTGAGGGGGATCGGAATTTTTTTTTTAAATTGATTTCAGAGAGAGAGGAAGGGAGAGGGAGAGGGAGAGAGAGAAATATCGACAAGAGAGAACATAGACCGGCCATCTCCTGCATGGCCCCCCCTGGGGACCCGGCCTACTACCTGGGCATGTGCCCTGACCGGGAATCGAACCGGCGACCTCTTCGTGCCTGGGTTGACGCCCAACCACTGAGTTACAGCGGTCGGGCAGATCGGAATTTTTTAATTGAATTATTTTTGTTACGGATGTTTCTCCTCCCCCCACCCCCCAGACACCGTCCTTCCTATCCCACCCCCCCATCGGAATTTTTTAGTCTCCAAAGGAGGAAGGTGATGGGGGCCTGGTTTGTCAGTCCTCAGGAGGAGGAGAGAACCAGGGACTGGGACTTCATCCCCAAGAGGAGCAAGTAGAGGACCTGTGCTCTCCTTGCTTGGGATTGGGACTTTTGGGGTCTGAGGGGAAATGGGACTGGGGGCTTGGATTCTTGGGTCTAAGGAGAGGGTGGAGACTCACACTCCTGTTTGTGTATAGCAAGACTAGAGAGGTGATAACCAAGGGAGAGAGATGGGAGTGGCTTGTATCAGAAAGGAATGTGGGCAGGGACTTTCATGTTACTATTTGTGTTGGTATTTCCCTTGCTGACTCAGCCTCATGCCCTGATGCTATTTTCTAAATGGCTTCTTACTCCCTTTTCCTCAGCCCAGACAGATGGTGCCAGGCCAGGTGCCCCGTCAGCTCCCCTGGAGGGATGCCCTCCCCTTCTTCCTCCTGTCCCCACTAATGGGCCTTCTCAGCTGGGCCTGGAGCCGGCTGAGGGGCCCAGAACCTCCAGAGCCCTGGCTGGTGGAAGCAGTAACGAGTGCAGATCAGGGAGAAGCTGGCCTGGAGGGAGAAGCTAAGGCTGCTTTGGCCACCCACTATGCCCCCTGGGGCAGGTACCCTCAGGGAAAGGCTGGAGACCATGGAACAGATGTGGAGGATAGAGAATCATCCTGGGGGTCCTGCCCTGCCCTGAAATCCAGCAGTTCTCTTCTTGAAGCCTGGGAACTTTCAGATGGTGGGGAAGAAGCAACCAGCGTCCCTACAGAGCCGGGAAATGAATATATACATGGCCAGCCTGCTCCCCTGTCTCCCAGCCTTCAAAGAACCCTGCAAGACCCTCCTGAGGAGGAGGAACCTGCGGAAGGAGGAGTCGCTGAAGATGAAGTGATCACATTCTTCTCTATCCCTCTTTCACACTGGGAGCAGCGTTGCCCAGGGGTGGAGGAAGAGGATGGAAAAGCTGTAAATAAAGCTCCCAAAGCTTGGGTGTATTGCCCGGGGGAGGAAGAGGCTCCAGCCAAGGAGGAAGGAAGAACAGAGAATAAAGAAAGCAGGAAGACCTCCATTTCCTCTTCATCTTCTGGCTCCCATCCCAGCGCCTGGGGGTGTTATTTAGGAGAGGAGTCTGAGGAAGAGGATGGAGAAGCTGGCCCAGAGCCACACTCTTCCGCTCCAGGCCACAGGCCCCTGCTCAGGACCTGGCAGCATCAACCCAATAAGATCACAGAGGAAGATGCAGAGGAGGATGAGGACAGTGTTTCAGGAGAAGTTGAGGGTCTGTCTACCATCCCCTCCACAAGTGCTTTCATCAAGGCCTGGGTGTATCAGCCAGGAGAAGACCTGGAGGAGGAGGAGGGGGAGGAGGAAGAGGACAGTAATTCAGGAGTAGCTGAGGAAGAAGCTGAGGGTCCCTTTTCCATTCCTCACACAAGTACCTCCTTGAGGGCCTGGGTGTACCGACCAGAAGAGGATACAGAGGAGGAGGAGGACAGTGATTCAGAAGCAGCTGAAGAGGAGGAAGCTGAAGGTCCCTCTTCTATCCCTCCCACAAGTGCCTTCTTGAGGGCCTGGGTGTACCGACCAGGAGAGGACACAGAGGAGGAGGAGGAGGAAGACAGTGATTCAGGAGCAGCTGAGGAAGAGGGAGAAGCTCAGGGTCCCTCTTCCATCTCTCCCACAAGTACCTTCTTGAGGACCTGGGTGTACCGACCAGGAGAGGACACAGAGGAGGAGGAGGAGGAAGACAGTGATTCAGGAGCAGCTGAGGAAGAGGGAGAAGCTCAGGGTCCCTCTTCCATCTCTCCCACAAGTACCTTCTTGAGGACCTGGGTGTACCGACCAGGAGAGGACACAGAGGAGGAGGAGGACAGTGATTCAGAAGCAGCCGAGGAAGAGGGAGAAGCTCAGGGTCCCTCTTCCATCCCTCCCACAAGTACCTTCTTGAGGGCCTGGGTGTACCGACCAGGAGAGGACACAGAGGAGGAGGAGGAAGACAGTGATTCAGGAGCAGCTGAGGAGGAGGAAGCTGAAGGTCCCTCTTCCATCCCTCCCACAAGTGCCTTCTTGAGGGCCTGGGTGCACCAACCAGGAGAGGACACAGAGGAGGAGGAGGAGGACAGTGATTCAGAAGCAGCCGAGGAAGAGGGAGAAGCTCAGGGTCCCTCTTCCATCCCTCCCACAAGTACCTTTTTGAGGGCCTGGGTGTACCGACCAGGAGAGGATACAGAGGAGGAGGAGGAGGAAGACAGTGATTCAGGAGCAGCTGAGGAGGAGGAAGCTGAAGGTCCTTCTTCCATCCCTCCCACAAGTGCCTCCTTAAGGGCCTGGGTGTACCGACCAGGAGAGGACACAGAGGAGAAATATGAGAAGAATGAGGATGAGAAAGATGATTCAGAAGCAGCTGGCTCAGGGCCAAATTCTTCCCTTCAGGCCCAGAGTGCCCACCTCAGGGGCTGGACACGTCCACCTGGAAAGGAGGCAGAGGGACAGGAAGCTGCAAAGAAGTGGGGAGAAGTTGAGTCCCACCCCTTTCGAGTGGCCATCTATTTACCAGGGGAGAAGCCACCACCTCTCTGGGCTCTTCCTCAACTGCCTCTCCGGCTGCAAAGGCGGCTCAAGTCTGCAGAAACCCCCACCCAGCATCTGGACCCTGAGACTCCCCAAAAGGCTAGAAAGGTAGGTGATGAGGGCTCAAATTCTTTTTTGTTTTAAAGCTGGGGACAGTAAAACAAGGAAGGGCTTAGGACAGAAGACAAAACAGGAGACAGACTAGGTGGGGCTGCTTTTGGCTCACTGGAAAGTCAGAGAAAAGAGAGTCATAGAGACAGGTTCGGGGGGGTTAACCCAGGACGAGCTGCCACTGCCCATACCCTCCTGATTGCAAGTCTTGGGAACCCTTAGAGTTTAGGAGATGCACGCCTAAGAGGAAAGAAAGGCCAGGTGAGGATGTGCTCCCTGGAGGGAGAGTTAGGGAGGAGGGAGCTGGGACTCCTGCATCCCCTGTGAGTTGCAGAGAGTTGCATGTGAACCCTGCTGGGAAGGCTGTGTTCATTGTAATGCAATCCTTTGCAAGAGGGCGGGGGAGGGGGGGGCAGCTGTGGCCCACGTCAGCCCCAGAGAACCACCTTCACCCTCAATGAGTTGTATGAAGAATCTAGTGGCAGGCAGGTGACTAGTCAGATTGCAAGCATTTTTGTATAATTTTTGTCTGTTCCCCCCCTCCCCCTACCTGTGGTTTGTGTGTATCTGTGTCTGTCTGTGCTGGCCTGTCTCCAGGTACACTTCTCTGAGAAGGTCTCCATCCATTTCCTGGTTGTCTGGGCTGGACCAGCCCAGGCTGCCCGCCGGGGCCCCTGGGAACAGCTTGCCCGGGATCGAAGCCGCTTTGCCCGCCGAATTGCCCAAGCCCAGGAGAAACTGGGCCCCTGCCTCACCCCTGCAGCTCGGGCCAGGGCCTGGGCACGCCTCCAGAACCCTTCTCCTTCTCTGGCTGCCATACCTGCCACTACCCAGGCCTTGCCCACATCCTCTGTCCAGGGTACACCCTTGAGCCAAACTGTGGCCTCTCCCTCCCCTGTTTATGTATCATGTCCCCCTGCCTAGACCTCAGTAGGAGGCATGGCTGGGATCAGGTGTTTATTGTGTTATTTATTATTCACTTATTTATTTAAGAAATAAAGCCTTTTGATTTGTACTGAGCAATGCCACCGTGTGTATCTGAACTGACAGTATCTGCTACTTATAGGACCTGGAGGTAGTTGGGAAGAATAGCAAAGAGGCAAGCACCTTAATAGAGGATAAACTACATTTCCCATCGTCCCTCAAATTTGCTTCTTGTCCTGAGGCTGCTTTTGAAAAACAGGCTGGTGGGTTGTATAGTTTTTCTTTGCTCCCACTTAAATGTTATTAAACTTGAGACAGTTATCTCCCCAAGTGGGCTGGGAGCTAGGTCCACTGATCTCTAACACAGGGTTAAGCTCCAGTTTTCTGCATCTCCCTGGATATACTCATCCTCCTACTGGCCTTGACATAGTGAGTTCCTCAGGGTTTTCAGCTGCCTGGTTTCACATAAGCTCTGTGTTCATTGACTCAGTTTCCTTATCTGTAGATGTGGCTAATAGTTGCATATACCTTATGGGACCATAACGCCCCAAAGGAGTTCGTATTTAAGATAATGCTTCTCATCCAGGCCGGTTTGGCTTAGCAGTTAGAGCGTTGGCCCGAGGACCAAAGAGTTGCTGGTTCGATTCCAGTCAAGGCCATGTACCTCATTTGCAGTTCGCCCCCAACCCCAGTAGGGATTGTGCAGGTGGCAACCAATTGATGTGTCTCTCTCACATCAATGTTTTTCTCTGTCCCTCCTGCTCTATCTGAAGATAAAATGGAAAAATATTCTCGGGTCCAGCTGGTGTGGCTCAGTGGTTGAGTGTTGACCCATGCAGAAAGAGGTCGCCGGTTCGGTTCAATTCCCGGTCAAGACACATGCTCAGGGCACGTGCCCAGGTTGTGGGCCTGATCCCCAGTGGGGGGCATGCAGGAGGCGGCCAATTGATGTTCTCTCATTGATGTTTCTATCTCCCTCTCCGTTCCTCTCTAAAATCAATAAAGAAAAAATTTAAAAATTATTCTCGGGTGAGGATTAAAAAAATTAAAATGTTTCTCACCCATGCATGTTTCCAATTACCCATCCAAGTTTATGTCTCCAGCTTAGAACTTTCCTCTGACCTCCTGAGATCTGTCCAGCTTCATATCCTGCCCCTCTTCCATTGGTCCCCACGCTCCAACCATGCTATCCTTTCATTTTCCCAAACCAAACAAGTCCCCTTCCACCTTAAGACCTTTGCATGAACTCTGCCTACTGTCTGATGTTCCCATTCCTGGCCCCCGGCTCAGCTAGTTCTCATCATTCTTCAGGTTTAGTATGAAAACCACTGTTTTTTAGAGATGCCTCGCTCTGACCCAGCTGACTTGTGCCTCCATGTGCTTGTCACCTTTTAGCAGAGAAGCACTTTGATTTTTTGTTTAAGATCGTCTCCGCCCAGCCGGTGTGGCTCAGTGGTTGAGCATCCACCCCATGCATTGAGGTTGCTGGTTTGATTCCGGTCAAGGCACATGCCTAAGTTCTGGGCCTGATCCCCAGTGGGGGGCATGCAGCAGGCCAGTCGATGTTCTCTTTCATCAAAGTTTCTCTCCCTCTCTATTATCAAGAAAGAAAGGAAGGGAGGGAGGGAGGAAGAAAGGAAGGAAAGAAAAAAGACCTGTCTCCCATGATCTACTGAGTCCCGCTGAGCAGGTGCTGCTCAACAGCCCACTCCCTGGAACCCAGGACTGGACAACCTGGAGGTATCTAGTAAGTGTTGGTTATTAGTAAGGTGATGCCAGAGACGCATGCTGGAGCCCTTTCTCCAAATGAGCAGGCACAGGAGCTGTTGAGAGCATCATATTTCATTGAATTACTCACACGCCAGTTTCCCATCGAAACTGGACAAGCAGATGGCAAAGGCCTGGAGTGGGCAAAGCGGGAAGCAGAAGTCCATGGTGAACAAGTCTGCGGCCACGCGGCCGAACTGAAGCACGAAGTGGTCCGCTGAGGAGGGAGTTAGGAACAGCCTAATCAGACTCCTTTCCTGCTGCGGGTCTATGAATTGCCAAACCTGAGAGGCTGTGTGGCGCCCTTAACTAAACCCCAAACCTCAAACCCCACCGAGGGCGGTGTAAACTACAGCTCCCAAGAGGCTTTGCAACAGCGTGGCGTGGACCCTGCTGAGAATAACGCGTAAGTGCTGATGGGAGAAGTAGTTCTTGACCAATCGTGCCCCTCCCACCGCACCACCACCACCACCACCACCACCACACCAGCCTTGCCCATGTAAACCGGTTACTAGGAGCTCACGGTCTTCCGGGTGCACGATCTGGAAGTTCTTGACCGAGGCCTGAGTGACTCGACCGTGAAAATTGAGCACATAGGCGCCCGTCTCACTGCTCCAGGATGGAGCCTTGTTTTTCAGAAGGACCAGCCCCTGGTTGGTCCCCTGTCGGAGGCTACTCATAACTGATTCCTGTTCCTAGAGGGTAAGGTAGGGGCACGGTTAACCTACCACCTGCTCCCTTTTTCTCCAGACACAGAACTAGCCTCTCTTCTCTGAGACACCTAAGTCTTACCAAAGTCCTCCCGGCTTTACATATTACTTTCTGCAACCATGGGCCCCCTCCTCCCTTAGGACCTAGGGCCTGTACCCTAGCCCTTCCTCCCCTATTGACCCAGAGATTCTCAACCTTAGCCAACTCACATTTTGTGGCTGGATGCTGATTCTCCGGTTCTGGGCATCAATTCCTGGAATGATCACAGTCATTTTCCGGGGCCCTCGGAATCCCAAGACATTGGTCTCCTGCAGGTATTTCGCTCCAGTTGGCCTCGCTCTTTCTCCCTCCCCACCATTCCACTCCATTCACTCTCTAGTCTCCCGGACACTCACATAATACACGACGCCGAGCTCCTCCCTGATCCGAGCAGTCTCCGGGATTAAATACTTTTTTTCAGGGTTCACCCCATTGTCGAAGATGGTGAACTTGGTGCCCAAGACATTAGATCTATTCCAGGAAGGCCGTGGCCAGAATAAAATAATAATGATTATCCTTATGCTGTTTGTTAACTTCTTTGCCATGTCATCTTATCAACTCTTCCCATCAAACCTCTGTGTGACACTCATCCGTGCTCCACGTGTCCACAGTCCCAGCCCTGTGAGCCATGATTTTGGCTTTCCTGCCTTGTCTCTGTAGGAACACTCTTCCTTCCCTCTAGGACGCAAGAACTCACACATCCCAATCCTCTTCTCCTACTCAGAGGCTTAGGAGTCCCCAGCCCCTTGCCTCTCAAGAAGTCAAACATCCTCAATGCCAGCCTGTGCTCCCAAACCTTCGCTTCTGTTTCCAACCACCCTGGGGTTACAACCTGAAGAACTTCAGAGCCCATCAGTCCCTAAGGGAAAAAGTCCTAGAGCAGGTAGAATTTGTGCTCTATGGCCTGCTGGGAAATGTAATTCAATTGTCCCCTTCTTCCCCCAAGTGCCCTGTCATCTGCCATTTTCTTCTCACCACATCAGGGCTCTGCTCTGCCTACCTGACTTTGCCCACAAAGTTGTCCCCATCTCGAGACAGGTCAGTGGGGTCGAGGGAGATGAGGTAATTAGAGGTTGTGCTCCTTTTTCTCTTGCGGCCAGCGAGAAGGAAGTGCTGTGGAAGAACAGTTAATCAGATTCTATTTCTGGTATTTGGCTCGAGGTAGGGGTCCACAAACAAGGAAACACTATGACAGAGGGAAGGTTAATAGGCAATAATCGTCCCAAGGCTTGCTGGGGGATGGCGGTTCTCGCTGAAGGAAGTCATCAGCTGGGTCCCGAAGGGGTACATCTTAATAAATCCCCTTCAGTCCTTCTGCCATTGGGTGCAGAGTTCAGGCAGAGCCCAGGCAGGCAGGGCCTGGCTTTGGGGAATACAGAAGAGCCTCACTTTGAACACTGCAATGGGACTTTAGGTGTTTCATCTGGGAAAAGTGAATCTGGCTCTGAGTAGGAAAAAGCCCTTTTCTGGGATAGATAGAGTGCCTTGAAGAGGGGCAGCCACAGACTGAGAGGGGCGTGGCTTGACTCTGGATAGGAAATCCAAGAAGGGAGGGGGTTGGTTCCTGAGAGGGCAGGGCTTATCGCAGTATTGGGTGGGGTCTTATAGCAAAGAAGGCTCAGTGAGGTGGCCAGACTTGGACCTATAAAAACGAGGTCTAGCCCTGGTCGGTTTAGCTCAGCGGTTAGAGCGTCGTCCCTAGGACCAAAGAGTCAAGGTTTCTATTCCGGTCAAGGGCATGTACCTCGGTTGGGTTCGAACCCTGACTGTGGTTGGGGTCATGCGGGAAGCAACCAATCAGTATGTGTCTCTCACATCAATGTTTCTCTCTCTCCCTCCCTCCCACTGTATCTGAAAATCAATGGAAAAATATCCTTGGGTGAGGATTTAAAAAAAAGATGGAGTCTAGAGGGTATGTAAGGGGTGGGGTTTTGGACTTTGATAGGACATAGCCTGACTTTGAGGAAGCCACGCCTATCTCCATAATGGGCAGGCCTTGGCTTGGGATGTGCAGGGCCTTTGCCACTGGGCTGTAAGGAGCTTAGTTCTGTGAAGTTTGGGAGTTGGGGTTGAGAGGTCCGAACTCAGTGATGAGCAAGGCCTGAATTCGTGAAAATCTTGACCTCACTGAGAAAGGGGCAGGACTGCCCTGGGAGATGGGGCATTGCTCCCAAAGCTGCCAGACAGCACCTTCCGGCCGTGGCCATCGATCGCTTCCAGGTAGAGGTAGTAGAAAGGGAACATGCTCTTGTCTACACCGCGCTTGTCGCGACTGATGCAACACTGCACCGTGCAGCCGCGCACCGCTGGCCGCAGGACATAGGCTTCCATGTCCTCGCCCAGCTGAGGGCCTGGGGCGGGGAGAGACGACAGGGACGAGCTCCCCACATCGCTGAAGCCCGCGCTGTCCTCGCTTTCCAGGGCTTCGGACACCTCGGAGGCCACCCCTGGGAAGTTCCTCACTGCAGACTCCGATTCTTCTTTATTTTCTTCCAGGTCTTCTCCCTGGCCCACATGCCAAATTCAAGTTGACAGCCCAAATGCAAGTCACCTCCCCAGTTCCACCCCACTAGCAAAATAGTGATTGGCCATCCCACTCAAGGTTACGCCCTCTCTCGACCATGTATTCTACCTATTGGTCAAACATCTTGGCCACCTTCTGATTGGTCAGCCCTTTTAAGGTCCCACCCAGTCAAGCCTCAGTCATTGTTGATTGGCCAGCACCATTAGCTTCCTTCTGCAGCCATGCCCACTTCATCTAACTATTGGAGAATTCCTTTGCATGGCCCATTCAGCTAAAATTAGTGTTGATTCAATCTGGATCATTTAACATGGCCTGGATCTATCCAAGTGAAACTATCTCACTTTCATCAGTTCCAAAGTGAGTGCCAACTGGCCCTTCCCTATCACTGTTTCACCTTCTCCAAAGTTCGCTGCCTTTCAGTGGACTGGATTTTGATGTGCTCACATCAATTCAAACAAATCCTCTAGATTGAAAATGGAGCACAAGCAGAGCCTCTGCTAGCCCAATCACAAGTTCCACCCACCAGTAAAACGGGCCTCTGATTGGGCTGCAGAACTTAAGCCCACCCTCCCTAGAGTCCAAGGCTCCTCCTCCTCCTCCTCTTCTCTCTTGATTGGCTGTGCCACCTCTCACCCTGTTGGAGGCCAAGGCTCCTCTTCTCAAATCACTATCCTTTCCAGGGTTTGGTTCCACACTAGACAACTCGTATTCATCTCCAACATTCTGGGATTTGTTCTTGTCCTCTGCACTGGACCCTAAGGGATGAAAGAAGCCAGAAGACTGAGCTTAGGATACCTGAGTTCCAGAAGCTTAGGACAAGGTCATCAGTGGCAGCTGGAGAAGACCAGAACTCCTGGGTTTCTGGCCCCTACTTATGACTCAGTGCCCTCACTTGCCAGAGCCTCCCCTCCTCCCCCCATGTACAGGTTCTACACTGGTCAAGACGTCTCTGACTGCCCTGGGTCTAAGGACAGAGAGGGGTTCAAGTTCTCCTTTTCCCTTGTTCCAGAGAGAACACAGGAGAGACTGGGGATCTAAAATGGGAGTGGAGGGAAAGAGTGGAGTTTTGGGATGATAATTAAGATTCCTGTTTAGAAATAGTGAACCAGTTGGTCATGTCATGAGAATAAAATGTATCACAATGAAATATTGAGGAATAAAAAGGAATAACGTATTGATAATACTACAACATAGATGAACCTAAAAACATGTTAAGCTAAAGAAACCAGTCACGAAAGATCATATACTGTCTCGTTCGATTTATACAAAACGCCCAGAATAGGCAAATCTGAAGAGACAGAAAGTAAATTAGCACTTGCCTAGGGCTGGGAGAAATGGGGGGGGGGGGGTGACTGGTAAAAGGTACAGGTTTCGTCTGGGGTGATGAAAATGTACTAAAATTGATTGTGGTGACAGGTATACAGCACTGTAAATACACACAGAAAACATAGAATTGTAAACTTTAAATGAGTGAATTGCATGGTATGCGAAATATATCCTACAAAAGCTGTTACAAAAAGGGGTAAGATTTGCCACTTGAACCAGAGGGCCTGAAGATGTCCCCCAAATTACCAAATCCTTGTCGGGGTGGCCAACCTCTGCGTCTTATCCCTGGAAGCTCTTTAAAAGGAGGGGGAGAGGCAGGAACGTCCTCCACGAAGACCTCCTCCAACTCCGGATAGAAACCGTCTGGTAGCCAGGACAGAGAGGGGAACTGGAGACTGGGATTTCTGAGTACTAGGGGAGGCAAGGTCTGGAGATTCAGATTACTGGGTGTTGGGGAAGGAGAAGGTTCAAGACCTGGACTCAGTGTGACAGATTTCAGGGCCCGTGGGGGTCTGCACTCCCGGGTCCTTTGGAGAGCAAAGATTGATGTTTCAGGCTCTGGGGTTCTAGTGGGAGTGGGGTTCTAGGATATAGGCGGTCCAAGGGCTTGAGATTACCCGCTTCACTGGGCGATACCAAGGGGCTGCGCTCGTCGCTTCCATCTCCACCACAGCTCACAATGCCCAGAGCATCGTGGGTACCAGAGTGCAGATGTGCCTCTGGCACTTTCTCCCGGAGGAAAGGGTTCCCGAGGGCTGGGAGACAGTGCAGAGAGGCCCATCAACACGATGTACAACTACCGGTCCGTTTCGAAGAAGATCCGCCTCCTTACTGGGCTCCCAGACATAGCCCTGATTGAATGACTACCCAAACCCCAGAGACCCATTCAGAACCCAAATTTCATTCCAAGACTCGAACAAGAACAGCCCTACAACTAAATTTTGGACTCTTTGTGTAACAGTCCCAGCCAGGTTCTCAGTCTGTAGGACCAGGTCTCAGATCACCGGGGCTTCGCCAATTTCAGCCCAGGGCCTGGCTTTCCAGGTCTCGCCCCGCAGCTCTACCAGGCCCCGCCCCAGCACTCCCTAGACCCCGCCCCACACCTTTTGGGTGGTCTACGGCTCCCGCAGGCTCCGCCCCAGAAATCGAACAAGTCCAATCCCGGGGTTCTCACCCTCTGGTTGCCTTCTGCCCTTCACCAGCGCTCTCTCTGGGTCCAGGGCTCCGGCAGGGTCCCCACCCTCTGAGCCCTTTACCGCCCTGCGCCTCACTCCCACAGACCCCTCCCTCCTGGCCTGCGGTCCTGCCGGACCCTTCCTCACCGCTGTCACCTGCGAGACGCTCCGACCGCACTCGCGGTCGGCGAGACCGAAAGGAAGCGTCAGGATTGGCCTGAACCATGAGGAACTCTTGGCGCTTCCGTCGCTGCTTCTTCTCAAATAACCGCCGCTGCGGGAGCAGGAAAGGGGTGTGTGGGGGCCAGGAACCCTGCGGAAGACTGGGGTGGAAATAGGCCTGGGGAAAGGGGATGCCTGCATCCATGGGAGAGTTCTTGGGGTCCAGGCGCTCAGTCCCTCGTCTCCTCCTTCCTCAAACAGAAGTCCTGGCACCTGGACCCCTCCTCCTCCAGAACCTGGGAGTCATACCCTCCGGAGCTCTTTTAACTTAGAACTTTTGGAGTCTCGTTCCCAAGGTTTGCTTTTGTAGGATCCCAAATTCCTATTTTCTCATTTCCCAGCTGCCGAACTTGAGACTTCAAGAGATCCAACGAGCGCCAGGAACCCCAGGGCAAATCCTAGGGCTGGGGCCCCTGGAGCGCTATGGAAGAGGGCACAGGGGAGTGTCCGGGTTCCTAGTACCTGTTGTTCCAGCTTCTGCAGCCTTATGGCAGCGAACTCATCCCACAGGACCCTGAGAGAGATGCAGGCTTATGGAGACAGTAAGCAGGGCACCCTGGTTGCCCAAGAGACCCTCTCTCCCCTCCCAATTTAGGGTTCTGAGCAGTTGTAAGGTCACAGAAGGGGGTAGAATCTGAGGCTGCTCCCTCAGTTCTGAAGCTCTTTCTCCCAGCACTGGCCTGTCTAGAATCCAGGAGCCAGAGATCCCAGGGCCCTCCTGTCTCAGAACTCAGGAATCCAAGCCCTCAACCCCTCCTCTTTCAGACCCATTGAGTCTTCATCCAAGCTCACACTCCCTTTACGTAGGACTCAGAAGTCTAGGACCCCCACCCTTCCAGCAAGGCCGATGGTGCTGGACCTGCAAACACCGTTATGCAGCTGCAGCTGCGTGTGTGTGGGCGTAATCAAACTCTGAGTTCTCCCTGGCACCCCTTTCTCCGTCCCTACCCATTCCGTTTCCGCACTCACTCTTTCTTCCATGTGTCATTCTCCTGAGACATTCTGGAGAAACAAGAATGAGGAGTCAGGACTCAGACCCAACATCCCAATGGACTCTGCTCCTCCCACCCCAACACCTGTTCTTAAGCTTTTACATTTTATCCAGGACCCAAGAAGCCTGAATTCCAGCTCCTACTCCTGTCCAGGAACACAGCAGCCTAATTGCAGCTTTGGTTACTATCAGGGGCCCAGGACTCCAGTTCTCCCTCCCTCCCCCCACCTCAAATACCTCTCCCCTTCACCCAGGCATGGGAACTCAGAAATCTGGGCCTCGAACACCCAATCTCCAGTGACCCCAGACCACGGACACCCATCTACTTGGGATCCTGGAGACTCCTTCTCCTCACCTCCTGCCTGGAGAGGCTTTTCACATTCACACCTCAGTGTTTTGCCTCTCTGGCCAATTTCTAAACTTACCTGACTAACTGGGAGCTGGGAGCTAGGGACCTAATCTCTGGGTCTCAGGGGAAATAAACAGGGCAAAAAAGAGGTCTCCGAGGAAGGAGGGATTCCCTCCCTCTCTACCCTAATCCCCTCCCTCCTGTTCCTTCACGCTCAACTTCCAACGAAGCAATGACCCCTGGCTTCTACCGCAGCCAGGCTACCTGTTCAAGGTGTTCTGAATTGGAAGGGATTGCGAGTGTTCCTTAAAGGGACCCCAGAGAGGTTGCAGCGCAGTTTCACTCTACAGCTCTCACTTATATAAGAAACTTACAAAGTAACCTGTGACAATCGCTATTATTGATCTGTAACTTGCAGCCACTTCTTTAAGGGTGAAAACTACAACTCCCATGAGGCGAAGGGGCCAAGCTAGCACGGAAGTTGAGTCATTTCCCCCCCCACCCCGGTCCGCCGGAAGTTGTAGTTCTCTTTGAAAGTCTCCGGTCCACCTTTCGCCTCAAAGGCAGGAAATGTGTCGTCAAGAATTTGGGCTTCCGAGAAAGGAGGCAAGTCTTTCGTAAAAAAAAGCGAGTGATTTCGACAAGGGGCGGGACCACTAGGCAAGGATCCAACGGCCGGGAGCCAGCGTGGACCAATCAGGATGCGGAGGGAGGGTCTTCTGCGGGAAAGTGGGCGTGGCCTAGGGGCAATCGCCCGGAACGCAGCGGAGTCTCTAGCCCGGGAAAACGCCCTCTGCGGTGGCGAGGTGAGGGGCTGGCGTCTTCTAGACTCTTGGGTCCCGGGAAGGAGGGGAGGTGGAGGTCCAGAGGGCTGGAAGACCGAGTTCCGGAGGAGGACAAGCCGGCACCAGCTCTCCTAGGTCCTAGGATAAAAGGGCGTTGGGGGCTTGGACCTTTGGGTCTGAGGTAAGGGGGACTTGAGATCCCCGATTCCTGAGCCAGCTAGCGAAGAGGGTGCAGGGAGCCAGGACTCCCGAGTCTGAGGAAGGAAAAGCCGGGGGCTCGGAATTTGGGGTCCCGGAAAACGAGACTCTTTGATTCTTGACTCTTGGAAGGAAGAGGAGCGTGTGGTGCTGGGTGCCTGACTCCGGGGTCCAGGGAGGGGGCTTGGGACGGACATTACCCACCTCTCCGCCCGCACAGGTCACGCCGCCATGCCTCCGTCTGGGCTCCGAGCAGCCCTCCTGCTCCTGCCACCGCTGCTGCTGTTCCGCGCTGTTCTGACCGTGCCCCTGGAGCGGCAGGCGCCCAAGGATGAGAGCCCCGCGACCGAGAGCCCCGTGAGTGGCCCTGTCCTGCTCTCCAGCCAGGTGTTTGCAGTGGTACTACAATTCCCGCGGACCACCGTGGCCCCTGGGTGGATACTCCCCCCGCCCACGGACACGGCTTGCAGTTTGCCTGCCATTCTTTGTAGTCCCGGGGCTTTGACGTGGTGAAAACTGGGTCGGGGGCGGGGGGGGGGGGGGCGGAAGGGCTAGATTTCTAAGCCCCTGACTCTGAGGTGTGTGAAATCTGGTCAGATTTAAAGTGAAAGATCGGCATCACCTCTTCTCTACCCCCACCCTCTGCCCTCCCCCCTACACACACACCTAAACCTGAGTGGGGGGTTGTTAAAGACCCTTCCTCCTCAAGAAGGAATTTGAAAAAAAAAGAACTACATTTCCCAGTAGCACCTTGAGCAGGTGTTGTGTGTTGTCAGCTAACTGGGCTGTTCTCACTTCCTGGAGCTTGTGGGAGTTGGAGTTCAAATTACAAAGGGGCATATAAACTGTTCATTTAGTAATTCCAATATGCGTTTATCTGACACTGTGAAACCTTTGGTCTTAAGGGTTTGGTAATAGAACTTGAAAGATTTCCTCAAGGCCAATGCCCTGATTTATTACCTGACTCCTCCTACCGCTCCTACTAGGAATGGGCACTGTCTCTGGAACAAATCATGCCACGCTCCTGTGTGACAGGCCTCTGCCCAGTGAAATCTTTGCAGACACAGAAGGGCACCTTTGTGTTCTCTTTTCTTTCATTCATTGCACACATTTCTTGAGAATCTTCTATGAGCCAAGCACAGAGCTAATGCAAGCCCAATCTAGCTTGCGAGGCTCCTGAGAATGGACACCAGGAGTGATGGTCAGGGAAGAAGATTCATTGAGCTGAGATCTGAAGTTCAGGGAAGAACCATTCCAGGCAAAAGGAATAGCCTGGGCAGAGACCGTGCGGTGGAAAAGGTCAGTGTGGCTGGATTGAGCAAGAGAGTGGATGAGGGCCTTGTGGGCATGGCAGAGAATTTCTTTATACCGAGGCTAATGGAAAGCATAGAATGTTATAAACATCAGTAACAACGACAGTCATGATAACATCACAACAGATGGATGAGGAAACTGAGGCACAGAGAGATTAAGTAACTTGTTCAAGGACTAAGGTTGCCAGACTTAGCCAATAAAAACACAGAACACCTAGGTATCATAGCAGTCCTAACAAGATTTCAACTCGCTGTGTTTGGCTGAATAGTGGTCCCCAAAGATGTCCCCACCCTAATCCCCAGAACCTGTGAATATATTACCATTTATGGCAAAAGAGTGTTTGTAGGTGTAAGGAATCGGGGGCGCCGCCGAATAAAACAGAGAAGAGACTGGAGAGCCAATCAGCTGAATAAACAGGGATCAGGCTTTACTGGGTACACTCCGGGCAGGTTCACAGACTCCGGGGGTCGAGTCCTAGAAGCCGCGCTCAGTGTAGGGGCTTGTGTCTTTTATATCTGCCTGTTGTAGCTGGAATTTGGCCCTGCGGGGGCTATGCATGGAGCCTCTGGAATGTGAGTCGATAAGAGCAAGATGGGAGTTAATCTATAGGCTCGAGGCAGGCCGTTCAGGGTGGGAGACAAGGCTGAGCAAGGTGACAATGGTCGAGCACTTTGCCTGGCGCCAGTCCCCAGGCCATCGGACAGTAGGTATGCCTGGGTTAATCAGCTTGAAATGGAAACCTGGATCTCTAGATGAGCCTAATGTAATCACAAGGGTCCCTAGAAGAGGAAGGCAGGAAGGTCTGAATCAGAGGCCATCAGATGATGAAAGATGTCTGAGTGATGCAGGACCGTGAGCGAAGGAATGCAGGCAGCCCATAGGAGCTGGGCGAGACAAGGAAACATTCTCCCCTGGAGCCTCCAGAATGAGCTGAGCCCCACCAACCCATTTTGCACTTCTGACCTCCAGAACTCCAAGAGAATAAATGGGTGTTGCTCTGAGCCACTTAGTTGGTGATACTTTGTTTTAGCAACACCAGGAAATTAGTGCACCCAGGGTGACATAGCTGGGTGATTCGCTTACCGTGTATTGAGCACCTACTGTGTACTCCTCAATTAACGTAGTGAGAGCTACAGCAGATTGCGTATCTTCTATATCATCACGGCAGGCCTCTTACCTCATTTGCTTTTCAGCACAACTCTGAGGAATAGGACCAGGGGCCCAGGGAGTGTATCTGTCTTGTTCACTTGCTGTATCCCCTGGAACAGCACCTGCCACATGGTAGGGGCTCAGCGGATGCTTATTTATTGAATGAATGAATGAATAAATGAATGAATGAATGTTTCACTGCTTGCCAACAAGTACCAATGTGTCTGCTCTGTAAGCCCCACTCGGTGGGCAGTTTTGGGCTCGTGATTGTCCTTATGACACTCATTTTGTCTCCACTACCGACTTGGGAAGAGGTGAGAACTATGGCCTGGAGGTCAGGCTGGTGTCCGGAGTTACCAAGCAGATAGGGGTTCGAATCGGGTCTGCCGGCCGCAGAGCCATGGGGCAAGTCTCCTGCTCCAAGTGGGGGTCTCTCTGGATCCCTCAGCAGAGGCCAAGGGGGGCAGGGCCTGGGTCCTACCTTCCGGGAAGAACCAGGGCGGGTTCTGAAGCTGCTGTATTCCTCTCTGTCACCTCAGGACACAGGTTTGTACTACCACCGCTATCTCCAGGAGGTCATCAACGTGCTGGAGACGGATGGGCACTTCCGAGAGAAGCTGCAGGCCGCCAACGCCGAGGACATCAAGGTGCGCTGGGTGCAAGCGACAGGAGGGGACGTGTGCTCAGAGGGCAGAGTTTTAGGAAGGAGCAGGTTCCCCACAGGGGCCACGCGGCTCAGCCCTCACAAAGGGAGAAATGGCTTCTTGGGAGCCTGCGGTAAATGTCACTGGTGGTGGCGATCACTAAGCACCCCCCCCCCTTTTTTTCTTATCTTCACCTGAGGACATTTTATTTAGCATTTATTTTCACTGCGGGGAAGAGAGAGAGGAACATCGATGTGAGAGAGACACATTGAGTGGCTGCCACCCACATGAGCTCAACCGGGGCCGGGGACAAACTGCAAACGAGGTACATGCCCTTAGTGGTAATCGAACCCAGGACTCTCTGGTCCACAGGCCAACGCTCTAACCACTGAGCAAACCGGCCAGAGCGTGCGCCCCCCCACACACACACTTCTAAGAGTATTATTTTGACATGGTTGATTTTTTAAAATTAGTATTTTAAAACAATGTTTAAAGAGAGAGGGAGAGGGAGAAAGAGAAACAATGATCAGCTGCCTCCCGAACGCCCCCTACTGGAGATTGAGCCCACAACCCGGGCATGTGCCCTGACTGGGAATCAAACTGACAACATCCTGGTGCACAGGATGATGCCCAATCAACTGGACCACACAGGCTGGGCACCTGAGCCCATTTTTGAGGTCCAGAGCAGGAAAAGTGTTTGTTGGGAAGGGTCATGCAGTGAGCTGGTGCTGGAGCTGGAATTCGAACCCAGGCCCCCGGACTCCCACTCTGGAGATATGGGCACCAACCTGGTCACTGGGCTGGAATTGGCCTCCCATCCTCACTGAGGGACCTTGGGCAAGCGGTTTTCCTGGGCCTCACTTTGCTCACCTGGAAAATGGGGTTGTGAGCAGAACTAGAGGACAGACCCAGATCTTAGCTCACATGACTGGCACTGTGGTCACCTTATCCTGCTGCATCAGCAAGGGCCACACACCCTGAGGGCTCAAGGGACCCATGTGAGCCAGGAATGACAGGAAACCATCTGAGCTGTCCCTTATCGAAGGGCTCTGGGGAAGCCCCAAAGAGGGGCCCAGTCCAGTGTGAGGTTTGATTCTTCGTGGGAGTGTCTGTGGTAGAGACGTCGAAATGGGTGGGGATGGGGATGTGACATTTCAAGGGTAGGAACTATGTGTGCAAACCAAGCATTTTGGTAGGTTCAGCTGTCTGTTGGCAGTTCCTTATAACCAATGTAAAGACAAGGGGAGGGGACTGGAGGGGGTGAGTGTGGGGCTTTGAGTGTCAAGACAAGGGGAGGGGGCTGGAGGGGGGGTGAGTGTGGGGCTTTGAGTGTCAAGGCCAAGAATTCTGCCCTGGGGTCATTGGACAGCCCTAGGGACTCTGACTGAGAAACACATAGTCCAAAGAGATAATAGAAGTAGCTCAGCCCTGGCCGGTTTGGCTCAGCGGTTAGAGCATCCGCCTGCGGTCTGGAGAGACCCGGGTTCGGTTCCCGCTAAGGGCATGTACCTCGGTTGCAGTTTGTCCCCGGCCCTGCTTGGTCGTGCGGGTGGCAGCCATTCGATGTGTCCCTTTCACGTCGATGTTTCCCTCTCTCTCTCTCCCTCTCACTCTATCTGTGCAAAAAATGGAAAAATGTCCTCGGGTGAGGATTAAAAAAAAAAATAGAAGTAGCTCAGAGAAGTCACCCTGCTTGGCACAGAGTGTGTGTATGTGTGTAGGTGTGTAGGGGCCGAGAGGGTTGTTGGGGGGATTCTTCCCAAGGGAGGTGCCATCTGCTCTGAGTTTTGAAGGACAGCGAGGCTCTGGTTAGGCTTGAGAAGCAGTGGTGGGCGAGCTTCCCAGCAGAGGGACCAGCATGTCCAAAGGCCTGGAGGTGGCAGAGAGCCTTGACCTCGGGGTCCTATACCCAGTGGTGTTGCTGGAACCAAGAATGTGATTTGCTGAGTGACAGGAGATGGGCTCCAGAGGGGGGCAGGGCCTCAGATGCCAAGCTGAGGGGCTGGGACCTCGTCTCGGGGACTCTGTGGAGCCTTAGGGGATATCAGAAAGCTTGTAGAAGGTTCCAGAGAAAATGCCCCCTCCCCCGCCTCCAGCCTGACCAGTGTCCTCTCCCTCTCCGGCCAGAGCGGGAAGCTGAGCCGGGAGCTGGACTTTGTCAGCCACCATGTCCGAACCAAGTTGGATGAGCTCAAGCGGCAGGAGGTGTCACGACTTCGGATGCTGCTCAAGGCCAAGATGGATGCAGAGCAGGAGCCCAGTAAGTGGGGGAGGGGGGCTGGTGGGGCAGGAGCCCAGTAAGTGGGGGAGGGGGAGGGGACTGGTGGGGCAGGAGCCAGTAAGGGGGGGGGTCCCGGTGGGGCAGGATCCCAGTAAGCAGGGGGCGCTGGTGGGGCAGGAGCCCAGTAAGTGGGGGAGGGGGGCTGGTGGGGCAGGAGCCCAGTAAGTGGGGGAGGAGTAATGGGGCCCGAGCGGCATCTGTCCTGGGCTTCCAGCTGGTTCTATACTGGGCAGATGGGGCCACCTGTAAACTGTACATGGAAGACTGATAGAATATTCTTCCTGCCCCGGCCGGTTTGGCTCATCGGTTAGAGCGTCGGCCTGCAGTCCCAAGAGACCCGGGTTCAGTTCCCGCTAAGGGCATGTACCTCGGTTGCAGTTTGTCCCTCGCCCTGGTCGGTTGTGGGGGTGGCAGCCACTCGATGTGTCCCTTTCATGTCGATGTTTCTCTCTCTTTCTCCCTCCTATTCTATCTGAACAAAAAAATGGAAAAAATGTCCTCGGGTGAGGATTAAAAAAAAAAAAACAGCATCAAACATCTCCCAAACAGTGCTCGCTTCAGCAACACTTATACTAAAATTAGGGGAAAAAAATCTCCCAAATACCCTTAACCCAGATGCTCCCATGTTAGCATTTGCCTTTCATTTACATTTGCAACTTCCTCGCAAATATTTCAGTGCGATTCTCTTCTGAACAATGCCATTCGCTTACATAACCACAGTACAGTGACCAGAGTCTGGAGTGTAACAGGTCACTCTGTTGTTTTTCTCTTGCTTAGTTACTCTCATCTCCCCCTCTAGAATGACTCTGATTTGCTGGCATTTATGCCTGAGGCTATATTTTGTACTCTAATTACTTGACAGAAAGAAAGAAAGAAAGAAAGAAAGAAAGAAAGAAAGAAAGAAAGAAAGAGAAGAGAGAGAGAGAGAGAGAGAGAGAAAGAGAGAGAGAGAGAGAAGAGAGAGAGAGAGAGAGAAGAGAGAGAGAGAGAGAAGGAAGGAAAAAGAAAGAAAGAAAGAGAGAGAGAGAGAGAAAAGAAAGAAGAAAGAAAGAAAGAAAGAAAGAAAGAAAGAAAGAGAGAGAGAGAGAAAGAAATACTTGGAAGAAAGGTTTGGGTTTAGATTCCAAGATCCCAGCCTATTTCTAACATTCCTAGATGGGGTTTGCTATTTCTTTTAAATAGCTTTATTGAGATATATTTCATATACCATACAATTTAGCCATTTTAAGTATATAATTAAGTGGTTTTTAGTATATTCACAGTTATGTGTGACCATCACCGAAGTCAATTTTATTTTATTTTTTTATTTTTGTTAATCCTCACCCGAGGATATTTTTTCACTGATTTATTTTTTTAGAAAGAGCAGAAGGGAGAGAGGGAAGGAGAAAGAGAGAAAGAAAAAACATCGATGTGTGAGAGACACATCAATTGGTTGCCTCTTGCACAAGCCCCAACCAGGGTGGGGATTGAACCTGCAACCCAAGAATGTGCCCTTGACTGGGAACTGAACCTAAGACCTTTCAGTGCTCGGGCCTGTCCTATAACCACTGAACCACACTGGCTACAGTGTCGATTTTAGAACATTGTCATCCTGGCTGGTTTGTTCAGTGGTTAGAGCATTGCCCTGCCAACCAACAAGTTGCAGGTTTGGTTCCGGTCAAGAGCACGTACCTCGGTTGTGGTTTGTCCCCAGCCCTGGTCGGGTCATGCGAGAGGCATGTGGCTCTGTCACATTGATGTTTCTCTCTGTCTCTCTGTCTCTCTCTTCCTCCCTCTCACCCTATCTGAAGATAAATGGGAAAATATCCTCGGGTGAGGAATAAAAAAATAAAAAAATAAAACATTGTCATCACCTCAAAAAGAAACCCATATCCTTTAGCTGTCACCCTTATTCCCCCACCCACTGACTTCCTAACCACTTCCTGTCTCTGTGGATGGCCTGTTCTGAACATTTCACGTAAATGAATCATACAGTGTGTGACCTTTTGTGTCTGGTTTCTTTCCCTTAGCATAATATTTTCTTTTTTTTTTTCCTCACCCGAGGACATTTTTCTGTCTTTTGTTCAGATAGAGTGGGAGGGAGAGAGAGGAAGAGAGAGAGAAGCATCGACATGAAAGGGACACATCGAGTGGCTTCCTCCCGCACGACCCAACCAGGGCCAGGGATGAACCGCAACCAAGGTACATGCCCTTAGCAGGAACCGAACCCGGGTCTCTCTGGACCACAGGCCGACGCTCCAACTGCTGAGCCAAACTGGCCAGGGCATCCCTTAGCATATTTTCAAGGTTCATCTACATTGTAGCATGAATGAGTGCTTCATTCCATTTCAGGGCCAAGTAATATTCCGTGGTATGGATCTACCACATTTGGTTTATCTATTTATCAGTTGATGGACATCTGGGTTGTTTGCACCCTTTGCTACTGGGGACCATGCTATTTACTTATTGTCACTTTGTGGTGTGTTCTGATACTGCTGGGACATGTTTTGGCCCGTCACTAAGTGTAAGACATGCCTTCTTTACTGAGATTCACCTGGAGTTTCTTTCATCTCCTGACCCCCGTGAGGCCCCTGTGTCACAGATGGGGATCCCGTGCATCGGTGGAGGACATTAAGGGTCAATGGGAGAGCTGGCCTTTGTTTTTAATCCTCACCCAAGGACATTTTTACATTTATTGTCAGATAAAGCGGGAGGGAGAGAGGGAGGAAGAGAGAGAGAGAAACATCGATGTGAGAGAGACGCATCGAGTGGTTGCCACCCACATGACCCGAACAGGGGCTGGGGACACACTGCAACCGAGGTACATGCCCTTAGTGGGAACCGAACCCGGCACTCTGGTCCGCAGGCCGACACTCTAACTGTTGAGCCAAACTGGCCAGGGCCTTTGTTTTTATTTCTGTCTGACTCCACTTAGCCATGGACCAAACAGGTCTTGAGTCCTACTATGTGCTGGGCACTGGGCGGATGCTGGAGCTCCAAGGTGGCCAGACGGGCATGGTCTCCGCTCCTCTGCATAACCACCCTCGCCGTCTCTGCCCTGCCGTTCTCACTGTTACACTGTCAGAGTCTGAGTTGATTTCTGGTAAAGTAGATGTACCCTTGTCACTGATGAGAGAACTGTCTCCTGGTAATATGGTGACGTCCCATGTCCCAGGCACCCTGCTATAGACTTCAGCTTTGTCCCTTGACAACTCAAAATAGCTCCCGAATCTGGTCACTTCTCTCCACACCCATCGCTGCCCTCACGTCCCGCTCTCGGGTCCCGCTCGGAGCACAGCTGTCGCCTCCTTCCTGCCACCACCGATGCTGGTCCACCTGTTTATTTCCCACACAGCAGCCAGCGGGATCCTGTTAACGCCTGTGTCATTCCCTGTGGCCACTGTCACAAATGACCACACACGCAGAGTGGCTTAAAATAACACGCATTTATTCCCTTAGAGATCGGGGTTCAGAAATCTGAAATCGGTCCCACCGGGCTAGAATCGAGAGTGGCGGGGCTGCTTCGTTCCAGGGGCTCTCGGGAGCGTCTGTCTCCTTCCTTTTCCGGATCCTAGGACCGCATGCCTTCCTTGGCTGGTAGCCTTCCTCCACCCTCAAAGCCAGCAACATAGCGTTTTTCTTCAGTGATCATATTTCCTTCTACTGCAGTCGAATATCCCTCTGCCTCCCTCTTATGAGGACCCTTGGGATTACATTGAGGGATCGCCTGGGCAATCTGGAATAATCTCTCCATCTCAGGATCCTTCATTCAATCATATCTGCAAGGCCCCTTTGGCCACGTGAGGTCACATATTTACAGGTCCCGGTGATTAGGATGTGGACATCCAGTTCAAGTCCTGTTCCTCCTCTGCTCGGAACACATCCGTGGCCCTCCAGTGCCCTCAGGACCAAGTCAACTGTCCTCAGTGCTGCCTGGAGGCCCTGCCACGCCCCCCAGCCCCTCCCTTCATGTGTACGCGCTTTGTCCCACCACTTGCATCAGCATATTTTGTAAGTGCTAGAGTGCAACACGTCTTTCTCACCTCAGGACCTTTGCCCGTGCGCCTCCCTCTGCCTGGGACATTCTTTCTCGGGCTCTTTTCAGCTCCTCCGAAAGCCCCGGCCTGACCATCATCATGATGGAGCCTCTGATTCCTTCCTGGTCACGTTTGTCCCTTAAGCACCTGTTCTCTGTCTCTCGACTGGGTGCTCTGTGAGGAGGTTGCACACTCTCCTAGGGCCGTGTGACGGAGTACCGTGAGCTGCGTGGATTAGATCCCAGGTGTCTGCTGTCACAGGTCTGGGGGCCAGAAGTCCGAGATCAAGGTGTCAGCAGGGTTGGGTCCTTCCGAGGGCTGAGGAAGGGTGTGTTTCAGCCTCCCTCTTTGGCTGGTAAATGCCCAGCTTCCTCCTGAGTCGTTTCACATCATCTTGCCTCTTTTTAAAAATTTTTTTCTTTATTGATTTTAGAAAGAGAGGAAGGAGAGGGAGAGAGAGATAGAAACATTAATGAGAGAGAACATCGATTGGCCGCCTCCTGATGCCCCCCACTGGGGATCAGGCTCACAACTTGGGCATGTGCCCTGACTGGGAATTGAACCGGTGACCTCCTGGTGCATGGGTCAATGCTCAACCACTGAGCCACACTGGTCAGGCTCATCTTGCCTCTGTGTCAAATTTTTTTTCTTCTTTTTTTTTTTAAAGGATATCAATCATACTGGATCTGCGTCCACCCTAATGACCTCATTTTAACTTGATCTCCTCTGTAAAATCCTTTTCTCCAAATAAGGTCACATTCTGAGGTCCCGGGGGTTAGGACTTCAACAGATGAATTTCAGGGCCCACAGTTCAACCATGACGGGTTGAATGCAGATGCTCTGGAACCCAGTGGCTGGTTCTAATCCTCACTCTGCCACTTCCTAGATGGTGACTTAGACAAGTCACTTCCCCTGTCTGGGCCTCAGTTTTTGCATACATAACACAGGATAACCACAGAAGCTCTGTTATAAGATTCTTGTGAAAAGTTAATACATTAATATGGTTAATGTTTTTAGAGCAGGGCCTGGCATATACTAAGTACTCAATACATGTTAGTTGTTCTTATGGTTATTGTTATTTGAAGCAGGTGCCTCCGTTGTAGTGTCACCTCTGCCAGGAAGCCCTCCCTGATTGCCCCACGCTCAATCAGGCTGCCCTCTGGGCTTCTGCAGAGCCCTCTGACTCAGGATAGGGATTTAGAAAGAAAGAACATTATATGAATTGGGGTCCCCCCCCCTTTTTCCCCTCATCCAGATGTACAGTTGGATCACCTGAGCCTCCTGAAGCAATTTGAACACCTGGATCCTCAGAATCAGCACACGTTTGAGGCCCGAGACCTGGAGCTGCTGATCCAGACGGTAGTGTGAGGGGGAAACTGAGGGCAGGGGACTGAGGGAGCTTTGCGGAGGGGGGAGGGGAGCAGAGCCCAGGATGCAAGCCCGCTCACCACCGCCTGGCGTTCTCCGAGGTCGGCAGCTCGAGAGGGGCTGGTGGGTCTGAGAACCCTTCCCAGAGTCTGCAGGAAGGCAGAGGTGGAGGCAGGATGGACTCAGCTCCACTAAGGCCTGGCTTCAATCCCTCCTCGGCTTTGTCTTTCCCATATGACTTGGGGTGGGGGCTGTTCCTTCTGTGTCCTTGTAGTAGGCAGCATAATGGCCCCTCACCTAAGATGTCCCACCCTACCCTGGCCAGTGTGGCTCAGGGGTTGGGTGTCATCCCACACACCAAAGGGTTGCCGGTTTGATTCCTGGTCAGGGCACATGCCCAGGTTGTGGGCTCAATCCCTGGTGGGGGAATGGAGGAGACAGCTGGTCGATGTTTCTTTCTCTCCCTCTCCCTCCCTCTCTCTTCAAAAAATCAATTTAAAAAATGATGTCCCAACTAATCCATGGAACCTGTGGCTGTGTGACCTTACAGGCAAAAGGGGGTTGCAGAGGTAATTAAGTTGAGGAGCTTGAGCTGGTGGGATGGCCCTGAGTCATCCAGGTGGGCCCCGGATCTCATCACAGTGGTCCTTGAAGGGAGATGTGACTACAGTACTTGGCTGCGTTGTGACCCCTGAAGCCAGCTGCTACCCTGCTGGCTTTGAAGATGGAGGAAGGAGCCTCAGCATGGACTCCGGCGGCACTAAAAGCTGGAAAAGGCAAAGAAACAGATTCTCCCCTAGAGTCTCTGGAGTGAGCACAGCCCACCTGACACCTTAATTTCAGTCCAGTAGAACGAATCGAAGACCTCTGGCCTCCATACTGCAAGAGGATAAGCATGTACTATTGTTTTAGGCCCACCGAGTCGATGATGATTTGTTAACAGCAACCGTGGGAACAAACAGCCCTCCTCGGAGAAACGGGATCACAGCCCTGCCTCTCCCAGCTCAATGCCCTTCTGTGGGGACAATCCATCCCTCAGCCTGGCCTGGGCCCGGCTTTTCTAGGCTACTGGAGCTCCATCTAGTGGCCATAAAGATAACAGCAGCAGCCATTTAAGTCCAGGCCTGTTCTTGGCTGTTTTGCCACTTATTTCTGGAACGTTCCAGAAAATGGGTTGTTTTGCCACTTATTTCCAGAACATTCCAGAAACTGTCCACTTTTCTCAGCCCCACTATCATTCTTCAAGGTCTCGATTCCCACCATCTACCTCTCACGCTTGACAGCAGGGTTTCTCAGCTCCGCGCTCTTGCCATCTGGGGCTGGATAACTCTTTGCCTGGGGGCTGCGTGTGCATTGTATGATGTTGAGCAGCATCCCCGGCCCATGTCCACTAGATGCCGGTAGACCTCCCTTAGTTGTGACAGCCAAAAATGTCTTTATACATTGACAGTTGTCCCCTGTGGGCCACAGTCGCCCCAGGATGAGAACCCCGGCTATACCGTCTATTCCCTGCACAACAGCTGTATTCGCTTCCTATCGCTTCTGTATAACAATCACAAACTTAGCCCTGGACGGTTTGGCTCAGCGGTTAGAGCATCAGACCGTGGACCAGAGAGTCCCGGTTCAGTTCCCGCTAAGGGCACGTACCTCAGTTGCAGTTTGTCCCCAGCCCTGGTTGGGGTCGTGCGGGTGGCAGCCAGTTGATGTGTCTCTCTCTTTTTTTTTTTTTCTTTTTTTTTTAATCCTCACCCGAGGATATTTTTCCATATTTTGTGCAGATAGAGTGGGAGGGAGAGAGAGAAAGAGAAACATCGACATGAAAGGGACACATCGAGTGGTTGCCACCCACACGACCCAACCAGGACCGGGGACAAACTGCAACCGAGGTACGTGCCCTTAGCGGGTACCAAACCCGGGTCTCTCTGGACCGCAGGCCGACGCTCCAACCACTGAGCCAAACCGGCCAGGGCGATGTGTCTCTCTTGCATCGATGTTTCTCTCTGTCTCTTTCTTCCTTTCTCCCTCCTGCTCTATCTGAAGATAAACGCCAAAAATTAATAAATAAAAACAATCACAAACTTAGTAGCTTAACACGAATTTATTATTCAGTGTAGGTCAGAAGTCACGAAAGGGGCTTATTGGGTGTGTTCGTTTCCTGAGGCTGTTGTAACAAACTGCTGCGGACTCGGCGGCTTACAACGGCAGATATGTACCGTCACAGTCCTGGGGGCCGGGAGTCCAAAACTGGTGTCACGGGGTCAAAACCAAGGTTTTGGCAGGGCTGTGCTCTCTTCAGAGGCTATCGGGAAAAACCTGCTCCTCGCCTCTTCCAGCTTCTGGAGGCCGCCAGCATTCCTTGGCTCATAGACACATCACTCCAGTCTCTGGATGTTTTCTGTAGCCTTAGAAAAACACCAATCGCTGGATTCAGGGCCTGCCCTAATCTAGTAGGGCCTCAACTAATTACATCTGCAAAGATGCTATTTTTAAATAAGATCATGTTCTGAGGTTCTGAGTGGGCATGGATTTTGGGGGGACACCATTGAACCTAGTGTAGTATTGTTACCTCTGTTTTTATAGAGGCAGAAATTGAGGCACAGAGAGGCGGAATAGCCTGCCCAAGATCACATGGTTAGTTCCTTTGTTCACACAGCAGAGCCTGGATTTGAATTCTAGGCAAAATAATTAGAGACCTCACGTTCTTTACCACCGAGCTGTGCTGCTTTTCATGTTAAATACACCTTACGTGTTTTTCTTATTACTTATTCCTCCAAGATCTTGACATTGTGGAGGACTTGGAAGAGTGTGTTCAATTGCTGTTGTGTAACTGTCCTAATCTCTTGTAAACAAAGAGACGAGGCTGTGTTATGGGGCAAGAGTAGGTCAGAGACTGAGTAGTGAGTTCAGGACCTGAGACCCAGGACAGGGTGGAGGTTGGGCCAGGTTCAGAGTCAAAGGCCTGGGACTTGGAGGTTGGAATTTGACGCTGGACATGGAGGTGAGAGGACAGTGACCATCTGCCTTTCCCCAGGCCACCCGGGACCTTGCCCAGTACGACGCAGCCCATCATGAAGAATTCAAACGCTACGAGATGCTCAAGGAGCACGAGAGACGCCGTTACCTGGAGTCACTGGGAGAGGAGCAGAGAAAGGAGGCAGAGAGGAAGCTGGAAGAGCAACAGCGACGGCACCGAGAGCACCCGAAAGTCAATGTGCCTGTAAGGACCCTCATTCATGCCCCCCTCCCCCACGCTCAATTCCCCAACTTCCACAAGGCAAGAATGTAGCTGAAAACGACAACTCCCAGCAGACCCTGAGGCAAAAGTGTCTTTTAATGTACCCATCTATGCCCTGGCCGGTTTGGCTCAGCGGTTAGAGCATCGGCCTGCAGTCCAGAGAGACCCGGGTTCGGTTCCCCCTAAGGGCAGGTACCTCGGTTGCAGTTTGTCCCTGGCCCTGGTTGGTTGTGCGGGTGGCGACCACTCGATGTGTCCCTTTCACATCGATGTTTCTCTCTCTCTCTGTTCCTCTCTCTCCCTCCCACTCTATCTGAACAAAGAATGGAAAAATGTCCTCGGGTGAGGATGATTAAAAAAAAAAAAAAAAAAAAATGTACCCATCTATGCCCAGGGGCTTCTGGGAGTTGTAGTTTTCTTATTTGAGGGATGGGGTTAGAAGGGGTTCTCTAGCTTCATCCCGTAGGACCTGAACTTCTTGCTCATGAGCCCCTGACTCTCCTCTCTACAGGGCAGCCAAGCCCAGTTGAAGGAAGTGTGGGAGGAGCTGGATGGATTGGACCCCAACAGGTTTAACCCCAAGACCTTCTTCATACTGCATGGTAAGGTGGGGAGGGGGTCCTAAGACCCAGGCTGAACTCTGAGGCTCTGACTTCCGGGGGCCTGAATGCTAAGAAGGGGTCTCCCCATCTCTGTGGAGCTTAGGCAGGCCAAACGGGTCTGAGCCCATCTCCCCTGGTGGTCTAGATTGCTAGGCTGTTCCATGGGAGAAGTAGGCCTCTTCTGGGGTACACCTCACCTCTGGGTTCTGAAAACTGGCCGGTATCTTATAACTGAGCAACCCAGGCCTTCCTAGGCCGGGCCTCCTCCCAGAAACTCTGGTTCCTGCCAGGAGCTCCGTTCCTGAGGGTGGGCTGCTCCCGAGGAAACAGGCCTGCAGGGAACCCCTCCTTCCTGGCTGTTCAGAGACGTATCCCCCTTCATCCTCTTCCTGTCTGGACACATAGTCCAGGCTTGCCCCCTGCCCCCAGGTGTGCCCAGGACCCCAACCCAGAAGCTGTAACCTGTCACCAGAACTTAGCAGGGCCTTGTTCATTCGTTCGGTAAATGTTAACTAAGCAACTTCTAAGGACCAAGCTTCAAGGAGACCCTGTGGCCACAGCTGTGAACAAACAAAGCCCCCCTCACAGAGCCAGTGACCCCACAAACAGGTTCATCTTCCTTTCAGGGAATCCACAAGACTAGCATGCAAGATACACTGGAAATTTTACATAAGCAGTTACACGGGTGCACCGTCGATGATATGATCCCCCCCAATTTCAGGGACGATGAAATATGGTGAGACATCTTAGAATCAGGGAAGTAGGTTCTATAGTTGAGTCTCAGGCAGTGACATGTACTGTGGAAATAAGGACCAGAGGATTAAGGGCCCAGAGTGACAGTTTTTGGTGGCCTGGCCGGGAAAGGTTTTGCTAGACCATCATTGTCTAATAGAACTCTCCACAATGTTCTGGGTTCAAATGTTCTATGTGTAGCAGCCACCAGCCTCGGGTGACGTGCAGCGCTTGGAATGCGGCCAGACTAAGGAACTGAATCTTTCTTTAGTTTTGGTCAATTTTTTAAGACTTGTGATTCTGGTCAAATACATATGATGTCACATTTCCCATCTCAGCCGTCTTTAAGTGTCCAGTTCAGCTCAGTAAGTCCACTCCCACTGTGTGTGACCGGTCTCCAGATCTCTTTTCCTTCCTGTGATACTGAAACTCTTTATTTTTTATTTTAATTTTTTTTCTGTATTGATCTTTAGAGAGAGAGGAAGGGAGAGGGGGAGAGAGATAGAAACATCGATGAGAGAGAACATCAACTGGCTACCTCCTGCATGCCCCCCACTGGGGATCGGGCTCACAATCTGGGCATGTGTCCTGACCGGGAATCGAACCTGTGACCTCTTGGTGCATAGGTAGAAGCTCAACCACTGAGCCACACCGCCTGGGCTGAAACTCTTTATTAATTAGCAACCCTCCAGTACTCCTCCCCCAGCCCCAGGTAACCTCTGTTCTCGTTTCTGTCTATGAATCTGACTACTCTAGCTACCTCATAGAAGGAAAATCACATCGTATTTGTCCCTTTGTGGCACCGTGTCGAGGAAATGAATTTTCATTGGATTGTCATGATTTCAGTTCATTGGCCCCATGTGGCTAGTGACTGCTGTGTTGGACAGCACAGCTCTGGAGAGGTGCCGTTGAACAGAGACCTCAGTGAATGGGGGCTGCAGCTCGCAGAGATTCGGGAGGAAGCGCGTTCTAGGTGGAGGGAACAGTGAGCACGCGCAGGGAAGCGAGGACTTGGTCCAGCCAAGATCACAGCCAGGGTAAGGAGTTTGGACTTTATTCTGTCGTTGGGACACCACAAAAGGGCTTTGAGCATAGGACTGACACCCTCTGCCTTTGGGGTTGACAGACTCCAGCTGGGTGCTGTGTCAAGGACAGATTTGTAGGTGTGAGGGCCGGATCCAGGGGCCTTGTAAGAAATCACAAGATGCCCTGGCTGTTTTGCTCAGTGGTTAGAGCGTCAGCCTGTGGACCAATGAGTCTCGAGTTTGAGTCCGGTCAAGGGCAAGGAAGGAAGGAAGGGAGGGAGGGAGGGAGGGAGGGAGGGAGAGAGAGAAAGAAAAGAAAAGAGAGAGAGAGAAAGAAAGAAAGGAAGGAAGGAAGGAAGGAAGGAAGGAAGGAAGGAAGGAAGGAAGGAAGGAAGGAAGGAAGGAAGGAAGGAAAGGAAGGAAAGGAAGGAAGGAAAGGAAGGAAGGAAGGAAGGAAGGAAGGAAGGAAGGAAGGAAGGAAGGAAGGAAGGAAGGAAGGAAGGAAATCACAAGAGGCTGGTGTGGCTGGACCACCTGAAAGAAGGAAGAGTGGTCGGTTTCTGGATTCATCTCGAAGGTCTGGTGGGACTTGCTGATGGACCAGATGGATGTTATGAAGGAATACAAGGCTCAAGGGTGACTCCAAGGTATTTGGCCTGAGAAACTGGGAAAAGAGAGTGGAAAGAACAAGCATGTTTGGCAGGGCAGATTGGGAACTGGGTGTGCTTATCCCAGTAGAGACGTCTGGTAGACCCATGCGTGTGGGTGGAGAGTAAACAGCTGGCTGTTCAGGTGCGGAGGCAGCTTACGGATAGCATCGAAAGCTGAGGGGCTGGGGGAACCCATCCAAGGAAGTGCCGGCCAGTAGCTCTCTCTTTGTGCCCTGGCCAGTGTGGCTCAGTTGGCTGGGCATCATCCTGTGCACTGAGAGGTCGCCGGTTCGATTCCCAGTCAGGGCACATGCCCAGGTTGCAGGCTCGATCCCCCGCTGGGAGTGTGCGGGAGGCAGCCGCTCTGTGTCTCGCTCTCACATCGATGTTTCTCTCTTTCTTTCTTTCTCTTCCCCTCTCTCTAAAAATCAATAAAAAGAGCTTTTTAAGTAGCACTCTTTTTGTAATGATGGAAAATGTCCTGTGCCACCCGGCATGGCACCCAATGGCCACATTTGGCTAGTCAGCACTTGACTTGTAGCAAGTAAGACTGATAAACTGAATTTTTTTTTAAAGTTTTTAAAATTGAATTGAGAGAGAGAGAGAAACATCAGTTTGTTGTTCCGCTTATTTATTCATTCATGGGTTGACTGACCGGGGATTGAACCTGCAACCTTGGCGTATCAGAACAGCGTTCTCACCAACTGAGCTACCTGGCCAGGGTGATAAGCTTAATTTTTCATCTTATTTAATATTAATATTAATCAGTTTAAATTTGAACAGCCCATGCCCTGGCCGGTTTGGCTCAGCGGTTAGAGCATCAACCTGCGGTCCAGAGAGACCCGGGTTCGGTTCCCGCTAAGGGCACGTACCTCGGTTGCAGTTTGTCCCCGGCCCTGGTTGGGTCGTGTGGGTGGCAGCCACTCGATGTGTCCCTTCACGTCGATGTTTCTCTCTCTCCCTCTCTTCCTCGCTCTCCCTCCCACTCTATCTGAACAAAAAATAGAAAAATGTCCTCGGGTGAAGATTAAAAAAAAAAAAAATTTTGAACAGCCCGTATAGCTAGTGGCTACCATATTGGACAGATTTGAAGATTAAACAGAGAAGATGCCCCAGGCCTGAGCCCTGGGATAGACCAAGGGGTAGAGTCAGGAGGAAGGGGTCAAAGGAGAAAGAGGGGTAGCGGGAGAGGAGAGAATGATGTTCTGGAAACCACGGGCAGAACCAAGTTAAATGTAGGGTAAAGTTAACCATTGGTTTCGCAAGGCCGGGGGTCTGGCCACCGCAGCAGGGTCACGTGGGTGCTGAGCGGCGTGAGCAGAGGAGGTGGAGACTGAGCACAGCCCACGCGGCTGTGAGCGGGACTGGCCGGAGGAGGCTCCTGGCAACTGGAGTTGGCGCTGGCCTCGCTCTCTGGCAGGCAGAGGCCCCCGAGCCCCTGGCAAAGCGGTTGATCCCGTGCCTATATAACCAGGTGCTAGGGATCAAGTCATCCTGCATGACAGCGGCCCCAAGAATGGGCCCAGTGAAGCCCCACCTTCGTCTCCATTCTCGGGACCCTGGTTGCTAAGGGATGGACTGTCCTCGCAACGGGTCTGTGGGGCACTGAAGCTGGAGGCCACCATTCTACCATTGGAGACGTGTTACCTGTCCTCTGAAACAGACCCCACATCAGCCCAATTCCTCGTCCAGGTGGTCTCAGGGAGCTGACCGGCCCCGGCCTCGGTCCCCCAAGGTAACCTTGTTGTCTCTCCCTCAGATATCAACAGTGATGGGGTCCTGGACGAGCAGGAGCTCGAGGCCCTGTTCACCAAGGAGGTGGGTGTCCAGGAAGCCAAGACCACAGGGGATGCCCGCATCAGCCCCGTGGTCCTTCCTTAGGGCCCCCTCCATGTAAATTCAGGGAAAACTACAACTCCCAGCAGCCCCCGGGGGGGCGGGCAAAAAAAAAAGGCTGCCAGGACTAACGGGCGTCTGCTTGGGTGTGTAAGGAGGGGGGGGCTGGGAAAGTGGCTGCCCTGGACCTCTCGAGATGTCTCACCTCCCGCTTGGCCCTGCAGCTGGAGAAGGTGTATGACCCAAAGAACGAGGAGGACGACATGCGGGAGATGGAGGAGGAGCGGCTGCGCATGCGGGAGCATGTGATGAAGAACGTGAGGAGGGCCAGGCGAGGGGAGGTGGTGGAGGGAGGCCACCCCTCGTGCTTACCCTTGCCCGGCTCCCCAGGTGGACACAAACCAGGACCGCCTTGTGACCCTGGAGGAGTTCCTGGTCTCCACCCAGAGGAAGGAGTTTGGGGACACTGGGGAGGGCTGGGAGGTAAGGATGTGGGGAGTTATCGGATCCTGAGTGTGTCTCCGCCCTAAGCCTTCTTTCAGGGTTCCTGGCCACTCTTACTCACTGGGTCTCTGCCCACTGCCCTTCACCCGGGTCACTGTCCCCTTCGCCCTCTGGGTGTCTGTCCCTGCTGCATACACGCACACCGTGCCTGTTGTCCGCTCTCTGGGTCTTCATCCCCTCCCCGGCACCCACACCTGCACCCAGGGCCCTCTCCAGCAGGGTGGGCCCAGCCTGCTCACTCCTGTGCCCACCCTGCAGACCGTGGAGATGCATCCTGCCTACACGGAGGAGGAGCTGAGGCGATTCGAGGAGGAGCTGGCGGCCCGGGAGGCAGAGCTGAACGCCAAGGCCCAGCGCCTGAGCCAGGAGACCGAGGCTCTGGGGCGCTCGCAGGGCCGCCTGGAGGCCCAGAAGAGAGAGCTGCAGCAGGTGCCCTGGTGGCCCTTGTCCTTGTGTGTCAGGCTGGGAAGGCCTGTGCTAGTCACTAACAGATCCGCATGTGGCAGCTGCCATCCGAGTGAGGGCAGACGACGCCCTGACAGCCCCCCGGCTGCCATATTGGTTAAGGGCAGGGCCGTGAGGAGGAGAAGGGTCGATTCCAGCAAGAGGGCTTCCCTGTCCCAAGTTGCAACTCAAGCCGTGACAAGGGAGGGAGAGTTGGATCTTTAGTATTAAGTCCAAGTGTCAGTGAGGGAGAAGAACAGACCCATAGAGAAAAGACTAGGAGCACTTGGCAGGATGGGGGACTCAGCATCACACCCTCTTATTGCCTTGCAACCCCTGTGCCCCCCCAGGCCGTTCTGCAGATGGAACAGAGGAAGCAGCAGCAGCAAGGCCACAATGCCCCAGCGCCTGGCCCCGAGGGACAGCTCAAGTTCCAACCACACAACACAGGTGGTGGCCCCGCACCAGGGAGGAGGGAAGGACTGGGGCCCACTCCTGGGTCTGATGGAGGGGAGGCTGGGGGCCCGGACTCCGGGGTCTGAAGGAGGAGGGCTGGGGGCCCGGGCTCCTGGGTCCGAGGGAGGAGGGGCTGGGGGCCCGGGCTCCTGGGTCCGAGGGAGGAGGGCTGGGGGCCCGGGCTCCTGGGTCCGAGGGAAGAGGGCTGGGGGCCCGGGCTCCTGGGTCTGAGGGAGGAGGGGCTGGGGGCCCGGACTCCTGGGTCCGAGGGAGGAGGGGCTGGGGGCCCGGACTCCTGGGTCCGAGGGAGGAGGAGCTGGGGGCCCGGACTCCTGGGTCCGAGGGAGGAGGAGCTGGGGGCCTGGACTCCTGGGTCCGAGGGAGGAGAGCTGGGGGCCCGGGCTCCTGGGTCCGAGGGAGGAGGGCTGGGGGCCCGGGCTCCTGGGTCTGAGGGAGGAGGGCTGGGATGTCTAGTACTACCATTTTCTCCCTTCATTTCCAGATGATGCTCCTGTCCCAGCTCCAGCAGGTGACCACAAGGATGAGGCTGCTTCAGAAAAGAAGGTTCCTGAACATCCCCCCGAGCTGCCCCAGCTGGATTCCCAGCACCTGTGACCCTCCAGGACTGGCACTCTGGGTTCCTACCCGGCAGCCGTGGGACAATGGGGAAGAGTCACAGTCAGCCTCCTCTGAGGACGTCACGTGTGGCCTGCTAGGGGAAGCGGACAGAGTGACCCTTCCCACATTGCTGCCCAGGCCCCATATCTGCTGCTTCAGCTTCCACAGCCTCCCCGTCTGTGGTCCCTTCCCCGCGCCCTCCAGGGACCTGCCTGCTCGTGGTCAGTGGGGCACTCACAGGGTCAGCCAGCCTAGGGAAGCCTCCTCCCTCCTGAGGGGTGTGCTGTGTCCCCACCTTCCTAGGTGGCCTGGCTCCGCTGCCCGAGTTTGGGGCCACTCCAGCATCCTGCACCCCACAGCTGCTGGGATTCCGCCTGCTGCTCGGGGTCCCACTTCTGCTGGTTTATGAGGCTGGGGTGGTTTCCTGAGCCCTTTCTCTACCTTTTGTGGCACCAGCGACACCTCAAAGACTATCCACCCCATGGCTGGGTCAGGGGCAACAGAGTCCTCAGCAGAGCTGATCAACTCTGATACCTGGAGCCCCGGCTGTCCCTGACCGCTGGCTTTCAGCCACCTCAGCCTCCTCCCTGATGGCTTGGCCCCTGGCCCTTCCCCACACAGCCACAGAAGGGTCCCAGAGCTGACCCGCCCCAGGACCAGGTTCCAGCCCATCAGCCTCAGTGGGAGGCCCATGCCCTCCTGTCTAGCCTTATCTTAGACTGCTGTGTGTCCTGCTGTGTACTCCAGTTCCATCCAAATACACTTCCTGGAACAAATCCATGCGTCTGTGTCTTTGTGTATACTGTTCCCTCTGAAACCCCATCCCCACTTCACCTGCCTAAGTCCTTCTCATTCTTTTTTTTTATCCTCATCCAAGGACATTTTTGCATCTATCTTGAGATAGAGAGGGAGGAAGAGAGAGAAACATCGATGTGAGAGCGACACATTGAGTGGTTGCCACCCACATGACCCCAACCGGGGCCGGGGACAAACTGCAACTGAAGTACGTGCCCTAAGCAGGAAGCGAACCCAGGCCTCTCTGGTCCGCGGGCTGACGCTCCAACCACTGAGCCAAACCGGCCAAATCTCATTCTTTAAGATTCAGTTCAAACATTCCTGAGAGGCTGCCTCCTGACATCCTTCTGTTCTCTCCTGATGAGTCTACTGCCTGCCTGCATACACACACACACACACACACACACACACACATCTTCAGCAGGGTCCTTTCAGCCACAAGGACAGAAAACCCAAATCTAGGCTTAAACAATAGATGTGGATTAACCAAAACAAGAAGTCCCAAGGTAGGGTGGCTCCAAGGCCCTCGGGGAATCAGGTTCTCCCATCTAGCTCTGCAGTGGTAGGTGTGGGGATGTTGCAACCCTCTTGTCCCAAAGTGGCTGCAGCTGCTCCGAATGGCACCCCTGTCTTCACCGACTGCCGGTGAAGGAACTTAACAAAGGCTACATTATGAGTCACCCCCACCTGCCCATTCCCCTAGAGCTGGTATACCAACACAGCACCAGACATGGGGTAAGTCTGGTTTGGCATCCACAGAGGGGGAACGAGGCTCTGGGAGGCTCATTAACACAAATTCCCAAATCCTGGAGGGTCCTGGGTAGTCAGCTGTGCCATACTACACCCCCACACACACACTCTCACCCCCATTAGCTGAACTTTAATGACAATTATCTGTTTCTCTCGGAAAACTGGGAGCTGAGCTCAGTGATCTAATCTGGAAAATAGGCATAAAGTGGTAGTGGCCTTCCAGCATTTAAAAAATTTTTTTTAATTTCTTGATTGATTTTAGAGAGAGAGGGAGAGAGAGAGAGAAACATTGATGTGAGAGTGAAACACTTATTTCCTCCCAGTGAGACCCATTTTGGACTTATGATGTCCAGAAGTGTAAAAGAATATGTATTGTTTTAAGCCACAAAATTTGTGCTTATTTATTACAGCAGCTGCGGGAAACTAATACAGTCTTTCTCCTCTCTCTGGGTCTCTGTCCCTCCCACCTCCCTTCTCTGCGTCTTAATTCATTCTCTTCACTAAAACACTCTAAACTCTTACAGTTCTGGGGGTCAGAAGTATAAAATGGGTCTTAATGAAAATGGGTCTTAATGAAAATCAAGGTGTGTGGGGGGCTGTATTCTCTCTGAAGTTCTAGGGGAGCATCTGTTTCCTTGCTTTTCTGGCTTCTAGTGGCTGCCTGTATCCCTTGGCTCATGACCCCTCCCTCCAGCGTCAGTCACAACGTAGCACCCTCCAACCTCTCTCTTCCTTTCTTCCCTGGTCACATTTTCTCTGACTCTGACCCTCCTGTCTCCATTTTTTCTTTATTGATTTTAGAGAGAAAGGGAGAGGAAGAGAGAGATAAAAACATCAATGAGAGAGAACATCAATTGGCCGCCTCCTGCATGCCCCCCACTGGGGATTTGGCCCACAGCCTGGGCATGTGCCCTGACTGGGAATCGAACCAGCGACCTCTGGGTGCATGGGTCGACGCTCAACCACTGAGCCACACCGGCCGGGCCACACTGGCCTTTTCTTCAGCCCTTAGAACATACCTAGGTTTCCCCCATCTCTGAGCCTTTGCTCATGCTGTCCCCTCTGTCGCTATTCCCCTCGCCATCAACCCCGCTGGACCGATAGCTGCATGAGGACACAGAAAGCCTCTGTCTCATTTCTGTTATGTCCCAGGACCTGGCACAGGTTAGATGCTCAATAAATATTTGTATTTCATTGGGAGCAGTGTCTGGTGAATGACCCGGAAGCTCTCTTTCTGGCATTCCCGGCTGTGAGCTGTCTGGGACAGGGTCTTCACCTCTCACGTGATCTCAGCTTCCTCCACCGTCTCCGAATGGCATTGCCAGCAAGTCCTGAAAGGCGCTGCTGGCTCCCAAACTCACCAGGTGGGTATGCAAGCTCAGACTGGATTTGCCACACTTCCAACATCATTGTTTTGCTGGTCTCGAAAAGAGAGCCAGAGTTAGGAAGTGCCCTGGCCCGTGTGGCTCAGTTGGTTGAGTGTTGTCCTGTGAATCAGGAGGTTGCTGGTTCGATTCCCAGTTGGGGCATAAGCTTGGGTTTCGGGTTTGATCTCCAGCAGGGGGCGTGCAGGAGGCAGCTGATGCATGTTACCCTCTCACATTGATGTTTCTCTCTCCCTCTCTAAAAAAATCAATAAAAAAAAATTTTAAACAAACTGAGAGTTAGGAAGCGGGTGTCTTTCTTGGAGTAAAGGCCCATGGTGCAGCAAGCTGAGCCCCAGCCAAGCAGCCCTCGCCAGAGGACATCAAGGAGACGGTCTCTGACCCTCCGCCTCTAAACCCCACTTCACGGTGTGCCCTCTGTTAATTCTCTGCCTCTCACCCTGGTCCCACAAACACTGTCTTGTGCTTAATCCTTGGTCTGCCTCCCAGGGAAGGAAGGTGCTGACCCGTTGAGCAAGGGATTCCTGTCTCAGGCCAGTGATCTTCCCTTACTTAGTATGAACTCAATCAAACAGAGCAGACACAGTGCGTGGGGCCACACTGGTTAGGTATCAATCCCGACCCTCCCACTTGCTGACTGTGTGACTTTGGGCAAGATTCTTGACCTGTCTGTGCCTCAGTGTCTTCATCTGTAAAATGAGGCTAATAACACGACAGAGGGGGGCTGTGAAGATTATGTGGGTTAATATTCAGGAAGCCTTTAGAATAGAGGCAGGCATGGGTGACCCTGGAAAGAGCTTTGTGGAATAGAGTCACGGACACGGAAAGATGTAGAAAAGTAGAGAGAAATTGCAAACACTCTTCGGCACATTGCCCAGATCCTCCGAGCCTTAATATAGCGCCATGATTGTTTCCGATTGCTTTTCTTTTTTCTTTTTCAGTTGATTTGAGAGAGAGAGGAAGAAAGAGAGAGACAAATATTGATTTGTTTTTCCACTTATTTATGCACTGATTGATTGATTGATTCTCCACACACACACCCCTTTTTTTGGTTAATCCTCACCTGAGGATAATTTTTTAAAATATGTTTTTATTGATTTTTTTTAGAGAGAGAGGAGGGGGAGAGATAGAAACATCGATGTGAGTGAGAAACATTGATTGGCTACCTCCTGCACGCCCCTTACTGGAGTTGGAGCCCGCTGCCCAGGCATGTACCCCGACCAGGAATCGACCTGGGACCTCTCAGTCCATGGGAGGACACTCAATCCACTGGGCCACACCAGCTGGGCCTCACCAGCTGGGCCTGAGGATTTTTTTCCATTGAATTTTTGAGAGAGTGAAAGGGAGGGAGGGGGGAGAGAGAGAGAAAAAAAAACCATCAATGTGAGAGAGACACATCAAGTGGTTGCCTCCCATGTGCACCCTGACCAAGGCCAGGATTGAACCTGCAACCTACGTACATGCTCTTGACCAGGAATCAAACTTGCAACCGATGCTCAAACCACTGAGCCACAACAGACAACACCCTCCTCCCTTTTGAATCCTCACTGCAAGATATGTTCTTATAATTATTATTATTATTTTTTTTTTAGAAAGTAAGGGAGAGAGAGAGAGAAACATAGATATGAGAGAGAAACATCGATTGCTTGCCTCCTGGACATGCCCCAACAGGGAATTGAACCCACAACCTGGATATGGACCCTGACCAGCTACCTTTCAGTGTACAGGACAATGCTCCTAGCAACTGAGTCACACTAGCCAGAGCAGTCACGTGCCACCCCCACCCCCCCACTGAGATGTTAGAGTTAGTTTATTCATTTTCCTTGCTACGTGGTATCCTGCTGTTAGAACTTGCCACATGTATTTGCCACTGTTTTGTTCCTGGTGTCTGTTTCCAGTTTTGAGCTGTCACACCAAAACTGCAATAAATGTTCTTACACCTGTCTTCTCCTCCACAGTTTTGAGTTTCTACCCAGGGTAGAAATCGCTAGACCATGTCCTACCGTCATTTTCTACTTTACCGGATATGATCTCTCTGGGTACATGAACTCACTGCCAGCAATTTTAAAGTGTAAATTTTTATTCAAATGGATTAAGAGGTTGCAAAAAATAGAACAGATAGTTCTTTCGTACCTGACACCCAGCTTCCCCTCAGTGATATCTTAGGAACTATAGTACATACTTCTCAAAGCCAGGAATTGATATATTATTTAATCAGAGATCTGATTTTGATTTCATCAGCACTTGTAATTTCTAGGAAATTTTATCAGAAGTGAGGATTTGGGTATCCATCATCACAATCAGTACACAGAACTGTTCCATCCCACAAAGACACTCCCTTGTGTTCCCCCTAAATAATTTCACCTACCCCCAAACCCTACCCAGGGTGGTTGGTCTCTTCTCCAATACTATAACTTTTTCACGTCGAGAATGTTCTATAAATGGGAATCATACACCATGCAACCCTTTGAAATTGTGTGTGTGTGTGTGTGTGTGTGTGTGTGTGTGCACGCGCGCGTGCCATGGTCAGTTTGGCTTAGCAGTTAGAGCATTGGCCCGCCGACCAGCGAGGCCCAGGTTCGGTTCCCGCTAAGGGCACGTGCCTCGGCTGCAGTTTGTGTCTCTCTGACATCGATGTTTCGCTCTCTCTCTTCCTCTCTCCCTCCTGCTCTATCTGAAGATAAATGCAAAAAAAAAAAAAAAAGTGAAATTGGGTGTGTGTTATTTTCACTCTACATAATGCCCTTGAGATCCATTCTAGTTGTTCTTTGTATCAACTGCTCGTTCCTTCTTATTGCTAAGTGGTATTTCATTGTATCTATATACCAGTTTGTTTATCTAATGGCTGATTAAAGGAAATTTGCATTGATTTTGGATTTGAACTATAAATAAAGCTGCCATGAACATTTGTATACGGATTTTTGTGTAAAAGATAAATACCCAGAACATCTATTTTTTTAATTACTTTTAAAAATTTTCCTCCCCCCAGTAGTGATATAGTGATATTTTGTACTCAGTGCAATCCATATATATCCGAGGACTTTATTTATTTATTTATTTATTTATTTATTTATTTATTTATTTTGGCATTTATCTTCAGATAGAGAGGGGGAAGAGAGAGAGAAAAATTGATGTGACAGAGACAACATCGACTGGTTGCCACCCACACGACCCCAGCTGGGGCCAGGAACAAACTGCAACCGAGGTACGTGCCCTTAGCGGGAACCGAACCCGGACTCCCTGGTCCACAGGCCAAGGCTCTAACCACTGAGCAACCGGTCAGGGCTCCTTTAATATTTTTATTCAGCAGTTTTTGTGAGCTTGGAACCTTTGAGTCCCTAAGGGAAACTCAGGTCTTAATTAAATATCTACAAGGGAAGGGAAATGGACTAATTCACTGTGGGTGCAGTTGGCCTGCTGTTTGCCAATTCACTAAGAGAATAATCATTTGTTATATTTTACCGACTAGACCCCAGAGCTCAGTTAATCCTCTTAGCTCTCTATGGTAGGTGCTACTGTGACCTCTGTTTTCCAAAATAGAAAAGTGAGACTCAGAAAGGAAAACCCCTTGTGCAAAACAATACAGCCAAGAAGTGGCAGGGAGGGTTTTGGAACATACCAGCCTGGCTCGGGGGTTCTGCAGAAGCCCTACAGCCCAGTTTCCAAAACTGTGGTCTTTGAAGGCAGCCAATTTGCAGCTCTTCATATCTAGGCGGCGAGACCTCAAAAACATGACCAAGGCACCCTGGATCTGTCTCTCTGTACATGGTGAGCAATAGAAGCTAGAGAGCAGGTCCGTGTTGAGAAATTTGGAATGAGGAAAGTAAAGCTTGAAGCCGGGGCCCTGGGCCACAGCAGGTGTTTTATAAATATTAGTAATTATTATTATGTTTGCTATTACTATCCTCTGTTGCAGCACAATTCCTGAGGGTGCGCGACTTTCCCAGCAAAAGAGTAAAGGAGGAACGGGAACAAGCCCCAAGGATCAAAATTGACGAGAAAAGAAAAGCCCCGCTCCCTTTCTGTCAAGTGGATAGAAGTCTACAGGCGGTGAGGTGTTTCTGGTCCCACCCACAAGGCGGAGCCAACGGTAGGCTCTCCCAATGGAGACGCTAGAATTAAATAACCTCTTGCCATTGGGCGGGGCGCGCTAGCCTAGTAGCCAATGAAAAGCGGCGTAGGGGCAAAGGGGGCGTGGAGAAAGGGGTTTCGCCCCGGAGTGGGCGAGGCGTCAGGACTTAATTAATTCCCGCCGGGAGAAGGCAGCGGGTTTCGGGACCGCGGGCTTCGGCGATGGCGCTTCGCTGGGGCATCGTGTCAGCTGGCCTTATCTCCAGCGACTTCACGACGGTGCTGCGGACGCTGCCTCGCTCGGAGCACCAGGTCCGCCCTCGCTCCCGAGGCCTGGGGAAGAGCTGGCTGGGGGCCGGGACTCCTGGGTCCTGGAGGTGGAGGGAGTTAGGGTTCGGGACTTCTGAGTCCCCAAGGCAGTGAAACAGCTTCTAACCCCCTCCTCACGCCTTTTCCCACTTCTGTATTATAAACGCGAGTTCTGTGAGATGTGGGAGGGTCCTGATCGAGCTGCAGTGCAGAGAAGAAATGTAGCGAGTAAGGGGGGAAATAATGGCTTGGCCGGATCACTCTTTCCCAGGACCCAAGTGTCCAGCCCCGGTCACCTCCTCCCCTCCCCCGTCTTTGGGTGTGTAATTTCTGCTTACCCTGGAGCCTTCTCCATTCCCTCCCTCCCACCCACACGTCTTCCACGCGTGCCTCAGGTGGTGGCAGTAGCGGCCCGCGACCTGAGCCGGGCGAAGGAGTTTGCAAGGAAACACGACATCCCCAAGGCCTATGGGTCCTATGAGGAGCTGGCCAAGGACCCCAAAGTGGGTGAGTGACGAGCGCCCCAGGCGCCACCGGGTGCCGCCTCTAGGTGCGGATGCAAGACTCCGCGGGATGGGCCCGTCTCTCTGGGCTTCTGGGAGGACCTCAGGCTGGGAAGGACCTCAGGCTGGGAGACGGAGCCATAGGGATGGGTTTGGTCTGGGATTAGCCATCTAGTATGAAATTGTGTTTAGGAGCCAGGCCTCCGCGGTAAAAGCGGGTCTTGAGTTTCTTAGGGGAGCCGGTTCAGGCTTTAACCATGTCCTGTGGCCGTGACTTTGTGTCCCGGGACTGGTCTGGATCGAGAGGCAGGGCAATGTGGTTGGACAAGAGCCTGGCTCTGGAGTTGGGCTGCCTGAATTGGCGTTTTCCTCCTCTGCTTGCCTTTCTCAGTTTCCTTATTGTTTTAAATGGGCAAAATAATAGTAATTCCCGCCCTGGCTGGTTTGGCTCAGTGGTTAGAGCATCGGCCTGCGGTCCAGAGGACCCAGGTTCGGTTCCCGCTAAGGGTGCATACCTAGGCTGCAGTTTGTCCCCGGCCCTCCCTGGATGGGTCATGTGGGTGGCAGACACTCGATGTGTCCCTTTCACATCTCTCTCTCTCTCTCTCTCTCTCTCTCTCTCTCTCTCTCTCTCTCTCTCTCTCCCTGAACAAAAAATGGAAAAAAGTGTCCTTGGGGAAAAAAGTGTCCTCGGGTGAGGATTTAAAACAAAAAAAAAAATAGTATCTCCCTCTTGGTGTTGTGAGGATTGAGTGATTTAACGTAATTTCGAAGGGGTAGAAATGATCTGAGAAGAGAGTGGCTATAGGGAGTGGTCAGCTCCTTCCTTATGGAAGACTAGGGTTTGGCCTGTGAGGTAGGACTTGCTCCCAGGTTGGGGTGGGAGTGGGGAGACCCTGCTTCCTTGAATGCTGGAGGCATCTCTTGACCTCCATCCTCTCACCCTAGAGGTGGCCTACATTGGCACCCAGCACCCCCAGCACAAGGCCGCGGTGTTGCTATGCCTGGCAGCGGGCAAGGCCGTCCTGTGCGAGAAGCCGATGGGCGTGAATGCCGCAGAAGTGCGTGAAATGGTTGCCGAGGCCCGATCCCGAGGCCTCTTCCTCATGGAGGTGAGGGTGGAGGGACCCTTTCAACATCCAACCCGCGTTTTGTCCATTACTAACCGTGGTTGCCAGGGGACATTTCCGGAGGGACACATCGGAAGGGTTTGACAAGACTTAAGATGACCACAACATGAACCTGGGTAGGTGCGTTGGCCAGGATGTAGCTGAGCTATGGCGTGGAATCGACCGGCAACATCGTTCACGGGTGGGAGACATTGCTTTTGGCTCTTAACAAACACCACTGCCTGAAGGATCCTTTGTCAGACTCTCAGAAAAAGATGCCAGTAGTGAACGTGGGACAGAATGGCAATGGGCTCAGTTTGGGTGACTTTCCAGGGATAGAGGTCCAAGGACCAAGGAACACCCTACCAACCCTCAACCTCGAGCATTATTTGTTTTTGTCCTTATCAGACTTGGATTTCTATAGGGGACTTTGACATCTTGCAGACTCCAAGACTCCCAGTAATTAAAGTGGTTGCCAAAGGGCAATGAACAGTGCTCATTGCCAGAAGTTCAGATGGCCCCCATGTGGTCCCTAGAAGTATTTTCATGTTAAGGAGTGTTATGGTTTTTACACCTTGCTGTAGGTTCTGACAGTAGGAGCAATAGCTGCCTCTTACTTCCCACATCCTCTCTAGCTGCTTTTTGTGTTTTTTGTTTGTTTGTTTGTTTTTCCTTTATTGATTTTAGAGAGAGAGGAAGGGAGAGGGAGAGAGATAAAAACATCTATGAGAGAGAACATCGACTGGCCGCCTCCTGCATGCCTCCACTGGGGATTGGGCCCACAACCTGGGCATGTGTCCTGACTGGGAATTGAACTGGCGACCTCTTGGTGCATGGGTCAGTGCTCAACCACTGAGCCATACCGGCCTGGCTCTAGCTGTTATATGCCTAATCTAATATTGCTACGCCTCCTGGTCTGTTAAGTTCCTTATGCCCAAGAAGATAGTCAAGATTTATTATGGTTACTCAGTGTCTTCTGGGTCTCACTGAGCCTGTCAGTGCCAACATTCCATGAGTTTATTGCTTCCTCATTTTTTATTGGCACCTAATGTGTGCCACATCCAACCCTAGGAACTGGGGGCTCATAATGTGTAAGACACGGGCTCAGTTTTTGAGGAATTCAAGGTCTGCTATGGTCATGGGCATGGGCAATCCCAATGCTCAGTTGCATGGAATTTTATGGACATAGTACTGGGCAGTTGACAGAGTACAGAGGCCCCAGCCCAGTCTGGGGGATAGTCAAGGAGGTTTCCTGCAGATAGGGACTGACCTGAGCCTTAAAATGAAAGTAAATTGCACAGGTAAATAGGCCAGAGGGAGAAAGCAGAATTAAGACTTAAGACAAGAATGGGCCCTGCTTGGTGTTGCTAAGTGGTTAGCGCATCAGTCAGCCTGTACACCAAAGGGTCACAGATTTGATTCTTAGTCAAGGGCACACACCTGGGTTGCAGGTTCAATCCCCAGTCTGGAACAGGGAGTTGCGGGAGGCAACAAATTGATTGTCTCTCTCACATCAATGTTTCTCTCTATCTCTCTCTCTCCCACTCCGTCTGAAGATAAATGTAAAAATATCCTCGGGTGAGGATTTAAAAAAAAAAGAAAAAGAAAACAAGAATGGGCAGCTTTCATGTACAGTGTGAACTTGATCTTGGATAGGTCGATATCTGGCTTTAGAATCAGAGGCTAGACTCCAGTTTCCCAGTTCCCAGCTCTGGGTGACCTTGGGCAAGTAATTTGACTCAACTGAGCTTCAATTTTCTCATGTGGGAAATGAACATAATGATAGCTACCTGGCAGGGCTGCTAGGAGGATTCATCATGTAAAAGCTGTACACAGTACCTTGTCCATATTACATACCCAACAAATGGGAGCTGATAGTAGGTGATGGGGAACCACAGCAGGGGATTAGGCAGGGGTGAGACTGGATAAGTTCTAGGAGAAGCAAAGATCCCTCTGGGGCCATGTGGGGGATGGACTGGAGGGGAGAGGCTGGGAGTAATAGTTTGCTAGAGCTGCCATAACAAATACCACCACAGATAATGTGGTTCAACAACAGGGATTCATCTTCTCGTGCTTCTGAAGGCTAGAAGTGTGAGATCAAGGTGTCAGCAGGGTTGGTTTCTGCTGAGGCCTCTCTCCTTGGCTTGTAGACAGCCATCTTCTCCCTCTGTCTTCACATGGTGTTGCCTCTGTGCATGTGTCTGTCCCCGTCTCTTATAAGGACACTAGTCCTATTGGATGAGGGTCCGCCCTAGTGACCTCATTTTAACATAACTGTCTCTTTATAATCACCTCTTTAAAAACCCTATCACCACATAGAAGAAGGCAGAGAATTGGGCAGGAAAAGCTTGGGGACTGATGGGCTATGGAAGGAATGGGGAGGAGTCTAGTTTGGAGACTGGGCAACAGTGGTAGCCCCTCAAGACTGAGCCCCAAGGAGAACTGATTGGTTAACTCTTGACCCCTTTCTTTCCCTTCCCATCCTGCTTTCTTCCTCTGTGTTCTGCAGGCCATCTGGACCCGCTTCTTCCCTGCTGTAGAGGCTCTGAGGTCTACGCTGGCCCAGGGAACTCTGGGGGATCTTCGAGTGGCTCGGGCAGAATTTGGGAAAGACCTCACCCAAGTGCCGAGGGCCGTGGACTGGGCCCAGGCTGGTGGCGGCCTGCTGGACATTGGTATCTACTGCATCCAGTTCATCTCCATGGTCTTTGGTGGGCGGAAGCCAGAGAAGATTTCAGCCATGGGAAGGCGCCATGAAACAGGTATGGTCTATTCCGGACTACATGATGGTGATAAGAGGGATCCTCTTTTCCTGGGTGCGCTGACCTGGGACTAAGTCTCCTAGCTCGTGAAAGTCAGGCTGGACAACTGGAGAAACTTCCTGTAGGAAGTCAAATAGGATCCAAGTATGGGCAGGCTCTGTATTGGGACTTTGCTGTGTGATCTTAGCAAGGAACTCAACCTATCTGAGTCTTAATTAGTAACTGTTGGTAAAATGTCAATAATAGGATTATCATAAGAAATTAATGAAGTGCCCTGGCCAGTTTGGCTCAGCGGTTGGAGCGTCCGCCTGCGGTCTGGAGAGACCCGGGTTCGGTTCCCGCTAAGGGCACGTACTTCGGTTGCAGTTTGTCCCCGGCCCTGGTTGGTTGTGCGGGTGGCAGCCACTCGATGTGTCCCTTCACATCGATGTTTCTCTCTCTCTCTCCCTTCTTCTCTCTCCCTCCCACTCTATCTGTACAAAAAATGGAAAAATGTCCTCGGGTGAGGATAAAAAAAAAAAAAAAAGAAAGAAATTAATGAAGTGACTGTTGAGGCAAATTAAGCAGTTAATAAATATAAAGGGTTATTACTTTTTTGAAGTTGTCTCAGCCTTTGCTGCATAACAAACTACCCCAAACTTAATGACCTCAGATAATGATTATTTATTTATTTTATTGTATTTAAAAAAATTTTTTTTTGCCTTTATTTATTTTAGAGAGAGAGGAAGGGAGAGGGAGAGAGAGATGGAAACATCTATGGGAGAGAAATATCTATCAGCCACCTCCCGCATGCTCCCCACTGGGGAGAGAGCCCGCAACCCAGGCATGTGCCCTGACCTGGAATCGAACCTGCAACTTCTTGGTGCCTGGGATGACAGTCAACCAACTGAGCCACACTGGCCAGGGCTATTTAATTTTTAATTCATACTAATCTCACTCTTATTGTAATCTAAATAGACTAAGAGTATTATGCATTTTGTATCATTTAGTGTAATACTTGTAGCAACCCTATGAGGCAGGTTCTATTATTATCCTCATTGTAGAGACAAGAAAATGGATTCTTACATGCCTAGGCAACGAGTCTTTATAGAGGAAGAGACTACAGCTCAGAGAGGCAATGTCTCTTTAAATCTTTTCTAGCATTTATTTGTTTATTTATTTATTTGGTAACAGCTTACTGAACTAATTCACATACCATACAATTTATTCATTTAAAGTGAATAATTCCACCCTGGTCAGTTTTGCTCAGTGGTTAGAGTGTTGGCCTGTGGTCCAGAGAGACCTGGGTTCGGTTCCCGCTAAGGGCACGTACCTCGGTTGCAGTTTGTCCCTGGCCACTCAATGTGTCCCTTTCATGTCGATGTTTCTCTCTCTCTCTCTCCCTTCCACTCTATCTGAACAAAAAAGTGGAAAAATGTCCTCGGGTGAGGATAAAAAAATAAAATAAAGTGCATAATTCCATGGCCTTCGTGTATTCACTGAGTTATGCATTTATCATTGTAATCAATTTTAGAATATTTTCATTACTAGAAAACAAAAAGTACCCGATTCTCCCAAACCGCTGGCCCTAAGCAACCACTGATCTAATTTCTGGCTCTATGGGTTTGCCAAATAGTGAACGTTTCACACAAACGAAGTCTACGGTTTGTGGCCTTTTGTGTGTGGCTTCGCGCACTTAGTGTGAGTGTCCTCAGGGCTCCCCGTGGGGTGGCAGGTGCCCGTGCTTCACCGTTTTTCACTGCTGCGTGACAAACGAGCTCTCCTGCCCGAGGTTCCACAGGCAGGACCTGTGGCCAGGCTTGCCCCTGTCCCCTGCCTCTCCCCAGGTGTGGACGACACCGTCACCGTGCTACTCCAGTACCCAGGAGGGGTCCATGGCAGCTTCACCTGCAGCATCACTGCCCAGCTCTCCAATACGGCCTCTGTGAGCGGTACCCAGGGCATGGCCCAGGTGAGGCGCCACCAGCCAAGCTGGGATGGGCCCAAGTGTGCAGAACTGTGGCACTTAGCAACAGGAGGGTCGTGGTTGTTGGAGCTGGATATGGGCTGAATCAGACTCTTCCCACATCGTTGCTAAGGAATCTACCGTCAACCATCAGGCTATGGGAATTGTTCTTTTCATTTTACTTTTTTTTTTTTTTAATTTTTTATTCCTAGTGCATAGAAATAACTTTTATTTTATTTTATATTTTATTTTATTTTATTTTATTTTATTGCGTTTACCTTCAGATAGAGCAAGAGGAAGAGGGGTGGGGGAAGAGAGAGAGAGAGAAACGTCGATGAGAGAGACACATTGGCTGGTTGCCACCCACACGACCCCCACCAGGGCTGGGGACAAACTGCAACCAAGGCATGTGCCCTCAGTGGGAACTGAACCTGGGACTTTCTGGTTCGCGGCCCGACACTCTAACCACTGGGCAACCAGCCTGTTCTTATCAACCACGCTTAGAGGGCAGTGGTGACCCTTGGCACTGCTTCCAGGACGGGATCTAGGCGCTACCAATGAGTGGCTTCAGGGGGTTTCCTCTGGCCAAGTTGCTGGAAAGAAATCCTATTCTTAGCAGAAGAATTTGGACCTTGCCCTGGCTGCATCTCTGCATTTCCATTTTGGCCTAGAGTTGGGTATGGGAGTAATTTAGGCTTCCCAGGGCACTGGAGCTAAAAAAACAAACAAACAAAAAGGTTTCCTGCCCTGGCCGATTTTGCTCAGTGGTTAGAGCATTGGCCTGCAGTCCAGAGAGACCCGGGTTCGGTTCCCGCTAAGGGCACGTATCTCGGTTGCAGTTTGTCCTCGGCCCTGGTTGGGTTGTGCGGGTGGCAGCCACTCGATGTGTCCCTTTCACATTGATGTTTCTCTCTCTCTTTCCCTCCCACTCTATCTGAACAAAAAATGGAAAAATGTCCTCGGGTGAGGATAAAAAAAAATAATAATAAAGTAAAAAAAAAAGGTCTCCTAGTGGATAAGGTGCTGATTGTCCCAAAGGGGACATGGGAAGGTCAACTGTCTGTCCTCACTAGGCCTAAACATCCTGTTAGAAAGGGATTTGCCCCTGGGGTCACGAACAGACAGGCTTCTAGTGAGACAACCACGGCAGAGGAACCCCCAGCAATCAGAGTCGGGGGCTCCAAACCTCCCTAACAATGGATGGGGGCAGCCTGCCCTTCACCACCAGGTCAAAGAGGGAGGCCCCTGGGCATCACCAGGCAGTAGCCCTGTTGGAGAGGGCAGTAGGGCCACCTCTTATGTTCCCCCAGCTCCTCGACCCCTGCTGGTGTCCAACGGAACTGATGGTAAAGGGGGAGCATAAGGAGTTCCCGCTGCCTCCAGCCCCGAGCAAGGCCTTCAATTTTACAAACGGAGCAGGCATGAGTTACGAGGCCAGGCATGTCCGGGAGTGCCTGCAAAAGGGTAAGGATGTGGAGGGCAGTGGGGTAGAGGGGGTGGGAGCTGGCAGGGCAAGCCTGGCAAGGGAAGTGGGACCCTCCCCCTGCCCCCCAGCACTCAGGCAGCTGTTTAGAACTACATCTCCCAGGATGCCCTGGGACATTATTTGCTTGAACCATGTATTACTGTGCCTCATGGGACTCTGGGAACTGTAGTTCTTTTGGTCTGTGGGGGTGACTAGGAGGGGTTCTCTAACTGCACTCTCCCCCAGGCCTCAAGGAAAGTCCTGTGATTCCCCTGGCAGAGAGTGAGCTCCTGGCTGACATCCTGGAGGAGGTGAGGAAGGCCATTGGAGTCACCTTTCCCCAAGATAAACACTGATGTAAGCCCTAAATAAAGACATGGTTTCCACAGAGATATTGGTGGTGATGGTTTGGTGGGAGCTGGAGAAAGCCCGCTATCAAAGGGGTCACTAGAGAATAAACTTGGTGGAAGGAGGTAGGGATGGGGAGGAAGACGGGGTCAGGACCACATTTCTCACAAGCTCCTGGACCCTGTGGGCAGATCAATGGTTGGCCTGTGGAACCTTGGGCAGGGACTGGTATGTGGTAGGTGGTGCCCCTAACTGCACTCACCCCAGCCTCTCTGCCACTGTCTCCTCATCAGTAAAGGGGACAGATGGTACTAACCACCCCCTGGTGAGGATTAAAAGGGATGGTATATGAACAGCCTGTTGCACATAGTAGGTTTGCAACAAATGTTAGCTGAGCCTTTCACTTGGCAGTCAGACCTTTCTGTATCGGCCTCCAGAGCTCCAGGCCTCTGTTAAGATACAACGAGTCATTTCAACAGGAAAGAAGGGATTTGCCTCTACAAGTGGCCTTGTTAGCAAAGCCTGGGTCATATGCCCCTCTCTGTGTAACAGGGACAAGGTCATTTCCATCCAAATTACCAGTAGAGTGCTTGGTCAGCCAATTAGGGTGAACTCTGTGCTTTAGGCAAGATCTAACCTTCATATTTTCTTTAAAAAAAAAATTTTTTTTCTTTATTGATTTTAGAGAGAGAAAGGGAAAGGGAGAGTGAGAGATGGAAACATTGATGAGAGAGAACATCGATTGGCCGCCTCCTGCATGCCCCCCATTGGGGATTTGGCCCACAACCTGGGCATGTGCCCTGACCAGGAATCGAATCAGCAACCTCTTGGTGCATGGGTCGACGCTCAACCACTGAGCCACATCGGCCAGGCTCTTTCATATTTTCTATAGCAGTGAGTATAGGTTAGGTTATGCTGCAGTAAGAAACAACCCCCAAATCTCAGCATAACAAGATTTGTTTCTCACTCATGTTACATATTGACTAAGAGTTCTGATCGGTATATGTCTGGGTCCTGGGCTGACAGAACCACTGTAACCTGGAGACCTGCCAGTCACTCTGGCCAAGGAAAGAATGCCCTGGAAAGAATATCCTCAAAGCTCTCGTACCAACACTTAAATGCTCTGACACAGAAATGACATACATAACCTCTTACAATTTCTTGGCCGAAACTAGGCACATGACCTCAGTGAACCACAGAAGGTCCAAGAAATGCAATTTCTACCAGGTTCCAGAAGAGGAAGATGAATACATTGGGCTTATAACACTAATAACTCTCACTTTGGGCCCATAGTAATCTGGTAGAAAATTCAGGAAATTGAGAGACTAGACATCAATCAAATGAGTTTTTTATTGTTTGCTATTCTAAGTTCCCTAACACATCATTCAGCTATCACCACAGCAGTTTCAGCTCTCTGCTTGCTTGGTTTCAATCTTTTTTTTTTTTTTTTAATCTGCAACTGAGGATATTTTGTTTATCTTCAGATAGAATGGGGGGGAGGGGAGAAACATTGATGTGAGAGAGACACATCAATTGGTTGCCTCCCACATGACCCCAAGCAGGGCCAGGAACGAACCACAACTAAGGTACGTGCCCTTGACTGGAATCAAACCAGAGACTCATTGGTCCACGGGCCAACGCTCTAACCGCTGAGTCAAACCGGTCAGGGTGCTTTCAGTCTTTCCATTGTGTGGCAGAGATGGCTAGCTGCCTCCTAAGTAATCATTCACCTATGATAGGGAAGCTATATTGAACACATGGCTGCACAGCTAAAGACTACATCTCCCTGGCTCCCTTGCAACTAGTTTCTTGCCACGTGAATAGCTTCTGGCCAATGAGATGTGTGCAGCCTGTGAGTTATGGCCTTAAAAGGCAAGGAGGGTGGCCTCGCTTTCAACCTCTCCCTTCCTGCTACTGGAGTGGGGTGTGGTGTTGGGCGTGACATGACCATCTTACACTGTGAGATTGAAACCATGTATTGTGGATGATGGAGCCAAAAACTGGAAAGATATCACTATGGAGGGAGGAATGCCCCAAGATCTGCAGTCTGAACTGGCACACTGGAGACCCAGGAGAGTTGATGTTTAGTTCCAATCCAAGTCCGAAGGCCTGAGTACCAGGAGACCTGGTGGTATAATTCTTGTCTTAAAGCTGGCAATTCGATACCCAGAAAGAGCCAATGTTTCAGTTTGAGTTTGAAGGAAGAAAGCTGATGTCCTAGTTCTAAGGCTGCCAGGCAGAAAGAATTATTTCTCATTCAGAGTAGGGTCAGCAATTTGTTCTGTTCAGGCCTTCAACTGATTGGATGAGGCCCACCCACATTAGGGAGTGCAATCTGCTTTGTTCAGGCTACTGACTTAAATGTTAATCTGATCCAGAAACACCCAGAATAAGGCTAGACCAAATATCTGTGGTCCAGTCAAGTTGACACATAAAATTAACCATTGTAACTCCTGACACTGGAATGTTACTCACTGTGAATATCACTTGGGATTGAATGTTCTTGAACTGTTATATGAGAGGGAAATAAACTTCTGTGTTGTTTAAACCAGTTACATTAGTCTTTGCTAAAGCAACTGAATTGATGTGCCAGCTTGTATTTTTCAAGGATGTCTCCTGTCTCCACTCACTTCCCCCAGTGAGAGTGGAGTCTCGTTCCCTTTCCCTTGAAATTGAGTGGGCTCATGACTCACTTGTAGCCATTGGAACACAGTAGAAGTGATGCTGCATGACTTCTGAGGCTAAGTCAGGAAAGGTAGTGCAATTCCTTGTGAGCTGAAATAGTCTTGAACTTCAGCCATCATGCAAGGAGTTCAGTTTCCCTGAAGCCACCAAGCTGTGAGGAAGCCCAACGTATCCCACACAAAGAAACCACATGGAAAGCCGTGAGGTTCCATAAAAACAGATGTTTGATCATGTCCTGGTCAAACCCCAGCTAAGCCTTTCCCAATATAATAACCCACAGGCTTATGAAAGATAGTAAAATGATTATTGTTGTTTTAAACCATTAAGCTTTGGGCTGATTACTTACATGGTAATGGCTAACCAGAAAAACTGGTATCATAACTTTTGTTAACTGTTTGTTTTTTTTCATTGATATTTTAGAGAGAAAGGGAGAGATAGAAACATTGATGTGAGAGAAATATTGATCAGCTGCCTCCTGCACATCCCCTACTTGGGATCAAGCCCACAAACTGGGCATGTGCCGTGACTGGGAATCGAACCTGGACCTCACAGTCCATGGTTCAATGCTCAATCCACTGAGCCACACTGGCCAGGCTGGTATCATAACTTTTACTATGTGAGAGATTGATTCAGTTTTAAGATGTCTACGCAGAACTGGAACCCCCAAATCCTACCCATTGTACAACTTCGGCGAGTCCATCTCCCTCTCTGGGCTCTGACTTCCTCATCTGTACACAGGCTGTAATTATCCTAGGTGTGTTAGTTATCTCTTGCTGTGTCACAAATTGCTCCCAAACTTAGTACCTTACAACAACGGTAAGTTTTTATTATCTCACACCATTTCTGAAAGTGAAGGCAGAGCTGCAGTAATTTTTTATGACCTCGTCTTGGAAGTTACACCCTGTCATTTCCACAACACCCTGTTAATCACCCTGGTCAGTCCTCTTCAGTGTGGAAGGGATATGAATACCTGGAGGTGAGAATCACTGGGGCCCATGTTGGAGATTGTCTTCACAGTTTCAATACAGCAAACAATTTTGACTTCAGAATTATCTAAACAGTCTTCTCCCCTCTACTCGCCAGCTGTACCGTTTAGAGGTCTGTGGCTGGCTGCATTAAAAACCCTTTCTTCCTTCTGTTACTGAGGTAGAGGGTGTGCTAATTCCCTGGGTTCAAATAACAGCTACAGATAAAGCCAGCTTCAAAGTTACTAGGAAGCATAATTTCTCCCAAGGACATGCTTTCTTCCAGAGAAACTTTGTTCTCTAAAATGATGAAGTGTTGGAAATTCCATCAGTAAACATGAAACACCCCACTCTTGCCTGTGGGATGGAAGCCTATTGATACAAAGTGGCAGCCTTGATTTCCAACCCAGGTGCCAGCTTCAAAGGGATTCTGGACCCAACAATCCACATCTACATTCATCTGTGGTTTCCAAGGACCACGGAAGGATACAGGACCCTGGTTCTTCACAATCCACACCTGATGTTGACCCTGCTTCACTTTGAGCCTGTCATCTAGTTGTCACTTAAATTCCACCCTTCCTACAAATTCTGTAACAACTCTACCTTCTCCTTGTTCATCAAGATGCTCCATGGTTTCTGTTGCGTGGGCTCCGTTGTTGCAATGGATCCAATAAACTGGACTTTATCAGACTATGTTCCTGGTGATTTTAGGCTGATGGACTGGAACACATAATCTTTGATTGCCATGACTCCCAGCCATTTGAAACACAGATCCTTTCTCTCTCTCTCTCTCTCTCTCTCTCTCTCTCTGTCTCTCTCTCTCTCGGTATGTGCCCCTAGCCTCTAGTGGGAACTGAACCCCGGTAATCTCTGGTCCGCAGTCCGATGCTCCAACCGCTGAGCCAAACTGGCCAGGGCAGATCCTTTCTCTTATATGCACAAACCCTTCATCATCTGACCCCAGCCTATTTTTCTAATCTGAGTTCTTTATTCTTATTTCTTTTTAAAATGAGATATAATAATTTCAATACAGGAAAGTGCACATTTTATGGGTACAGTTCAAAGAATTGTTAAATATGTGTGTGAGTAAGCAATCACCACCCAGATCAAGACAATGCACATTTCAGGCACCCCTGGGAGCCTCTCGGGGCCCCACCCTGTCCATACCCTGCCAACCTATTACGAGAGATTAGTTTGGCCACTTTCCAACTTCATTTTTTTTTTTTCAAATATGTTTTTTTTATTGATTTCTTAAAGAGAGAGGAAGGGAGAGAGAGAGAGAAACATCGATGTGAGAGAGAAACTTCAATCAGCTGCCTCCTGCACAAAGGGATGGACTGTGCAACCTGGGCCTGGGCCCTGACCAGACTCGAACCGGGACCTCTCAGTCCATGGGACAACGCTCAATCCACCAAGAGACGCCGGCGGGGCTTCAGGTTTCTTTACTTTCACACGAACACCCATACACACTCCTAGTCTTTAGCCATCGGAGACGTCCTGCCACGGTGAATGCTATTTTTGGCCTCTGCTGTTCTCTCCGCTGTGCGTCCAAAGTTTCTGCGGCCCGGGAGAGCTCAGGTCCCACCCCCACGCTTCTAAAAAGACTCCAATGGATGAATGAACGACGAACGAATGAACGAAGAACGAGTGAACGAACGAATGAGCGAACGAATAAGTGAAAGCTAGAGCTGCGATTGGCTGGGTGGCGGGGGCGTGGCGCCAGGGCCGGGTCCTAAAAGGCGGCGCCGATTGGCCAGCCACGTGACCGGGGAGACAGGTGCGGCGAGGACGGCGGGCGGCACTGCGGGGCACAGGCCCTCTGCGGCCATTTTGCGGGGCGGTCTCGTGAGTCGACGCACGCTCGGCGGGATGCTCACGTGACCGGGGGCGTGCTGCAGCCGCCGGGGCAGACCCGGCGAGAGGCGGCGGCGGGAGCGGCGGTGATGGACGGGTCCGGCGAGCAACCCAAAGACGCGGGTGAGGCGGGAGGCAGACGGGCGGGAGGAGGGCGAGCCCCTCGCCGGCCAGCCCCGCGATCGCGCCTGCCGGTCTCGGGGCGTGCGATCCTCACGCACTCCGGGTCAGAAACTCCCGGATCGGGTGCTGCCAGCCTCCAGCGCCCTCCTTCCCCGAGGTTCCCTGGCTCTCTGGCCTCCGCGCCCCGGTCCCTACCTGCCTGGCGCTCTGGGACCCTCGGAAAGATAGAGACCCCAGAATTTAAGCCCCCGGGCAAGCCCGGGCTTGTCGTCGGCATCACTTCCTGGTGGGAGGGGCGGGTCTCCCCTCTGTCCCCTCAGGCCAGGATGCTTGAAGTGCTCCCTAAGTCTCCCTCCTTTCCAGGAAGAATGTAGGACACAGGCCCCAGATCCCTCTTTCTCCACCAGGGACTCGGTTGTCCGGATCCCCAGTCACTTCGTCTACCAGGGACCCTGAAATCTGGGACCCCCTAGCATTGTCCTCCATCTGGGCTCATGAACCACCCCAGTTCTCCTAGGACCCATGGGTCTAGGCACCTCTTCCCTCCTTTCTCCTCTAGGGCCCACCAGCTCTGAGCAGATCATGAAGACAGGGGCCCTTTTACTTCAGGGGTGAGTGTGAGGTCTGATTATTGTGGAGCAGATTTGTAGAATGACCCCTCAATTCTGATTCTGCATGCCCCCTCCATTCCCACTCTAGCTTCATCCAGGATCAAGCAGCGCGAATTGAGGGAGACACGCCCCAGCTGCCCCTGGGGCCCAGGGTGCCCCAGGATGCATCCACCAAGAAGCTGAGCGAGTGTCTCAAGCGCATTGGAGATGAACTGGACAGTAACATCGAGCTGCAGAGGTGTGGTCCTCTGGGACCCAGGAGTCCCAGCTCCCAACCCCCTCTTCCCTTAGGAGCACTGGGTCCCAGTCCACAGCCCCCATTTCCCTCACACCCAGGGGTCCAGGGCCCCACCACTCAACTCAGCACTCTGACTCCCAGTCCTCCCCTCTCACAGGATCTTGAAACCCTCCTTCAGGGAGTCATTTTCCCTACTTTCCTAAATGTCCGTCTTGTCCCTTTCCCTTACGTTGGCCTCTTGCTTTTCATTTCGGCATGGCTTGGGGCTCAGTTTTCTTATCTTTGGTATGGAGAGGATGCCACAGTCTCCATGCTCTGCCTGATCTTCCCTCCCCGGCACTGGCTTCCCTCTTTCCTACAGGATGATCGCAGCTGTGGACACAGACTCCCCCCGCGAGGTCTTTTTCCGAGTGGCGTCCGAAATGTTTTCTGATGGCAACTTCAACTGGGGCCGGGTTGTCGCCCTCTTCTATTTTGCCAGCAAACTGGTGCTCAAGGTGGGTGGCTATAGGGCCGTGAGCCCAGGGAGGCTCCCCTCAAATCTATGGGGACCTGGGAGTTGTGATGTCAAGCCCTGTGGCAGCCCAGAGGGACCAGAAAGAGATGACTATGAGCCAGTTGTCTGCTCTTTCGTTCATTTATTCATTCAACAGACATTTATTGGGCCTACTATGTGCCCGGCCTGTACTCTGCACCCCGGACGCAGCACTGAACAAAGCAGGCTAGGTTCCTGCCTCATGGAGCTCACATCGAACGACGAGTGCTGAGAGAACTAAGCTAGGGTGATGGGATTGTACAAAGTGATCAGGAAAGACTTCTAAGAGGAGATGACATGAAAGCCAGAGTTGGAATGACAAGAAAGATGCAGTGATATATAAAGATTGGGAAAAAGGCATCTGGAGAGGGCACAGCAAGTGCAAAGGCCCTGAGGTAAGGCCAAGCCTGATGGGTTGAGGGCAATGAGGAGGCCTTTGTAGTTAGAACAGAGTGAGGAGGGGGAAAGGGTAGGAGATGAGGGCAGATTTCAAGGGGTGTTTTAGGCCACTGTAAAGACTTTAGCTGTACTCTGAGTGAGATGGAGTGATTGGCTGGTTTTATCTTATTATATTATTATTTTAAATATGTTTTTATTGATTTTAGAAGAGAGGAAGGGAGAGGGGGAGAGAGAGAGAAACATCGATCAGCTGCCTCCTGAACGCACCTGATGGGGGAGAGCCCGAAGCCTGGGCATGTGCCCTGACCGGGAATCGAACCCGCGACCTTTCGGTGCACAGGAGGACACTCAACCAACTGAGCTACACCAGCCAGGGCAATTAAAACAGGAGAGTGAGGTGACCTGATTTATAAATTTAAAATATTAATTGTAAAATCTAGGTTGAGGGTGTATGGGTGTTCTCTGTGAAATTCTTTTAACATTTCTCTGAAGATTATCACGATAAAATATTAGGGGAGGGGAAGCCCAACAAACTTGTTCTGGCCATCGTGGGTGGATAAAGGGATTCTGGGGCACAGGGCAAAAGCTGGGAAGCTGGTGAGGGGGCGCCTATAATAGTCCCGCAAATGATGCCTGACCTTGACTCAAGTGGTAGCACTGGAGGTGGGGAGATAGACTTCTTGCTGTGTTTGTGAGATTGAGCCAATGGAGCTGAATGTTGGAGGTGAGGGGGACAGCAGGCATGGAGGTGGTGGGGCTACACACGGAGCTGGGGACAACAGGAGGGGAGAAGCAGCAGCCAGATAAAGAGTGGAAAGGGGAAGTTCAGGGGAACGGAGAGCAAGTCATGGCTGTGGAGAGTGTCGAGTCATACCTGGTCTGAAGGTCAGAAGAGCCCTCTCTGGGGAAGTGACCTGTGCTTTGAGGGATGAGTGAACATTCCTTTGGTGGAGGACCATTCAGGCACAAGAATCAGCACGTGCAAGGGTCCTAAGGGCAGGGAAGGGCTTGGTGGGAACGAAGATAGGAAAGAAGGTCAGTGATCCACAGAAAAAAAGCCATACATTGGATTGCTGTTAAGTCAAAGCCTTCACACAGGGCCTTGTGGGCCGCACTGTGCCTTTTGTGTTATCCCAAGGGTACTGGGGAGCCATGGAAAGTTTGTGAGCAGGGCAGTTGACAGTGACAAGGTCCAGTTTACAGTGTATGAAGCTCATTCTGAGTGGAAAAGAGACTCCAGGAGTGCAGGAAGGAAGGCAAAGAGTTGAGAAAGGAGGCTTGAGGCCACTATCTCAAGGCACTGAGGACAAGCCCCCGTTCCTGAGGCCCACCCCACTCCCTGCAGGCCCTGTGCACCAAAGTGCCTGAGCTGATCAGGACCATCATGGGCTGGACACTGGACTTCCTTCGAGAGCGGCTGCTGGGCTGGATCCAGGACCAGGGTGGTTGGGTGAGGCCCCTAACTACCCCACTCCTTCCTGAGCCCCCCACAGTGGTGTCCCCCCACTCCCCCTTTTCAGACCATCAGATGTGGTCTGTAATGGGTTTCTTCATGTGTCTGATCAACACTTGATTCATCTGGTAGCTGTTGACCTTTGTGTGACCCCTGACTCCCAGTGACCCCTGACCTGATTAATATATTCTACCCTCCCTGGTGCCTCCACTTCCTCTAGAATCCTCAAGTTCTTTGATAACCCTTGATCCCAGCTCTTTTTTTTTTTTTTTTTTTTTTTATCCTCACCCGAGGACACTTTTCGATATTTTGTTCAGATAGAGTGGGAGGGGGAGAGAGAGAGAGAGAGAGAGAGAAACATCAACGTGAAAGGGACACATCAAGTGGCTGCCTCCGCACAATCCCAACCGGGGCTGGGGACAAACTGCAACCGAGGTATGTGCCCTTAGTGGGAATCGAACCCGGGTCTTTCCAGACCGCAGGCCAACGCTCTAACCGCTGAGCCAAACTGGCCAGGGCTGACCCCAACTTTTTAGTAGCTATTAGTCATAGGCCCTTGTCCCTGCTCCTGCCCTCTGACCTCTTCCTGATTTCTTCTGTATTGGCCCATGGCTGAATCGCTTAAGTGACTGATGTCCCTGTCCCCAGGATGGCCTCCTCTCCTACTTTGGAACACCCACGTGGCAGACAGTGACCATCTTCGTGGCTGGAGTGCTCACTGCCTCACTCACCATCTGGAAGACGATGGGCTGAGGCCACCAGCTGCCTTGAACTGTGTCTTTTCTGCATAAATTATGGCATTTTTCTGGGAGGGGTGGGAACTGGGGGCCAGGGGCCTTTTTCTTACTTTTGTAATTATTGGGGGTGGGGTGGGGTGGGGAGGAGTGGTTTCGGGGGGGGCAATAAACCTCTTTTGGGCCACACTTCCGAGTCTGAGTTACTGGGCCCCGTCCCTGCTGTTGCAAGAAACCAGGCCTCCGGTGCTGACACATATTCTTCTGAGGGTGTTGGTTGCCCTCTGTGGTTAGTGATGAGTTGGGTCCTGACCCTGCCCTCCAGGACCCTGCAGTCCTGAGGAGAATAGATGTGACTTGAGATCACCTGTCACAACTTAGGGTGTGGACCACGGCAGAAGAGCCCAGGGTGAAAAAGGATGGGGCAGAAAACAGGGTGGCAGGGTACAGAACAGGCCTCCCCGCCTGGAAGCTTCCACCATATGGCAAGTAGCACACTGACTGATGTGGAGCATGGGGGAGGAGAGGGGAGACACGCTGATGGGACCTTTGGAAAGTCTCTGGGAGCAGGGCAGGGCTCTGGAGCCCTCTGGGGAAGCTACTGGAGGAAGGAAAGCCGAGAGGAGGCTAGGACCAGAGGGTCCAAGGGAGAAGACCAGGCCCAAAACTGTGTTCCTTGCCGCTGCTGGAGACTGGCAGGCTGGTAGGGGAGCGGCTGGAGGAGGAGGAGCTCTGGGGTTTGGCCTAGTAACTGGGTGGGGCCCTCCTAGTGCAGAGCAGGCCCCAGGGTAGATGGGCTCCTTAAGGCCTAGTAGATTTAGGCACAAAGGAAACGGAGAAGGTTAGAGAGAGTGCGATCACTCAGTCTGTTGTCCCTTTCTACATCTCTGCCTCCAGGTATCTGTCCCCCTCTGTCTCTCTGTCTCCTTTCTGTCTTTGTTCCTCTCTGCCTCTGTATCCATCTCTCTGGGTCTGTGTTCCTCTCTGTGGGTCTTTTGTCTTCCACTATACCTCAGGATCTCCCCCCAACCCCAAAATGTCTGTCTGTCTTTCAGATCCTGTTTGTCTCACCCCTTCCTCTCCTATCTGTGAACCAGCCTGAGGCTAAAGGTCTTTAGGCTGAGGTATGAAATCTGGTGAATGTGTAACTCAGACCCCATTGTGGCAGTGTGCCTGGAGCAACTGCTCCTCCCCCAGGGACTATGTCCAGAGACACCGAGATGTCAGCCAGATAAGACAGCAGTGAGGGGAGACTGAGTCACCCACCCAGAGAGGGAGCAAAATGGCCACAGGCAGCAGCCCAAGGAAAACATCAAAGGAATAAGAAGACTGTAAGACTTGGAGACAAAGAAGCTTCCAGGTGGCACTTTGGGGAAGGGGGCCAGACTTGAGTCAGAGCTAGTCAGGCCTAGTTCCCAGGGGCCCAGCCCCAGGGCAGCCCGCCTACCGAGAGATGAGGTCAGCTAGTAGCCCCACCCCCCCTTCTGCAGAGCCCCTTCCTGAGCTGAGTTCAGCATGACTCAGCACTGCTGCTCTCCTGGCCACTGGCCCAGACACCCCTGGAGGACCCCAGACACCAACCTGGCCCTGCATCTCCCTAGTCACAGGGCACCCTGTCTGGGCTGCTTGGTGTGGCTCCACTGCGGAGCGCCCTGACCCTTCAACCTGCCTGCAGCCTCCATTAGGGCACTTAAACCTCAAGTTCCTTTCCTTTCCTTTCCCACCACAACAAGGTTCTCCTTGAAGGCTGAGTACTCATTTGAGCCAGCTCCACCTCCCAGACACCAGCCTGGACCTGGCACAGTTTAAAAACGTACTTTGGCCGAAGGCAGACTTCCCATCCACAGGTCCCCGGAACCCAGGGTTTCTCTCTGTGACTTAGGAGCATGGGTCAGGCAAGGCAGGGACAACTTCAGATAGACTGCTTCAGAGCCAGAGAGAATTCCCAGCGTCTGCGGCTACCTTCAAAACACTCTCCAGGAAATGCAGCCTCAGAGAGGCCTCAAAGCTCATGTGACATTTCACCCCACCCCATCTCAACTCCCAGAAAAACAATGCACCCCTGAAACAGCCCCAAGGTATTCCAAGCGTCCCAGACTCACTCTCAAGTGCTCTCCTAGACCCCCTACCTCTGAAAAAAGCCCCAACCTACTAGGCTTCCAAAAACGCTCCTTCTCCCCCACTCCTGGGGTGAACCCCAAGGCTCTAGAACAACTAACTGCCCTTTTAATCTTGCAGATCATCTCAGGAGTCTATAGACTTTCCCCAGGAAGTGTCCAATAAAATAAGGACTTCCATTGTGAACATTAAGGTTGAACAAAACAAAACAACAAAAACGTAGCCCCACCCCTGAGTGAACCCCAGGGCTCCCCTCCAACCCATCTTCTAGAGAGGTCCCAAGTTCCAGAAATTCCATCTGTCTTCCAAACTTCCCAATGATCTGGGGACCCCTCAGTTCCCAAAACCAACCCCAGTAATCTGGAGGCCTCTGCACCTCTGAGGAACCCCCAAGGCTCCAGAAAAGTCCATGCTCTCGAAGAGAACCCCAGAATGCAACCTACTTTCCTGAGACACTCCCAGGACCACAGGTTTATTATTTTCCAGGGGCCCCAGTGTCCCCACTAATCTTCCACCTACCAGAGACCTCCATAATCCCTTCAATACCCCAAATCAGCCCCAGTCCCCTGCACTCCCTTTCCCTCCCCTCTCCCTCCCCTCAATTCCCCATTTCACAATTGCCTGAAGCTCCAGGCGCGTGACTTCTCCACCTCCCAGGCGGGGTCTGGATTCTGATCTGCTCTGGATTGGTCACTCGCGCTCCAGGCCCTGCCTATCACCACTGTGGATTGGCCAATTGCTCTCACCGAACGCCCCACCTCCAGGGGCCCCGCGCTATAAAAGCTGCTGCCCGGCCATCGCCTTGCGCAGTGCCCTCGGTGTCCCCCGGATCTGTCTCTTGCTTCAACAGTGTTTGGACGGAACAGACCCAGGGACACCCCCTCTTCCAGCCTCTAACCACCTTCCAACAACCTCTTCTTCAAGCACCAACTTCGGAACCGCCTCAGCCTCCGAGACCAGCCCACACCGTTGTCTGACCTTAACGCCTTACTGCGGAACCACCATGAGCTCCCAAATCCGTCAGAACTATTCCACCGAGGTGGAGGCTGCGGTCAACCGCCTGGCCAACCTGCATCTGCGGGCCTCCTACACCTACCTCTCTCTGGTAAGGCTCCCCGGCCCCCCCGGGCCCGTTTCCCCCAGTTGCGCACCTCTGGCCTGCGGGCGCGCTGGCCCTTTGTTCTGCTGCGTAGTCGGAGGGCGGAGCCTGCGCGCCTGGCCTACGTCCCGCTAACCCCGTTCCCGCCATCTCTTCCCGCAGGGCTTCTATTTCGACCGGGACGATGTGGCCCTGGAGGGCGTGAGCCACTTCTTCCGCGAGCTGGCGGAGAAGAAGCGCGAGGGCGCTGAGCATCTCTTAAAGCTGCAAAACCAGCGCGGTGGCCGCGTTCTCTTCCAGGATGTGGTGGTAAGGAGTGTGAGGGCCTGTGGACTACGTCTCCCAGCAGCCCCTGCGCCGGGCCGCCTGGATGCCTAGTGCTTTAGGCACCTCCAGGGATTTGGGGGAGATTTCAGACCCGGTGGGTACTTAAGTTGTGGTCAGAAATGCAGGCGCGGCCAGTTCCGAGACCGCAGAATGGTCTGGGACGTGTAGTCTTAGGAGACTTGGAATGCTAGCGGCTCTTAGACGAGGCCCTTTACCCCTGCAACTGGTGGAGAGGGTAGTTTTTAGTTCTCTGTGGGTTATGTGGCCAGTTCTGAGCCGTCTCTGTCTTATGTGTAGAAGCCTTCCCATGATGAATGGGGCAAAACTCAGGACGCCATGGAAGCCGCTTTGGCCTTGGAGAAGAACCTGAACCAAGCCCTTTTGGATCTGCATGCCCTGGGTTCTACTCGTACAGACCCTCATGTAAGTATCCCCTTTATCCATGTCTGCCCATCGTAAGACCTTCCCTGGCATGAAGCTTATATTCTGAGCCTTGGCCTCACTTGGGCAAATTCCCTTCTGAAAATTGTTCCCCCACCTGTCACACTGTGTTATCTACAAGTGGCAGCATTTTGTCTTCTTCTATCGCTCAGCTCTGTGACTTCCTGGAGAACCACTTCCTGGAGGAGGAGGTGAAACTCATCAAGAAGATGGGCGACCACCTGACTAACCTCCGCAGGCTGGCTGGCCCCCAGGCTGGGCTGGGCGAGTATCTCTTCGAAAGGCTCACCCTCAAGCACGACTAGGAGCCTTTGGAGCCCAGAGGTCTTTGAGGGGCCCCTTTGCATTCCCCTGGTGTCTGGCTTTTGCCTGAGCCTCTCCCTGAAACCACTAGCCATTCCTTTTACCACCCTGGAGCCCTCTCCCATGCCTTGGACCAAATGGAAACAATAAAGCTTTTTGCAGCAGCTGGTGGTCTTGTGTGTGTGCTGAGGTGGGATCTATTTCCATAAGGCTAACTTTACTGGGCTGTCAGGGAAAGAGGAGTTGGACCCACCTGTTCTAAGGGGTGATCTCACCTGGGGTGTGTTGCTGTAGCGGTTCTCTGCTTTGCAAGACAAATTGCCCCACGTAGATGGTGGAGCCCAGACTCCAGGGAGGGTCTGGTTTACTGAGACCTGGGGTGGGTGGCTGAAAGCAGACACTGTTAGAAATATCAGACAGTAACCATACCCTTTTAGTGTGTTACCAAGTACTGTGCCAAACAGTCTGGCTCTATCCGAGGAAGTCTAGAACCATTTACATGGGTGAGTTGAAGATCTTACTATGTAAATTGCCCATGGCAACTAGAAGGCACACCTCAGATGTGACCTGCTCCAGAGGCTGCTTGCTACCTCTTCTCCAAGAGAAAGATGAGTCCAAAGGGCTGGGAGCATGTGATATGCACAAGATGCTGAGCCAGAGATTGGGGCCACAGAAACTGGGAAGTGAAACAGGCTAAGTCATCCAGATGGGAACTGAAGATGCTTGAAGATGGGTTCCAGTTACATAATGATGTAAACACTGACCCTCTACCCTTTCCTGAATCTAAGAGGAAGTGACTGCTGGAAACCTGTTCTTTTGTCTACCCAGCACCATACTCCTCGTGCCACCCCACTTTGATGATGACTGGCAATTCTGATGTGGGAGGGGCTTATGTGTCTGTCACAAACACAGTGGCTAACAGGAAGGATGATCACACATCTAAATCCAACCATCGGAGCTTTTTACTCCCCTGAAAAGCAATTGGTTCAGAGATGCACCTATAACCTAGTAAAGACAACTGAAAGGAAAAATATTTTTCCTGAAAACAGAGTTCTCCAGGGGACGACATGGTCAAAGACCAAAGGCCACAGAGCCCTGGAAACATGCTCTGAGCTAGCACTATCCATTAGAACTTTTTACAATGATGAAAATGCTCTATCTGCACCGTCCAAAAGGACAGCCCTGAGCCACACGTGGCTACCTGTGGCTACTGAGCACTTGCTTATTGCTAGTGCTGAGGAATTTAAAGAACCACAGACTTGTGATTTCCCTTTGGATCTGTTATCAGTGACAAAGCCCCTTTCTGTCCAAGTTTTTTCTATTTGCAAGTTAGGTCCCAACTAAACAAGACAGAGGTGCCTTCCTTTGAAAGAACACTGGAACCCAGAGTAGCAATTCAAGTCTCTCCATGAGAGCAGAATGAGACAAGGAATCATGGGGTGTTCAGGGGGAGAAATAGAGGTAGGAGAAAAAGGGTGAAGGCCAAGAAGAGGGAAGAGCCAGGTGAGAGGCCTACCAAACCCTCACGTTGGACCAGACCTGGAATCTTAAATATAGATGTATTTTTCACCTCCACACACACTTCAATCATACCCCTTCTGCCCCCACTCCCAATGGCAAATCAAGTGCATCAGACACAGCACAGCACACGTGAGGGGCACCTCCCTTACGCCAAAGCTGGGGACAGCACAGCTTGGGGATAGAAGAGCCTCGAGGTAAAAATGGAAGTTCTAGAACCCAGTGGGCTCAGTTTCTAGACCAGGATGCAGCATAGTGGTAAGGTTCTAGATTCAGCAGCCAGGAACTAGAACCCAGTGGTTTCATGGTGGGCCTGGCAGTTGGGGGTTTCAAGACAGCCAGTTCTGTCCTCAGCTGGAGGACTCCCTGGAGGGCACAGAAAAAGTCTTGAGATATTGGGGAGAACTCAGACTCAGGGAAGGAGTAGTTTCTGGTCCAGAAAAGGCCAGAAAGGCATCTAGACCAAGACTGCATCTTCTCCAGTAGCAATGAGAAGCCAAGTGGTTCTGCTCCCCTTTGCTTGGTTAAAGTGTAGAGGAAGAGGGGCCTAGGGGTGGAGGGACCCTCCAGGCAAAACCGGAGACCACAGGGAGGGCCAGAACAGAGTAAACACACAAGTGCCCTGTCCTGGAGCCAGAGTTGTGGAGTTGAAATGGAGGACCTTCTGCATTCAGTTAACTCAAGTCCTTGACAGTGCTCCAGCTCTTCTTTGATTGTCCCATTAGCTGGGACACTGGTTTCCAGCATTAGTGGTCCCCGGGCCAGGCCTGAGCAGCGTGTGCTCAGTATGCTGTAGAATTTGCAAGCCACAAAGGGTTCTAGGAGCCCCGGCCTGGAAGGCAACAGGCCAGGTTTCCTTAAATCTCTGGCACCAGGACAGGGTAATGGCAGCTTCCTGGTCTCTGTGACTCAGGCCAGGCCTAGGAGACTCAAGGGCACAGATTGTGCATTCTGGAACCCAAGAAAGGCACGGCGTTGTGGATTCTGGAGTGTTGGGGATTCCAAGAGCAGAGCTGGAGGGACTGGAGTGTATGGCGGAGGGTGCCGGGCTGTGGACCCCACAGACGCTGGGATCTCGAGTGGGGTGTAGGAACAGCGCCCGTCTGCATCTATCCTCTGGATGAGGGGGGCAGCGGGGCGGGCGGGGAGTGTAGGGCGGGGTCTTAGTTGCGCTCTTCGCCCAGGGAGCTGGCGGGGCTGAGGGGCTCGCTGGGGGTGCTGACCGAGCTAGAGGGCGCTGTGTCCAGGGAGCTGCGCTTGCTCCCGCCCGAAGAGGTGTAGGAGGCGCGGCGCGGCCACTCGGGGGCACGGATGTTGCGCCGGTCCTTGGCGGCCTCCTTTTCCTCGTCGTAACGCTCGCCTTCTTCATTAGGCGTATGGTCCTGGGGATCCTCCTCCTCGTCCTCACTCAGGTGCGGGCTCGAGTGTCGAGACAGCGAGGGTGACGGCGGCACCGAGGCCGGCCGTGGGTAGCGGTAGCCCTGGGTCTGTGTGCCCGGATGTGAGCACAAAATGCCAAGTGAACAGAGGCCCCTGGTCTAGCCCAGGCATCCATCGCCCCCTAGGCCTTCTGACTCCAGGAGGGCACCCTCCACCCGCAGCCCAGCCCTCTAGCTCCTGGCCCACAAGGGGGACACTGGGCCAACTCACCGTGTCAGTCTCATGCGGCTCGTAGGTGAAGTGTTCTGGAAAGGCCTTGGCCAGTGCCATGTGGCGCGCAGACATATAGTACTTGGGGAAAGAGAAGGGATGAGGGCATGAGGGGTGGGGGCTCCTGGCAGAAGTGGAGGGGAGTGAACCCTGGCCACACCTTCTATGGCAATGAGCACTAGTCCTCTGGGGCTTAGGGCCTAAGCCAACGATTTTCAACCCATGTGCTACCAGAATTTTTAAAACATGCAACATCTGGCTGTTTAGTCAGGGGGCTCTGGCCTCTTTTCCCTTCGACTGTCAAATAAAAGAAAATAACAGCCAACACAACAGCAGCCATCTGTTGTAATGAATTAAAATTATACCCCTTGCCCTGGCAGATTTGGCTCAGCTGTTAGAGCATCGGCCTGAGGAGTCGTAGGTTTGATTCCTGGTCAAGGGCATGGGCCTGGACTGCAGGTTCAATCCTGGGCCCTAGTCAGAGTAGGTGGGGGAGGCAACCTCTGGATAGACGTATCGATGTTTCTCTCTGTCTCTTTCCTTTTCCCTCTCTCCTTCCACTCTATCTAAAAATCCTTGGAAAAATATCCTCCGGTAAAGATTAACAACAACAAAAAATTATACTTTTGGGGGGGGTCAGACGGGCAAAAGTATTTTTTTGATGTGCCACATAATTTTAGTAATTAGTTTAAGTGTGCTATGAGATGAAAAAGGTAGAAAATTGCGGGCTTAAGCCAATTACTTATTTTTCTGGCTCCACCCCTTATGTAGATAGCAGAGCTGTGAATGGACAGTCTGGGAGTCAGGTTTCTTTGACCGCACCATTATGCAAATAGGAGAACTTTGGGCCAATGGGGTCTTCCTGCAAAAGTTGATTAATTTCTTAAAGGGACAGCAACCTTTATAAGTAGGAGGAGACCAGCTGCCCCTGCACTGGCCTTTGAGACCGAATCAGAGACCCAGAATTAGAAGCGGCTAATTAACCAGCCCAGCATTGGAAAGGGAGTTTATACCCGGCCTAAGTATTTCCAGTCCAGAAGATCGGAGAGGCGCTCGGTGCGGTTCCGCTGGATGATGCGCTGACGCCGGCTCTGCTGGCAGAAGCTGTAGAGGAAGGAGGTGAGCTGCGAGCAGGAATCGTCCAGGCTGCGGAACCGCCGGTCCAGAATGTAGATACCTGTGGGGGCCAGGACTGGGACTCAGAAAACAGATTGGGGAAAAAGGTTCTTCCTTCTCCCCGGGTCTCTGCGACACCCAGACCCCTCCTCCCCAGGATCCAAGACCTGCTGACCATATGCTGAGGGATCTGCGATGTGTTCCTCCATGAAGCAGCCGAAGCCCGAGAGGTTGGTGGAAATACTGGGGATGCCCATAACCGTGCACTCAGCTGCAGGAAGGCGTGAGAAAGACGGCACTTAGCTTTCACCTCTTACCCAACTTAAATCTCAATAAAAGCCTCAAGTGCTGGGCACTATACTGAACAAGTCCGGAGCTGGAAAACCCAGGCTGTACCTTACACTATTCAAGTCCCTATTTCTTAGAGGAGAAGCTGAGAGGCTCAGAAAAAGAAATTCACTTGCCTCAAGGCCTCAGAATAAGGAAGTCTATAGCTGAGCGGTAAGGTTGTTAATTTATTGAGTTCTGAGTCATTGTCTGCCATTCTACTTTACCCTCACAACCTATAAGATACTTTCTTGTGGCAGCCCATACTGTTTTGGTTATTATAGCTTCAGAGTCTGTTTAGACAGGAGGTAAAAAAAGGCCCATCATTATTACTATTGCTGTGCACTTACTATGCTTTGTTTACTACCTTAAACAGTGCTGAGAAATGGTTCGAGTTTATTATAATTCTTATATAATGTCTCTAAAAACTTCTGTTAGGCTACAAAAGCAGACACTAAATATAACAGGACTTATGGGAAATATAGGGTAGGGGCCAACCTGACAAAACCTATGTACCATTTTAACCTAATTATCATGCAAGCTTAAAAGACTTGTTAGCCCTGGCCGGTTTGGCTCAGCGGTTGGAGTGTCGACCTGCTGTACAGAGAGACCCGGGTTCGGGTTCCCGCTAAGGGCATGTACCTCGGTTGCAGTTTGTCCCCAGCCCTGGTTGGTCGTGCGGGTGGCAGCCACTTGATGTGTCTCTTTCACATCGATGTTTCTCTCTCTCTTCCTCTCTCTCCCTCCCACTCTATCTGAACAAAAAATGGAAAAATGTCCTCCGGTGAGGATAAAAAAATTAAAAAAAAAAAAAAGACTTGTTAAATTACTCATAAATTGTACTAATTTACTTACTATAGCAAATATGGTATTTATTTAGCCTTAAAAACATGAAAGTAGTCTGAAAAGAGTATGAGAAGGGTTGAGCTTGGGAAGACCACAGCAAAATGGCCCAAAATGAGGGAGAATTGCAAATAAGCTGTTTCAACTTGGAGCCTGTGCCCTAAAGGAGCCAAGAGGTGGAAGGTGGAGCTGATGGGTCCTGGGGACAGCTCAGGGAGACTTTGTCACATGCATTTGTGTTAGTGAACTGTGCATTAAGCTGTTGTTATTTGCAGGGAGGGACAAACGTCAGCAAACTGGGGGAAATCACATGTGAACTGTGACATGAGTCCTCCAGTTACACATCACATGAGCTACTGTATCACAGAGGCACACGCTGTAGCGGAACAGACTGTTGACACTGCCCCTGTTTTGCAACAGGGCTTGGGGCTCAGAGAGGGCAACTGTCTTGTCCCAGGATCATACCTGATCTGACAGAACCCAATGTCCTGCCACACTCACCTGGTGTGTAGCCCCAAGGCTCATAGTAGGAGGGAAAGACCCCAAGGTGGCAGCCACGGACAAACTCCTCATAGTCCACAGGCAGCAGGGGACTCGTGGAGGAGAGGAACTCCGGGTGGAAAATAATCTGGCAGTGAAAAAGAAAGGCTCAGCCCGAGACACCCTATTTAGCTACTGCCTGGCATCCCGGAGTGGCTCAGAGAGGGTGAAAAACTTGTCTTAAGTCACACAGATCAGTGGCAGGACAAAGATTTAAATCCAAGTCTGCCTGCCTACAAAGCTAAGGTTCTGTTCAGACATAGCAATCCTTTGATAAATTAGGTAAGATGGAGAATGCGAGGCCCAGACTCCCCCCACCCTCCTGCCATGCCCAACCCACTCTGCCCAGTGCCCTCACCTTGACCCTGTCAGCACTGCTATTGAAGAGGCCAATTCGGCGGATGGTGGTCAGGATAGGGTCTGAGGAGTCATCCAGCATATTGTGGGTGCACACGGGAGGGAAAGACTGCCGCTGTAGGGGCCACAAGGGGGGTGGGGGTCAGGGAAGGGACATGCTGAACTTGGGAATCCAAGGAGACTATAATTCCCACCAGGCTGTGGGGCAACAAGCCCAAGAGATTACCAGGAGTTATAGACCACCACAAGCTAAAAATAAACTACAATTCCCAGCTGCCTTTGGGGTAGAGCCAGCAGTAACAAGCCCCACAGACAACAGGGAGTTATAGCTATTTTGTCCTATATTCTTGGCTCTATCATCAAATAGAGTCAAAGAAACTTCTCCAGTGTATTGGGAGGGTGAGGGCTGGAAGTTGCAGTTTTCTTATGAAAATCCTAGATTTCTTTCTCTCTAAGTTCTCTTTACTCTCCATTCTATAATTCCCTCCACTTCCACCCCCAACAGAGGCCCAAAGAAACCACAATTCCCCAAATGGGTATTCTCACTGAATTCTTCCTTCAACTCACCTTGGAGGATAGAGCTAGTGTGACAAAAGTCCCAGGGGGAAGGGCTGCTGAGATGTTCGGCTTTTTGTAAGTATTCTATTATTTCTCTCTTTGTTGATTTTTTTTTTTTTTTTTTAGAAAGGAAGGGAGAGGGAGAGAGAGATAGAGAACATTAATTGGCTGCCTCCTGCCTCCTCCAATCCCACTGGGGATTTGGCCCATAACCTGGGCATGTGCCCTTACCAGGAATCGAACCAGTGACCTCTTAGTGTATGGGTCAACACTCAAACACTGAGCCACACTAGCTGGGCCATCATTTTTCTCATTAAGAGTTCTATACACACACACACACACACACACACAAAAAGAGTTCTATACACCTTCAGTCTAGTGATTCCAGCAAAGCAAGAAACTACAACTCCCAGCAGCCCCATGGAAGAAACATGTTCAGTAAGGCAGACTGCCTTAGGGACTATTGGCAATTATTTGACCAAAAACAATGTATACCTTGTTTGTCTAGGTTTCCATTCCCCAGGAAATGATTCACCAACACTGACCAAAGACCCTTGACTCCAGAGAATAAAAGAACTTTAACTCCCAGAAGTCTCTGGGGCAACAGAAAGACCCAAGGGTTGCTGGACATTTGGTGTCTGACAATTTTCTGAAACAGCAGCTACTGAGTTTTCAATGTTCTTCAGGGAATGATAAGAATTTTAGCAAACCTCCTGACTAGCCCTAAAGAAGCCAAAAAAAACTACCACTCCTAGCAGTCTATGGGGGCAGAGGTGAAGCTGGTATGCAGCAAGGCTTCAGGACAGCTGGAAGTGCAGGCCTCCTTCTGTGGCTGTCTTTATTTATGTTCCCTTTCCCCTACTGTCCACTGATCATGGGGATGCAAAGAAACTACAACTCCCAGCAGCCTCTGTGGTAGAATAAGCCAAGAGAAAGCAGGCTGCCTTACTGGCTTCTGGGAACTGAAGTTCCATCACTCAGCTCACACCCTTTTGTGAACCTCAGAACTGATTCCCTGGTAATGCCCAATAAAGCAGAACTCCCAGCAATCTCTGGGGTCAGAGTAACATGGCAAGCTGCCTCCGGGGCTGTTGGGAACTGCCATTCTTCTGCTCAGGGATGCAAACCGTACCTGCGTGGCAAAGATGGCTCTCTTCATCATAGTGAAGTCCTCCTTGTCCAGCATCTTGTTCATGTCCGGAAGGCTCCCCCTGCAGGGAGAGCAGGGGTATGCATCTGAGAAGGGGTGAAAGAGGGGTTAGGACCCAGACCCATGCAGGGCTGAGGGTGGGGCACTCACACCAACAAGGATTCATAAAGCTTCCTTCCAAACTTCTCCTTCACTGTGTTGGCCGTATCCCTGGAAAGAACAGAACAACATAACATATACACCAGCCATTTATTGTTAGGCTTCTGGGGCAGCCGGGAACCTGAGGACTGGGCAGAGAAACCCTGGGGACTTTGGGTTGGAGGTTGGGGACCCAGGGATCAGGCCCTGGAAGGCTCGGATCCCTTGTGCAGCGGTGTGGCCAGAGATAGGTGGTCTTCCCTCTCTGATTTCACTGACTTACCAGTCAGCTGGAGATAAAAATAGAATCAACCTCAGAAGTTTGCAGTGAGGACTTGATGAGGTCATGACAAAAAGTGCCCAGTGCCCAGCACACATTGAGCCTTCCAGAAATGTCAGCTATTATTAGAACCTGTACTAGTTTTGGCAGTCCATGCAAGCCCCATTTTATAAAAAGGGGAAGTTATGTTGAGAGAAGAAAATTTTAGGTATACAAACAAAACCAGCACATAGTGCCACCCTACAGCCCCATTGACACCCCTCTGCTCATAATCTTCCCATAGTTCTGGCCTCATTTCTATGCTTTTGGCCTAGGGCACTCTAGTCCAGCCCCACTGGTCTCCTCACTGTTTCTCATACATACCTCAGGGCCTTTGCACTTGCTCTTTCCTCTGCTGCTCCCCAGATACACACGGGGTTTCCTCCCTCATTTCCTCTATTGAGCTCTACATAATGGCACATCCTCAGTGTGGCCTGTCCTGACAAACCTGTCTCATATTCCTGTGCTTTTTTTTTTTTTCCAGAATACTTTCTATTGAATTTTCTAGAAAATGAGCTCAGTGAAGGCAGGGCTTTTTATCTTTTTTGTTCACAGCTGTGTTCCCAGAGCCTGGAACAGTGCCAGGCACACAGTAGGTGCTCAATGAACATGTGATGGCTAATGACTGGGCTTTACAAATGAGGAAACTGAGGCTCAGAGAGGGGTAGTGGTTTGTCTAAAGTCAGAAAGCCAGCAAGGGTCAGTGGCATGAGTGAGACCTCACTGGACTATTACAGAGCCCTGGTCATAATGTCACACTTGTCCCGCCTGTGACTTCTAACTGCCCCTGAGTGGAGGTGTCTTAAGCAAGTGACTTCACTAGGAAAGTCGGTGGGGCAGGTTGATCATGTTACAGATGACAAAACTGCGATTCCAGGAGAAACACTGGACCCCAAGCACACAGCTGGGATCCTGAGCCAAGGGCTGCTGACCAAAGCTGCTTGCGCACGGCTTGGCCTTTGAGGGTTTCCACATTGAAATTGTTGGTCCGAGCTGGCATGATGAAGAAGGCAACCACCGTCTGCTCACTGCTGTTGACCTGGGACCGAGGAAAGGGGGGAGGTCAGGATGACAGGAGAGGCTGAGGTCACCTACCCTTTTCTACCCACCAAGATAACTAGGACCCTGCTATGCCCCTTCTTGTTGAGAAGAACTATAGGCCCCTCTGGTGTGGCTCAGTTGGTTGGGCATCGTCCCATGCGCCAGGACTGGATTCCCGTCAGGGCACATGCCCGGGTTTCAGACTCAATCCCCAGTAGGGGGTGCGCGGGAGGCAGCCGATCAATGTTTCTTTCTCAAGGATGTTACTATCTCTCTCTCCCTCTGCCTCCTTCTCTCTGAAATCAATAAAAACATACTTTAAAAAAAGAAGAGCCCTGGCCAGTTTGGCTCAGCGGTTAAAGCGTCGGCCTGCGGTCCTGAGAGACCCGGGTTCGGTTCCCGCTAAGGGCACGTACCTCGGTTGCAGTTTGTCCCCGGCCCTGGTCGGTTGTGCGGGTGGCAGCCACTCGATGTGTCCCTTTCACATCGATGTTTCTCTCTCTCTCTCTGTTCCTCCCCCCCCAACCCCCCACCCCGCTCTACCTGAACAAAAAATGGAAAAATGTCCTCGGGTGAGGATAAAAAAATAAATAAATAAAATAAAAAATAAAAAAAGAAGAATTATAGGACAGCCCAGCCAGTGTGGCTCAGTGGTTGAGTGTCAACCCATGTACCAAGAAGTTACCAGTTTGATTCCCAGTCAGGGCACATGCCCAAGTTATGGGCCTGATCCCCAGTGGGGGGCATGCAGGAGGCGGCCAATCGATGTTCTCTCTCATCGAAGTTTCTGTATCTCTCTCCCTTTCTCTTGCTCTAAAATCAATAAAGGAAAGGGAAAAAAAAAGAATTCTAGGACAGTTACCATCCCCACTGGGACTACATCTTCTTTCTGGGTCTCTATACTCCCCCTTGACACAGGGAATTCCCTACTACCACTGCCCTGGGTCTCTGTTCTGGCCAGCATGTACTAATTTTCTTGTCCTCCCTCTGTCCCCTTGCAGCCCAGGACTTACTCTGAGCAGATAGTTGAGCCGGGCCAAGGCCTCTAGGAAGACGTCGGCCCCCTTGTTGGAGAACTCGTAGCGGCCGGCAATAAAGAAGTACAAAGTCTTGTCCAAGTTGAAGTCCAGGTGCCTACAGAAGCCAAAAGGCAGGGTGAAACTGAGATCCTCACCCCTCCAGTCCTGGCCTCAAAATTACAAACCCTAGCAGCTGCAGGGGCAAAGAACATCAAAGATGGTATGGAGGCATCATGGAGACTCCTGAGATTTGTGGTTCTTTTCTCATTAAATGGGATCTAAGACCCTTCAATACTCAGCCACTGTTCTGGCACTCAGGAACTCAAGAGGCTGAGCTCCCAATCCCTCCTCTCTCGAGACCTAAGTGTCTGGCCCACATACCCATAAAAATGGCCCCGCACAAACTCCTGGATTCGGGCCTTGCTCTGAGCATGGAGGTTCTGGAACTCATGCATGGCAGAGAACTTCTTCACATTCAGTCCATTGGGCGTCACGATATCTGGGAATGAGAGAGAAGGTCCCAAGTTTCATTTCGTCATTCAGATCAATGTGGTTGAATGAATAATAGAAGGAAAGACCCCTTTCCTTTCACAATTTCTTTATTTCAGTAGCTCTTTTGTGAGTTCCCTCGGTGACCCAGCTGCCTTGCCACTCAGATGCCTTCTTGCCCAATAACTACAACTCCCATCAGCCCCTGCAAATGGCTAACCAAACTGGGAACTAATCTACATTGGGACTTGTGAAAGTTGTAGTTCTTTTGTTTGCCCTATACTACTCTGAGCTGGAAATGATTGAACATCTCATCCTGCTTCTCCCAGAATATACTCTCTACAACCAAGCCTCTTTTAGGGTCCCAACTATTTCCTACCCTCACCAAAATTAAAGCACATCATTGGAAAACTACAACCCTCATCAGCTCCTGGGACGAAATTCTGGTAAGGAGCTGATCAGCCGAAGGCCTTCTGGAAGCTGTATTTCTCACCTTACATCCATTGAGAACTGATTCTATAGTCTGGGGAAAATAGTACAGCTTTTCTCAAAAACAGAATCCAATGAACCTCCATCCCCTTTCAGAAAACCAATTAGCCTCTAGGATATACAGGTCACCTCATACTCAGGTGACCAGCCTAGGGCCTTCTGGGAGTTGTAGTTCTCTGCTCTTTAGAGTAAAAAAAATTTATATGGGCCTTGGCATAGATAACCAACTACCTCATTCATGTCTAGGGACCCCAGCCTATCACCTACCTGGTTTCCTCTTGAGTAGGTGCTGAGCCTCAATGGCAGTGATCTGGGACACAGTAGTGAAGACATGAGCGCAGTGGGCTGCTGCCCGCTCCATGCAGTAGCGGTGATAGATTTGCCTCTCACCTGCCTCCTTGTCCACATTGAACTTGGGGGGGGGGGGGGGGAGAAAGGGCAGTCAAGTTAAAATTGGGTAGAAGCCTGGAGGCCCAGACTCTAGGGTCCTGGGGAGGCTAGAGACTGGATTCCTGGGTCTGAGGGAGGAGGGCACTGGGGACTTCGGACTCCTGGGTCGTGAAGAGGGAGCTTCATCCCCTAGGGCTTTGCAGACAGCTTTGGGCTGCCCTGACATCCTGGCAGCCCCCACATCGCCACACTCCCAGCTTACGTTCTCCAGGTTGTTGTAGAAGTCCACGGCACCTGCACACAGGTATCGCCCCAGCAGCGTGGCGTGCGTGGTGAAGATCGTGGCCACAGGCAGCCGCCGGGCACGGCACAGGCAGAGCCCCACGCCGGCCAACCATTCGTGGAAGTGCGCAACCACGTGTGGCTTCTCCTCACTCTGGGCCAGGAACTGTGGGGCAACAGGGATAGGGCCACTGTGTCTCTAGTGTGTTGTGAAGACAATTAGCAATCCCCAATGTGGATGAGGAAGCAGGGGAGAGGTAGATCTATTACAACCATTACACAGAGCAAACGGTGGCCCACCGCAATCCCCAGAAGACAACAAACTATAAATGTGTGAGGCAACCAGACCAGCTGACCTCATCCCTGGAGGATGATGAGAGTTGGGGTTATTATGGTCAATCTTCTAAGTCCCAGCAAGGCTGAATTGGAAAGACTGAAGTTTTAGTGTCCGCAAGTCCCAGACATAATTCCCGGAGACCCTTTATCTTAATCATGAGTAGAACTGTGCACAATATTGGTTAATGGACTACAACTCCCAGAATGCCCTAGAAGCAGCCGGTCTAGAAATTGTTCATCCCAGGGCATGGGAAATAAAGTTTTGTGAGCCTTTTAAAATCTAAAAGGGCAAAATCTAAAACCAAGTTTCCTGGTTTTCAGATAGGCTGGCGTCTCCCAAACATCCAGGGCCCCACCTGAGAGCCAAGTCCAACCACTATTAGACTAGAAAACTACAACTCCCAGAATTCCCTGGGTGAGCTCTCCAGCCAGGCCAATCTCCCCAGGAGCTAATGGCTCAGAATTCCTAAACTTGGAAGGTTACAGCGAATAAAGCTGAGGCTGGGAGTTTGGGTCTCTGAGCTAAAAAAGAGTCTGGGTCCTTGTACGTTCATGTTCCCGAAGATAAGAGCTAACCCCTGGATTAGAGGACCTACAATTCCCAGAATGCCCTGGAAGAAACCTGTTCCCCTCTGCCCCCCTTCCCCCACCACACCCCTCTGGCCAGGGGCTGATGGCCATTGTAGTTGGGACCAGCAGTGGGGCGTACCTCACCCAGGAACCAAGTGGTGAGGAAGCCAAAAAGGACAGCGTCGTTGGCTTCGCGGTCGTACCAGGGCACCCCGATGTTGCAGGTGTCCCAGAGCTCCCCCTTCCAGCGCTCCAGGGCCCAGGCTGAGGCGCCTATATCCAGGAGTACCACCAGGGGGCCCCCTTCGATCAGCCAGCGTCCGAAATACACCTGGGAGACCCACAGGGAGGCTTAGGGCTTTAACCACCGTCTCTGGGCGCCGCGTCTGCGCTTCTCCCACCAGCAAGCAGATGTCTGGGCTCACTGCCTCAGTCCTTGCACCCTGTGTCTGCATCTGCTGCTAATTTCTCACCCGCTGCCCTATATCTCTATTTGCTGTTCCTTATTCCCAACACAATCTTCTTGTTTTTGTTTGTTTTTAATCTTTTCGCAAGGCAGAAAGGGAGAGGGAGAGAGGGAGGCAGGGACAGAGACATGGATAGGTTGCCTCCCATTTGCGCCCTGTATGGGACAGAACCTGAAAGCTAGGCATGTGCCCCGACTGGGAATCAAACTCACGACCTTTCTGTGCACGGGATGACGCTCCAACCAACCGAGCCACATTAGCCGGGGCCAACCACAATCTTTTCCCATCTCTGTTGCAACATTTTTTCCTGTCCCTTGCTTAGCTTCTGTAACTGCTGCTCTCTCCCAACCGCTGCCTCTTCTCTATCTCTGACCACACATTTCGCAGTCATGTCCGTGCCCCGCTGTCTCGTTTAGGTGCCCTGCAAATCATCATTCTGACCTGCTGTCTTGTTTTTGTTTGCTATCTCATTTCTCTCCTCAATCATCCTGGTGCTTTCTGCCACGATCGATCTTTTCTTTCTGCTGCTAACTCCTCCCACTGGATGCTTCTCTTACTGTTCTCTCCGCCACAGTTCTTCCACCCGCTGCCTTGTTTTGGAACCTTTCACCATCTACTTGTCACCTGCTGCCTCTTGTATTTTTATTTCTTGTTAATCCTCACCCGAGGATATTTTCGCCATGATTTTCAGAGAGGTGACAAGGGAGGGAGAGAGAAACATCGATGTGAGAGAGACACATCAATCGGTTGCCTCCTGCATGAGCCCCAACTGGGGTTGGGGATAGAGCCTGCAATCTAGGGTACAAGCCCTTGACCAGGAATCTAAGCCGAGACCCTCCAGTGATCGGGCCAATGCTAACCACTGAGCAACACTGGCCAGGGCTCCTGCTGCCTCTGTCCTCTGCAGCACATTTCTAATGCTACCCGCTTTCTTTTTTTTTTTTATCCTCACCCGAGGACATTTTTTGTTCAGGTAGAGTGGGAGGGAGAGAGAGAGAGAGAGAAACATCGATGTGAAAGGAACACATCGAGTGGCTGCCACCCGCACGACCAAACCAGGGCTGGGGACAAACTGCAACCGAGGTACGTGCCCTTAGCGGGAACCGAACCCGGGTCTCTCAAGACCGCAGGCCAACACTCTAACCGCTGAGCCAAACCGGCCAGGGCACTACCCGCTTTCTTTCCTGCCCCAGGGCTGCCCTTTTCTACCTACTGCCATGTTTCTAAGCCCTGCTGTCTCATTTGTGCCCCTGCCACATTTTTCTGGTCTGCTTCTCCTTCTGAGACCATGGCCTAGGTTCTGGGCCTACTGCCACAGCTCTGCCCAGCTGATGAGCAGTCACCCTCCTCCCCAACCTGGTTTTTCCCACCCTTGGGAGCCTAACCCTGATGCCCCTCCCCTCCCAGCTGTTGTCTGCCCTTTTGCTGGGGGGGGTGGGGGGTGGTGCAGTGCTATTCTTAGGCCCCCAGCACGTGGGGAACAGCTGCGATGGGGGGACGACTGAGCTGCTCTAGGGTTCCCTGGGGACACCTCTGGCGTGACTGAGCTCTAGACCCCACCCCAAACCAGAAGCTGTGAATGAATGAAGAAACCACTGTCGCTTTCCCTCCCAAGCCCCAACCTGTCTGCCCTTCAGTCCTCTGCCTCACAGTCCTCTCCTTGGGTGGCAGCCACCCCTCTGTGCTCATCCTTCCGCTCTCATCTGGAGTCCTGGGCTGCTCCCCTCCTCTCTTTTATCCCTGACTCTGCCCACCAAAATTCTGTTCCCTGACCTCTCCTCCCTTCAACAGTATTCCATCTTCCTGTCTCCTTCTAGGTCTTTTTCTCTAAAACATCAGGTTTCTTCTCTTCTGTATCTAGATTCTGTCTCTCTCCCTATTGCTCTAGTTCCTGGGGTGTTGGGGGAGCCACCATCATCCTTTGGGATGCTCAGTCTCTCTCCATCTATCTCTCTCCCTTGTCTGCCTGTCCACCTCATTCTGTAAGCTTGACTGTTTATAGTAATAATGATGATGATGATAATAATAACCACAACGATAATAGCTCACCCACAGTGTCAGCTTCATGCCAAGAACTGAGCTGCAGACTTTATTAACTACTTCATCCTCCTGCAATCCTATCAGGCAAATGCTGTTAGTCAAGGTCACGTGGACAGGAAGTGAAGAAGCCAAATTTGAACTTTAGGCTCTAGAACACCTCCTCTGGCTACCTGCCTCACTCCAAGCCCACCTCCCCTGGGTGGCTGTCTTTCTTTCCATCTAGCTTTTCTCTCTCTCTCTGGGTCTGAAGATATTGGCTTCTTGGAACCATCTTTTAGTCTGTCTTGTATCTGCTGTCTCTGTCTATTTTCCAATATCTTTTTTTTTTTTTCTTTATTGATTTTAGAGATAGAGGAAGGGGAAGGGAGAAGGAGAGAGAGATAGAAACATCAATGAGAGACAACATCGACTGGTTGCTTCCTGCATGCCTCCCACTGGGGATTTGGCCCACAACCTGGGCATGTGCCCTGACCAGAAATTAAACTGGCAACCTCTTGGTGCATGGGTGGATGCTCAACCACTGAGCCACAATGGCCAGGCTACCAATGTCTTAAAGCTTGGGGTACCCACCTACTTCATGGGGTCCTGCATCTGTCTAAGGGTCAATTGGCTGTGTCTGCCTGGGAAAGTACCAGGTCATCCCGTGTTTCTGTCCATGCCTCCCTCTCTCCCTGGGGCCGTGTCCCCCACCCCACCCCTTCCTCCATCTGCTGCTCCCCCCCTGACTGCAGGCACCCACCTCCCTGCCCTCAGTGGAGCCATTTCCCACCTTGCAGCCCTTGCTGTTCATGGAGTCCAGCGTCCTCTTCAGAGCTGGGGTTGGGGGCTCGAGCAGTTCCACCTGGGTCCTCACTCCCTGCTCCGTGTACGGTCCCACCAGGTAGTAGTTGTCGCCCCACTCATCTCCTGTCACCTTCGCCTTCGTCTGCAGCACCGTGTAGATGCCGCCCACTGTGGGGCCAAGCCCATGAGGACAGGCACCAGCTGAGGTTCATAGGTCTGGGCCCTGGGGCAGGGTGAGGGCCCATGGGAAGCGCTGGGGCCCCGGACTTCTGGCTTAGAGGGAAGAGGGGCCTGGGAGCCCATACATCAGAGTCAGAGGGAGGAGGAGATGGGGGCTGGAGGACAGTCTTCCTGGGTCTAAGAGAGAGGTGGGCTGAGGTTGGGGCTTTGAGGGAGGAAGGGGCTCAGGCTAGACTTCTGAGTCTGAGAGAAGGGGCAGGGGGCCTGAGGTCCTGGGTCTGAGGAAATTGGAGGATGGGGCCCCAAGGATGACAGAAAATGACAAGGATTACCAGGACCCAGATTCCTGAGTTCTCAACTTACAGGAGCCGGATTTAAATTCTCAATCAGGCTCTAGGGCCCTATTCAGCTTTCCACAGTTGCCCAAGAAAAGTTGGAATTGTCATTCCTTGCCCCCAGGGACTCTGCTGACCTGTCCCCCAGTCTTCCTCTCCCCAACTGGGGACACAGGCAGAGGGGACCCTCCCCTGCTAGGATTCCATTCCACACCTGGCTCCCCAGCTTCCTTACCTCCTGGAGCCTAGGCCCTGGTGATACATGGTTCTGTGTTCACAGGCCCCTCCCTTGGTGTAAGACTCAGTATCTTTCTCTCCCAAGATTCGGCTAAGTAAAAAAAAAAAACCCACCTCCCTCTCTTCTGAGGAGCAAGACTTCCTAGTTCATGGGGTTCCAGCCCCACCTGTTTCTCCACACCCAGAATCTCGGGCCCTCTAAAGCCCCAGACACAGAAATTTAGGGCCCCAGCCACTCCCATCCCAGGGCCCAGCCCCTGACCAACTTAGGACTTCGCAGCCTTCCCTCATTCCAGTATCCAAGTGTCGGTGGTTACAGGCTCCTCTACTTCCAGGAACCCATAGCTCAGGCCTTCACCTCCTTCCAAGCCTAGGGATTCAAGAGCCCAATTCTCCGCCACCCTAGGATCTAAGAATTAGGGCCTCCAGTCCCCTTCCATCTTTACTCTCAAGTGACCAGTTCCCCCATTCTGCCACCACCACTTATGCATTCTATTTTCCAGTCAGCTCTCTTCCAAATCCAGAGGGTCACAGGTCTGAAACTCAGCCATTTCCCAGGTTGGCACTAAGAAGTGCCAGAACACCCCCCAACCCCTCCCACCCCACCCCCACAATCTCTTTTCCTGTTCAGGACCCAGGTCTCCCAGAAACCTCCCTCCAGGACCTAGGAATCTCTCAGGTTAGCCTCTCTTCACTAGGACCCAGGACCGGAGTTTCCAGCCTACTGGTCAGGAGATTCATCTCCACCCCTCCAGGGCGCAGGAGATCTATCCCAGCCCCTCCCCAAGGACACAGGAGTCATAGGCTCCTTGCCCAGAACCCAGGAGGCATGCTGTGTAGCCCCGTCCCCCTATCACTCGAGTCCCCGGCCCCCATCCCCGACTGCTCTATTCGTCTGGGCCCCGCCGCTTGGCTTGCTCACCTTTGTTGGCCACCTCCCAGGCCACTTCGAAGAGCACTGTATTCTCCAGATTGAATTCATCCTCCCAATCTTCCAGTCCTGGCAGGGAGGACATGGACAAAGTGCGGTTTAGAGGCATGGCGGACGCGGGAAGGGAGTTCCAGGGGCCACGGGTGGGGGCTCCGGGGGTGTCTGCTAAATGCACCCGACGTGGGGCCAGGTAGCTGGTGCCCGAAGGAAAGCTTGCAACGCCCTCGGCTTCCTATTGCACGACCGCACCCCCGGACCTAGGCGGGAGGCGGCCGCAGCGTCACTGAGCCCTGTGGGGCCCCTGCAGTAAAACCCTGTGGCCGCCAGGAGGCGGCGCCCACCCCCTCTCCAGCGCTATTGGTCTGCTCCCGGAGGCGGGGTTCCCACGTCTCTCATTGGTGGACAGCGTAGGGCTCGCTCCGCCCATCGGCGATCGCTGCGCTCAGTGATTGGCCTTTCGCTCTGTCGATCCGAAGCTTGAGGCCCCTAAATTGCGGGGGGAGGGATGTGGGTGGAATAAGGAGGAAAGGAAGCGTGGGGGACGTGTGGTTGCTCACAGAAGTGGTAAGAATTTTGCAATCGGCCTCAGCAAGGAGGCTTGGGTAAAAGGAGGAGGAGCCAGGAGGCGTTGGGAACGGACCCAGGAGTTTCGGCCTAAAAAGTGACGACTTGCCCTACAAGGAGAGTCTGCATATTTATGAGGAACCACCGAGATCTTGGGAGGATCTGGCAGTCTAGAGAGGCCAGAACGCCTCGTACTTAGCACGTTTCCGTTTCCGTTAGGATATTAGCGGTTGGTGAGCATCATGGCAACCGTGGTAAGTGTCGGCGTGCGTAGGGCTGAGGAACGAACCCCCTTCTCCGGGGTCTGAGGGAGGAGGGGCTGGGGGCCCGGACTCCGGGGTCTGAGGGAGGAGGGAACTGGGATCCCTGGCTACTGGGAGGGAGGAGAAAAGAAAGGGCTAGGATCCCGGAATCGTGGGTTCCAGTGGATATTTACGATGTCAGTGGTCAGCGCTGATAGCACCTCCAACTTCCAGTTCTCTGGGCGCAATGGCCAGTTTTGCAGTCAGTGCCCTAAAGTCTGTTGCAGGCTCTAGTGTCTTGAGCCCCAAAGCATGTAGGAATCTTTGAGTTATGAATGGTGAGAATGGCACCTGGGAACAAGGGAGAAGGGCAGGCAGGATCTGTCCTGTGTGCTTGAGAGCATGGAGTCGCTTAGTGAATCTTGAGCCAAAGGAAGTGCTGAGAACCCAGAGGGTGTCAGTGGGGAAGGGAAAGGGCTCGAGCCCCCCTCCTATTTCCAACACCTCATGGGGCATGCTCAGTAATACAGTTTCACTTGAAATTTTGAATGAATGAATGAATGAGAACCCCCTAAAAGACCAGTTACACTGGGGCTAGCACCAAGTACTTGCTCAAGAAACATGTGAATGGAGAAGGGATGTGGTCTTAGCTTGGGGATTGGACTGGGCTTCCAGATGCCTGGGGTCCTATGGTGTCTCCAGTCAAGATGGGGGAAAGGCGAGGGCAAGAGTTACTGGTGCCTGGGGCACGAAATTTGAGTCTTGCTGTTTCCTGGGCAAGGGGGTGAATAGGAAAGCAGAAGCATAAAGGGCGGTGGGCATACTCCTGAGACTCAGTTCCCATGGGTGTGGATGAAGTTTTGGAAGTATGAGAGGCTGGTGGCTGCTGAGTTTGAAACCGACCTCTGTTTCCATGGTGTTAATGGACAGCAGGGGATCGGTCAGAGAGGCTTATGGTGAAAGGAAAGGCCTTCTAGGAGGTGGGCTATTTAGTTGGGATTGCTATGGGTTGGAATTCCTGGATCCATGTCCATTTTTGGCCTCAAGTAAAGTCTGATAGGCTGTGTAGGAGTATGTGGGGTTATGTTCTCAGTATTCTGATAGTGGTTTGGGGGCAGTGACCAGTGCTGTTGAGTTCCAGCCTCCTATTAGGAGAGAGTAAGTGGGAGGGGCCACAAAAAGCAAGAGAGGAGCCTTGTGACCATGTGGAAGTCAAGACATCTCAACTCTTGGTTCCAGAGACAAGAGGGTTCCCTTAGGTTGGATGCCTTCATCTCCTCTCATTCTGGTGGAAGAAGAAAGACTTACGGGAAGGAAGGGAGGGTTAGGGGCAGGTGTCTAAGGAGCTGGGTCAGCATGCTGGCATTTTTAGTTTCCTTTTCCTTATTAGAGATTATGAAATATTCCAAATAATATAATAAATACCCAGCGACCCATTACCCAGATTTTTTGAAACAGCTTTATTGAGATATCCCATACAGTGTATCCATTTAAAGCATGTAGTTCATTGGGTTTTAGGACATTCACAGAGTTCTACATTCTCTCAATTTTAGAACATTTTCATTACCCCAAAAGAAACCCCAGTCCTCTTAACTATCACCTTTCAGACCTCCCATCCCCCCAGCCCTAGGTGACCACTAATCCCCTTTCTGTCCCTACGGATTTGCCTATTCTGGACATTTCATATAAATGAAATCATATAATATGTGGTCCTTTGTGTCTGGCTTTGTTTACTCAGCATAATGTTTTCTAGGTTCGCCCATGTTGTATTATGGAACAGAACTTTGTTCCTTTTTATGGCGGAATAATATTCCATCATATGGCTATACCATGTTTTATTTCTTCGTTCATCAGTTGATAGCCATTTTGTGTTGTTTTCACCTTTTGATTATGAATAATGCCGTTATTAGCATTCAGGTGGATCTCCAGTGGGTTCTTAAATTGTCCCAGCTGCCACATGAGAAGGGGTGGTGGCTGGCTTCTCCTTGGAGAGCCAGGGACACAGGGAACCTTAGTACCTGCCTTTTGAATGAGCTCAGCACTTTAGTGCTTCATTCATTCAAACCCCAAACATTGAGCCCTGAGGAGAACAAATGAGGTGTGGGCTGTGCCCTTCATGGGACACATCCATTGGAAGCAAAAACATTGATCTACTCCCTCGTGAGATTACACAGGAAGACCGGACTCCCAAGGGAGGCCTTTCCTTCTATCTGGACATCCAGAAACCCTAGAACTAACTGACAGGAGCAGAGGTCAGGGAGGGCCTCCCTTAGTGAGCAAAGGTTGGTCTAATTCGGTGAGGGGGCCAGGAAGAGCAGGTTGGATTCAAGGACCTACATCTGCAAAAGCCTAGTGACTGAGCTGGGGCAACATGCGGTGCAAGGTGGGATGAGAAATCAGTGGGCCAGACCACACCCAGCTCGATGCCTGCTCTGATTACTGCCTGTCCTTACAGTTCCAGCGGGCGGAGAGCACTTCTTCCTTCACCAAAGAATCCTGGGCACCAAATATGTGCTAGGCCGTGGGGATGGGGCTGTGAATGAGACAGACATAGTCTTCCTCTTCCTGGGCCTCAGTGTAGTGGGGTCAACCAGCCAGTATGAGTTGGCAACAGCCGAGAGTGTGGGAGTAGCTGGTGTTGGGCTGTTGGCCTGCTCGTGGGGAGGAGTGGAAAGGACTTTCTCATGGGAGGTGGCAGGAGGGACAGAGGAGAAGTTGATGGAAACTGGGACAACAAGAACTCTTCTGATGCATCTTCCTCCACCCCCAGACGGCCACTACCAAGGTCCCAGAGATCCGTGATGTGACGAGGATCGAGCGTATTGGTGAGTGAGCATGAATCAGGAGCAGGACCAGACCCTGCCTGCCCTGTGCACCGCTGAAGAGCCAATCAACCCAGGACCCCCGAGGGGCATGCAGCCTGGGTACCATCCTCCTGTCTGATGGGGAGGGTCCTGAGTTCCAGAGAGGGGTCAGATGGCACATGGAGCACCATGCCGGACCCCAGTCCCAGGCTGCAAGCTTCTCTGCCCTGTGTACTGCTGGGTGTACTGCATCCTGCTTGGAAGTCACAGAAGTGGATATTTGCTGAGTGCTTACTGGGTTTGGCTCTGTGCTGAATGTCCCATACACCCAGCACACACTGGGACATTAGCTCCTTGAGGGCAGGGACCAGGCCTGGCTCATTCCCAGTTGTGTCCCCAGAACAGGACCTGGCAGAGAGATGTCAAAAGATAACCACTGAGCCCTGGCCAGTTTTGCTCAGTGGTTAGAACATCTACCTGCGGTCTGGAGAGACCCGGGTTCGGTTCCCGCTAAGGGCACGTACCTCCGTTGCAGTTTGTCCCCGGCCCTGGTTGGGTCGTGCAGGTGGCAGCAACTCGATGTGTCCCTTTCACGTCGATGTTTCTCTCTCTCTCTCTCTCTCTCTCTCTCTCTCTCTCTCTCTCTCTCTTTCTCTCTCTCCCTCTCTCCCTCCCACTCTACCTGAACAAAAAAATGGAAAAATGGCCCTGGCCAGTTTGGCTCAGCGGTTAGAGTGTCAGCCTGTGTTCGGAGAGGCCCGGGTTCGGTTCCCGCTAAGGGCATGTACCTCGGTTGCAGTTTGTCCTTGGCCCTGGTTGGGTCATGCAGGTGGCAGCCACTCGATGTGTCCCTTTCACGTCGATGTTTCTCTCTCTCTCCCTCTCTCTCTCTCTCTCTCTCTCTCTCTCCCTCCCTTCCATTCTATCTGAACAAAAAAAAAAAAAAAAAGGAAAAATGTCTTCGGGTGAGGATGATTAAAAAAAAAAAGATAACCATTGAGTGCATGAGTGTGCATCCCGTAGAACCCTCGCAGTCACCCCACGAGGTGCATATTGTGACGCTCATCCCGTTTTAGCTGGGGTGACTCCAACTCAGAGCAGCCAAGTCTCCGGTCCCAGCTCACACAGCAAGTGCACCCTGGATCCAGGGACAGGAAGTGGGTGTGGTGGGGCCAGCTTTCACTCAAAGAGCCTTCCTTTGCGGGAAGAGACTATAGTCACCTGTTTGCATTCATTTATTCAGTACCTCCAAGAGAGGCAACAGGCATATGTCATTTTGTGCTTCACAGATATTGTGTTAAAAAAAAAAAAGTAAAGGTAAGGCCCTCCACAGCTTAAGGATTAAGACTTGCTGAAGGCTTAGATGATAGTTAGCATTTTTTAGCGATAAAGTGGTTTTTAATTAAGGTATAATACATTGTGTGTTTTAGACATATGCTGTAGCACACTTGATAAACTAGTATAGTGTAAACATTACTGTTATGTGTACTGGGAAACCAAAATATTCGTGTGACTCGTTTTATTGCGGTGGTCTGGACCAGTTCCGCAGTATCTCCGAGGTATGCCTTAAAGGGCTCGTGGCTGTGAGTGTGGGTTCTTTTTTTTTTTATCCTCACCAGATGACATTTTTTCCTTTTTGTTCAGATAGAGTGGGAGGGAGAGAGAGGAAGAGAGAGACAGAGACAGAGACATCGACATGAGAGAGACACATCGAGTGGCTGCCTCCTGCAGAACCCCAACCAGGGCCGGGGACAAACTGCAACCGAGGTACTTGCCCTTAGCGGGAACCGAACCCAGGACTCTCCAGTCTGCAAGCCGACGTTCCAACTGCTGAGCCAAACAGGCCAGAGTGACAAATCTTTTCTTAAAGGGCCACATAGTAGATCTTTTCTTCGTTGAAAAGTATTCATTTCTGCTGTTGCAGTGGGAAAGCAGCCCCAGACAATATAAGGAAATGGGCATGGCTGTGTTTCAATAAAACTTTATTTACAAAAATAAGTAGTTGGACCATAGGCTGTAATGTGCCCAGCCCTGGTCTAGTGTAAAGCGTTGAAATTCCTAGTCTTCACCACTCATTGGCTGTGTGGTCTTAAGCAAGGGACCTAACCTCTCTGAGCCCCCTTCCACACCCATGTGGATGAGAGCCGGGGGCGCTTATAGAACCCCAGAAGGGCTCCCAAAAGCTGGGACTATTGTTTCTCAGGGTTACATGAAATGAAATTAGAACCTGTGAGGTCACTTAGGCCATAAACACAAAGTAATTGTGATCGCTGGCTTTCCTGGTTAGCCTGAGCTCGCTGTGTGTTTAACCAGTTCTCAGTGATTTGGGTCCTGCTATGATGTATTCTAAGAAGAGCCCTCTGATTTATTGAGCATTGAACATGTCCTGCCATCCTTCCACTGAGGTGGGGATTCAGGCCCCCCATTTGGCCAAGGAAGAAACCAGGGCCTGGAGGGGCAGCCCTCACCTCAGGCCACACACAGCTATGAGCTGGCCGGTAACTGTGTCTTCTGATTCTTTCCTCTGAACACAGGTGCTCACTCCCACATCCGGGGACTGGGGCTGGACGATGCCTTGGAGCCACGGCAGGTAGAGCTGATCGGGGTGGGGTGAGAAGCCTGTTCCCTGGAGGCTCGGGCCGAGGATTCCCAGGGCCCCCAAATTTATGGGACTGTAGTGTTCTTCCAGACTTTTAGCTATATATTTATAAAATTCGACCACATGTAGAGTTTTATTGGTCTTAACAAAATCGGGGTGGAAAAGGCTTTTTCAGCTTTTCCCTGGTGTCCCAGCCAACATCCACTTTCATCTCACAGGCCAGGAGGTGTTAGGAATGCAAGGGTAGCCCAGTAGGAAGTCACCTGGTGTGTTCTCCCCTCCCCCCCGCAGGCTTCCCAGGGCATGGTCGGTCAGCTGGCGGCCCGGCGGGCAGCCGGCGTGGTGCTGGAGATGATTCGGGAAGGGAAGATCGCTGGGCGGGCAGTCCTCATCGCCGGCCAGCCAGGCACTGGGAAGACAGCCATCGCCATGGGTAAGGGACCTCTGGGGACAGGGACTCTTTTGGTCTCTGCCAGATAATCCCTCCTGTGTAAGTCAAGATCAGATTCAGACACAGTTAACAGACAACCCAAAATGGCTGTGGCTTCACCATGCAGAGTTCATTCTCTCACATAGAAGAATCTGAACGCAGGCCATTTAGGGCTTGTTGAGCAGTTCCGTAAAGTCTTCTACCTTCCCGCCTCAACATTCTCTGCACTTGTTTCCATGTGGGGATCACCTCCTGTTCCAAGAGGGTTGCCTAGCTCCAGCTTTCTCACCTATACTCCATGTAGCAGGAAGAAGAGAGGAATTGCAGTAAAGTTATACCTCCCTTAAACATTTGTCTTGGGAGTCCTACATTTTTGCTCATATTTTATTGACTAGTACTTAATCATATGGTCACACTGCTGCAAGGGAGAGTGAGACATTAAAATAATTTTTTATCCTGACCTGTGTGGCTCAGTGGATTGAGCACCATCCCATGGACTGAGAGGTCCTGGTTCCATTCCCGGTCAGGGCACATGCCCTGGATGCAGGCTCGATCCCCAGTAGGGGGCATGTAGGAGGCAGCTGATCGATGTTTCTCTCACATCAATGTTTCTCTCTCTCTCCCTTTGTCTCTCTCTAAAAAATCAATAAAAATATATTTTAAAATAATAATTTTTTATATTTTATTTTTTAAGATTAAATTTCCTTTTCTTTTGATTTTAGAGAGAGGACAGAAGAAGGAGAGAGAGATAGAAACGTCAATGAAAGAGAACATTGATACATTGATTGGCCACCTCTTGCATGCCCCCCCCCCCCCCCCCCTGTGGATGGGGCCCACAACCCAGGCATGTGCCCTGACTGGGAATTGAACTAGCAACCTCTTGGTGCATGGGTCAGTGCTCAACCACCGAGCCACACTGGCTGGACTAATTTTTTATATTTTAATTTGGACTGTTGCTACCTTAGTAAAATGGGAGTTCTCAAACAAAAGAGAAGATGGGCACTCATTAAATAACCAGCAGTCTCTTTTGCAATCCACTAGCGATTTAAGATCTTTTTACTCATAACTGCCCCAAATCCTCCTTGTTGAACTCTTATCCATCCTTCCAAACCCTACTCAGGCATCTCTTCCTCACTGATGCCTTTCTCGACCCTTCTCTTTCCCCACTCTCTCCCACCTTTGTGCTCAGACTGAGGGGCCAGGCAGTGGGAATCAAGGTAACAACCAGGTTTTCAGTTGAGATGAAGCAGCACTCAGCCGGGTGCCCTTGTGTGCCAGGCTCTGGGCCAGACACTGGGGACACATAGACGAGTAAGACCCAAGCCCTGACTTGAAGGAGCTTCCTGTCTCGGGGAGAGGGTTGTGGACACTGTCCCTCCCAGCGTGGTGTGTACTATAACGGACAGAGGAGGCTCCTGCCCCTGCTGAGCAGGAGCACGTGGTGGCGTCAGGAGAGGCTTCCCAGGTGAGTCAGTGCCTGAGCTGAGACTTGCAGGATGTCTGGGAGTGTCCAGGACAGACGACAGGGAGCAGGATCTCTAGGTACCGAGTATGGAACATCTGAAAAAGGGGACCAGGAGGAGTTCCCACTGCACCCTGGTCAGAAGAGTGCAGTGACCCCTATCTGGGAGACTTGGCTCAGCGCTGGGCAGAGCCCTCGGGAAGGGCTGCTGGGAGGGGAGCTCAGTGCTTGGAGTGACTGGAGGCAGAGCCCTGCTGTCACCAGCGAACCCCAGGCTTCACGCCATAGAGAAGGCCTGGCCCTGTGCTGGTAAGGTTCTAGGGTCATAAACTTGACTCTCCGGACAGTGCGGTTTCTAATCCAGGTATCCTGTTGAGGCCTCTGTCCCTGGCTTTCTTTTCATCACTCTGTCTGTTTCAATTTTCAAAAAGCTGGTGTAGCCACATAGTCGGTGTTGGGGGACCTGGTAGCCCTGGCCGCCCCCACCCACCCAGACTGCCTTGTCCCCAGGCATGGCCCAGGCCCTGGGCCCTGACACACCGTTCACAGCCATTGCCGGCAGTGAGATCTTCTCCTTGGAGATGAGCAAGACAGAGGCGCTGACGCAGGCCTTCCGGAGGTCCATTGGCGTTCGCATCAAGTAAGCACAGGGCCCGGGGCAGGGCTGGGGCAGCTCCCACAGCCTCGGAACAACCCCTGCCCTGGCCAGCTTGTCCTGTGCCCTGGGCCTCATGGGAGTTAGTGATTCCTGTGGGCCCAGGTACCCCGTGCCCTCCTCAGATCTGCTCTCTGCCTAGGGAGGAGACCGAGATCATCGAAGGGGAGGTGGTGGAGATCCAGATCGATCGGCCGGCCACGGGGACGGTGAGTGTGCGCCCAAGTTTAGGCCTCCTCCAGGCGGCAGGGTTGTGCTGTCGGGTCTGCGCTGAGATCAGAATCCCAGGGAATGTTCGAACCGCTGATTGAAGCATCTGGGTGCCTACAGTAGAGGGTCATTCAAATTGACAGCAGTTCGTTAATTTGCGAGGGATACCATGAGCAGCTAAAACCAAGTGGTGGAAGAAGAGGTCTGGAAGTTTCTCACTGTGAATTCCTAGCAGTTAAGCTTAAACACCTGCCACGTGGGATTTACACAGCTCAGTATTGGAACGCGTTTCCCATCCAGCTTAACAGATGGGTAGCATTCTCTCCCTTTTTTTAACCTAAGAAATTTTTTTACCTTTTTGTTATACAATAAAACAGATACAAAGAAACATGTAAAAGAAGCATGTAGTCTAATAAATTACCCTCATAACCACCACCAAGATTAACAACTGGAACTTTGCCACCCCCAAGCCCCAAGTCCTTCCTTCCACTGGGGATTTGGCCCACAACCTAGGCATGTGCCCTGACCAGAATCGAACCAGTGACCTCTTAGTGCATGGGTCGATGCTCAACCACTGAGCACACTGGCCAGGCCAACTGTTCATTCTTATACACTATAGTTCACACTGCCCTTTTAAAAAAATTTATATCTCGCCCTGGCCGGTTTGGCTCAGCGGTCAGAGCGTCCGCCTGTGGTCTGGAGAGACCCGGGTTCGGTTCCCGCTAAGGGCATGTACCTTGGTTGCAGTTTGTCCCTGGCCCTGGTTGGTCGTGCAGGTGGCAGCCACTCGATGTGTCCCTTTCACATCGATGTTTCCCTCTCTCTCTCTCTTCCTCTCTCTCACTCCCACTCTGTCTGTACAAAAAATGAAAAAATGTCCTTGGGTGAGGATAAAAAAACAAACAAAAAAAACTTATGTCTCAAATCTTTTTTCATGGTCTGGTTTCCCCTTTATCTCTTTTTTTACCTAACAACTTACCTGTCGGTCTCTCTCTTTTTTAATTTATTGATTTAGAGAGAGAGGAAGGGAGAGAGAGAGAAATATCATGAGGTAGATGCCTTTAGTGGGAACCGAACTCAGGTCTCTCTGGACCGTGGGCTGATACTCTAACCTTTTAGCCAAACTGGCCAGGGCCATTAGTTGATTCTTGTATGTGCCCTGACCAGGGATTGAACCCGCAACTTTGGTGTATCAGGGTGACACAAACCAGCTGAGCTACCCAGCCAGGGCCATCAACTATTTTATTTATTTATTTATTTCACTACCTTTTTTTTTTTTTTAAATTTTTTATTGATTTTTTTTAGAGAGGAAGAGTGAGATAGAAACATCCATGTGAGAGAGAAACATCGGCTGCCTTCTGCACGCCCCCTACTGGGGATCAAGCCCACAACCCAGGCATGTGCCCTGACCAGGAATCAAACCGGGATCTCTCAGTCCATGGGACAGTTCTCAGTCTACTGAGCCACACCTGCGAGGCCAGCCATCAAAGCCACTTTCTTTTCCCCTCCTTTCAACCACAAATCTGCTTTCTGTCTGGATTTGCTGATTCCGGACATTTTATGTAAATGGGATCCTACAGTCTGGCTTCTTTCGCCTGGCATAGTGTGTGCGAGGTCCACCCACATTTGTGGTTCTCTCTTAAATATTAGGTTATAACTTCTAGGAAAATGCTAAATAAAAGAAAGCTCAAATGTGCTTCAAGCCCATTGACCTGACACATAATCACCTTCTGTTTCTATGTCTTATCATGTGGACACCCTCCTCTTTTTTTACTTGCTCCTCATTTTCAGTGGAAGTAGACCTCACGTGCATCATGAGATCGCCTTGCACTTTTTTTTTTTTTAATCCTCACCTGAGGACATTTTTCCATTTTTTTGTTCAGATAGAGTGGGAGGGAGGGAGGGAGAGAGAGGGAGACATCAATGTGAAAGGGACACATCGAGTGGCTGCCACCCACACAACCAACCAGGGCCAGGGACAAACTGCAACCGAGGTACGTGCCCTTAGCGGGCACCGAACCCGGGTCTCTCTGGACCGCAGGTTGACGCTCTAACCGCTGAACCAAACCGGCCAGGGCTCGCGTTGCACTTTTAACACCTGCAAACAGCCGCTTAAATTCAACCCATCTATTGCTCACTAGTATTTTGAATTTTTAAAATATAATAGGACCTGGGGTGGTGAACACACAATGCAATATACAGATGGTGTTTTATAGGATTATACACCCAAGCTCAGCCAGTGTAGCTCAGTGGTAGTACATCGACCCGTGCACCGAGAGGTCACAAGTTTAATTCCTGGCCCAGGTTGTGGGCCAAATCCCCAGTGGGGTGCATGTAGTAGGCAGCCAATTGTTCTCTCTCCCTCTCCCTTCCTCTCTCTCTAAAATCAATAAAAGAAAAAAAAATAGCCCTGGCCAGCTTGGCTCAGCGGTTAAAGCATAGGCCTGTGGTTCAGAGAGACCCTGGTTCGGTTCCCGCTAAGGGCACGTACCTCGGTTGCAGTTTGTCCCCGGCCCTGGTTGGGTCGTGCGGGTGGCAGCCACTCGATGCGTATCTTTCACGTCAATGTTTCTCTCTCTCTCTCTCCCTCCCACTCTATCTGATCAAAATATGGAAAAATGTCCTCAGGGGAGGATAAAAAAAAAAAAGAAAAAATAATAGATTTATACATTCGGAACTTATGTGATTTTATTAGCCACTGTCACCCCAATAAGAATTTAAAAAGTAAAAATATAGTAGAACATAGTTCTTTAAATTAGCTTCTGATTACAGAAAAAATCCATGGATACATCCTCCCTTTAAAAATAAAAAACCCACCCTGGCCAGTTTTGCTCAGCGGTTAGAGCGTCAGCCTGCAGTCCAGAGAGACCCGGGTTCAGTTCCCACTAAGGGCATGTACCTCGGCTGCAGTTTGTCCCCGGCCCTGGTTGGGTCATGTGGGTGGCGGCCACGCGATGTGTTTCTTTCATGTTGATATTTCTCTCTCTCTCTTCCTCTCTCTCCCTCCCGCTCTATCTGAATAAAAAATGGAAACATGTCCTCGGGTGAGGATAAAATAAAATTTAAAAAACCCAAACTCTCGCCCTGGCCAGTTTGGCTCAGCGGTTAGAGCGTCGGCCTGCGGTCCGGAGAGACCCGGGTTCGGTTCCCGCTAAGGGCACGTACTTCGGTTGCAGTTTGTCCCCGGCCCTGGTTGGTCGTGCGGGTGGCAGCCACTCGATGTGTCCCTTCACATCGATGTTTCTCACTCTCTCTCCCTTCCTCTCTCTCCCTCCCACTCTATCTGTACAAAAAAATGGAAAAATATCCTCGGGTGAGGATAAAAACAAAACAACAACAACAAAAAAAAACCCAAACTCTCTCCCCAGTCCCAGCCCTTTTGTCCTGCTACCTGTCCCTCCAGAAGGAACAGCCAGCCCACTATGGGACAGTTCAGGGAAACGATGTAGTCAGATGTGCTGGGGAGGCCTAGACAGTGTTTGTTGACTGCTTACCTTGTGGGGGGGGGGTTGTAGCGTTTTTGTTTTCTTTGCTGTGTTTAGCTTAGCTCTGTTTTCTGGGTTTGTGATTGACCAAAAAGCACTTTTTATTTGGGCGTAAAAAAGTAACGTCATCTGCATGTGACCCCCTTGGACCCCCTTGGCCATTTTGCGGGACCTCAGGCCTGTGTTGTTCCTTAGAGTTGATCTTTTAGGTTTTCGTTTACCGAGGTTTTCATACAAGCTTTGCTGAGGTGCAGGTGGCCCGCGATAAGCTGCCCACATTGAAAATTCCAGGATGCTTGGTTTGGACACGTGTGCACACACGAAGCCACCACCACAGTCATGGCAGCGGAGACACCTGCCCCCCCCCCCCCGAGCTTCCCTGTGGCATACCTGTTCTGCAGCTGTGCTTGGGAAACATCAGGGCCCTCTCTCAGCCCTTGCCTGGCATGTCGCCCCTCAGGGCTCCAAGGTGGGCAAGCTGACCCTCAAGACCACGGAGATGGAGACGATATACGACCTCGGCACCAAGATGATTGAGTCCCTGACCAAGGACAAGGTCCAGGCTGGGTGAGCAGTGTGGGGGCCGCACCACACCGAGGGTCGGGGAGCTGGGGCACCTTCCTTTCCTCACTCCCGCCTCCCCCCTCTGCAGGGATGTGATCACCATCGACAAGGCCACGGGCAAGATCTCCAAGCTGGGCCGCTCCTTCACCCGCGCTCGCGACTATGACGCCATGGGCTCCCAGGTGCCCCGCGGCTCCGGGGACCCCCTTACCCCAGGCACTAGGCTGTTTCCCTGGATTCTCCTGTCACCCAGCTCCATGTCCCTAGTGCTCCTGGTTCTTCCCTGTACCCCCTAGGACAGTGGGGGCCCCTCAACTTGGCACTGTGCTCATGGTTTCCAAGGTCCCCCAAGAACCCCCATACCTCAGTGCTCTCGACTACCTCCTGGGCCTGGGGTTTCCAGGGAACCCCAGTGTCCCCCAGACAGAGCGCCTGTGGGCCCCGCTTTATACTATACTATACTATACTATTCCTTTATACTGACCCTTGTCTCCGCCCCGCCCCGCCCCGCCCCACAGACCAAGTTTGTGCAGTGCCCGGACGGGGAGCTCCAGAAGCGCAAGGAGGTGGTGCACACCGTGTCCCTGCACGAGATCGACGTCATCAACTCCCGCACCCAGGGCTTCCTGGCCCTCTTCTCCGGTGAGGCCCCGCCTCGCCGCCTCATCCACCTTCCTCGCCCCCCCCAGCCCTCCCCACATGCAGCCCCCCCGGCCAGGCCCTGTTTCAATCCCCGCTGGCCGTTGATGCGGGCATGGCCCTGCCGTTTCGCCCTCCTGGGCTCTCCTTCTCCTCTCTGGGGACATTTCAGACCCTTGTCCTCCTGTCACTCTGCCTCCCCGGTCTTGGTCTCCCTTCCCTCTGTCCCGGGTGCCTCGTCTTCCCCATCTTAGTCCACCTGCAGCCCCGGGTCCCTGTCTCCTCTCTGACGCCCACCCCTACCACCCCGCCTCCCACAGGTGACACGGGGGAGATCAAGTCAGAAGTCCGAGAGCAGATCAATGCTAAGGTGGCCGAGTGGCGTGAGGAGGGCAAGGCGGAGATCATCCCTGGGGTGGGTACTGGGCGTGGGGCTCGGGGTGGGCGGCAGTGGGAGAAGCGGGGACACGGGCGGCGGGTTTGACACACACCCTGGTGGCTCCCAGGTGCTGTTCATTGACGAGGTCCACATGCTGGACATCGAGAGCTTCTCCTTCCTCAACCGGGCCCTGGAGAGTGACATGGCCCCTGTCCTCATCATGGCCACCAACCGCGGCATCACCCGGTGAGCTGGCTGCTGGCCCCCCAAAGGCCTCTGGGGAGGGTGCCCTGAGCAGCGGGGATAGCCGCGGGGTAAACAGCGCGTGTTTGCTGAGCACTTGTTAGGACGGTGTGGACTTAGCTGCTGCAACAGGCTACCCACAAGTACCGTGGCCGGGCGAGAGGGTGTACTTTTCCCTTAGACAAGGTCGGTGGGTGGTCCGGGGGTAGGCAGCCCAGGGACCGTATTTTCTGTCATGTTGTTCCTGTGTCCCTAAGGCTCTAGTTTCTCAAACTGCTGAGGCACCCCGGGGTACTGCAGGGAACAGGAACGCTGTGGGATAAAGTTTTTGAGGGATGCACAGTAACCTGTGTCGGACACCGTGTCAACCACTACAATGAAGTCATTCAGACCTAACTACTTAATAAATGAAACTCAACTTAGTTTTCTTCTGGCCTGAGGGTAGTATAGAACAACTTCATTAGACAGGAAGGGTGCCGGGCTTCGATCAAGTTTGGGAACCTCTGTTCTAGGGTGTTGCCAGTGCCGCGTGCCCTGTAGTCCTCCCAACTGCCCCCCCATCTACGTTTCGGCCCAGAAGGACGAAGCAAGTGGGGAGCAAACAGCCCCCCAATAGACTGGGGCCTGGAGGCTGCACCCAGCACTTCCACCGAGACCCGTGTTCCTGCACCGCTTGGGTGCTTGGCTGTGCCAGCTGAACGTGGTCGGTGGGGCTGGGTGTCACTACAGGGGAGCAAGGGGCACGGCTGCCCAGAGCAACCGCAAATTTTTCCCGGGCTTTGTGCTTGGCACTTTCCCAGGTTGAATTGCTTAGAACCTTAAAAGAAGCTCAGGACATAGATATTGTCTCAGCCTCATTTTCCAAATGAGGACATCAAGGCCTGGTGACTTGCCCAGGGTCGAAGGTCAACTTTGCTCTCCAGAGGACAGGACCAGAGACCAGCTGTGAGAGTGTTTGGAGCAGCCGCGGCTCAGGGTGTGGGAGGCTGGGGATCCGGTCACTCCTTGTTATCGGCAGATTCTGGCTTTGTGGATCTACTTACTCTCTCAAACGTATCTGCGAACCCCAAATTGGTATTTGTGACGCTTTCACGGTCATTTGCAGACATGCGCAGAGGGGCATGATGCGGACACTCCAAACTTAACCTCAAACACGGCGAGGCTCTGCCTTCTGGTTCCAGTCGCATGCCGTAAATAAGTGTCCTTTTCAGCCCTGGCCAGTTTGGCTCAGCGGTTAGAGCGTCAACCTGCGGTCCAGAGAGACCCGGGTTCGGTTCCCGCTAAGGGCACGTACTTCGGTTACAGTTTGTCCCCGGCCCTGGTTGGGTTGTGTGGGTGGCAGCCACTCGATGTGTCCCTTCCACGTTGATGTTTCTCTCTCTCACTCTCACTCTATCTGAACAAAAAAGAAAAAAAAATGTCCTCAGGTGAGGATAAAAAAAAAAAAGTGTCCTTTTCATGTCTGTTTAGTGCCACATTTGTCCCATTCAGTGCTTTTTGTTGGTGGTTTTGCTGTTTAATTTTTTTTTTCCTTTATTGATTTTAGAGAGAGAGAGAACATCTACTGGCTGCCTCCTGCATGCCCCCACTGTGCATTGGGCCCACAACCTGGGCATGTGCCCTGGCTGGGAATTGAATCGGCGACCTCCTGGTGCGTGGATCAACGCTCAAACACTGAGCCACACCGGCCAGGCTGGTTTTGCTGTTTAAAATGGCCCCCAGTTGTCCTGTGTCCCTAAGTCCAAGAAGGGTGGGATGAGTCGTGGAGGAAATGGTGTGCTAGGTGAGCTTCATTCAGGCACAAGTTATACACGGTTGACTGTGAGTCCAATGGGAATGAGTCAATAGTATACATTAAATTAGTTGTCTTCAAACAGAAGCGCATAAAACCAGGCAACGTATTGGTTGGTTGACAAAAATACTGTGATCCAAGGCTCACAAGAACCTAACTTCTTTGTTTGCTGGTTGAGTGGTCATCCCTATTTTATAGAATATGACTCTCACCAATGATAAGACTTGCCCGTATTTCCTAGCCTGCCATGTGCCAGACCCTGTGCTGGGCCAGGTGCAGCAGGCGAGTGGACCTTGATCTGGTAATCCTGGACATGGCCATCCCGCTAAAAGCAGCCGGGCTCTCCAGCGGGTGACGCAGGTGAACACGGCTTGCGGTCAGGCACTGACGCCAGCTGTGAGCTGAAGGTTAAGTGGTATTTGGCCAGTGAGTGGGCTGTGCTTGGAGGGGGTGGGTTCCAGGTAGAAGGAATGGAGAGCCAGGGTCTGGAAGCATCACCGTGAAAGCCCTCCCTTTCCCCTTCTCAGGATCCGGGGCACCAGCTACCAGAGCCCCCACGGCATCCCTATTGACCTGCTGGACCGACTGCTTATTGTCTCCACCTCCCCCTACAGCGAGAAGGACACGAAGCAGATCCTCCGCATCCGGTGCGGGCAGGGCCAGGATGTGGGCCTGAGAGGCGGGGTTGATGCCCAGCCTGTTTTATAACTGGGAACACTGAGATCTCGGGGTGATGACTGGCCCAAAGTCTCAGGTCAGGCTGGGCATCAGGCTGGGCTGCAAGAGGTCGGGCTGGGCATCCAGGCAGTAGCCTCTGATGCAACATGGGGATCCCTGTGGGGAAGGGAGGGGTGGTACTGGTGACTGACATGGGGGGGAATCAGGAAGCCCTCCCTGTGCCTCAGTGGCCATGCCTGCTCAGCACCTGCAGTTCTGAGGACGCAGACTCTACGTGTCCCCAGGAGGGCCAGGGGCAAGGGCCAGGGGCTTGCTGCAGTCAGAGGCCTGACCTTGTCTGAGCCCCCTGCCCCTCTCTGCAGATGTGAGGAGGAAGATGTGGAGATGAGCGAGGATGCCTACACGGTGCTGACCCGCATCGGGCTGGAGACCTCCCTGCGCTACGCCATCCAGCTCATCACAGCCGCCAGCCTGGTGTGCCGGAAACGCAAGGTCAGCCAGCTAGTGAGCCCTCGGGGTCAGGCCGCGTGAGTGACCCACCACTCCAAGGGATTTGAGTGGGTTGTGGCATTTGGTCCTGGAACACACATCTTCAGAGGCAGGGAACTTTGGTCTCTTGGGTTTATTTCTGTGTCTCCCAGCCTGACACACAGTAGGTGCTCAGTAAATACCTGTTGACTGAGAGTCGATACTGTTAAGTCCATCTTACAGGTGAAGAAACAGGAATGGAGAGATTGAGCCCACAGCCAGGAGGTGGCCAAGGCGGGATTTGAACCCGGGCAATGTGGCACGAGTTCCTACCCTAACCCTCCTCCCACGGAGGGCCCCACTGAGGTCTCACTGTCCCCCTGTAGGGCACAGAGGTGCAGGTAGATGACATCAAGCGGGTCTACTCGCTCTTCCTGGATGAGTCGCGCTCCACACAGTACATGAAAGAGTACCAGGATGCCTTCCTCTTCAACGAGCTCAGTGAGTGTCGGCGTCCCCCATCCAGCGTCCCCCATCCGGCACAGGCTCCAGAGCGGCCTGTCTGGAGAGGTGGGAGGGAGCCTGGCCTGGAGAGCTCAGGCCCTGGCCTCTAGGCCACAGTGACCACGTGGCCTTTCTTCTCCCCACAGAAGGCGAGACCATGGATACCTCCTGAGCGGATGTTCCTCTCACCCCCCCCCCCCCCGCGGTTTTCTACTAGAATTCTGACACTGTGACTTTGTATAAAATGGTTCTGAAACTGGACTATTGTGTATGTGTTGCATATGCACACGTGCATTTGCACCCTGAGCTCAAAGAAGGGCCACCCCCAGGTGTGGTTTGAGAAGCCTTTATTGGGAGGGGAGGAGCATCTGCTGGCTCCCGGAGTCGGGATGGACATGGGAGGTTGGGGTGGGGGGTCCTTAGAGGAAGAGGAGGTCTGGGAGGGTGGGGTGGTCACAGTCCAAGGGTTGAGCTCTGGGACCCCCACAATCAGAGCTGCTGAGGCGGCAGGGCCCACAGCGACAGCTGAGGGCCACAGGGAAGGAGACCATCGGGTCCACTCCAGGCGGGCAGCCAGGGAGCCGGATGGAAGCAAAGGTCAGCTCACGGTAGGTGCACACCGGCTGGGGCACAGGAGGCAGAGCGGCTGGCAGCACCCGAACCTGGAGGCCAGGGCAGGGAATCGGCGTCCGTCTGCCCAGGGCCAAACCCTCCCGATTTCCCTTCTGCCACCCACAAATCTGAGACTTAAATATCCAGGGGACCCTCTGTACTCTCCCTCCCACATACCCAGCTCTGACTCCAATTCCCCAGCCCCTACCCAGGGGAGCAGGCCACCCTTCCACCCCGCTGCCACCTGTCTTCTGTGGGCCAGGCCCTGGGTGATCCACCCTGGTGCCGCGGTGGCAGCACCCGTCCTCGGGCAGGCAGGGCTGGTCCCCGCCAGCTCTGGGCAGCTCACCATGCTGGGGCAGTAGCCGGCACAGATGCTGGTGGTGAAGGTGATGCAGACCGGGCAGGCCTCGTTCTCGGCAGCCAGGGTGGCATTGATGGGCCGGCACAGTGGCCGCAGTGGCCCCCTGGATGCCCGTACCCCACCCACGCTCAGCAGCAGCCACAACAGCAGCCCCTGGGATAAGGCCACTCCCTCAGGGCTAGCCTGAGACCTCCGCCCCGGCCCTTTCCCTCCCATTCCCCAAGTACATACATTCAGCAAGTGCACACATTCAGGGCCCAGTCCCCAGCCCGACAAATTTCATTCGGGGCCAGCCATTCCACGTTGATCCCCCATCCTGATACACAGGGACCCCAGATACCCAGGCTCAGACCCTGCCCCATTGCTTCCCTCCTCCCAGCAGGAAGGCCGCTGGCTGTCCACACCCTTCTAGAAAGGCCTCCTTCACCCAGTCACAGGACTAGCCAACTTGGCCTGGGTGGAGCTGCAAGGCCCTACGGTCTTACCTGGAGCATCTCCATCCTTGGTGCCTCCCTACCTACTGTGTTTACCTGGTCTTATACCTGTAGGCTGTGGGGGCGGCAAGGCCACTGGGGGTGGTGTCATGGCGGGGTAACCTGGACACTAATCTCCTTGGGGGCGAGAGGCGGACAAGGTCAAGGATGTGCAGGGTGGCTCAGTGGAGCACCCCTCCCCCCATTTCCTGAGTGGCTCAACACTAAGAAGCAGGAGACACCCAAGATGACCACAGACTACAGACTCTGTCCTCAGGTGCTAGAGAGGCCGTGTTGGGGCACAAGAAATAGGAAGCCCTTGGCTGTGCCGGCAGGTTGAGTAGCCCTGTCTCTGCCTATCATGGGAGGAGCCAGGGGGAGGCTGGCTCACCCCTCCAAGGACCCTGGGATGGTGGTCCAGGGAAGCCTCAACCCTGCTCCACCTGCTCCAGACTGAAAGCCAGAGTCCAACCTCTGAGGAGGAGCTTGGCTTCAATACTGCATCCTGTGCTCAGGAAGACAGATTCGCCTGCACCCAGATATATCCCCCTCCACAGGGATGCAGCGGTACCACCATCTCTGCCACACTCGGGCCCCCAGAAACTAGGATGTCGGAGCCCAGCCCAGCGAAGGTGTAAACTATTTAACTGTCTTTAAGAAAAGATCGGCCCCTTCTGCAGCAAAGGGCACGACCCACCCGCTGGCCCACAGCCCCAAAGTAAGCATTCCTGGCCCACTCCTGGCCCCACAATCCAGTGGGTGCGAGTGGGGTTCGCCCCGCCACGGCTCAGTGGGCGTGTCCCAGGCCCGATCCTGCCCCGCCAGAGGGGCGGGGTTCCCAAGCTCAGCCCCGCCTACTATGCCCAGTTACTGTTTTCCGCGCTCCGCCTGGCTCAGGGACCTTGTCTCCCGCGGGGCTGGCCGGACTGCTCAGGCTCAGACGAGCGCGGGCTTCAAGCTGCCGTAGCTGGAGTTCTCCGTGCGGTAGGCTTGCGGCACACGGTAGATGGCCGGCACGGGCATCCAGTGGAGGCCGCCCCAGGGCAGCTCCAGCGGGCAGACTTGGTTAAGCCGGCGGAGCGGGTGCAGCGGAGGGCTGTATGACTCCTGGACCAGAGACAGCGCCCCTTGGTGCGGCACAGCAGGCGTCACTGGGAGGGCACGGGGCACACGCATCCGCCGCCGCTGCCCCAGGCGAGAGGAGCCGGGAAGGGGCGGCAGCTGGGGGCCGTGGCCCCAGGCTTTGGGAGTCTCGTTGAAGCTCCAGTAGGTCAAAGTGTCCTTGCGGGGGTACCCCAACAACTCCTTCCTGTTGGAGGCAGGCAGAATGGGGAGGGCACGGCTGAACCTTTGGGATGAGGCTGAGGGTTCAGACCTTGGGTCCTGAGGAGGCGTCAGACCTGAACTCTCCTGCGTTTTGAGGGGAGGGTACATTTGCAGGACTCAGGGACCACTCAGAAAAAATGGGGCTGGGGACTCCTAGTCTGGATTCCTGGGTACTTAAGTGCCTGGAATGTGGGATTTTGCATCCTTGAGAAGTATCTGGGGACTCAAATGCCAAAGGAACCCCTCCCCAGACCATCAGGGCCCTGCTCCTAGATCCAGAACTCCCTCTTGGGCCTTCCGCTGGCTTCGTGTTCCTGAGAATTAACACTAAATACCCGGGCTCTAAGGTCCGGGCTGGAACCTGAACTTCTGGCTCTAAGTCAGAAAGGGGGAGCTGACCCCTGGGGGCTAATCGGTTCACCAGCGGGGGGGGGGGGGCTGTGCAGGGAGCGGTGCCGATGGAGGACCCAGGCTCACTTCTGGTAGGCTCGGAAATCCCGGGCCGAGGTGGTCAGATAGAGCTGATGGCGGTCAAGGATGCCCTGCTCGGACACAGTGAAAGGTGGGCCTGCCAGCTCCCGGTTCTTCTTCCAGGGAATTAGAGCCTGAGGAGGATCGGGCAGGAGGAATGATCAAGGAAAAGGTTTCATGTCCCTTTCGAACGAAGCCTTAGGTCCCGGACTGAGAACTCCCCTTTCTTCAGACTGCACAGCCTCTCTGGACCAGGCCTCCACTCCCGCCCCCCGAATCAGAATCCTTCCTAGCCAATCACATGCCAACGTACGTTAGCTTCGCTCCCCAAATCAGAAACTCCAAAACCCAAACTCCCTCTGCTCACCATCGAACACAAAGCGAAGCCCCCAGACTCAAACCTTCTTTGTCCTGCCACTGGCCTTAAGTTACACAGTAGCCAACAATTCCTCCTAGCTTCATGCACTTGGAGAAAGTCTAGTCCCGCCTCGGGCTCTGACCAGGTCCCAGGTATTCAAGATCTGCCCCCAAGTACAGTCCATTACCTGGCTCCACCACCAGCCCTAGAACCCCCTCCTAACCCGCCCCAGAATTTACTGGTTGTACCCCCAGCCTCAGAACTAGATTTCGGGTCTTCAGTCCCCTCCTGGTCCCATCTCAAAATATCCAAGCCCGTTCCCCAGTCTGTGTACTCTCCTTATTGCGCCCCAGACCTTTTAGCCACGCCCCCAGACAAGAAATCTGTTTCTGGCTCCGCCCCAAGGTCTCCGTCTAGTCCCCAGCTTTACAGCCTTTGGGACCCGCCCCAGGTGCTCCAAACTCTGTCCCACCGCGCCTGCGCAGTCTTTCCCGCTACCTGGTAAGGGCTCCCGCAGTGGTGGCCGGCGAGCTGCAGCGGCTGCGACCCGACGTGGAAGGCGGCGCGCTGGTCCAGACTGGGCCAGCCGGTGTACTGCGCCCTCATTTCACTGTTTTGGTGCTTTGTGGTCGGAGGGAGGCTGCGATGTCCAAGCTGCGGGAAGGCGATGCGGGGACCCAATTAGAGGGTGCATGAAACTGAATTGGGGTCCTCAGCCCCGTCCGCCGCGGACCTCGGTTTCCCAGAACCTTACCTTTTCCCCTAACTCCTTGATCCCCATAATCCGCATGGGATCCCTAGGCTCTGGGGCCCTGGGCTGTGCGTAGGGCCCGCCGTGGGTCTTTAGCACGTGAGCCGAGCCATAGGTCGTCTCCCATCTGTTGATGACCTCGTCGAAAGCCCAGATGCGTAAACCCTGCTTTGCGGCTGGAGGCAGGGGCGCAGCCACCGCGGACTGGGCAGAAGGTGCGGGATGTCAGCTTTAAAAACTCAGGTGTCCGGCCCACCAGCCCTGATCTCTCCCACTCGGCCCCCAGCCCTTCCCCTCGCTCCAGTTCCAGGCTCCCTGGCCCTTCATCTGTCAGACCCAGGACTCCCAGACCTTCCTCCTTCAGTGAGGAGCCCCAGCCAACAATCCCCTTGTCTTTCAGCAGCTGTCTGGATCCCGGGGCCCCTCCTTCAAACACAGGACTCTCACCTGGAGAGTGGGCGGGGGGAAAGGCACGGGTGGGATAATGTGGTGGGCGATACCACTGCTGGTGAGATGCCAGCTGGGCCAGGATCCTGGCACCTCGGTCCGGGAGATGGGGGGCCAGGGCGGGCCATAGCGCAGAGCTAAAGTCCGACCAGCCATGATCTTTCCCCGGCCCTGTAGCCAAGCAGGAGAAGGCTTGTTGTTGCTGTTGCCTAGGTGACAGAACCCGCCCACGCTGAATCCAGCCAATGGATGGGTAGAGTGAAAAAGAGACCCAGGCACAGAGGGACAGGGACCCCAAGAGGAGCACAGAAACTCAGAGAAGTTGGGGGAGAGAGCCAGACAGACAGAAGGGCAGAAATGGGGGACCGGAGAAGGGGAAATAGAAGTTGAATTTTAGAGTTTTAGAGACCGAGACCCCTGGAGGAGGGGTGGGGGAAAGACAAACCCACAGAGGGAACAGCAGAGAGGGGGACAGAAACTTGGGGGAGGGCTGCAGTCAGAGATCCAGAAAGGGGGGAACAGAAACCCTGTGGGGGAAGAGGATAGAGACTACCGGCACATCAGGAAGTCCACGGGAACCCCCCCCAATCCTATAGGGCCCCAGCCCTCCAGGCCACCTGCTCCCTCTGCCAGGTCTGTCCACCTAGGAGGTAATGACACCCCTACCCCAAGCGATCCTTCTGTGTGTGTGTGTGTGTGTGTGTGTGTGTGCGCGCGCGCGTGCGCGCGCAGGGTCAGCATCTGTCTTGGCTGTAAACTTCTTGAGGGTGGGCAGAAGAGACCTGCAGAGAAATGCACAGGAAAAGACTTAGCCAACAAGGGAGTGTGGAAAGAGCTTTGAATGAGAAAGAAATACAACAATGAGTGAGAGAAGGTGCCGAAGAAACAGAGACAGAAAGAGAGATACTGACCAGAGACAAGAGATGGGAAGTTAGAAGAGATGGGAGTGGCAAAAAGGAGACTAGAGCTGGGGACCTAGAACAAAGATGTGGCCACAGTGGCAGCCAGACCCTACTGCTGCCCCAGCTTTCCCAGGGACCCAGTCTGTGATGATGGGGGATGCGCATTTCTCTGTCCTTAGCCCCAAGTCTGCCCTAAAATAAAGTCTGAGTTGGCAACAGGTGTGAGGCTATGGAGTGGTAATGCATGAAGGAGTTTCCTGAGAATGTGGGGTCTGCCTCTGACTTTCCTTGTTACTGCCTCACTTTAAAGATCTTTTGGTCAAAGGCCTATTGCCTCCTCAGCCCCCCACTAACTCATCCCACCAACCCATTTTCAAGCAGGGAAAACTGAGACTGCCTTCGGATCCTCTCATTCAGGCTTCTGGGGTCCCTCCTACTGTCGGATTTTCCTGGCGCACTCAAGGCCTATCAGTGTCCAAATGACTCCTGGTCCTCACCAGAGGTCAGGCCAATTGGTTGGAACCTCATGCTTTACTCCAGCAGGACAATTTTAAGGTTTATTTCTTTCCCAATGTGGGGTAAAGGTTGGGATAGGGAAGGGTGGTAGAAACCTGACTCCAACTCCCCACCAGGGCCAAATTCTCTAGCATCCTGACCTCCTAACATTCAACCTTACTAGTGTTCCTACTGCGATGGGTCAGTCACTACCTCAAAACAGGGCATTCTTTCCCCATCTAGTGGCCTTCCCACTTGAATCCTAGCCCCCAGCTAGCTGCTTACATGTCCCAACTTTTATGCTTCCCACACACTTCTTTTTTTTTTTTATCCTCACCCCGAGGACATTTTTGCATTTATCAGACAGAGGGAGAAAGGGAGGGAGGGAAGGAGGGAGGGAGGGAGAGAGAGAGAGAGAGAGAGAAACATTCACGTGAGAGAGACACATCGACTGGTTGCTACCCACACGACCAACTGGGGCCCAGGACAAACTGCAACCGAGATACGTGCCCTTAGTGGGAACTGAACCCGGGTCTCTCTGGTCCGCCGGCCGGCACTCTAACCACTGAGCAAAACTGGCCAGGGCCCCCACACACTTCTTGACATATTTCCTCCTAGTCACTCTCTCCAGGATGGGCAAGGTGATGTCTTCTGAGATTACACAGTCAACAACCTAGAAGCCAAAGGCCTCCAATGGTCAAATCCACCAGTGTTGATCTGACAAGTTGTGTATTAGAGCTGATAAACAGTAGGCACTCGGAAGATATGAGCTATCATTGTCATCATCATCATCATCATCCTGGAGTTCACAGGAGAGTCTTATTCACTCTTCAAAACCCCATTTGGTTTCACCACCTGTCCTGTCCAGGTTGAGTTCTCACAGTCAGAGAGCTGTGATTTTGTGACCATGTAACAAGTTCCCAAAATGAGGCCCAGAGCAGCCAGGTCACCCCTGAGGTCCCTCAACACCTAGCTCTCTTCTTCCTCTGCTTGCCCAGCTCCTGGGCATGGGCTTCAGGCCCGGCCAGTCCGGCTGAGGAGCGTGCAGACGCAGGCAGTGTCGATTCGAATCCATCGCCAGCCCACACGACCCTGAGCGTCAGTGGTCAATGCCCGCACATAGGACTGCTTGGCCTTACACTCGGACACCCAGTGCCTCCGATCCACACCCCGGCAGCCCCCTCCACCTGCACCGGGGCCACCTTCCCCAGTGTTGTCAGCCTTGCAGCGGGTCTCAAAGAAGTACTGGCGAAGGGGGCTGCCGCCAGCCGCAGGCACCTCGCCCAACACCTCCACCTCGCGCCCACGCAGGTCCACAGCTGTCCGGCGGTCTGTCACCCAACTGCTGACTGCATCACACACAGCCAGCTCTCCCCGGCGACTGGCTGGTGCTGTCTCGCTCACTCCTCGACGACTGCGGTTAGCCGGGCTCCCCGGTGGCTCCCCAAAGGCCCCGGCCTCCAGCAGGAAGAGCAGAGGGGGGCCCTCGGGGGCGCCTCTGGACAGTGCTACTCGGGGGGACAGGAGGTCCCACTCAGGGGCTGGAAACGGGGGCAGTGGTGAGGGTGGGGGACGGGGTTCCATTGGGACACTGGGGAGGAGGCAAAGGAGGAGGATGGGGAGGTACTGTGAGGGGTGGGGGAGCATCTCGCTAAGCACCTGAGGATGAAGAAAGCTGGAGTTAGAAACGAAGATAATAACTTAGGGGGGGACATGCATCGTGCCAGAACCACAGGGAGGCCCTTGTTCTAAAACCTTGGGGTATATTCTAGAATTGAAGAATGCCCAACTTCCAGATTATTCTACTACTATTACTAATAATAGCCAACAATTGGGGAAATATAGGCTCAGAGAGGTTAGTAACTTGTACCAGGTCACACAGCCAGCAAATGCCAGAGTTGGAACCAGAGCCCTGTGTGAGCAACTCCACTCTGCCATTCTGCCTCTGCAACCCTGGGGAACCCTGAGTCCCGCAGCCTGAAGAGGTTTGCGGTTCCAAAACTCTGCAAAAAGCCAGTTCTGGAATCCTAGGGAGATCCAACTTTAGCTCAAATCTGCCACTTAGGAAGGCAAGAAAAACACTTCCTCTCTCAGATGGGGCCTCAGTTCCCCTGTCTGTGAAATTGGTCTCGGGCTGGAGATGCAGGTGAAGGTGTAGATACTGCATTTTCTCTACAACATTCTGGAAGCCTGTGGTTCTGGGAAAGGGTGATGTGGAGAGGACAGGGTGGTTACCAGACCTGTCAGCACCTCCTCCGCCTCGGAGCTCCCGGGCTGGGGGCCCCCAGACTCCAGGGGGCCCCTGTGGGGGACACAGGTGGCCCCCTCCTTCCTGACATCTCAGGAGAGGGAGGGGGCAACCACCTAGGGGAAGAAGGGAACAGGCAGGTTATATAGGCAGGTGGGGGAGGGGACCTGAAACCCTGGAAACTCCCCTTCCCAGTGTTCCTCTTCAAGTGTAGGGTACCCAAGAGTCAAACTCACGCCCCCTTCCCAGAGGCCCCTTCCCTGCCCAGGTGATGGCTCCTGGCTGGAATGGGAAGCAGATGGGGGGAGGAGAGGGGAGGGGAGAGGCTGGAAAAGATTACATCCTCCTGAGCCCATTCATCTCCCAGGCAGGGTGGGGGTGGGGCTGGTCTGGACACCCGGGTACCTGAGGGCTCACATTCAAGAAGCCCTGGGTCCCCGAGGCTGCTTCCTGGAATGTTTTCCCCACACAGGACAGGCCAGGGCCCGTCCCAAACTTCCACTGCACATACCTGGAGTGGCTGCCTGCCCTGGCTGGGAGATGGGGAATGGGGAGGTGGGGTGTGAAGAGGGGCGCATGTAGACCCCGTCAGGACCAGGAGTGAAGGTCCCCAGCTGCCTCCTTCCTCAGACCGGGAGTCCTGGGTCTTAGCCCGGTCCCTTGGAGTCCAGCCACCAGGCCCCTCCCTTAGATGCAGGAGTCCAGGCCCCCAAATTCCTCTACCCTGAGACGCACCAGTCCAGGTGCTCAGCACCCTCCTTCCTCGGACCCAGGGGTCCAGGCCCCCAGCCCCTCCTCCCTCGGACCCAGGGGTCCAGGCCCCCAGCCCTCCTCCCTCAGACCCAGGAGTCCGAGCCCGCAGCCCTCCTCCCCCGGACCCAGGAGTCCTGGAGTTCAAGGCCCCTCCTCCCCAGGTACTCAGAAATACGGACTCCCAGAAGACTAGGGCTGGGGGTCCGGACTCCGGAGACCTCACTGGGGGTGACCCCACTACGAGTGACCCCGCTGCTCCTCTGGGACTTTTCTCTCTTGCCTCAGTTTCCTCCGCCAAGCCCCGCCCCCGCCGGCCCCGCCCACGTCCCTCCCTACCCGGGGGCAGGGCGACTCGGACGCCGGAATCCCGGAGGAGGAGGCGCCGAGACTCTTACCTGGGGCGCCCTCCCCGGCTCCCTCGGCTGCCCCTGGCGCGGCGGCGGCTCCTCCTCCTGCTCGCTGGCTGCAGGGACGGCCGCTCGCCCGCCGGCTCCTCGCTGCACACGCTCCGGAGGGCCCGGGTCGGGGGCGGGGGCGGGGCGGCGCCCGACGGCGGAGGAGGGGCCGGGGGATCCCGCCTTCCACACGCGGGCCGGGACCTCGGAAGCCCGGCCTGGCTCGCTCAGCCCTGCAGTCCCAGGAGGCCAGGCGCCAGCCCTCTCCTCCCTCAGACCCTGGAGTCCGGGCCCCCAGACCCTCCTCCCTCAGACCCTGGGGTTCGGGGCCCCAGCCCCTTCTCCCTTGGGCCCAGGAGTCCGGGCCCCCAGCTCCTCCTCCCTCTGACCCAGGAGTCCGGGCCCCCAGCTCCTCCTCCCTCAGATCCAGAAGTCTGGACCCCCAGCCTCTCCTCCCTCAAACCAGGAGTCTGGACCCCTAACCCCTTCTTCCCTCAGTTTCAGCCCCCTCCTCCTCAGACCCAGGAGTCTGGGCCTGAGATTCCTTTGCATTCTTTTGCCAGTTAAGTGTCAATCCCCAGGCAGATTCCCACCCTCTGCTCTCATCCCTATTTTCCCGGGAGCTCCAGGCCAGACATTAACCAGCTGGGCTTGGGCAGCGATAAGGCCCCAGGCTGGGGAGACAGTGGTTGTGGGGGGCTCTCCCACAGAGTCCTCTCTCCTGGAATTTCCTGGCTGGGGACTGGGGAGAGGGTCTTGTCCTGAGCTCAGATAAGAGAAATTCAAGGTATCATGGGACTCAGAGATAGATATGATCTGGGAACAAAATGACCTTAGAGAAAGAAAGTGAATAGTGACAGATGAAGGGAGATGCGTAGAGGCACAGAAATGTAGAGGAGAAGAGGACAGGATCCAAGAGAAAGAGGAAGACAGAAATCCAGACAGAGAGAAGACGCAGACCCAAAGAGAGGGGACGGAAACCTGGAGAGAAGGGGCCAGACCCAGAAGGGGGACAGAGACCCAGAGAGAGAGAGAGAGAGACCTAAGATGGGGGAGACGGGAGTTGGAGTCCAGGACAGTCCTGTCCCAAGGCCCTTCACCCCTCCCCAGAGTTGTTTTCAGGAGGAAAGCTGACACTTGTCTGGGGGGGAGGGCATCCCCTCCCTCAGCCTAAATATAGCATGGCAAGGTGGCAGGAAGGGTGTCCCCGGATTAGGGTGTTCCCCTCTCCTCTTCCCCATCACAGCCAAGACAACTTAGAAGGTGGCCACAGTTGTTTATTGGGGTGGAGGAGGGGCACCTTCCAGGCTTTGAGTGTCCAGCCGAGTCACCTCCCTGACCTCGCCACACTCCTCCCATCCCTCAGCACCCAGCATATCCCAACCCTACCAGAGGGCGTCTGTGGAAGTCCCAGCCTATGACTGGGTAGCACAGAAGGGTTAGCAAAGAGAAGTAACTGGTCGGCAGCCTCTGTCCCCCTCTCTGGATTCATTTTCCCCTGTCTCTGGACCTCTTTCCCCTTCTCTCTGGGTCTCTGCCCACCCCCTTCTCTGGATCGCTGTCCCCCTCTCTGGGTCTCTCTCCCCCTCTCTGGGTCTCTGTCCCCCTCTCTCTGGATCTGACCACTGCCCTCTGGTTCTCTCCCCCTCCTGTAGGTCTCTGTCCTCCCCCTGAGTCTCCGATCCCCTCCCAGACCACTGCCCTCCCCTATCCAGCTCCTACTCCTCCCCATGGGTGTCACTCTTCGCCTCTGTCTCTGTCCTGTCTGTCGGGCTTGATTCCTCTCTGCCTGTGTCTCCTCTTTGTGTCTCTGTGCTGGACTCTGCGCCGTCCTCCAAGACACTGCCTTGTGCCTGTCACCATGAGGGGGTCTGTCTCGGTTTCTGTCTCCAGATGTGCCTCTCTCTCCTTTTCAGAGAGAAGTGACAACCTAAAGGTTATGTTATTTTCAACCTGTATCGAACTCTTCCCACAATCGCTACCTTCTCTATCTGTGTGTCAGAAGGCAGTGGGATTAAATCAGGGGTTCCAAACTGAATTTCTTAGCTGCATTCTGAGTTGCCAAGAGGCACTTCATAAGAGGTGTGTTCCCCTCAAACCAGTCCCCTTCTCATGCGTCACCTGGTGCCTCTAAGTAAGATTTCATTTGACCAATAAAGGGGGAGGTTGTTATAGCTAAAAATAACAACAACACCACTCTGTAAACCACTGGATGGGTTTTAATAAATTAATATAAGTAAAGTACTTTGAATGACACCTGGCACATAGGAAGCCCTATATGTGTTAGTGATTTAACCTTCCTCTTCCTCTCCCTCCTTCTCCTCCTCCTCCTCCTCCTCCTCCTCCTCCTCTTCCTCCAAATGCCCTACTGAAAGACCTCTAAAAATGTTTGGCTTTGTAACCTCCCCCCTGAGCCTCAGTTTCCTTGTCTGTGGGGCTGTGGATATCAGCAGACTGACGAGACACGTGGGCCAGGCAGCCTGCCACAAGCCCTGGCCCCTGGTGACAGTGACGGGCTGCCTGACCTTGGGAAGCCACTGTCGTGCTCTAAGACTCTGGTTTCTCCCCAGTTCATCTGACAGCCTTCCTGGGCTGTGGGAAGATGGGGTGGTGCCCCGATTTGGGACTCCGGGGAATGGAGACTGCGTCTCTCTCGGACTCGGGCGCTGCCTTTCGCGTCTTTGGTTCTCTTTCTCTGGATACTCTGGTCTGCCTCCAGCTTTGGGTGTCTGTCCTTTCTCTCTGGGTGCCTGACACCGTCTCCACCTCCGTGGGTCTCCATCCCCCACTCTTGGTCTCTGTCTTGTTCTCCTTTGGATTTCTGTCCCTCTCCCTCTGGCTTTTATTTTTTTCTTTATTGAGTTTAGAGCGAGAGGAAGGGAGAGAGAGATAGAAACATCGATGAGAAAGAACATCAATTGGCCGCCTCCTGCATGCCCCCACTGGGGATCGGGCCCACAACCTGGGCATGCGCCCTGACCAGGAATCGAACCGGCAACCTCTTGGTGCATGGGTCGATGCTTAATCACTGAGCCACACTGGCCAGGCTTCCCTCTGGGTCTTTGTCTCCTTCTCCTCTCTTTGGGTATTCATCCTCTCTTGTCTGGGTTTCTATCTCTTTCTCTGAGTATTCTTTCTTAGGTCTCTATCTGTCTCTTCTGGGTTTCTGCCCCCCTCATGTCTGGACAGAGTACACATAGTGTCTCCCTCTTTCCCCCTCCCCTTGTGGCTCTGATGTCCATGTCTGGAAGCAAATCTGTAGATGAAGACAGATAGTAAGGGGGTTTCAGGCAAAAAGAAGCAGGTGTGAGGTCAATGGCAGGAGTGTCCAGTTCAGTTTGTCTCCCAGAGTCCACAGCATTGCATTAGCTCCCTGATATCCTTGGGTCCTGGTGCTGCCACTAAACCCAAAACAAACCAACATGGCTCTGTGGAGTTCATCCATACAGTCCAACTCAAGCCAACATTCCTACTAGACACACAGTGACAAACTCAATGTAAGGCTCCATGAACTGGTCCTAGGAGATGCACATGGCTATACAACTCAATATAGCTCAGCTCCGTGTAGCCCTGCAAACTTCCAGCCTCATAACTCCACATGATTCAACCCCACAGACTCATTCGATCATATGTTCCAACCCAACTTAACCTAACATGACCTAGAAAGTTCACATTCTATCACTTGACTCTTCTACATGACTCACAAGTTCACAGAACCTAAAATAACATAGCTCCCGAAGAATCACAAAGCCAATTTCCAACATGTTTCAGCTCCACACCACCATGCATGAACACGCATCCAATCCCAACAGTGCCATGGGTGGCCACACATCTTGACCCAACATGGCCCTAGAGGACTCATCAAACCCCAGAAACCTGCACAATTCAGTTGGACAAGACTCATCCAACCCAACACAGAACAAAGAAACTCACAAAGCTATGTGACCAAAGCTATCTCAACACTACCTCAAAAGGCTCCACAGCCTTACAAACACCAACGCGATACAAACTAATGCAGCCTCCCCCTGAGCTCAGCATAACCCACTGCCATTTATTGCCACCTAAGGAGGTACCTACAGGAGTACCTAACCGCAACACAAGAACCAATAAGACTCAGTGTTCCTCGGCTCATTACCACTTAACCTAGTTCTTCCTAAACCCAACCTCTCCCCCCGACCTTCCCCTCCACCCTACCCTCCCTCCAAGGAAATATGAGGTCCTGCAGGCCTCAACTGTCCCTCACACTTCAGTCACCATGTGTTTTCCAGGGGGGGGCCAGAGTGGAGGTGATAACTCAGGCAGCTCTCCATCCACCAATCCCCCATTGACCTTGCCCTCCAGTGGGCCACAGGGCTGTGTATCCACATGGCTGTACATCCCCGCCTCTTCGCCCTCTGTCTCCCGGTGGTAAAAGTAGCTGAAATTGGAGACAATGACGGGCACAGGCAGGGAAATGGTCAGCACACCAGCGATGGCGCACAGAGAGCCCACTATCTTGCCACCCACAGTGACTGGTGCCATGTCTCCATAGCCAACTGTAGTCATGGTGACCACTGCCCACCAGAAAGACTCAGGGATGCTGGTGAAATAGGAGTCTTCCCGGTCGACCTCAGCAAAGTAGACTGCACTGGAGAAAAGGACCACACCGATGAAAAGGAAGAAGATGAGGAGGCCCAGCTCACGCATGGAGGCTCGTAGAGTCTGCCCCAAGATCTGTAAGCCCTTTGAGTGCCGAGACAGCTTAAAGATTCGGAAGACGCGTACCAGTCGGATGACTCGCAGGATGGCCAATGACATTGCTGGCTGGCCCACCCCCCTCTGCCGGGCCAGCTCCGTGCCCAGCGCCACAAAGTAGGGCAGGATGGCCACAAAGTCAATGAGGTTCATCACATTCTTGAAGAAGGCTGTCTTGCTTGGGCAGGCCAACAGGCGCACCAGTAGCTCGAAAGAGAACCAACAGATGCACAGTGTCTCCACCACAAAGAACGGGTCATCAAAGGGCGTGCGAGGTGGGGGTCCAGGCACAGGGCTGGAGCCGTTCAGCCGAGACGGAAACTGCAAGAAGGAAGGGGTTCAGGGAAGACCATACCAGGGCTGGGACACACTGGAATGGCCATATTCATTGTTTAAATATCCAACTACTTATCTAAAAATTGGTTAACAGCCCTGGCCGGTTTGGCTCAGTGGTTGGAGCATTGGCCTGCGGTCCTGAGAGACCCAGGTTCGGTTCCCGCTAAGGGCACGTACCTCGGTTGCAGTTTGTTCCTGGCCCTGGTTGGTCGTGCGGGTGGCAGCCACTCGATGTGTTCCTTTCACCTCTCTCTCTCTCTCTCTCTCTCTCTCTCTCTCTCTCTCTCTCCCCTCTCCCTCCCACTCTATCTGAAAAAAAAAAAAAGGAAAAATGTCCTTGGTTGAGGATAAAAAAAAACCAAAACGATTGGTCAACAGCCACTGCCCACAGGTCACCAGTGACTCAGCCATCATAGACTCTTTCCCAGGACCCCAGGATCATCCCTGGATGGCTGACTCTGTGGTCCCTCATCCTTCACTGCTGGGGCCTCCTGAAATGATGCTTGAGTGGGGCTCAACCTCTTCCCTTCCAAAGCCTGTCCCCACCATTGATTTTCTAGGCAGGGAGGGTCCCTGACCTGGCCCACTCCCTTGTGCCCTGCCCTCCCAAATCCAGCACAGACCAGAATGGTTAAAGACCTTTCTGTCAGCCCAAATTTCTTTGTGATTAATCCTCCTACCCTAGCCCTCAGGACCCACCATTCTGTCTCCAGCTACCTCGGATGCTTTCTTCAGGTCAGACTCTCACCACCTCCAGTCCATCCTTCCCATTGGTCACACCCAGCCGCACAGACCCCAGATTGTTCAGGCTCTCCCCTCACCCCCAGCTTTGATTTATTCTTTTTCTTTTTCTTTTCTTTTTGTTAATCCTCGCTTGAGGATATTTTCCCATTGATTTTTTAGGTAGAGTGGAAGGGAGGGAGGGAGAGAGAGAGAGAGGAACATTAATGTGAGAGAGATACATCGATTGGCTGCCTCTCTGAGGACCCCAACTGGGGCTGAGGATGGAACCTGCAACCCAGATATGTGCCCTTGACTGGTAATCGAACCCAAGACCCTTTGGTTGACAGGCTGATGCTCTGTCCACTGAGCCATAGTGGCCAGGACCACCTTTGCTTTCTTAATGCACCTGTTCTCCTGTCCTGCCCTCCTCCGCAAGCCGGGTTTCTCACCTACCTTAACCTTGCCTTCTGATAGGGCAGGTCCTCCTACCAGACCCTCAGTATCCCGCCCACCCAAGCCAGACCCCGCCTTCCTGAGAGGCCCCGCCTCCCACAGCCCCTTAGCCCGCTTTTTGATTGGCCAGATCCAGTGGCCCCGCCCACTCTCCCAGAAACCCCGCCTCTCTCCACGGAGCCCCGCCTCCTCACCGGTCCCGCAGCAAGCACCGCTGCAAGCCCCGGCTTGTCGCGTTCGTCACGGAAATCGGGCAGCGTCTCGAGACAGAAGACGACGATGGAGACGAGAATGACGAGCACAGAGACGACGGCGAGCACGCGCGCGGCCTGCGAGCTCTCGGGGAACTCAAAGAGCAGCCAGAGCTGGCGCGCGAAGGCGCGGCGGGGAAGGGGCCGCTCCGGCGGCACCGGGCAGCCCTCGTCCTCGCGCAGGCGCGCCAGCGCCGCCGCGCCCAGCCCATAGAAGGCCACCTCCTCCAGGAAGACGTCGAGCGGCACGTGCGCCGGCCGCCGCAGCCGCCCGCCGGACTGGTAGTAGTAGAGCACGGCGTCGAAGCTGGGCCGATGGCGGTCGAAGAAGTATTCGCGGCGCGCGCCGTCGTAGAAGCGACTCCGGCGCGCCGGGTCCCCGAGCAGCGTGTCCGGAAAGCGGCCCAATGTGCGCGCCCGCGTCTCGAACCGCAGCCCGGCCACGTTGAGGACCAGCCGCTCGCAGCAGCCGCACGGCGGCGGGCACCGCGGCTCCATGGCGCGCGCAGCCCCAGTGACCCGCGGACGGACGTGTGGCCCCGACGCCCGACCCAGCCCCACCTCGGCCGCCGCCGCCGCCGCCCCAGCCTGGTGTCCGATGTCCACGCGTAAAAATAGCCCAGCCCTGCGGCCAGGGCGCGGGGGAGGGGGCGCCGTGACCCCGGCGGGGCAGAGGGTACCCGCGCGCCCTCTGCCGGGGCTCCCGCCCTTTCCCCCCTCCGGCCGCCGCAGAGCTACGCTTACCGGCGTCTATCCTGCTTTCTGGTCCCCTGTCCCTCGATCTTTCCATATCCCAGGATCTCTGTGCTGCGTCTCTCTGGTTTCCGTGTTTGTTCCTCGTCTCTCGCTCTTTTTTTTAAATGAGTATCTGAGCCCCTGTGTTGGAGTCACAAATTTCCATGTCTTTCTTCCTCTCCTTCCCTTGTATGTCTCTGCGTTTGGCTATGCCTTTGATTTGGGTTTCTGTCGGGAATGTATCTCTGAGTGTCTTAATGGGGCAATTCTCTGAGTTTGCTATTTTGGGGGATTCTTTGTCTTGGTGTCTCTGATCTATGTCTTTTTTTTTTTAATCCTCACCGGAGGACATTTTTCCATTTTTTTGTTTAGATAGAGTGGGAGAGAGAGAGGAAGAGAGAGAAACATCGACGTGAAAGGAAAACATCTAGTGGCTGCTTCCCGCATGACCCAGCCAGGGCTGGGGACAAACTGCAACCGAGGTACGTGCCCTTAGCGGGAACCGAACCGGGTCTCTCTGGATCGCAGGCCAATGCTCTAACCGCTGAGCCAAACCTGCCAGGGCTATGTCTTTGTTTTGACTCTTGTTTCCCAGAGGGCCTGTCTCTGTTTATCTGTTGTCTCCCTTGGTCTCTTTCGGGGTCCCTTCTCATCATCTCTTAGCTCTCTGTGTCTCTACCCCTGGGTTTCTCTGGCGTGCCCCTTTGGGTCTCTTTCTTTCCCTGAATTACTGTGAGTCTGTCTCGGCCTCTGGAGGGCTCAGAGTCTCCAGTCACCTCTCTGAATCTCTCTCTGACCATCACTCTTAGGTCAGCTCCGCCACTGTCAGGTTGCCTGGTCCTGACGCCCTCCAGCAGCTGCAAACCATGAGCATGTGCACCGTTCAGCCGGCCCTCTCCAGGGTCTCCACCTGGGTTCTCTGCCGGATATACTGAGACCCAGCGAGAACTCAGCTATAGCCCTGAATAGTGGCAAAGGCGACAGGGCCAGCCAGGAACAGGTGGGGGTGGTTTGGGGAGATGCCGCAGGGTCACTCGAAGGGACCGAAGGACAGACAGACGACGGCCTTCCAGCCACCGGTGTCCTATGACATCGCCTAAAAATAGCCTCATCCGTTCAGCTTTGGGGGTAGTGGTGGGATTGGTCACCTGGACTCCTGGAATGCGGTCCCAGGCGCCCTCTGCTGGGCGAGTGGAGAGAGACAGTAAAGGTTATTACTCCCTGCGAATTCCCTCACACTCCTCCTGTCTACAATTTCTTTCTGGGATGGTATGTCACCATCACTTTGGAGTTCTGTGTCCTGCTCTCTGTATCTCTCTCTCTCTTTCATGATCTTTGACCCTCCTTGTCTTTGGGTCTCTGTCCCCCATCTCTCTGTTCTTTTCTCTCCCCTTCTCTCTGGTCTCTGTCTCCTTTCTTCTCTGTCTCATCTTTTCTCCCATTTTCCAAGACCACAAAGAGACCTCTCTGTGTGGGTCTCTGAACTCTGTGTGAACTGACCCCCACCACTCCCCGCAGCCCTGTCTCTTATACCCACCTGCCACTGAGCCTGGAGGCGGGTACTCCTTCCCACTTCCAGACAATTCTCCCTTCCTCAGCTCCTTTGAAGCTCAAAGCTGTCCATGGACACCTCCCTAATGAATTCCCCTTCCCCTTTAAAAAAAATGTTTCTTTATTGATTTTAAAGAGAGAGGAAGGGAGACGGAGAGAGATAGAGACATCGATGAGAGAACATTAATTGGCCGCCCCCTGCATGTCCCCCACTGGGGATTTGGCCCACAACCTGGGCATGTACCCCGATCAGGAATCAAACCCGCGACCTCTTGGTGCATGGGTCGACACTCACCCACTGAGCCACACCAGCTGGGCTCCCCTTTCCCTTCTAACCTCTCTCCTGCTGTCATGAAATATCTCAGACTGTCATAATTCGTAGTAATTTCAATATTCTTATAGATGATCCTCCTGAAACCTGGCCTGTACTGGATTGTCTTTTTCCAAAAGGATCATATTTCTCGTCCGACAAGGTAGTCCTGAATCTTGTCACACCCTCTCCAGAGGAGTCCATGTCCCTGGCTTTTGGGAACTCCTTCAACCAACAGACTGTCTCAGAAGGGAAGCCATGTGATTTCCGAGGTTGGGACATAAAAGGCAACTTTCCATCCCACTTTTTTCCTTGGGACACTTATGCAGGCCAGATGGTGAGCACCCTGTGGAGATGACATGATGCTACTGGCCCCCTTGGCCCTGGCTAAACGCACAGCTGATGACCAGTACCAACCTGTAGCTGTGTGAGCAAGTCACCTCAGAAGTATGTCCTCTTGCCCCAGCCAGGCTACCCCCACTGATGCTTCTAGAGCAGAGATAAGCCCCCACCCCTGCCCCAGCTCTGCCCAGACTTGTGAGATTATAGAGTTCTTTTTGCGGGGAAGGTGAGGTTGCCACAGAAGCAGAGTTCCCTTCTTGTCACATGTTGGGTGCATGAGGTTGATATGTCTTATCACAGGTGATTTCACTTTGATCACTTGCGTAGAGTAGTGTCTGCTGGGTATCTCGCTGTAAAGATTCTTTTCCCCTTGAAATTAATGAATATTTAGGGGAACCATCTTTTTTGCTCAGTCAACTTTATCGAGGTTTAATTTACATGCAATAAAGTTTACCCTTTATAGTGTATACTTCTGTGAGTCTTGGCAAATGAATACAGTCATGTAACTGAACCACAATCAAAATAGACCACAGTTGCCCTGCCGGTTTGGCTCAGCGGTAGATTGTCAGCCTGAGCGGACCAATGAGTCGTGGGTTCGATTCCGGCCAAGGGCATGTATCTCAGTTACGGCTTGTCCCTGGCCCCGGTTGGGGTCATGCGGGAAGCAACCGGTTGATGTGTCCCTCTCACTGATGTTTCTCTCCCTCTCCCTCCCTCCCACTCTATATGAAGATAAACAAAATATCCTCGGGTGAGGATTTAAAAAAAAATAGACCACAGTTTTGTCACTCCCCGAAGTTCCCTCCTTCCCTTTATAGTCAACCCCCTCACTTCCAGCTCTTGGAAAAAACTTTTGTTTTCTCTCTCTCCCTGTAGCTCCCCCCCCTCCCCCCGACGAATGTCAAATAAATGAAATCATAAGTATGTAGACTTTGAGTCTTGCTTCTTTCACTTAGCATAATGCGTTGAGGATTCACTCCTGTTAGGTACATCTGTAGATCTTTCATTCTTAACTCTCATTGCAAGGCATGGATGTACCATTTGTTTATCCATTCACTGTACATTTCGGTTACATTTCATTTGTGGTTATTCTGAATAAAGCTGATGTAAAAATCCTTGTACATTTTTTAAAAATATGTTTTTACTGATATTTTTTAGAGAGAGAGGGAGAGAGATAGAAACATTGATGTGAGAGAGAAACATGGATCAGCTGCCTCCTGCACGCCCCCTACTGGGGATCAAGCCCACAACCTGGGCATGTGCCCTGACTGGGAATCTAACCAGATCTCTCAGTCCATGCGACAATGCTCAATCCACTGAGCCTCACTGGCTGGGCTGTACGTGTGTGTATTTTTATCCTCACCCGAGGACATTTTTCCACTTTTTATTCAGATAGAGCGGGAGGAAGAGAGAGAGAGAGAGAAACATCAACATGAAAGGGACACATCGAGTGGCCACCACCCCCAAGACCCAACCAGGGCCGGGGACAAACTGCAGCCGAGGTACATGCTCTTAGCGGGAACCGAACCGGGGTCTCTCTGGACCGCAGCCTGATGCTCTAACCGCTGAGTCAAACTGGCCTGGGAGATATATATATATTTTGTTGTTGTTGTTGTTGTTGTTGTTGTTTTGGTGGTACGTGCCCTTAGCGGGAACCAAACCCAGGACTCTGGTCTGCAGGCCGACGCTCAACCGCTGAGCCAAACTGGCCAGGGCGTTTTTTGTTTTTGTTTTTTAATCCTCACCAAGGATATGCTCAGAGAGGGGAAGGTAGAGAGAGAGAAACATGAATGTGAGAGAGAAACATCAATTGGTTGCCTCAGTACGTGTCCCGACTAGGGATCGAACCTGCAACCCAGGTATATGCCCCACTGGGAATTGACAAGGTGACCTTTTTTTTGTTTAATCCTCACCCGAGGACATTTTTCCATTTTTTGTTCAGATAGAGTGGGGAGCGGGGGAGAGAGAGAGAGAGAAACATTGACATGAAAGGGACACATCAAATGGTTGCCACCCGCACGACCCAACCAGGGCCAGGGACAAACTGCAACTGAGGTACATGCCCTTAGCGGGAACGAACCTGGGTCTCTCTGGACCGCAGGCTAACGCTCTACCACTGAGCCAAACTGGCCAGGGCTGTTTTTTGTTTTTTTACCCTCACCCGAGGACATTTTTCCATTTTTTGTTCAGATAGAGTGGGAGGGAGAGAGAGAGAGAGAAACATCAACGTGAAAGGGACACATCAAGTGGCTGCCGACCACTTGACCCAAACAGTGCCGGGGACAAACTGCAACCGAGGTACATGCCTTTAGTGCGAACCGAACCCAGGTCTCTCCGGATCGCAGGTCAACGCTCTAACCACTGAGCCAAACCGGCCAGGGTGACAAGGTGACCTTCTGGATGCTCAACCAACTGAGCCGCTCCTGCCAGGCCTTGTACATGTTTGTGTGAACATAAGTTTTCAGGTCTCTAAGTTGCTAAGAGAGCTTTCTGGGTTGTACAATAGGTGTATGCTTAACTTTTTTTGCCATCAGCAGACAATTGTGTCATAAGATTTCCTATGTTAATATCTTTTCTATCTTATTTTAAAAACCTTCCTTGAATCTGCTTCCCTTTTCTGCTACTATTACCTCTCTCTGCTCCCTTTGAGGCAAACTTCTCTAAGGACTTTTCCCTACCTGAGGTCTCCACTTCATCTCCCATCAACTTGTCAAGGTCCCCACTGATGGTGGCCAAAACCTCAGTCCTTATCTTTTTGCATTCTTCAGCAACATCGCAAGCATTGAACACTGCCCCTTCTTGAAGCACTTTCCTTCTGGGCTTCCTGGACACCCCTTCTCCCCAGTTTTCATTCTAAATTTGCGACTAATCCTATTCAAGTCTCTTGCTAGTTCTTCCTGCCTTCTTTTTGTTTTTTATCCTCACCCAAGGACATTTTTCCATTTTTTGTTCAGATAGAGTGGGAGGGAGAGAGAGAGAGAGAGAGAGAGAAATATTGACGTGAAAGGGACACATCGAGTGGTTGCCACCTGCACGACCCAACCAGGGCCGGGGACAAACTGCAACCGAGGTACATGCCCTTAGCGGGAACCAAACCCGGGTCTCTCTGGACCGCAGGCCGACGCTCCACCGCGGAGCCAAACTGCCCAGGGCTAGTTCTTCCTACTTTATCTGAACTCTGAATGGTGGAGGGATTTGGGACTCAGTCCTTAGACTTCTTCCCTTCTCTGTCTTCGGTGAGTTCATCAGTCGTATGACTTCAGATGCCATCCCGACTGCAATGACCCCCCAGTCTAGCTTTTCAGCCCCAAACTTCTGTGATTGCCCTATATCCCAACTTTCAGTGTGGGTGTCCAATGAGCCACTCTGACATGCTTACACCCAAAACTCCTCAACAACTCAACAGCCGCTGTCTTCCCTTTCTACATCAGTGTCTCCGCCATCACCCAGTTGCTCAGTGTACAAATCTAGGTGTGAGATTGATTATTGAGGACGATTAGCTTCATTTATAAATTTTCTTTTTTTTTTATCCTCACCCAAGGACATTTTTCCATTTTTTTGTTCATACCGAGTGGGAGGGAGAGAGAGGAAGAGAGAGAGGGAAACATTGACGTAAGGGACACATCGAGTGGCTGCCACCCACACGACCCAACCAGGGCTGGGGACAAACTGCAACCGAGGTACGTGCCCTTAGCGGGAACCGAACCCAGGTCTCGGGGAACCTCAGGTCGACGCTCTAACCGCTGAGCCAAACTGACCAGGGCTATAAATTTTCTTTAAACTTGTTATTTCAAAATTGTTTCGGACTTACAGAAAAGTTGCAAAAATCACGCAGAGCTCTCCTATATTCCTCCCACCACCTTCCACCAACGTCAACTTCTTACAGAACCATAGTACAGTTATTTGTCAGAAAATTAACATTGATATCATACTATTTTTTTAATTAGAAATATTTTTTCTTTTATTAAAAAATTTTTTCTTTATTTATTTTGAGAGAGAGAGGAAGGTCAAGGGAGAGACAGAAACATTGCTGAGAGAGAACATCGATTGGCTGCCTCCTGCATGCCCCCCACTGGGATTTGGGCCCACAACCTGGGCATGTGCCCTGACCGGGACTCGAACCAGTGACCTCTTGATGCATGGGTCAATGCACAACCACTGAGCCACACCGGCCGGGCAGATATCATACTATTAACCATTAATACTATATAACTTACTTGAATTATATCAGTTTCCCGTTAATATTCTTTCTTTCTGGTTCACAATCTAATCCAGGATCCCACATTGCATTAGTTGTGTCCCTCATTTCCTATAGGAGTTATTTTTTTAAATCCTCACTCAAGGATACTTATTCCATTTATCTTCAGTCAGAGTTAGAGGGAGAGAGAGAGAGAAAGAGAGAGAGAGAGAGAGAGAAACCTCAATGTGAGAGAGACACATTGACTGGTTGCCTCCTGCACGATCCCAACCAGGGCCAGAGACCAAACCACAACCAAGGTACGTGCCCTTGACTGGAATCGAACTTGGAACTCTTTGGTCCGTGGGCTGATGCTCTAACTGCTGAACCAAACTGGCCAGGGCTCTAAAGGAGTTATTTTTAACTTTTTTTTTTTTTAATCCTCATCCGAGGACATTTTTCCATTTTTTGTACAGACAGAGTGGGAGGGAGAGAGAGGAAGAGAGAGAGAGGGAAACAGCGATGTGAAAGGGACACATCGAGTGGCTGCCACCCGCACAACCGACCAGGGCCGGGGACAAAATGCAACCGAGGTACATGCCCTTAACGGGAACCGAACCCGGGTCTCTCTGGACTGCAGGCCGACGCTCTAACCGCTGAGCCAAACCGGCCAGGGCTTAATTTTACTTCTTTATATACACTCTAATTACACTCCTATAGCACTTGGATAAGTGAGCTGTACCTTCACAATACACCCTGAACCCCACCACTCCTTTGTACCCCACTGCTACCGTCTTGGTCCAAGCCACCATCTCCTCCCTGGACACTGTAGACCCCTGACCATCTCCCTGTCTTCCCTTCAGCCCTTTTCCTGTCCATAGCCATGAAAGTGGTCTTTTAAAAATGTAAATTAAGTATGTCCTCCTGGTCAAAACACTTTAGTTCCTATTTCATTTAAAAGAAAATCTTCCCTCTCCCCTATGTAACACTTGATGTAGGTAATGACCAGCAATGGCTGCTACAGTCATGGCTGGGGAACAGAAGACTAGCATGGATGGTCTCACTGCTGAGATTACCAAGGGGGAAAATGTGTCTTTACAAGGAGAGATCTGGCAGTTAGATACTTGATCAGGTGACCGAACTCAGCATCCCAATGGTGGGGCCATCTGACACTTCACACCTGCAGATGTGATGCAATACAGATTCCATGGTATCACCAGGAAATGTTATTGCCCCAAATTCTTAACTTGAGCCTATTCAAACTTTCAGACTCAATGTCCATGTTACAGGCAAAACAGGGATCATGGAACAAACTGAACAGCAGGAGTAAATGATCAGACAAATCTAGAATGTGGGACATTCTACTGGAAGCTGGTCTGAACTTGGGGGGAAAAACCAACAACATAATGGGAGAAAATGTATGTGTGTGTGTGTGTGTGTGTGTGTGTGTTTCTGTATTAAAACAGACTATGGAGACATGGCAACCAAATACAATGTATGAACCTTGATTAGCTTCTGCTTTGAATGAAAACAAAATATTCTTGGGTCAATCGGGAAAATCCGACTAGGAGTTGGATAAACTTTCTTAGGGGTGAAAATATTTTTGTGGTTATGTAGGAGAAAGCCTTACTCTTAGAAGATATATGCTAAAGTATTTAGAGAGAAAGTGCCCCAGAAATTTCCTTTCAAATGGTACAGAAAAATATACATTAGTAAGGCAGGTTTAGCTTTATTTTTTTATCCTCACCTGAGGACATTTTTCCATTTTGTTGTTCAGATAGAGTGGAAGGGAGAGAGAGAAAGGGGAGAGAGAGAGACAGAGAGAGAGAGAGAAACATCGACGTGAAAGGGACACATCAAGTGGCTGCCACCCACACAACCCAACCAGGGCCGGGGCCAAACTGCAACCGAGGTACATGCCCTTAGTGGGAACTGAACCTGGGTCTCTAGGGACCGCAGGCCAACGCTCTAACCGCTGAGACAAACCGGCCAGGGCTAGATTTATTTTCTTTAAACTTTGTTTAAAACTTAATTTATTTTTGTTACAAATGTTTTTCTTTTTTGCCCCATTGACACCCTCCTCCTGATCCTGCTCCCCGCCACAGCATTGTTGTCTATGCCCATTGGTTATGCATATATGCATATAAGTTCTTTGATTTATCTCTTCCCTCTCCTCCACTCCCCTCTAAGGTTTGTCAGTCTGAACCCTACTTCTGTGTCTCTGGGTCTATTTTGTTCATCAGCTTATTTTGTTCATTATATTCCACAAATAAGTGAGACCATGTGATACTTATCTTTCTCTGACTGGCTTATTTCGCTTAGCATAATACTCTCCAGGTCCCCCCATGTCATCTCAAAGAATAAGAGATTGTTCTTTCTTACAGCTGCATAGTGTTCCATTGTGTATATATGTACCACAGCTTTTTTATGCACTCATCTATGGATGGACACTTGGGATGTTTCCAGATCTTAGCAATTGTAAATAGTGCTGCTATGAATATAGGGGTGCATATATTCTTTCTGATTGGTGTTTCTTTAAACTTTTATTTTGAAATAATTTTATAATTACAGAAAAGCTACCCCCAAATAGTGCAGTTCCCACATTCATAAATAAAGCAAATATGTCAAAACATTTTTTTTTTTTTTTTTATCCTCACCCGAGGACACTTTTTCGTTTTTTGCTCAGATAGAGTGGGAGGGAGAGAGAGGAGGAGAGAGAGAAACATCGACGTGAAAGAGACACATCGAGTGGCTGCCACCCGCACGACCAACCAGGGCCGGGGACAAACTGCAACCGAAGTACGTGCCCTTAGCGGGAACCGAACCCGGGTCTCTCCGGACCGCAGGCCGACGCTCTAACCGCTGAGCCAAACCGGCCAGGGCCAAAACATTTTTATTAGATGATTTTATTTATTGATTTTGAGGGAGAGAGAGAGAAACATCAGTTTGTTGTTCCACTTATTATGCATTCACTGTTGATTCTTGTGTGTGCCCTGACCTCGGGATCCATTGCAACATTGGTGTAGCTGGATGATGCTCTAATCCACTGAGTTACCCTACTAGGGCTGTTTAAATATTTTTAAAAGTATGTGCTCTTATATTACATGTTCCTTTTTTTATTTTTTAAAATATTTATACATTTTTAGGGGGAGAGGGAGAAAGAGAAACATGGATGTGAGAGCGGAACATACATTGATGGGCTGTCTCCTGCACGCCCCTGAAGGTTGCTGAGGAATGGAACCGGCAACCTTTTGGTGCATGGGACAATGCCCAACCAACTGAACCACATGAAATTAGTCATTTAAAATTTATAACAGCCCTGGCCGGTTTGGCTCAGCGGTTAGAGTGTCGGCCTGCGGACCAGGGAGTCCTGGGTTTGATTCTGGCCAAGGGCACGTACCTCGGTTGCAGTTTGTCCCTGACCCCTGGGTGACAACCAATGGATGTATCTCTCTCACGTCGATGTTTCTCTCTCTCTCTCTCTCTTTCTCTCCCCCTCCCACTCTGCCTGAAGATAAATGTAAAAATATCCTCGGGTGAGGATTAAAAAAAATTTATAACAATTTCTGTAAATATAATTATTATGTAAGTATTATTAAACAGGCAATAAAATCTATCCAAACATTTTTAAATACAATATTTAACACTTTACAGCTCTAGAGCGCCATAAATAACATGGCTGCCAGCTCTCTGATTTCACCCTCAACAGTTGGATTCCTGCCATCGGTCCTAAATCAGAGCCTTTGCACTTGTTAACCCTGCCCAGATCTCTCTGCCACAGGGCCTTTGCTCAAATGTTACTTCTTCAGAACAGCCTTCCATTAACACCCTTTCTAAAATAGCCCTGCTTTCACTGCCCATCCCTTACTCTGCTCTTTTTTTCTTTTTAAATATGTTTTTATTTATTTTTTTAGAGAGAGAGGAAGAAAGAGATAGAAACATCCATGTGAGAAACATTGATCGGACAACTTCTGCACGCCCGGTACTAGGGATCAAGCCCAAAACGCGGGCATGTGCCCTGACCTGGAATCAAACCAGGACCTCTCAGTCCATGTGACAACTGTTCAATCCACTGAGCCACACCTGCGGGGCTGTGCTATCCTGCAGGCCTCTATCAGAAATTATATTTATTTTTTTAAATGCCTTTATTGCCCCCACATACAATGTAAGCTCCAAGAAGAAAAAGACTTTGCTTTAGTCACATGTTATATTCCCAAAGCCCAAACAGTGACTAGCACATATTAGGCGCTCAGTGAACAATTATTGATTTAATAGGTGAGTTATGCAGTATTCACATAGGGACTCTATGCCAGAAGGCGGAGGGGTACAACATAGTACTTGATATAAACGCATGCGCGAAAGATCCGGGAAGTGTGTGAGGGAAAGGGGCGGAGCATCGAGAAGAGTCTCGCGGACAGAAGCGGTTGGAATCCAAATCGGGAGGTGAAGGGGAAAATGCATGGTGCGGCGCGCGTGCGCACTGCGGGATCTAGCCTATCGCGGCGAACGAGTTTAAGGTGTCCGAAGGCGGGGCAGTGACCTCGCGCGTGCGCAGTGTCCGCGGCGGCGCCGGGTTCGGTGTGTGGGTTGTTCGCGACTCGCGCGGCGCGTGCGCAGTGCGGTGGCGGAGGGATTCAAGACCGGTGCCACATCTTGCCCCCGTCGCGAGCCGAGGCCGCGCGGGCTCCTGAGCAGCTGCCTGGTGCGCGCGCTTGTCGGGCGACGGAGGCAGACGGACGCGGACACCACGGGAGTGGAAGCCAGAACAGTAGTCCCCACTGCTGAGGGGCCGCCGCAGCTTCCGCGAGCCCCCGGACCGTCGCCAGGCCGAGGAGGGCGCCGCGCGGCGGGTGAGTGTGACTGAGGGGCCTTACCGGGTGCGGGGCTACTACCCACAAGGCCCTGCGCTGCGTCCGGGTCCCTTCTCCACAGCCGGGCCCCCTCCCGCGCCACTGCCACAGCACCTTTCTGCACTCCTTACCCAGAGTCCTCTGGGCACTTAGGCCCTCTTCCCACTACCCTCCCGCGGTCCCTTACCCACAGGCCCTTGCGGTGTGTGGCCTTTTTTCTACCTCGTCTCCGCTGCGTCCAGGACCCTTACCCATAATTCCTTTCGCCTGTAGGGGCCTAGATCTATTACCCACAAGCCCCTGGCATGAGGGCATAGCTAATGATCCTCTCCCGCTGATCGGAGACTTCCTGCGATTCTTGCCTTGTCCTGAGGCCCGCCAGCCGCCACTGCTCTGGATCGCTCTCGTCACTTTCCTTGATTTCCCCCGTGAGCCCCCAGGGAACCCTTCAGCCCCACAGCTCCTTGTTCAGGACTCTGAGTCCTAACTCCTTAGAAACCCTTAAGTTTTTGTTTCCCTTAAGCTGTTTCCCAAGAACTTGCTTTCTCTTTCAGATGTACTGCTTTTCTCTGGGACATAAGATCAGTCTGTGCCCTTATAGAACCTTAATACTGAGGCCTTGCCCCGATTTCCCTCTATTCTTGGAAGTGAAGGGATTGGAGGGGCTTCATCTCTACCGGCCCAACCTAACATAGGCTGGTTTGTTTTTGCTGTCAGACTTGGCAAGATGACTCAGTTTCTGCCACCCAACCTTTTGGCCCTCTTTGCTCCCCGGGACCCCATCCCGTACCTGCCACCCCTGGAGAAACTGCCACATGAAAAACACCATAATCAACCTTACTGTGGCATTGCGCCCTACATCCGAGAGTTTGAGGTGAGTTCGCTGAGCAGACGTGAGTGGTTTGGGTTCTGGGGGGTGGGGAGGGGGTCCGAGATTTGGGGATATTATCTCTGGCCATTTTCTAACTGTGATTTAGGCAGGTGATTTATTCTTTCTGATCTTCGATTTCCCTGCCTTTGTGCAGTTGATGGTATATCCCTTGTAAGGTTTTTGTGAAAATTCAGTAACGGGCAGTTGAGTGTTCAGGCTCTGGAGCAGGCAGTCCTTGGCGCACACGTACCATTTATCAGTTTTGTGACCTTGGGCAAATGGTGTATTCTCTTAGTGTGTTGATTTCTTCATTTTTAGCAAAGGGATAGCATTATTTTCCTCAGGATATTGGTGGGGAAGTAACTACAAAATGTGTGTTACAGGGCTTGGCAGTCAGCAGATACCGTCATTTTATTGTATTTACCACTCTTGACAGTAATGGGGTGATGTTCATAAAGGGTTAACACCATGTGATGGGGTGCGTAAGACTATGGGCTTGAGCCTTTCAGCTCTGCATCTTCAGGATAAACGCAGCATAGGCTCCTGAGTCTCGTTTTTTCTTTTGTAAAATTGTAACAACATCTACCTCAGAAGGTGCATCAGAACACACCTGAGAAATGTTGGCACGCAGCCAGAAGTTTAAAGAGGAAAGTTCTGGCTTAGCCAGGGAAAGGCAGCTGGAGGCAGAGAAAGTCTCAGAGCTTAAGTTAGTAGAGAGATAACAGAAGATTGGCTCTTTAGGATTTGCCACCCTCAGTGAACAAGCACTTGCAAAAGATTATTAGCCAGTTAAACTAATTTAATGGCTGCAGCCCAGTGCCACCTTTTGGTGATGTGGTCATGGGCCAGTTACTATTTAATGAGTGGTTGGTGAGAACTGCCCTGGCCCCCAGAGGGTGTCCAGTTGTCTGCTCTGAGCACTGCACTGTCCAGTTCTTTCCCTTCAGGCCTGATCCCAGTTCCAATCTATGATAAAGGACAGATCCATTGCAGATTGGGATTGATGCTTTTGATAAAAACAAAAACATTGTTTTTATTCCTTTAGTATTTTGTTGTTAATCGTCACTTGATATATTTTTTCCCATTGTTTTTTTTCCTTTTTTTATCCTCACCCGAGGACATTTTTTGATATTTTGTTCAGATAGAGTGGGAGGGAGAGAGAGAGAGAGAGAGAGAGAGAGAGAGACATCAATGTGAAAGGGACACATCGAGTGGCTGCTGCCCGCACGACCTAACCAGGGCCGGGGACAAACCGCAACTGAGGTACGTGCCCTTAGCGGGAACCGAACCCAGGTCTCTCCAGACCGCAGGCCAACTAACCACTGAGCCAAACCGGCCAGGGCCCCACTGATTTTTAGATAGTGCGGAAGGGAGGGAGGGAGGGAGAGAGAGAAAGAAACAAACATCAGACACATCAGTTGGTTGCCTCCCGAATGACCCTGACTAGGGCCAAAAATCTAACCTGCAACCCAGGTATGTGCCCTTGACTAGGAATTGAACCCACAACCCTTCAGTCCGAGGGCTGATGTTATAAGCTCTGAGCCAAACTGGCCAGGGCATTCTTCTAGCACTTTTATTTATTCATTTGCTTATTTATTTTAAATATGTTTCTATTGTTTTTAGAGGGAGAGGAAAGGGGAGAGATAGAAGCATCAATGTAAGAGAGAAACGTTAATTAGCTGCCTACTGTATGCGCCCTGCTGGGGATTGAGCCCGCAACCCTGGCATGTGCCCTGACCAGGATTGGAACCAGGACCTCGCAGTCCACGGGACGACGTTCGGTCCACTGAGCCACGCCGGCTGGGCTCTTCTAGCACATAAGATGACAGCCCTGGCCGGGTGGCTCAGTTGGAGCATGGACCTGATGTGCCAGGGTTGTAGGTTAGATCCCTGGTCAGGGCACATACAGGAATCAACTAATGAGTGCATGAATGGGTGGAACAGCAAATTGATGTTTCCCTCCCTCCCTCCCTTTCTCTCAGATCAATAAGTAAAAAATAAAAGGAAAGACTACAGAGTAAAAGAGAAAATGTTTATTATTAAATTCTACGGGTGTAAAAACTCTCCTCAGGTTACTGTAGGGTTTTTGACTACTACCTACTCCTGATTTCTGTATTTCTCTTGTCACAGAACAGTAACAGTCTGCCAGAAGCCTTGGTCCATGGATCACGCTTTGATCCATGCCACTCCCAATGCCTCCACTGGCCTGTGAACGGCCCTTGTTTGCTCTTGCATACACGTGTGTGTGGAAATGCATGGTTGAGATGCTTATTGTTCCTGGATGGGTGGCCTTGTCATTTCCCTCAGTCCCTTCCACCCTGTCACTTCTCTTCTTGTTCCCAGGACCCTCGAGATGCTCCTCCCCCAACACGAGCAGAAACTCGGGAGGAACGAATGGAGAGAAAGGTATGTAATTTTTGCCTCCAGGCTATGTGTCATTTTTGCCCTTTTCTCCAGGATATTCCTAGACATTAGGGCACTTCTTTAATTGTTCACCTTTCTCCTGACAGAGACGGGAAAAGATTGAGCGGCGACAGCAGGAAGTGGAGACAGAGCTAAAAATGTGTAAGCCTCTCTTCCTTCTCTCACATCTCTTCTCCTTCAAACTCTTGTGTTTCTCTTACTTAGGTCAACCCCAGAAAGTGGGTTGTTAGTTCACTTTTTAAAATACCCTTTTAGCCCTGGCCGGTTTGGCTCAGTGGTTAGAGCATCGGCCTGCAGTCCGGAGAGACCTTGGGTTCGGTTCCCGCTAAGGGCACGTACCTTGGTTGCAGTTTGTCCCCGGCCCTGGTTGGTCGTGTGGGTGGCAGCCACTCGATGTGTCCCTTTCACGTCGATGTTTCTCTCTCTCTCTCTCCCTCTCTCTCCCTCCTACTCTATCTGTGCAAAAAAATGGAAAAATGTCCTCGGGTGAGAATAAAAAAATATATATATATATATATTCTTTTAGTTTACTTTTTAGAGAGCAAGATAGAAACATCAATGTGAGAGAGAAACTTGGATCGGCTGCCTCCTGCACATTGCCTACTGGGAATCGAGCCTGAACCTGGGCATGGGCCCGGACTGGGAATCCAGCTGAGTCCTCTCAGTCCATGGGATGATGCTCAGTCCACTAAGCCACACCAGCTGGGGTGTTAGTTTACTTTTTAGCCCCCAGTGTTGGTCTGGCACTGTGTATGCTTTGAGCATTTAATCGGGGAAAGTGTAGAGTAAGGCCTGGCAGGAAGGGGGTGCCCTTGGAGCGGCTGCCACAGCCCAGCTGGGTCTCACAGGCTAAGGCGGTGAGGTCCTGGCCAACAGGTAGTCCTGGCTTCTTCTGAGCTCCCTGACCCTTGGGCTGGAGATGTTCCATCCTTTCCAGGTACTGGAATTGGGAGCATGGGACAGGTAGGTAGTACCCATTAACTAGATTTCACCAGCCTCAGATGGCCCTTTATTAAAGCAAGTTCCTCCTACTTTTGAGGCTGTGGTGAACCACTGCACTGCAACCTAATTCCCTGGATGATGACCCTTGGGGTGCTTATGCACATGTCTGACATCTAAATACCTGGGTACATAGCTGAGAGCTCTCTGAGCCCTGCCTCTCACTGCCGCTGCCTTCTGTCTGGGGCCTCAAAGGCATCTCAGACTTAAGGTCCAAACCACAATCCGGATTTCTCCTCCCACCAACCTGGCCATCTAGGTGTTTTCTTCCTGAGACATGGCCATGCATTTTGCAAGACCTCAAATGGTACTACCCAGTTTGTCTTTAACACCATTTTTCCCCTTTTCTCCAGTCTGTCATCAAGAACTATCTTTTTCTCTCGAAACGTCACAAATCCTATTCTCTGTGTCCACACCACCCAGGTCTTCTCTTGTTTGGACGTACAATAACAGTCTAACTGTTTTACCTCCATCTCTGTTCCTGCCAAGTCCTGTGTGTGTTTTTTTGTTTTGTTTTGTTTTGATCCTCACCTGAGGACATTTCTGCATTTATCTTCAGATAGAGTGGGAGGGATGGAGAGAGAGCGAAACATCAATGTGAGAGAAACACATCGAGTGGTTGCCACCCACACGACCCCAACCGGGGCCAGGGACAAATTGCAACCAAGGTATGTGCCCCTAGCGGGAACCGAACCCTGGACTCTCTGGTCCGTGGGCCGATCCTCTTAACTGCTGAGCCAAACCATCCAGGGCCTGTGGGTCTTTTTTATTTATTTATTTATTTATTTTATTTTTGTTACAGATGTTTCTCCTTTTCCTCCCACTGATTCCCCCCTCCCCGCCCTGTCCCCAGCTTTGTTGTTCATGTCCATTGTTCATGCATACATGCATATAAGTCCTGTGGTTTATCTCTCCCCCACCACCCCCTCTTCAGGGGATTGTCAGTCTGTACCCCACTTCCACGTCTCTGGTACTACCCCATTACTTGGACTGTTACATTCATTATATTCCACAAATAAGTGAGATCATATACTTGTCTTTCTCTGTTTGGCTTGTTTCGCTTCTGTGGGTCTTTGTTTTTTTAAATTAATTTTTGTTACAGATGTTTCTCCTTTTTTGTGGGTCTTTTTTAAGTACAACTCTGAGTGTCCCTTTCTCTGCTAACGACATCCTTTTGCTTAGCATAAAGACCAGAGTTCTCTGCTCACTGTTCTAGATTTGTTATGTACCATGCTCCCCACCCCTCCTGCTCTGGTCACACTGGCCTGTTCTCATGCCTCATCTTTGCCAGATAGTCTCCTGTCATTGGGCTTTTGCCCAGGCTGTTTCCCTGGTGTCAGTGATACCTTTATTTATGTGTAACAGCCCTGGCTTCCTTGCTCAGGTCAAGTCCCCTTATACACTGAAAACCCTGAGTCCTGTTGCAGGTTGGTCACCTCCGTCTGCAGGGGAGTTCACTGATAAAAATAATCCATCTGTCCACTGTCCGTTCACAAGTGCTCCAAGAGGGCAGGGTTTGGATTTGCTCACTATTGTGGTTCCAGCTCCTATTGGATATGGCACACAGAACTGTTGGCAGCAGTTAACTTGGGGAGTCTTGCAGGTCTGCTGCTAGGGCATGAGCCTGGTCTTCTGACCCATGTCTTCCATGCTTTAAAAATGGGGCTCTGGCATGAGAATGCAATTTTCCAAATTTAGAATGTGGGAAATTGTGTATGACAAAATTGTGATTCAGTTTCTTAAATAAATGACAAGAAAGGGTGGAGGGCTGGGGGTGGGCCATATGGATTAAAGAGTCAAAAGACACATCAGCCAGCCCAACTGGTGTGGCTCCGTGATGGAGCATTGACCCATACACCAAGAGGTCGCCGGTTCTATTCCCAGTCAGAGCACATACCCAGGTTGTGGGCCAAATCCCTGGCCGGGGGCGTGCAGGAGGCAGCCAATCAATGTTCTCTCTATCGATGTTTCTATCTCTCCCTCTCCCTCCCTCTCTCTAAAATCGATAAAGAAAAAAAAGTTAAAAAAAAAAAGAAAAGAAATGAGCTTTGGTTGGTTTGGCTCAGCAGTTAGAGCATCGGCCTGCAGACTGAAGGGTCCCAGGTTCAATTTCCGGTCAAGGGCATGTACTTGTGCTGTAACCAGTCAATGTTTCTCTCTCCCCCTCCCTCCCTCTCTCCCACTCTTGTCATATCGTTTTGAAATGAGGACATCTGGACACTAGATCTTAGGTAAAGGAATTAATGTCAACTTTATAAGGTGTATGAACAGTACTGTGGTTGTGGTGTTTTTAAGTCTATATTAGAAACTAAAATGGTATATCTGGGGTTTGGTTTAAAATACTCTTTTGTAGGGGTAGAGCTGAAATAATTGTGACTCTGTGTTGATAACTGAAGCTGGTTCATAGGGGTTCGTTGTACTGTTCTCTACCTCCTCGAGTATTCGAACTTGCCCATAATAGAAAAGAGAAAAAAGAATGGGTCAAGTACAGTAGGGTTTCTATGCCCCTGAGAACATCCACCCCCCACTTCAGAAGCTTGCTGTGCCTTGTCACAGTTACAGCTGCTATGTGAGGGGACCTTGCTGAGAACTTGATGTACATCATGTTATAGACTTCTCGCAGCTTCCAAGGGTGGCAGTGGTTATTTCTGCTGCTTTTAAAATGAAGAAAATGGAAGCTTGTCAAGGCTAAGAATGCTTAGCAAGAGAGGGATTCTGAGCTACTTTTCTCTGCCATTTAAAGTCTAATGAGGTTTCCTAACTTCACAGTTCAGGACTTTGGGCCCCTGCTCTGGGCTGCTACCTAGATAATCCATGTAACCAAGGATTTCCGAAGGGGAAGGTTGCCAACAGAATGGAATACAGAAGGTGGGTGAGTGTGCCTGTGCACACTGCCTGGTAAACTGCTGGCTAACTTGACTACTTGTCATCCTTTCAGCTGAGGTAGTCTTTCTTCAGTAACGAGGGTACTCTTGGCTCAGCTAGGCTAGTTTTTACCTTTAGTCATACTCTGGGCCCCTTGAGTAAGCTAGAACTACAAGTTCATGCCATGTGTCTGGGGTGGTTCCCCTCCCTACCTCCTGTCAGGGAGCTCAGCTCTCTGCTGTTTGGCCTTCATCTCTTCCCCCAGGCAACGATCAGTAGTCCCACAGAAGTGTTCCTGCCATACCTGTCACACCACCTACTGCCTGGTATTGGCAAGTTGCTGCTGTGCCACCTTCACTTGGGTCAGATGTTGTCATCTCAGTGAGGTCTTTCCTGGCCTTCCCATTAAAACTTTCTCTCCATCTCTGTTATCATCTGATAGAACTAGATGATTTCCTGTTGCCCTTGTTTACTGTCAGCTTCCTTTCATTAGTATATGAGCTGTAGGAGGGAGGGAGCTTTTTTTTGTCTTGTTCACTATTGAGTCCCCTACACCTAGGACAGTTCCAGTCACACACAAGTGCTTAACAAATATCTGTTGGTTGAATGGATGAGAGCAACCCAGTGCAGATTGAGACCTGGGCACAGAAAATTACAACCCAGAGGGATGAGGATGGTATGGTGAGGAACTGAGGGGGGTAGGCACAGAGATAGATTTGTCGTCAAAGATTACCATCAGTTTCCAGGAGTTAGCCTCTTCAATTTAGGCTCATTGTTCTGCTTTTTAAGAAATTCCCTAAAGTTATCTGGAACTTAGTTTGTGTTTGCAGCCAAACCCTCTCACAGGAAACAGGTCTTTGACTTTATTTCTCTGGTTTCTTCCAACGCCCAAATTACCTTCCTGAGAAGATATAGTGTCCCAGGGTACAGCATGGGGGCTTGCTGGTTAGAATGCCTGGGCTGTCAAGTCAGGCTGGAATGTAAAGACAGGCTTGGTCTCTGCTACACCTGCACTTACTTTCTGATGCCTCAGGGTTTGTTTTGTTTCCATTTGCAAAATGATAATAATTCTCAGAGTCTAGCATAGTGTCTTGTATTTAGGTTCAATATTAATACTATTCTTTTTTCATATTCTCCCAGAACACGGCAAGTCCTTCTGATAGTAGCACTGTATCAGAGAAGAACTGCCTGCTCTGTGCAGTGGGCAGGGTGATGGCGGGGCCCTGGCAGGAGTCAAGGGCCATTGTGTGCTGGGGCCACCATACCTGGTGGAAAGGACTTCTTCCCAGGCTTGACAATCAGAGTCACGTGTGCAATTGGTTTTGAAATCAGTTCTGGTTCTTGTCTGTGGAGAAAATTACTCCTCAGTGGCCTGCGGTAGTAAGACTGGAAGAAGGATCTGATCAGCCTCTTGTGAGCTCCAGTAGCAGCCTTGGATTCTTCCTTGAGGCCACAGGGCTTTGGGAAGAAAGCATGGCTTGTATGCTGCTAAGCTCCCATTCTCAGCCAGAGCAGTTGCTTATCTCAGGTTTTCCTGCGAGCTGTAGTTTTGGGCCGTGCCAGTGGGTGGCAGTGTGCCCCTACCCGTGATGGTGTGAGTTCAGCTCCTCCAGGGATCAGGCTACTACTTCAGAGATGTCTAATCAAGTTTAGTTACAAGTTTGAGGGACAGGGCCTTAGGATATGTAGGTCTGAAATGGCAGGTGGGTCCCCGTCCTGTCAGGTTGAAGTGAGCCTTATCCCCTCCCCACATCAGCCTAAATCAGCTACTTGGATACTATGCTTCAGGAAAACCAGGGTTCGGGGACATGCCAAAGTATCCGGGTCACTAACAGTTTCCTTCCATGTAATGGGCCTCTCTGCCTATCTGATTCTATCTTGCTCCATGAGACTGTTGGTACCTTCTGTTTACAATTTATCTTCTTCCTGTACAGGGGACCCTCACAATGATCCCAATGCTCAGGGTGATGCCTTCAAGACTCTCTTTGTCGCTAGAGTGGTGAGTTCCAAGTCCTGGAGCTCTAGAGGAGTCTGGGCTGCTGGGAGCTTGGGTGTGGGACAGAGGACAAAAGGCTGGCTCCCAGGAATGTTCTATGAGGGGTCATTTTGGAGAAAACTCACTTCTCCTACTTAACCGTGTATCTCTCTTCTTACAGAACTATGACACAACAGAATCCAAGCTCCGGAGAGAGTTCGAAGTATATGGACCCATCAAAAGAGTGAGTGGATTGGGGCAGGCGTTTTAAATTGGAGAATGTGGAGGGAGGGAGAAGCCTGGCTCCCAGTCCCTAGGACACTACCCCTCCTTCTACACAGCTGACTTTGGGTAGCAGAAGAAAATTTAAGAAGTGATGACTGCTTGTTGATTTAGAGCAGGGGGTGGGCAAACTACAAAATTACTGTTTGTAAATAATGTTGTACTAGTATCCAGCTGGCCACCTGCTCGCGGTTGGTGGTGGCTGCTGTTGCTGTAAGGTAGAGGCTGTGGCTCTCAGCTGGCAATGTCTGCTGTCTGGCCCTTCGTAGAAAACGTGTGCTGACTCCTGTTTCAGAGCGAGACTTTATACTGAACTGACATTTCTTCGTTTAGCTTAAAAGTCACTAATATTCTGGGCAGCAGTGAGGGCTCGAGATCCTCACACATAAACTGCTGAGCCCAGCACCATTAGAGCCTCAGTCACTCTGGGTTCTTGAAGGACAGAGGCAGCGTCTGAGGCATCTGTCTCGGGCATCACCCAGCCCAGGGCCTGGCACACAGGCTGATTGATAGGATGAGCTTTCCCTGTGCCAGAACTAACATCTGCCTTCGCCCCCCGCCCCCCAGATACACATGGTCTACAGTAAGCGGTCAGGAAAGCCCCGAGGCTATGCCTTCATCGAGTATGAACATGAACGAGATATGCATTGTGAGTACCTCCCACCTGAGCTTGGCCCTCTGACCCTCTCTTTGCTGCCCCAGCCCCTTCCCGTTGTCTGTCCCCACCTCCCATCCTGCCAAACCTGACATTAGCGATGTCTTTTCTCCTCCTCCCTCTGTTTCTGATATATCTTTTTTTTTCGTATGTGTTTTTTAAAAAACAAAAAACAAAATCCCCCACAACGTGTGTGTGTGTGTGTGTGCGTGAACCCGGGGAGGTAAGTGTCACACGTTGAACCTCAGGGGCAAGGAGGGAATTGGGTTGGAGCTGGGGCCAGCTGGAGGTGGGGGGAGGGGTCGGATTCTTTGGGGAGCCTCTCCCCATTTCCCCCACCAGAGTTGGGGGCAGCCAGGTTGGAATGAGGACTGGCCTTTGAACCAGCCTTCTCTTTCCTCCAGCAGAGCTGGGGCTGTGCCACCCGACCCTCCACCTCCCTACCCCTGGCTCCCCACCCTGCTTCTCAGCGGGCAGTGGGCTGGTAGGCATGTTCAGCGCCTGCCCCCGTAACTCTAAAGCCCCCTTTGAGGCTGCGGCAGCATCCACATGGGCAGGGATGGGTGGGTGGGGGCGGGCATGGCTGCGGCGTGTCCAGGGGCCGCCGTATTAATTGACTGTTCTTATTGTCACTGCAGCCACCACGCAGCTGGCTTGCAGCTGATGCTTACGCTCCCCTTACAACACCTCAGTGTATGGTTGGTATAAGGGTTTGTATCATGGGTAAGATCACTCAGCACCGCACACCAGCCCAGCTTAGCCAGGCAGCTTAGGAGCAGTGAGGCGTCCCTTCTCCCATCCCCAGTCACCCCCTCAGACTCCCCGCACCCAGAACCTTTTCCTTGTTTGGGTGCCCTGTATCCCTCCTAACCCCTGATCCATATGCTCTCCAATAATCTTGCTGATCCCAGGAGGTGAAGGATGAACCCTGATGGAAAGGCAGTTGGCCTCTCCGGTTGGGCTCCATCCAACCACCTACTTACCTGGCTTCATGATGTCAGCGGCAAGGTGTTGGGAATACTGAAGAGGGGGTGCATTAGGGCCAGGGCTCCATGTGGAACCCTTCAACCCTTCGATCCCTGCCCCCGTGCCTTCCGTGGGGCTGTCACCGTGGTGGCCCTGGAGAATCTTTTTGGTTGCTAGATTTGGGGTACTCTGCCCCATTCCTGTCTGCCTTATCATGGTTGAGGCCTCTCAAGGGGCTGTGGTGTCCAGCCACTCTCCAGAGTGCATGGAATTAGGGATTGGGGTGTGGGAGGGATCAAGCGACAGGCTGCAAACAGCTGAAAGTGTTGTAGATTTTACTTCAGACCCTTCCACTGTCTAGAGACCTAAGAGAGGGAGAGAGAGAGAAGCCTAGAAGTACACACTTCACATGTTTTCTTTGCTGTTACTCTGGGGTTGGACCTCTTCTGGGGTTTGGGACACTGAACCAGAGCAGGGTTCCTTTGCTTGACTGTTCCCAGTCCTTAAAATCCCTTCCCTGACTACCCTCCTCTGGGTTTAGGGGTCAGGTGGCCCCTCCTCGGGTCATGGGCAGCACTCCATCTCCTGGACCCCTGAGGCTGTCCCCTTGTGTGCCAGCCTTTGGGCTGAAGCAGGTGGTGGGAGGGAGTGTGGAGTTTGAGGTGGAAAAACCTTCCATGTGCTGAGAGGGGGGTGGGGCGTGTGCCTAGGTAGCATGGACTTTATAGGGAAAAGGTGAGGGCAGACAGGTTTGCTAAGGCCTCCCTGGTTGGCCTTCATCATAAAGTTAAGCGAGATAGGCCCAGGGCTTTCCAGCTCCCAGACTTGATGTAAATTCTTGTCTCCCCTCCTTCAAGGCCTCCCTGAGGTTTCTTTGAGGTCCACCACTTCCCTCTGCCTGTCTTCAGGTGGTGCAGGAGATGTGGTTCTTCTCCCTCCATGGTTCCCTAGAACTCCCCAATTTCCCTGCCCTGTAGCTTTAGCTGACCCCATGGTGGTGGGGGTGGGGTTGGTACGCTTGCTCAGGTAAGCTTGGGGGCTCCAGGTAAGCGGTCCCGTGTCCCCCACCCCCGGGAAGCCCGCCTCCTCGCCAGGCCCCCAGGAGTTGCCGAGCCCCCCCCATCCCGCTCGGTTTGGACACCCGCAAGGCCGGCATCGGTAAATGGCACCTTTTTCTCTTCCTCTGGTTGTTATTTGGGGGGGAGCGGGCTGGGGCGGGGCAGGGTATTGTGGTTGGTTGAGGACAACCCCCTAGGCCAGGGCTGGGGGTGGGAAACAGACTTTTTTGGCCTTCCCTACAGCCCCTATGTAAGACAGGCCAGGGGTCTGGGCCTGCCCTTTGCTGTGCCCTGCCCAGGAGCAGGATCCTGCCTCCCTTCATCTCCCCCTCTACTCCCCATCCTTCCTGAGAGGCTCAGGCTAGGGTTGGCCGCCCAGTGTGTGTTGCGCTGGGGTGTGGAGGGAGAGATGGGGTGGAGCCTGGGGTTGGGTGGCAGAGTCAGTCGTCTCAGGTAAGGCAGGAATTTTCAGTAGCACCGCACGTCTCCCATGCCTCCTTCCACTTTCCCTCTCCCCCGCCTGCTGTACGGGGCCCCTCCAGGCCCCCTGGGAGCACCATAACCTGCCCTTCTGCTCCCTGCCATCTCCTAAAAATTTCTCCCATCCCTTCTTGTTCATTTTCTGTTCTGATGTCTGTTCCCTCCACACTCACCCCCCCCCCAACAAAAACAAATAAAAACAAAAACAAAGTATCCGTGTGAACTGGGGTGCAGAGCGGCCGGCTGGGCCTCCTCCCCCAGCATGATGTGTTAGGGTGCATGCCTGGGGTCGTGGAGGAGGCCTCCACCACAGCAGAGTCCAGCCTTAAGTTAACCTTCGGTTTCTTTGCAGCAACTTTGGCCGCCTTGGTGGGAGGGGGCTGCTCTGTCATTTGGGAGTAGGAAGGGCCTGGGAGCCTGGGGGATGGCAGTTGGGGGTGGTCTTGCCCCCCACCCCCCAATGGTGATTGGGGGGTGATAAGGAAGCAGGTGCTGAGATGGAGCAGGCCCCTCCCTGGTTTGGGAGAGGATTGGTCTGGCTGTCAGTTGCCTGGCTGGCTGGTGGGTGTGTGTGTGCGAGTGTGAGTGCCTTGATGGGGTCATTGGGGATGTGGATGCTGCAGAGCAGGGCCCTGTCCTGACTAGAGGACCCTCTGGGGACTCCTCCCTTCCCCCTCCCCACATCTGTTGCAGCCGCTTACAAGCACGCAGACGGCAAGAAGATTGATGGCAGGAGAGTCCTTGTGGATGTGGAGAGGGGCCGGACCGTGAAGGGCTGGAGGCCCCGACGGCTAGGTGAGCACATTCTGCCCGTGTTAGGCTCTGAGGGTTGTGTGCTTGGTGGCTTTGTTCTCACTTTTTTCTTCTGCACCCCCTTTTGCTTTCTGTCGTCTCTTCCTCTCCTTGTTACCCCATGGCTGCTCACATCATCCTCCCTCTCTTTCCAGCTCATTCTCTTTCATCACCATCATATTGCTGATATCTCTTCTCATTCTGGGTTACCAAGTAGGAAGGTATAGGAGGCCAGTCTGGGACCAAATACCAGCTTGCTACTTACTAGCTGGTGACTTTATCCTCTTCCTGTCTCAGTTTCCTTATCCTGGAAAATGGGAACAATCCGAGTTCACTGAGTTCAGCATCAGATGCCCAGCTTGACAAGTGGCATTTATAAATCTATTGTCTCATTCACCTACTCGCTGCTCGTGCTCTTTCGTTAATTGATTCAGCACACACCTATATGATCACCAGCTTCTACCAGGCTTCTCTAGTCGAGAGCAAGACATACATAGACAGCTTCTGCCTTCATGGCTTCCCACAGTCAGTCCCCCTCACTGTCTGTCTCTGATTGTCCTTCACTGTCTTAGTCAAGGGCAATTTGTTTGCAAGTATCAGAAGTACATTTGAGCTTACTAAAGTATGAAGGGGCCTTGTCAATGTAGAATCCTGAGTGTCTTTTGGAGCCCAGAGACGTGATGCCAGTGTCCCTGAGGAGAACATGGTAGCCACACCTTAAAGTTGACAAGAGCTATCTTGCATCTGTACTGCTTGCTTCTGTCTTGTCCGCTGTCTGTGCAGACTGATCTTTCCTGTGTGTGCCTACACTGGCCCAGTGTGGTATTCCATAGCTCTCTGTTTTACTCTCCATCCTGACTGAATCTCTACGCTTTGGGGTGGGTGGATCTTATTGACTCAGCATTGGGCCTGGACCTGGGGCTGAGGTTCTGCCATCCAAACATACCTGTTGAGGCTGTCTCCTATGAAGGTGAGTGACAACTCCTAGAGGAGATGGCCTTCCCTGGTAGACACACTAAGTGGATCCAGTACCCTCTACTTTTTTTTTTTTTTAATCTTTACCCAAGGATATTTTTCCATTTATCTTCAGATAGTGTGGGGCTTGGGGGGGGGATATCAATGTGAGAGACACATACTATTGGTTGCCTTCCACATGACCCCAACCAGGGCCAGGGACCAAGCCACAACCCAGGTACGTGCTGTTGATCAGAATCAAACCCGAGACACTTTTATCTGTGGGCCGACACTCTAACCACTGAGCCAAACTGGCCAGGGTGATAGGTTCTTACTTGCTCTCTGGTTTCTCTGGGTGGAGGGGGTTCTTCAGAGCCTGCTATTTTCTGTTGCGGTAGAATCCTGGAATCTCAGAATCTTTTAGTATGGTTGGCATTCAGACTTTCTGATGGTGAAACCTGGTATACCATGACCCCAGTATACGTGTAAAAATGCATACAACCCAAACAAGTTTTATGAAGCAGTAATTATCTTTTCTATGGGTAGTGCATGCTAGTACTTTATACTGTATTCTTTTGTTTTATTGTTTTGTTTTAATATGCTGCTTACAATTCATCAAATTGATGATGTGATCCATTGCTGGGTCAAGACCTGAAAATGGAAAACTCTATAGTCTATTCTACTCCCTACCTGTGACATACCAGGTGTCTTGTCAGTTACCTGTCTGTATTTAAATGTGTCTGAGAGCCAAGCAGCCTCTTTCCTTTTTCATTCTCACTGTTCAGTCATTCCTCATATGGAGGGCCAGCCTGCCTCACTGAAGTTTTCTTCCAGTCACTGGGTACAGGACAGTACATGGAGTTAGCTGGGAGCCACGTCCTAGCTTTGCACCTTTCTTGCCATGTCACCATGGGCAAGTGGCTTTGTCTGAGGAACAGAGTACCTGCTGCTCCTTGGGGTTGCTCAGTCAGTCAGATGCATCCTTATGTCCTGGATGCGGTGGCATGTCCTGGTTACAGCAAGCAAAGCCAGACGTAGTTCTGGCTTTCATGGTGCATTATAGGCGGCCAGGAGAGGCAGATGTTAATCACCTCACACACACACATGTAAAATTGGAAACTGCAGTTGAAGTTCTGAGAAGGAAATGTGTGTGGTCGGTGAGTATAGAGTGGAGAATGGCTTAATCTGGTAGGTCGGGGACAGCTTTCTGAGGAAGTGATGTTTGAGCTAATGTGTGATGGGTGAGTGGGAGTCAGAGATGAGGAAACTCCAGAGAAAGAGGTGAATGAGCCCCAAAATTGGGGCAGGAAGGAGACGGGGGTAGTATGAGGATACTGAAAAAATGCCTCGAACAGAAAAGAGCCAGGGGCCCTTGGTCTGGAATATGGGTAGGGGCCATCTTGCAGGCAGGCAGTGGGAAGCATTGAAGGCTTTGGGGCAGGTCACGTTTTCAATTAGGTTTCTGTGGCTTCGGGTTTGGATGAGGGGGAGGGTGACTTGAAGGGAGGGTATGCAAGGAGGCTGTGTGCATTGCACAGTGGTTAAGAACATGAGTTTTGGAGGCTGACTATAGATGTTTCCTAGCACTTTGTGGAAGTGAACTAATCTCTATAAAGCACGTTGTCACTTTGAGTGCCAGTAAAATGTTCTCACAGTACTTGGTCTCATAGACAACAACAGAGATAGTGTCCTTCCCATTGCTCTTCGATGTTTCTTTCCTGTCCTTCGTCCATGTGCAGGCTGACCCTGTGTTCCTCCCCCACTTCCAGGAGGTGGCCTTGGTGGTACCAGAAGAGGTGGGGCTGACGTGAATATCCGGCATTCTGGCCGGGACGATACCTCCCGCTACGATGAGAGGTAAGATTGGGCAGCTGGTTTCCTGGGAAGGGGGGTGGTCACATGGGGGAGCCCTGCCACACACCTCTGCCCACCTAATCCAGGCCGGGCCCCTCCCCGCTTCCCCACAGGGACCGGGACCGGGACCGCGAGCGGGAGCGCAGGGAGAGAAGCCGCGAGAGAGACAAAGAACGAGAACGGCGACGCTCCCGCTCTCGGGACCGGCGGCGGCGCTCAAGGAGTCGTGACAAGGATGAGCGGCGGCGCTCCAGGGAGCGAAGCAAGGACAAGGACCGGGACCGGAAGCGGCGAAGCAGCCGAAGCCGGGAGCGAGCACGCAGGGAGCGAGAGCGCAAGGAGGAGTTGCGTGGTGGTGGAGGTGGTGGCGACATGGCAGAGCCCTCTGAGGCTGGTGATGCAGCTCCTGATGATGGTCCTCCTGGGGAGCTGGGTCCAGATGGCCCTGATGGTCCAGAGGAGAAGGGCCGGGATCGTGACCGGGAACGACGTCGGAGCCACCGGAGCGAGCGGGATCGGCGCCGGGACCGAGATCGAGACCGGGATCGAGAGCACAAGCGCGGGGAGCGGGGTGGTGAACGAGGCAGGGATGAGTCCCGAGGTGGGGGTGGGGGTGGCCAGGACAACGGGCTAGAGGGTATGGGCAATGATGGCCGAGACATGTACATGGAGTCTGAGGGAGGTGATGGGTATCTTGCTCCAGAGAACGGGTATTTGATGGAAGCTGCACCAGAGTGAAGAGGCCTCTCACCTGTTTGGACGTGTTCCTACCCGCCCCGTTGCTATCATCCTTTCCCCAACCTTGGCCATCTAAGTTTGCCATCCATGGGTAGGAGTCTCCTTATTTGTTCTGGTTCCTTGGATTTAAAAATAAAATTAATTTCCTGTTAATGGGCACCTTGGTTTCTTCACTGCTCTTTTTTCCTATTTTCAAAAATATGTTTTATCGATTTTTGAGAGAGAGAGAAACATCGATGTGATAGAGAAACATGTTGGCTGCCTCCTGCACATCCCCTACTGGGGATCGAGCCCAAAACCCAGGCATGTGCCCTGACTGGGAACTGAACCAGGAACTCTCAGTCCATGGGACGACACACAGTCCACTGAGCCACATCAGCCAGCCATCGTCACTGCTCTTACGTCTTCCTCAGAAGGTTGTCGCCTGATTTGATAACTCTGGCTCGTATTCAAGGGCATGCCTAGAACTTGAGCTTTATGGCCTAAGGCTGGGGATACCCTAGTATACCAGAGCTGTTTAAAATGGGGTAAGGAAGTTCTCTGTAAAGGTCATCGATCCCTTTGTGCCCCCCCTTTTCCTTTGACCTCTTCCACACAACCCTAGTTTGGGGGCTGTTCATACCCCTAGCTTGGGGAGGGAAGTGGAGGGGGTAGCTCTAGGCATTTGATTATTCAGTGGAAGCTGCTACTTTGTAAAAAGGAAGCTGTTGTCTGAATTGGAGAGCAAGAAAAGGGTGAAGAAAGGAAAAAAGAGGATGAGAAGATTGAATGAAGCAGAGAGTCTACATGGCCAGGATGGAAAATGGCCTACAGTCATGATGGCAAGTTCACCGTTTTTCTTACTTTCTGCTAATAGAGTAATAACAAGCAAGAATCAGAAGAGGTTTCATCAGTTGATATTCCAGCACATTTCTGGATAAAAGATTAAATAAGATGACGAAGAAAACATTTGCTGATTGTCCCTTGAGGAGGAAGCCAGTCACCCTTGCTGGACCCTAGAGAGGTTCAAGGCTGCAATTCCAGGTGTAAGAAGGGTAGGAGACAAGGTGGAGTTTGAATACAACAGTGGCCCTTTGTATCAGCAGTCCAGATGCATGGGAGCTGGACATTTGCTGCCTAGGATATACAAGCTAGGACCGACTTGCGTGTTTTTGAAGTTTTTCAGCCTGAAGACAAACTTACCTTGATAACCCAGAGGCAGCCTGTCAGTTACATGTAATTGACATAGTCAAGGATCCTAGTATGCCTTCTAACTGCTTTGGTCTTTGTGGGTTTTTTTGTTGTTTTTTTTTATCCTCACCGAGGTCTGTTCATGTTCAGATAGACTGGGAGGGAGAGAGAAACAACGAAGTGAGAGGGACACACCGACTGGCCACCTCCTGCATGAACTGCAGCCAAGGCACGTGCCCTTGGCCAGAATTGAACCTGCGACTCATTGGTCCAAGGGCCAATGCTCCACTTCTGAGCCGAACCGGCCAGGGCTGCTTTGGTCTTTGTAAACATACACCCAAAGATCATAGGCATTTGAAAGAATCCTGCAACAAAAGACCACAAGATAAATAGAAAACGTCCTTGCCCAGCTAGTGTGGCTCAGTGGTTGAGTGTCACCCATGCACCAAGAGGTCGCCAGTTTGATTCCTTGTCATCGCAAATGCCCAGGTTGTGGGCCTGATCACCAGTGGGGGGCATGCAAGAGGCGGCCTACTGAGGTTCTCTCTCATTGATGTTTCTATCTCTCCCTCTCCCTTTCTCTCTCTAAAAAAATCAATGAAAAAATATTTTTAAAAATGTAGTAGCTGCAGTTGGTAGTTGATTAGATACTAGATAACCTGAGACATTCCTGTTAACATAAATGCTAGGGGAATAAAAATTAAATGAAAGCAAGAAATCTCATAATCTTTTTAGTAAGTTAACAGAATATATTTCAAAATGCAGGGTTTCAAAGAGAAACTGACCCAGTTCAGCAAAGCAATGGAGAAAGTCCCAGGATGACAGTTTTCTAACGAGCATTTTGTCCAGATTAGGATGAGAGGACTGAAGTTTCTGAGGAGTTTCAGGCTAAAAACAAAACTCGGTAAGATACCCGTTGTGATGGAGAGTTAAAAAGAAATAAAAAATGGTGAAAAAACACAAGTAGATAGAAATCACGGGGACACAACCCAAATGCCCACAAGCTAGCTGTTCAAGAAAAAATGTAATCACAGAACACTACTTGGGCTCTGCAGTAAACAATAAGTACTTTGACATAATGCAAGCATTTTATTGATTGATCTCAAAACTTGTATCATAAAACTAACATGAGAAGAAAAAGGTTGTAAGGGCAGAAAATCAATATGTAATGTATTACAACTGAAATTGGGAAATTGAGAAATAGCAAGGTACTTAGATACAGAAGCAACTAGCTGATTAAATACCTATTAAATTGTTGCCTCTTGCAGTGGAGAGAGTTCTTTTCGATATTAGTCCTTCTGTATTTCCTTTTTAAGTTTATATTTTATTGACAGTATTACAGATGTCACCTATTTCTCCCCCACTTCTCCCATCTACCCAACCCTGTCCCACGCCAGGCCTTTACTCACTATTGTCTGTGTCCTTGGGCTATGCATATAGGTTCTTTGGTTACTTGTTTTTATTTATTTTTAAATTTTTTATCCTCACCCGAGGACATTTCGCATTTATCTTCAGATACAGCAGGAGGGAGAGAGGGAGGAAGAAAGAGAGAAACATCGATGTGAGAGAGACACATCGAGTGGTTGCCACCCACACAACCCCAACTGAGGCCGAGGACAAACTGCAATCAAGGTACGTGCCCTTAGTGGGAACCAAACTCAGGACTCTTCTGGTCTGAGGGCTGACGCTCTAACCGCTGAGCCAAACCAGCCAGGGCTTGATTTTGTTTTAAAATTCAAATAAATGGATTACTTTTTGTTAATATAGAAAAAGAAATACTGGGAAGGAGAGAGGGATAAACCAACTTGCAAACTTCTCTGGTTTTGCAAAAGCCCTTTTCTAGACTCCATACCCCCATCCAGCCAGGGTTGAGGCACAGCCACACTTCAGTCTTGCCTACATTTCTTTTTTTTTCAATCCTCACCTGAGGATATTTTTACATTTATCTTCAGACAGAGTGGGAGGAGGAGAAAGGGAGAGAAACATCGACGTGAGAGAGACACATTGGTTGGTTGCCACCCGCAGGATCCCACCCAGGGTGGGGACGAACCGCAAGGAGGTACATGCCCTTGGCCAGAATCGAACCCAGGACTCTGGTCCACAGGCCAAACCGGCCATGGCTATTTCCTACATTTCTTTGGCCCTTTTAGAGTATCTGATACAACAGCCCACTTTCTTTTTTAAAACTTTTTTTGTGATTTCTCTCACCTGATTTTCCTCCTCCTTTTCTGGCCTTTCTTTCTCCTCGTCCTGACTTTAAATGTTAGGAGTTTTGTGGACTGAATCCTAGGTCCTCTTCATTCTATACTTGCCCCCAGCATTGCTGTCTGCTCCTATGGTTTTATTTACCACGTTTGCCCAAATTCTCAAAAATGCTTGCAGGTTTTGGGTACTGTACAATGCTCCTCCTATTCAAAATGTCCAATATCCCATGACCAGCATGGACTGTGAGCGAAAGGCCCCACAAGCACCTTTATACCCGCTTCTCTTCCACCTCCCACTCCTCATATACAGTGACTCACCAAGACATGTCCAGGTATTTCCATATCTGTCCACCTACCCTCCAGGCCTTTGCTCTGGTCCCAGGCATCAACGGATATTCAGATAGCCTCCTGACTGACGCCCTGCCTCTACTCTTGCTCCCATCCAATCCATTCACCACACGGTGGCCACAGTGATCTTCAAGTACACATTTGAATTTTACACTTTGGAGTTACTCTAAGTGCAAAATCCTCAACATGCATGTGCAACACACAAGTACATGCATAAACTATTTTGCCCATTTTTTCACCATCATAAACCATCATAAACTGCAATCCTTATTCTACTGTCCAGCCGCGTGGGCTCTTTCTACCTGGAAAGTGATCCACATCCCACCTCTTGATCTTACCTCCAAGGACTCTCTGTTAATTATCCCCTCTTAGATTATCCCTTCCTCACTTTCAATTCTGATCACAGCCATAGTTGATTGTCTACCTCCCCTCCACCATAGCCTAAGCTCCGTGAGGGCAGTGGGCTTGTCTGCCCTGCTCACCATCGTGTCCATTTTGGGCCCAGATGTTTAACATACGTTTTTCCAATGAACGTGGGGAAAATGGGTAGAGAGGGGACAGACGTGTGTGGCGGGCAGAACAGACAGACTTAGATGGAAGGAGGTGCAGACAGAGGCTGCAGTAGGATGGGCCGCAAACAGGAGAGACCCATGGGGGTTGAGGGCTGGACAGCCAGACCGGCGCCGGAGCAGGTGCGGCAGCCGCGCCTCCGCAGGGATCACCCGTCGCCCGGGGCGTGGCCTCGTGAAGCCCCGCCCTCCTCGCTGGCGACCGGGCAGGAGGGCGGCTTGTAGCGGCAGCTCCGACATGGCTGCGCTGGTGGAGCCGCTGGGGCTGGAGCGGGGTAAGCACACCAGGGGGCCCTGCCCACCAGGCCGCGGCTGGCATCCGACCCCCGACCCCGCCCCTCCCGGGGTTGGACCCGGAGGGGGTGGGCGGGGCGGGGCGTTGTGAGTCTGGAGGTTGGTGGATGTGGGAGGGTCCGTGGGCGAGCGGGCTGGGAAGGGGCGCCTGCGGTACACCCCTGTCTGGGGGTGCATGGGAACCCCGGGGCCGCAGGGTGCCCTTGCCACCTGCGACTCTGCGGGTGCCCGACCGGGACTAGGCTGTCCTTCCCGGGTCGGTCTGCGCTGGCCCTTACGCGGTCTGTGGCCACATCTCCCGGTGCTTCTCTGCGTCTTGGTGTCTCTGACCGTGTCTCGCGCCCGCCCCCGCCCCGCAGACGTGTCCCGGGCCGTGGAGCTCCTCGAGCGGCTCCAGCGCAGCGGGGAGCTGCCCCCGCAGAAGCTGCAGGCCCTCCAGCGCGTCCTGCAGAGCCGGTTCTGCTCTGCCATTCGGGAGGTGAGTGCTGCGCGTCTGGGCACGAGTCGGGGCCGCCGTCCTCTTCCTGGTCGCCCCAAGGCCGGGGACTACGCCTCCCAGCAGTGCCCGGGGCGGTGCGCCTTGGGGTGCCCGTGCGTCAGCTCCGGGATTCTATGGGAATTGTAGTTTTCCTCCCGCCCCGGGTTCCTTGGGTGGGCGAGTCTGCAGGCCTGGACTCATTGTGTTGAGGGAGGAGGAGCTGGCGGACCCTGATGCTGCTGGGTCCTCACCAGGTGTACGAGCAGCTGTATGACACGCTGGACATCACTGGCAGCGCTGAGATCCGGGCCCATGCCACAGCCAAGGTAGGCACCCCACCCCGTCCCTCATGGCATCCACAGAACTTCCTGATGTTAGTCATTCCTTCATGATTTTTCCTTTATGGAGGTTCCTCCTTCATGATTTTTGCCAAATCTCTATATCACCCTTACTATTACTTATTTATAATTTATTTTAAGTAATCTCTTATTTTTAACTTAAATGTCATATAAAGAAAGACATCTTGCCCTGGCCGGTTTGGCTCAGTGGTTAGAGCGTCGGCTTGCGGTCCGGAGAGACCCGGGTTCGGTTCCCGCTAAGGGCACGTACCTCGGTTGCAGTTTGTCCCCGGCACTGGCTGGGTCGTGCGGTGGCAGCCACTCGATGTGTCCCCTTTCACATCGATGTTTCTCTCTCTCTCTCTCCCTCCCTCCCACTCTATCTGAACAAAATATCAAAAAATGTCCTCGGGTGAGGATAAAAAAAAAAAAGAAGACATCTTTAGGATCTACAAATTGAAACTAGTGCCGCATGCCTGACTAGAAGATAACCTTAAACACCTGTACAGTGGAAAGATGAAATATCAGTAAACAATGAAATCTGACTAAACTATAGTTAGACGCTATTTGTTGCTGCTTCCTGAAGACTCTCTGCTTCTTCCAGGTCTTGTTTTTCTCTGTTAAAAAGTGAGATTGGTGAGCCCTGGCCGGTTTGGCCCAGCGGTTGGAGCATTGGCCTGCGGACCAGAGAGTCCCACGTTTGGTTCCCGCTAGGGGCATGTACCACAAACAAACAAACAAACAAACAAAGTGAGATTGGCGAGTGTTGAGTATTCAAGATACATTCACACCAAATGGAGACTTTCTCTTTGACATGTCTGAACTATCCAAAGTGAACCAAAAGGGACATGCAGTCATTATGGAGCAATCTTCTTTTGAACTGTAGCAAGCACCTTGTGCTCCGGAAAAGCTGTCTGTCCTCAATAGCTCTCCCTGGCCCACCACGGAGGGTCCCTCACCTCCCTATACTTTCTCTTTCCCAGGCCACAGTTGCTGCCTTCACTGCCAGTGAGGGCCACGCACATCCCAGGGTAGTGGAGCTGCCCAAGACAGACGAGGGCCTGGGCTTCAACATCATGGGGGGCAAGGAGCAGAACTCGCCCATTTACATTTCCCGTGTCATTCCTGGAGGTGTGGCTGACCGCCATGGAGGCCTCAAGCGTGGGGACCAGCTGCTGTCGGTGAATGGTGTGGTGAGTGGGAGGCTGAGGTAGGGCTGGGGTCATAGTCTGTCCTTCTCTTTAAAAAAAAAATTTTTTTTTTCCCTGTATTGATTTTTAGAGAGAGGAAGGGAGAGGGAGAGATAGAAACATTGATGAGAGAGAACATCAATCAGCCACCTCCAGCATGCTCCCCATTGGGGATTTGGCCCGCAACCTGGGCATGTGCCCTGACTGGGAATCGAACTGGTGACCTCTTGGAAAATGGATCTATGCTCAACCCCTGAGCCACACTGGCCGGGTGTCTGTCCTTGTTTTTGACATTTATTCAACACACACTGACTGAGCACTGCCTCTATATCCAGCCATGTGCTGGGCACTGCTGTAGAGCCTGAGAAAAGATGGCCTCAGCTCTTACCTTCAAGTACTCCCTCTCTGATGTCAGGCCTGAGTGCCAGCCTAAGAAGCTGGGGAGCCATGGGAAGGCTATGAGTAGGGGAGGGATAGGATCAACTTGGAGGCATAGAAAGACCCCTTTGGGATGCTGTGGGGGATGGACTGAGGCCAAAAGGCCAGGAAAAAGACTAGAGTGAGAGTCCACTGTGGACAGGACGAGGCCTGAGCTGGTGCCAGGGTGGTAGGGACAAAGCAGAGGGAGCCAGGGCAGGAGGGATGGGGCTGGGAATTAGCTGACTCTGGAGAAGGAGGGGGAAGGACGGTTCTGAAGGTCTGGCTCAGTGACTGAGGTCATCTGGGCCTTGTCCCTGATAGGGGGAACCTGGAAAACTGGGGGGGAGGACACTGAGCCAAGAGTTAGTGACTCTCCCATGAGGACGTGAGGCTTTGGTACCTCAGGTAGCAGGTCACTATCAGTTGGCCCTGTTTCCAGGGTGGGGACTGGGTGAGGCGAAGGGGGTGGGTTGGCTCAGGCCCAGCTATCTGTGCACTTTTCTGCAGAGCGTTGAGGGTGAGCAGCATGAGAAGGCCGTGGAGCTGCTGAAGGCAGCCCAGGGCTCAGTGAAGCTGGTGGTGCGTTACACACCTCGTGTGCTGGAGGAGATGGAGGCCCGCTTTGAGAAGATGCGCTCTGCCCGCAGGCGCCAGCAGCACCAGAGCTACTCGTGAGCCCCTTGCCACCATTCCCCTGGGGCCTCCACTCTCTCCCTGATCGCTAGACCCCCAAACCAGGCCAGTGGGCCCTGGAACTGTGATTGCCATCCCCAGCCATGGCTCCTCTCCTGGTATGCTGACCCTGACCCAGACTCTCACCCCAATCCATCCTGCCTAAAACCCTGGGGGACTCAGCTGACTCCCATTCCAAGATCTGGAACCAACTCTCCCTGGAATTCCTTGACCCACTTCCCTGAGCCCTGGCTCTGGAACCCCAGCCCTGGCTCTTCTTACCCATCCCTCCCCAGGTCCCTTACCCTGAGCCCGGCTCCCTTCTCTTCACCCTCCTTGCAGGTCCTTGGAGTCCCGAGGCTGAAATCACAGATCTGGACCCTCCTGCTACCCCCCTCCCTGTACAGTATTTATTGTCCCCGGCTCCTTATTTAAAGATCTTTGACCCTCATTGAGAGTCTGTGTGTTTTTATCCTGCATCTGGGGTTAGAGGGTCTTGAGATGTGGGGGAGGGAGAGAAACTGAGGTTGAGACCAGGCCCCAAAGAAGCCCTTTTCAGAGTCTGAGCAGAGGTGCAGAATGTCCCCCAGGTCTGAAGTAGAAGCCGGACAGCTTCCTAGAGGCAAGTCCGAGGGCAGAGGCTGGGACCCAGTCTGGGTCTGGGTGCGAGCTCGGACCTGCAGACAAAGCCCCCCACCCCTACGAGAGTCTGAGGATGGGGGCCAAACCCTCCTGAGCCGGTCAGACCCCGAGTTCTGAAAAGCTGTGGGAGCCAGTGGGTGTCCTCTGTGTGGGCGGGGCGGAGCGAACCATTAACCTCGTCCGCCAGGGGAGCCCTGCGTGGGAGGCAGGGGTCGGGGTGCCGCGTGCAGTTCCCAGGCGGGCGCAGAGCGTGCAGAATAAGGTATACTGGCCGACCCGGCCTTCACCCCGTCTTCCAAACCAAGTGCGTCTCCGTGAGTCGCCCCCACCTTAAAATACAATCAGTACCCCCACCTCGCCGGTGCCTCGCCAGGGCCGGCGCGCGCCACCGCCGGGATCCGGGGTCGCGACTCGCGTTCCACGTTGCGCGCCACTCGCTCCAGGTGACATCATCTCCCTGCCGGGCTCCGCCTCCCGCCCCAGCTGCCTCTCGCCGCATGCCTATTGGCTGAGAGGTCTTGAGCCCCGCCTCCCGCACTCCGCCCGCGCGACCCCTCCCAGTCCGTGCGGAGGAGGGGTTTAGCCTCCGGCCGGCGCCGACACTGCTTCCCATTGGCCACTCGTAGCCGTCTGTCAGTCTCCTGTTAAAGGGGCCACGACCGCCTGGGAGCTGTTGGGGGGAGGGAGGAGGAAATTTTTTTGGGGGGAAGGTGGGATTTTGGGGGCGCTGGTGGGCACCCCTGGATCTAGCAGCTGAGGCCTCGCGTGGGGAGCCTGAACGGTGACAGGGTTAGGGGGCTATTTTGGGGGGTAGAGGGCTGTAAGACTGTGAGAGGGAGTGGGGTCCCCAGCGCCCAAGCCGGAGCAAGAGACGCGGAGCCCGCGCGAGCGGCGGAGACAGGGCTCCAGAGCTACAGATCCGGGCCCCGGCCGCCGCCAGGGGCCCCGCCCGGCCCCCCCACCCCACCCCACGTCCCTCCAGCAGCCCAGCTCCGCCCGCAGCCGCCGCGGACCAGGTAGGTAAGAGCCCGGCCCGGCCTGCCAGGCAGCGCCCACCCCGGGGACCCCTCGCCGAGCTTCCTCCGCCTCTCCGTGATCCTGGATTCTCTTCTCCATCCCCGAGGACCCCAGAGCCCAGATTTCACAACCCAACCCCAGAGAGTCAGGCGTGCCCCTCCCGACTCTCAGAGTCCCCAACCGAACCCTAGAATCCCAGGCGTACTGCCGCCTTGCGCCTCCTCCAGGGCCCAGGAGCCTGGATTTCAGTTCAACCCTGGGAACCCCTCTGGATCTAGATCCTCCTCCTCGGCCCAGTCCCAGGAGCTCCAGACATCCGCCGCGGCTGTGTCACACTCCCCCAGTGAGGGCCGCCCGTCCCCCGTCGCGTCCGCATAGTCCCCCATTCGCGTACCCCGTCTGCCCATCTCCAGCTCTCCGGTTTGGGCAGCGGCCGCGTCCCTCAGTCCAGGCCGGCTCGGCGGCTGCCCTGGACTCAGGCCCGCTCTGGAGCTGTCCATGGTCAGCGCACTCAGCAGCCTCGCCTCCCCCACCTCCTGCTGCCGCCGCCAGAGAGGGGGCGCCGACGGCGCGGGGATCCCCCCGCCGCGCCTTTGACCCGGGGATACCCGGGCCCTCCCTGACCTGGACGCCCGAGCCTCAGGGTTCCGCTGGCCAGGCTTTCAGCCCCGTCCTCAGCACCCCACGTTTCCAGGACCCCAGGACCTTTCTCAGGAGTCAGGGCTTCTGAATGTGTCTGCCCCGTCCACCTTAGGGACCTTGGCACCCAGGGGTCCAGGTTCCTAGCCTTTGCTCCCTTTAGACACAGTTCAACAGCTCCTGTGCTCCTCAGGCACATATACCCAGTTTCCTAGTACCCCAGCATCTGCCCCCTTAGGGATTCAGGAACCATGACTCTCTCCCTTTCAGGGACTCATAATGCAATTGTGAATGCAATTCTTTGGCGTCTGTGCGCCCCCGGAGACCTAGATGCCTTGTCCCCAGCCCTGCATCTCCTCAGGGACCCAGGCACTCAGATCCTAGCTTCTGCACTGGCCACCAGCCTATACTGAGGCTGTTTGCTCCAGCCCTCCCTCCCAAACCCCTGCCCTTTACCACCAAAAGGATTCAGGAGTCCAGGCCCCCAGCTCTACCCTCCTTTATAGCTTCTCATTTCTTACTCTTAGGGATTCAGGTCCCACGGCCTCGTGATCTCCCTATCAACTTGTCATCTCCCAGTGGTCCTGACAAACTCCTGCCTCATCCCCATTTCATCTCAGCTGCTGGGCTCCCTGAGATTCTATTCTCTCCCCTGAGACCAAGCTTCTTGAGATATTTCCAGCACCCCATTGCCTTCTTAGGTTCATATCGTGATGTCCCATCCTCTGACTACACTTTCAGGCTGTGAGCCAAACATGCATGCATTCCTCCAAATGTGTTCTGTGACCTAGGCTCATTAGATAATCTAGAACCTATTTACTGTCTTCCACATTTCTGGTTAAACACTGCCCTTGCAATGCTCCACATTCTGGATTCCTTCTAGATACCAGAACACTCCCAGTCAACATCTCTGTTCCATCTTCACCCAAGGCATGTTCTAAGTTCTAGGCTAGATGCTAAATTTTAGCCATGTCTTTTCCCCAGATTAATACAAATATCTAGATTATCGCCTCAAGCCAATTTCTGATCCTACCATCTCCTCAGACATGTTCCAAATATTTAGAAATCAGTCCTTGCTTATTCTCTGCTAAAATTTCATTTTAGGTGTGTTCTAGGTTCCGGCCGCATCCTTGGCATTGTTCTGCTTTTCATTCTCTTCCCAGGGGCATTCTAAGTTCTAGAATGTGTGTCTTCCAATTATGTGCTCTAGTCTATCTCTGAATTGTGCCATCAATTCTAAAATGGTTCCATTCAGTTCTACAGTCTTAAAGCTAGAGGATTCCCACTGAAGTGTTCTACCTTACATCTTCTTTCCTTGGGTTCTACGCTTATCCATTCCCATCTTCTCTGTCCACCTTTTCCTTAGTGTGATGTTAGTTTATAACCGTCTCTTGGTGGATTGTGGGCTTCCTCCTTTCTCTGCCACTTCACATTCTAATCATGCTCTAGGCTCTCCCCTCTTCTGGAGCCTTCAGCCTAAAAATGTCCTCATTTCCAAAACACCCTATCTTGCCTTTGCCAGCTTTTACTTGCAGGCCTTCTGCAAGTAAATTCTCAATTCCCAGCATGCATCCTTCTACATCTTCCCCCAGGCACGACTAAGTTCCAGGCAAACACCTTGCTACTTTCTAGGTTTTTCTTCACCTCCAGGGCATCTTCTGAATTCTAGAGCATATCTTTTTTATTCTGAGTTCTAGCATTATCTAGACACATGATAAAACCAAGATTGTAACCCTTGTTATACCCTGTGTTATACCCTCATCCCTGGTAGGTTTTGAGTTCTAGATTATGTCTCCTGACTAGGTTTGTTGTGCATTGCATTTGGTATATTCTTAGATATCATTCTGAGGTCACCCAGTTGCTCTTTAAGTTATTGATTGCTCTTGGCTGGTTCAAAGTTCCAGACCAGGCCTCTAGAATATGCTTCACATGCAGCTCTTACCGAACTCACATTGTAAATGTGGAAGCATTTGTCCTTTTTGCACTCTGTACCGTGTCTACATGCCAATGGCTTTCTAGATTTTTGCCCAGCCTTGCTGTGTTTTGTTTCCTTCTCAGTGAATTTGAAGTTCTGGAACAGCTTCCCTAAAGCATCTTGTGTTACATCTCCTGAGTAGGTTCTGGGTTTTAGATACCACACTGGTTTTGGGTCCAAGGCTGGCCTTCCCCCCTATAAACATATTCCTTAATGTAGCCTCTGAGTGCTGGGATTCAGGTGTCTAGATTCTCAGATGCACCTGTTCAAAAGCCCAAGGGATCCAGCTGCCCCCCCCCCCCAGGTCCCACGGCTCTCAGTTTCCTCCTCTCCTCACAGGAGTCCAGGCTCCAGTCCCAGGCTTTGGACACAGTCCGAAAATTGGGTGGGGCTGGGAATTATCTACTCTCAGACCGGTTATGCCACTGCCGGAAGGGAGAGAAGGAAAGGGGGGGATGGAATGAAAGCCCCTCCTGCTTTCTGCTGGGCCAGCTGGACCTGTCTGACCTGATGTGTTCGAGGGAGTGGCTCAGGAGAACTCGATTCATCTCCACCCACAGCTTGTGCACCTGAACTCTTGGGTCCTGGGGCCTGGACTGTTTGGTTCTGAAGGAGGAGGAGTCTGAAGGCTGGGCTTTCTGAGTTTAAGGTTGGAGGTTTAAAGCCCAGATTCATGTCCCAGGGGATGAGGGGGTGTTGTGTCCGACTCAGGAAGGAGGGAGCTGGAGGCCCAGACTCCTGAGTCTTGAGGAAAGAAATCCAGGACCTAGACTCTTGTGATCTGAGGAAGGAGGGAGCTGGATCTTGGGACACATGGGTTATGGGATATGATTAGCCTACCCCAACTTCCTCCATGACTCCCCTCACCCCACCCCACCAAGTGGAGTGGGTCTTTAGATTCTTCTGGAGTTGAGGTCCATATGCGAAATTGAAGAAGGGGGGGAGTTGAACTGGATAGTAGCTAACCATGTCCCAGTGACCTAATTCTGTGACCCCTAGTCTTGTGTCTTCCTGAAGTCATGCTTCTCAGCTGGGGCTGTTTTCTCACTGATGGAGTGGGTAGAGGGGGAGTCTTAGCAGGGCCAGAAGAAGTAGAGACTGATTTTTCCACATTCAGTCAGGCAGTGCCTGGGTCATCCAGCTTCAGTTTCGTGGACGAGGCTGAGCCTAGATTTGCTGCCATTGCCTGATGGAGTCTGACCTCGGTTTTCCCGAATGCTCTCACCCAGGTAGCGAGTATTGGTTTCCTGAGAGCAGTGGGTTTCAGTTTAGCCTATGCCATGACCAGCAGGAACAGACCTCAGTTTCTTCTGTGCAATGCCTGGGTGGCTCTGCCTCAGCTTCCTCTATGTAGTATCAGGGTGGCCATGTCTCCGTTTCTCTGCCTGTGCCTTGACGAGGCCGGTCTCTGTTCCCTTCCCCTTCCCTGCACCTGCAGGCCAGCACCGCCGCCATGATGTGCGAGGTGATGCCCACCATCAGCGAGGATGGCCGGCGGGGCTCGGCGCTGGGCCCGGACGAAGCGGGCGGCGAGCTGGAGCGCCTCATGGTCACGATGCTCACGGAGCGCGAGCGCCTGCTGGAGACGTTGCGCGAGGCGCAGGACGGACTGGCTACGGCGCAGCTGCGGCTGCGCGAGCTGGGACACGAGAAGGATTCGCTGCAGCGACAGCTCAGCATCGCGCTGCCCCAGGTCTGGGCGGGGCCAGGGCGGGGCCTCGAACAGTGGAGGCGTGGAGAGGGCGGTCCGGAGGGGGCGGGACTTGGCGCTTGGAAGGGAGGAGTCAGGGGGCTGGCTTCACCGGCGATGGGTGTGACCAGAGCCGTCCGTGGGGGCGGAGCTTAGCGGGGAGGGCGGGGCCTTCCAACTCTCAGTCCTGTTCCATGAGGGAGATGGGGAAAGGATTGGTCGAATTTGTCCCGATCTTTCCCATATCTGGACAGGAGTTTGCAGCTCTGACGAAGGAGCTGAACTTATGTCGGGAGCAGCTGCTGGAACGGGAGGAAGAGATCGCAGAGCTGAAGGCGGAGCGGAACAACACGCGGGTGAGGGGTGTTCGGGGCGGAGCCTAAGTGGTGTGGGCGGGGCCTCGCGGAGTTGCTGCCTGACCCATCTTTTTTCCCCACCTCACCTCCCTGTCTTCTTCCTGCTCCCACTTCTTGGCTGGTGACACTCCTCTATCTTCATAACGGTCTCTATTCCTGATCCTCTCCGTCCTTGACCCCGCCCCTACCTCGGATATCCCTCCCTCTTTTCCTGATCTGTCATGTTCCTTACCAATTTGCTTGGCGCCACCTCTTTTTCCATGTGTCTGAACCACATTTCCCCTCTACCCTGCCTCTCTTCCCTTGTCTCTTTGGCCCGGTGCCTTATCCCCGCAGCTTCTACTGGAACATCTGGAGTGCCTGGTGTCCAGGCACGAGAGGTCACTGCGCATGACGGTGGTGAAGCGCCAGGCCCAGTCCCCGGGCGGGGTCTCTTCCGAGGTGGAGGTGCTCAAGGCTCTAAAATCCCTCTTCGAGCACCACAAGGCCCTGGATGAGAAGGTATGAGAAAGAAAAATCCTGGGTGTGGAAGGGAAATCTGGAGGTGGTTGAGGCTGTCCTGAATTAGAGAAATTCTGGCTGTGATTGGTTGGGGATGTCCTAAGTGGGAAAAAAAGAAGTTGACTCTGATTGACTGGCCATGCACATTGAGACCTGACCGGTTGATACTGGAAAAATGAACTAGGACGAGGCTACCAGTGGCTGGGGTTGCTTTGGTAGTGGATTGAGGCTGCACATCCATTATAGATAGAGGGATTCTAACGTTGCCCTATCAGGCCTGTTCCAGGGCTGTTCTGCATCATGGACAACTGTCCTAGATTGGATCTGATCTCCATCTCGCTCTTGTCCTGCCCCATCCCCAGGTCCGGGAGCGGCTGCGGATGGCGCTGGAGCGGGTGGCTGTGCTAGAGGAGGAGCTGGAGATGAGCAACCAGGAGGTGGGACCAAGAAGGGGAGGGTGCTATTAAGGAGCTCCCAATGGGGTGGGGCTGATTCTGGGTTCGGAGTCTGTTGGGGGCAGGACTAGAGCAGGGGACCAATGGGGTGGGACTATGGAGAGAACCAGTGGGGTTCCTAAGGGCTGCGAGGAGAACTGCCTAGTGAAAGTGAGACTAAGGTGAGAACTAGGGGCTGGAGCTAGCAGGAAGAACGCACTCCCACACTCCGGAGGAATGTTTGGATGGGAAAAGTCAGAGCTAAAGAGGACAAGAGTAAGACTGGACTCCCTCCCTATGAGCAGCTAAGGAGAGATATAACCAGAGCACAGGGTCTAAGAGTAGCCCAGCAGGACCAGAGGCACCTATGACCTCTCCTTAGAGGGCTGGTGCCAGTGGGAAAGGGCTAATTTTTCTTTTGCCCTGATTTCCCTTTCAAATTCCCAGACTCTGAACCTCCGAGAACAGCTGTCTAGGCGCCGGTCAGGCCTGGAGGAGCCCGGCAAGGATGGGGATGGGCAGGTAAGAGGTGGAAGTCCTTTGTTCCCCTTGCTCTTCACTGGTCCTCATCCCTATGACCTCCGCTCTGTCCTCTGACTTTGTGATGGTCCTTTTAATGTTTGATATGATTCTCACTGACCCTGGGACATCTGAAGTCCTAAGACCTGATCCAGGTCACATAGCTAAGTACCCTGACCTCCATGATCCGATCCTTACTGATCTTTGATTCACTCACCCCACCCCCATCCCCATCAACTTTCTCCTTGCATTCTCTTATTTTTTATTTTTAAAATCCTCACCCGAGGGCATTTTTCCATCTACCTTCAGATAGACTGGGGGGGGGGGGGTGGAGAAAGAGAGAGAGAGAGAGAAACATTGATATGAGAGAGACACATCGATTGGCTGCCTCCCACATGACCCCTACCAAGGCCAGGGACCGAACCGCAACTGAGGCAGTGCCCCTGACCAGAATGAGCCTGCGACCCTTTGGTCCATGGGCGGACACTCCAACAGCTTAGCCAAACCAGCCAGGGCTCCTTGCATTCTCTTTCTATCTCTGTTTCCCACTCCGGGTTCTGTACCTTCCTTCCTTCCCCACTGTCCCCACTCCAGACCCTTACCAATGGCCTTGGTCCTGGCGGGGATTCCAACCGGCGCACAGCTGAGCTGGAGGAGGCCCTGGAGCGGCAGCGAGCTGAGGTGTGCCAGCTGCGGGAGCGCCTGGCGGTGTTGTGCCGCCAGATGAGCCAGCTGGAGGAGGAGCTGGGCACCGCCCACCGCGAGCTGGGTAAGGCCGAGGAAGCTAACGCCAAGCTCCAGCGCGACCTCAAGGAGGTGAGGCCGGAGCCCCTGGTGGGTTGCCCTCTGTCCCTCCCCTCTCCCTAGCCCTCTTCATCTCCCCTTGCCCAAAGTCACAGAGATCATGAATGGTGGAACCTGAATTCAGTTCACAAACTGTGTAGATTCTCTTCCTCTCTAAGCCTCAGTTTCCTCACCTGTAAAATGGGACTAATAACTTTGTCAGAGGTTTGGCCTGTGACATATACACAGTAGGCTCTCAGTAACTGGTCATAGTTATGTTATCACTTGGACACTTTCTTGTGCCTCTAAATTGAATTCTTTTGTCTACATTTTACCCCATCCTGGCTTAGACCCCTTGATCCTAACTCCCAGGCCCCAGGGTCTGCTGGGAAGTGTAGGCATGGATTCTTGAAGGCTCTGGGTCCTGTTGGGAAATGTGATCTACTACCACAAGGGTCCCACACAGAAGTCTGTCTCCCATTAGACCCTGGAACACCTTTTCTGGGGTTCTGAGCCTGTGCTGCCCTGGGGGACCTTGGGAGATGTTGCCTCCCAGATGGAAGGGATGTTTGCTTCCAGGGAAACCCTAGGGCACTTGCTCTGTGATTCTAAGCTGGGCTGTGCTAGAGTTGCTAAAACATCTAAGTCCTGGATTTTTGAGGCAAGTGGTCCAAGAAGAGTGGAGGAGACTTCCCATCCCCTGAGCATTAGGTCCATCTATATGGGGAGGATCTAAGCCAGTGCTGCCCTAGAATCTCAGGGAAAGTGTGGCACCACCATTTTAACTCTCCAGTGGCAGAGGACCTAACATTAGTTATTCCTGAAAGCTCTTGGCAGGTTTGGTTCCACCATTCTGACGCCCGGATGTCAGGGGACTTCATTTTCCAGGATACCTTGAGGTGCCTGATTTGGGGTTCTAAGCCTAGGCTACCCCCAGGGCCTTTTGGGAGCTGTAGTCCACGCGGCCCTTTGCCACCTCTGCAGGCTTTGGCGCAGCGGGAGGATATGGAGGAGCGGATCACGACGCTGGAGAAGCGCTACCTGAGTGCCCAGCGCGAGGCCACGTCTCTGCACGACGCCAACGATAAGCTGGAGAACGAGTTGGCCAGCAAAGAGTCGCTGTACCGGCAGGTGGGGGCGCGGCCGGGGAGGGGGTATGGGGACACGGTCGTGGCCTGCGTGACCTAGCTCCTCCCCTCCTCCCCGTCTCTGTGCTACCCCCTAGAGCGAAGAGAAGAGCCGCCAGCTGGCCGAGTGGCTGGACGACGCCAAGCAGAAGCTGCAGCAGACGCTGCAGAAGGCAGAGACCTTGCCCGAGATAGAGGCGCAGCTGGCCCAGCGCGTGGCCGCGCTCAATAAAGTGAGGGGAGGCCTGGGACCCGGCCTTGAGTCTCTGGGGGAGGAGGCGGGGCCTGGAGTCTGGAGGGTAGGAGACCTGCAGCCAGGATTCTGGGTGGAAAAGTGGGGCCTGGCATCTAGGGGAGGGTTGAGACTGGGAATGCAGGCACGAGGTGGAGGTTTGGGGGGGGCGGTTCTCTAGTTTGGACTGAAAGGACGGGGGGGCTGGAACATGAACCGAGGAAGGAACGGGGCCTGTAGACCTGGGGCAGGGCCTGAATCACTGGCGCAGGGTCTGGAGTCCTGCGAGGGCGGAGCCTGGAGCTCTGGGGGCCAGACCTGGCGCCCGTCTTGGAGAAGGCGGGACTGGAGCCTGGCTGTGTCCTAGTGGGGCAAAGTCAGATGACATGGGTTCCATCCCCTAGGCTGAGGAACGTCATGGGAACTTTGAGGAGAGGCTTCGGCAGCTGGAAGCCCAGTTGGAGGAGAAGAACCAAGAACTGCAGCGGGTGAGTGAATGGACAAATGCAGTGAAGGCGGGGCTTTGAGGCTGGGGGAGGAGCCTAGATGAGAGGGTGGGCTAGGGGCGAGAGCTTAGAGCACGGGCTGCGCTCTGGACCAGGTGGGCTTGAGCACCCCATGCCCCCTCTCCTTTGGGCAGGCCCGGCAGCGGGAGAAGATGAATGACGACCACAATAAGCGGCTGTCTGAAACAGTAGACAAACTGCTGAGCGAGTCCAATGAACGGTTGCAGCTTCACCTCAAGGAGCGGATGGGGGCACTGGAGGAAAAGGTGCACCCCAAGCCGGCACTCCCATAATCCTGCATCCTGGACCACCTCTTGCCCAAATTCCTGGGCCCCAGATCTTTCAGATCTGTTATTTGAGATCCCCCTAAACCTGGGCATCCTGAATCTGACAGACCTCTTTCACCTAAACACCCCAGGAGCTGAATTCTGGGGCACCTATAATCTGAGTTCTTGGCTCTTCCCCAAGCTTCTTATCCTATGGGGCCTCAAACTGAATCCTCTGATTTCACGTGATGTGGAATTCTGGGGCTCTCTGGGGCTCCCAGGGACTCCCCTACCCCACGGCATTCTTGGACCCACAACCCCCATGCGCTCCAGCTCACCTCATTCCCCCTGGCTCCTCTCAGGCCCCAGAGTGTGTCCCTTTCAGGCTCCTCACTCACTGCACCCCTGTCCCCCACAGAACTCACTGAGTGAGGAGATTGCCAACATGAAGAAGCTTCAGGATGAACTGCTGCTCAACAAAGTAGGGAGGGGCCTGGGGGGCGGGGGGTACCAGGGCAAAATTGCTGGGGTTGGAACCAGCTAGGAGGGACCTTTTTTGGGGCACATTCTGACTTGATACCTCTAATCCCCTCCCCATAGGAGCAGCTCTTGGCAGAGATGGAGCGAATGCAGATGGAGATTGACCAGCTACGGGGGAGGCCACCATCCTCCTACTCCAGGTGACAGTAGCCCTCCGGCCTCACCTCTACTCAATGACCCCGTTGGCCAAGCTCATCCTTTCTGATCCCCAGGTCTTACACACACCCACGGCCTGTCTTCCTGAGACTTCCACTGATCTCTCTTATTTTTGACCCCTGACTTCATGACCACTGATCCCAGATCCTTTTTCCTGACTGCTGACTTTATTTATTTATTTTTTTTGTTATCCTCACCCGAGGATATTTTTCCACTTTTTGTACAGATAGAGTGGGAGGGAGAGAGAGGAAGGGAGAGAGAGAGAGAAACATCGACGTGAAGGGACACATCGAGTGGCTGCCACCCGCACGACCAACCTGGGCCGGGGACAAACTGCAACCGAAGTACGTGCCCTTAGCGGGAACCGAACCCGGGTCTCTCCGGACCGCAGGCCGACGCTCTAACCGCTGAGCCAAACTGGCCAGGGCCTGACTGCTGACTTTAGATCCCTCTTTTACTCCCTTGACCCTGGGCCCTTCCCCATGATCCCTTATGTCAGTTTCCCTTTTTTGGCCTCTTTGTCTATGACTGTCTTCTTCTTTTTAAAATATGTTAATGTGTTTTATTTAATTTTTAGAGAGAGAAGAAGGGGATATATATATTATATATATATGGATATATATTATATATATATTGATATATATTATGAGAGAAACACTGATCGGCTGCCTCCTGCATGCCCCTGACTGAGGATCAAGGCCAAAACCCTGACATGTGCCCCTATCAGGAATCCAACTGGCGACTTCTTGGTGCATGGGATGACACTCAACCAACTGAGCCACACCGGCCAGGGCTCTGACTGTCTTCTCCATGCCCACAGGTCTCTCCCTGGTAGTGCCCTGGAGCTCCGTTATTCCCAGGCACCTACATTACCTTCCGGCACCCACCTGGACCCTTATGGGGCTGGCAGTGGCCGAGTAGGCAAGAGGAACCGCTGGTCAGGGGTCAAGGATGAGGCCTCCAAGGTCAGCAGCCACTTCTGGGGACTGCACTGAGCAGGGCTTGGGAGAGCAGTGGTGGAACATGGATTCTGTCGCATGGGGATCTGGAGGAGGGCTGGGTGAGAAGCAGGGTCTCCGGGACCCATGCTATCTTCTCTCCTTTTCCCATAACTCCATAATCCCCACTTGCTTGGATGTCTCTTCATGGAAATTCTGCTGGCTGGTAAGAACCTTAGAGGGATGTTGGGGTGGGGAGAGGAATGGGGCCTGGGGGCTGATGGGTAGGCTGTGGAATCTTAGAATGGGTGGGGTTAAGAGAAGGAAGTAGTGGGCTGGGTCAAAGGAAACAGGGAAATCAGGGCAGGGGGTGGAATCATCAGGAGGGTGGGGTGGTCAAGAAAAGAGACCTAGCAAGAGACAGAACTGGGCTGGAAAAAAATCTAGGAGCTGGATCACACGGTCAGGGCAGTCAGTGTCAGAGGCAGTGGGCCGGGTCACGAGGGCGGGCAAGGTCAGGAGAGTTGAAGGACAACACAGGGCCAACCTTGGCCCCTGACCACCTGGGGTCCCTCTGTCTCCACACAGACACAGGAGTGGGAGCGATCTGCCCCTGCAGGGTCCATGCCACCCCCGTTCCCTGGGGAACTGGATGGCTCAGACGAGGAGGAGGCAGAGGGGATGTTTGGGGCTGAGCTGCTGTCCCCCAGTGGGCAGGCCGATGTGCAGACACTGGCCATCATGCTCCAGGAGCAGCTGGAAGCCATCAACAAGGAGATCAAGTGAGCACTGCCCGGTCCTGCTGCAATTCTCTGCTGAGCGGGCCCTGCAACCCCTCTGGCTGTGGAGTCTGATGTGAAGGCCAGAGCCCACCTCCTTTTCCACCACCCTCAAGGAACTGCCCAGCCCAACACTCCCTCCAATATTCAGAATCCCCCAGGATATACCCAGAAGTCTTCTATATGATATAAATATATCCCTCAGTCAGTACTCACAATTTCCCAATACAACAAAGACCACAGCTCCAAATACCAAAATTCTCAGTCCAGGACATCAGCAATCCTCCAGTACACCATGGATTTCATGGCTTCACAAAACTAGTACCCAGAGACTCCTGGTACCCCAAGATTCTCCACTCAACATGAGCACCCCATCCCCAAACACCAAGAACCTCACTCTAACACACCAAGAACCACAATTCTCCATACCAAGAACGTCTACCTAATATAACAAGAATCCTGAATTTATTAAGAATTACCCATCGTACAAAGAACACCAATTCCCCAGCAACTGCCTTAACATTCTCTAATAACACACCTACCCTGGGCCCCAGTAAATATACCAAATTATCACCACCTTCCATTCAAACTTGTTCTGACTTGAGTCATCGACTCTCACATACAAAATGACTCTAAGACCTTCTCAGATCTTAGGTAGAACTCAGAATCCTAGATCTCATCTTGAACTTATGATGACTTTCCTCTTGACATCCTCCTAGGAACTTGACCTCTCGCCCATAAAATCCTGATATGATTTTTCAGAATCACTTGGTTATCATCAGGGTCATCCTGGTTCAGACCCTGATCATCATCCCAACCTTCTTCCATGACCTACTGAGCCTATCATGACCCCTTATATCCTCCTTGAACCTGTGAGGCCATCATGAATCCACCAAGACGCTCTAACCTCATTATGCCTTCTTCAGAATTCTTTTTGCTTCCCCAAGCTTTCTGGCCTGTTGGGATCCCCAGACTCCCTCTCCTGTTGTCTGCCTCGGTCCTCTCACCAGTCTCCGCCTTTCCCTCCTCAGGCTAATCCAAGAGGAGAAGGAGACAACAGAACAAAGGGCAGAAGAGCTGGAGAGCCGGGTATCTGGTTCTGGCCTGGACTCACTAGGCCGCTACCGCAGTAGCTGCTCCTTGCCCCCCTCTCTCACCACCTCTACCCTTGCCAGCCCTTCCCCTCCCAGCTCCGGTCACTCAACACCCCGTCTGGCACCCCCTAGTCCTGCTCGTGAGGGCACCGACAAAGCTGTAAGTCTTCTGAAGTCCCCTTAGCTTGGTGGGGTGGGTAGGAGGTCAGAAACAGGACTCCCCAACAGACAGCAACAATAATTCCTCACACCAGTGGTTTTCAAGAGCAACCTTAGCTTGCCTTAAAAGTTCCGATTCAAAGGGCAAAGGGAAGTCTGAGTCCCTGAGTTCCTGAACCCTCACTTGTACTTTAGTTAGATCTGGTCTACCTTCACCAGTTTTCTGCATTAAGTTTCTGCAAAGGGTTTTAAAAAATGTTTCTGTGACTAACCATACATTTGAGAACTACCATTATACCCTCAGAATTGACCTTTAAGGGGTGCATAAGAGATATTCATCTTATTTTATTGCCTTAAACCCAAGCTCTCAGAACCTGTAACCTGGTAGCTTTCCTCGAGGCCATACCGATCCCACTTCTGACACCACAAGCTATGAAACTATAAATAGGGGCTTGTCAAACTCCAGTGGGTCTGCAATCATTGGCCTTATGCTTCTACAATGTACCCCACTTAATCTAGGCTACCCCAAACCAGGGGCATCTCAGACACCCCCTAGGAGACATCCCAACTAATGAGGAGCCCCCGACATGATTCCTCCAACTTAATCCAGTCTCTCTACCTCTCTGTCTCCAGAATCATGTCCCCAAGGAGGAAGCTGGGGCTCCACGAGGGGAGGGGCCAGCCATCCCAGGAGACACCCCACCCCCCACTCCCCGCTCTGCCCGCCTTGAGAGAATGACCCAAGCCTTGGCACTGCAGGCAGGATCCCTGGAAGATGGGGGGCCCTCACGGGGAAGGTCAGTAGGGACAAGAGATGGGACAGGGATGGGAGCATAAATGGAAGTGGACAATGACTGGGGATAAAAGGAGGCATCCTAGATGGGGTCTGCTCTCACTCTGTCTTGCCCATCCAGTGAGGGCACCCCAGATTCCCTGCACAAAGCCCCCAAGAAGAAGAGCATCAAGTCATCCATAGGCCGTCTCTTTGGCAAGAAGGAGAAGGGGCGAATGGGACCACCAGGACGAGACAGCTCTTCTCTGGGTGAGTACCCCGATTCCACTTCTCCCTCCCTCCATTCTTCCCTCCCTTCTTCCCTTCTTCTTTATAGATTCACTTGACATTTACTCATGTCCTTATTGATTTGGTAATTCACTTACAATGTGGAAGGACAGGAGTTGGCAGAGGAAGAGGGGAGGAGGAGGGACTAGGAAAGAGTCCTCTGTGGCCTGCCTGGGTGAGTGGAGGGCTGAGTCAATTTGTTATTTCATTTACCATGTAAGGAGAAGCATCCGACAGGCAGAGCACCTGGTGAGCCGGAGCCTGCTTGTACTGGCTTCTGAGAGCCAACAGTTACATTTTCAGTGATTTTGTGAATTGCTTGACATCACATTGGTAGCTTGAAATTGGCATAGTGGGATTATTTACACCATGGAAATTGGCAAGTGCTACAAATCAAGGGATATCTCCTTCCTCCTCAGGGAGCCAGTTAAACATTTACCAACACACTCCTGCTATTTTGACAAGGCAATGAATCCCCTATTTTTTGGGATGTCTCCAATTTATTGCCTGGCAGGTGACATTGGTTCCTGTCTGGCTTTATCACTCCCTCTCTGTGGCCTCATTTACTATTCCCTTGGGCCTTCTGCTTTCCTGGCTTCCTTCTCACCACCCCCAGCATGAAAGATTCTGCTTCCCTCCTGAGACTCCAAATTTTGGCCCTTCCCTGCCTCCAGCTGGAACACCCTCAGATGAGATGTTGGCCACTGACCCTCTGGGGCTAGCCAAGCTGACAGGCCCAGGAGACAAGGACCGAAGGAACAAGAGGAAGTGAGTGTGGGAGTGGGGAGAGGGGGGAGGGCTTACAAAGATTCACACGCGTTTGATTTTAACGTTCTGCCATGTTTTCTACATTCATTAGAAGTGTTTTGAGAGGGGGTTGTGGTGAAGGGGGCCATCCAGTAGGGCTGGGTGTCTGTACCCCTGAGAGCTCCTGTCCTGGCCTCCTCCTCCCAGGCATGAACTTCTGGAAGAGGCCTGCCGCCAGGGCCTGCCCTTCGCCGCCTGGGATGGCCCCACCGTGGTCTCCTGGCTGGAGGTACTGGGGCCCAGAAATGCCCTGATTCTTGATCTTCAACCCCTGTGACAGCCTCACCATTAGGGCTGGCTGGGTCGACTGAGCACTATCCTCTGAGCCCAGATGTGGGGGTGGGGTAGGGGTGGAGGTGGGACCCTGGGAGGGTCAGGCTTCCTATTGATCTCCTTGTTATTCTTTCTTTCGCCTTCTTCCCCCAACCCCCGCCCCTCTGGCCATGCCCGTCTTGGTCCTGGTCTCCTGTTGCTTCTCTATGTCTTCCCCTATGTCTTGCTTTCTTTCTGGGATCCTTTGTCTATTTTTCTGTCTCTCACTTCATCTGTTTGTGTTTTTTTTTTTGTCATTGCCTATATTTCTTCCCATGTCTGTCTCCCAATGACTTTGCTCCTTTCTCTCCCCAACTCTGTATGTCTCTCCTGATCTCTCTCTCTCTCCATTCCCTTCTTTCCCTTTTGACTCTGGCATTATCTTTCTCTGATTCTCCTCCTTTGTCCCCCTGTGTCTCTTCTGACTCTCATGTCCCTTTGATTTGCTCTGTTTCTTCCCACTGCAAACTTCTGTGTCTTATTGTTCTTCTCCCATGTCTCTGTCTCCTTCTCTCCCTTTCTTTCTGTCTCTCCCCCATCTCGCCCGTTTCTCCTCTTATACTTTTCTGTCTCCCCTCTGCCTCTGTCTCTCTCTTTCTTCCCCTCCCTTCACTGGTCCAGCTGTGGGTAGGCATGCCTGCGTGGTATGTGGCCGCCTGCCGGGCCAATGTCAAGAGTGGTGCCATCATGGCCAACTTGTCAGACACGGAGATTCAGCGCGAGATCGGCATCAGCAACCCGCTGCACCGGCTCAAGCTGCGCCTCGCCATCCAGGAGATGGTCTCACTCACCTCACCCTCTGCCCCCGCCTCCTCCCGCACGGTAAGTGTCCAGTGGCCAATCCCAGCCCTTGCCGCCTCAAGGCCCCGCCTCTTGTCCGCAGACTAGCCAATCCGCCGGCCTGCTTACTCCAGCTCCTTCCCATAGACCTACTCCCCATATGCCTTCTGGATTATCTCTGGGGAGGAGTCTTCCCTCAAGTCTCCCTGTCCCCCCTGCACCCCTAACCCTCAGTCTGTCTTAAACCATCCTGGAGAAAAATCCAAATTCATATGGTTCCCCTGTAAGGCCCTTGATGAGGGGCCCCTGCCCCCCCTTCCTTGACTCCGCCCCTTGGCACTAACTGCTCCTTTTACTTGGAGCGCCCTTCCGCGTTTTCTCAAGGCTGGCTCCTTGTCATCCTTGAGGTCTCAGCTCCAGAGTCACCACCTCCAAGAGGCCTCCCTAACTCAACAGCTAAACTAGTCACCTGCCCATCAGCCCAGGACATTAATACCTAATTTTTCTCCATAGCATTTACTACCTTCTAATACTTTATCCTTTCATTCCATACAGAAAATTATATGTACCATGCCCAATTCAGCAGTTGTTAACCCCTTGCCACACTTGCTCTTTACACGTGGTGCATGTGTGTAACTGAAGTACTTGAATATAGTTTGTGGACATCATAACAAGTTAACCTGAAAAATTACTTCAGTGGGAATCTTCTAAAAATAAGAACTTTTCCCTACATAGTCACTATGCCCTTATCATACCTAAGAACATTAACGTTATTGTTAATTTCATCTACTATTCAGTCTATACTCAAATTTCCCCTTGCATATCCCAGACTCTACAGCTGTGTCTGGCACTCAGGAGGCACCATATAAATGTTTTTAATTTTTTTTTCTTTATTGATTTTAGAGAGAGAAGAAGGGAGAGGGAGCGAGAGAGATAGAAACATCAATGAGAGAGAACATCGATTGGCTGCCTCCTGCATGCCCCCCACTGGGGATTGAGCTCACAACCTGGGCATGTGCCCTGACTGGGAATCAAACTGGTGACCTCTTGGTGCATGGGTGGATGCTCAACCACTGAGCCACACCGGCCGGGCACATTGCTCTATTTTTAAAAAATATATATTAAAAATTGATTTTTAGAGAGGGAGAGAGAGAGAGAGAGAGAGAGAGAGAGAGAGAGAGAGAGATATTGATTCGAGATCCAGGCATGATCAGCGGACTCCTACACGCCTCCTACCGGGTATGGAGCTTCCGAAACCCGGACATATGCTCTGACTGAGAATCAAACCGGCAAACTTCTGGTGCGTGGGATGACATCCAACCAACTGAACCAGACCGGCCAGGGCATAAATGTTTGAATCCATGTATGAATCCCTAATTCCTGGGGTTGTTGGGAGCAGGTTCTCAATAAATGTGAATACACGTCCTCCTTCCCCAAACATTTGTCCCATTGCTGTACCTGCCACCTCAGTCTGAATCCTTTCTCTACATTTGTGTGAAGTAAGAGAGGTGATGTCATTGGCACAGGGCCACACGGCAAAATGCTCAGCAGGCCCCCAATTGAAACCTGAATTTGTGCAACCCCAAAGCCCAAGTTCTGGTACACAGCAGGTGCTCAATAAACGATCATTTATTTTCTCTGTCATTCTCTTGCTCAAGCAGTGACTGGTCTTTCTGGGCCAGAAAGTAGATTGTGTAAAAATGTACTTGATCTGAGCCTCCAGGGGCACGATCCCCTCCCTTCCCCTATCTGGAAGCCCTCTCTCACCCTCCATGACACCCTCTGGCTTCTCAGTCCACAGGAAATGTGTGGATGACACACGAGGAGATGGAGTCCCTTACGGCCACGACAAAGCCTGTGAGTGCCCCCTGCCGGTGGCCTTGGGGGTGGCATTAACTCTCTTTGAGGAGGGGCGGGGCAGGGGCGAGTCCGTGGCTGTCTGTCAGTCTGTTCCTCCCGCCCTCCTTCGCCTGCCCCTTAACCCACTCCTTCTCTCCCCTCTTCCCACTAACGGGTCAGGAGACCAAGGAGATCAGCTGGGAGCAGGTAGGGGGGGCGGGGCGGGACGTGGGCGCATGAACAGGCTGTGCACGCTGCATGGAAACCCCTTCTTCTCTGAGCCCCTACCCTTGCTGGAACAGTCCATCATCATCATGGGGGCGGGGCGCTGTGCGGAGCTCAGCTCTGGACTGTGTCACTGTGGCTTGATGTGGGTCTGTGAAGAAGCCCGGTGGTTCCATTGTTAGCTGTTAGGGTGGTGCACGGGCCATTCCATTAGGGTGGGTTGCGGGGGCCTGCAGGGGTTGTGAGGGGAAAGCATTTGGGGAGGGGGTAGCACATCAGGTTGAGAAGCTGAGGAGGAGGAGCTCTACTTTGTTCTCAAGAAGAGGGAGGCATGAACTCACCTGAGGTGGAAGAACTGTGTTGGCCTGGGTTCTGTTTCCGGTCCAGGGAGATATGGATTATTTCCTTACGTTAAAGTCAGTGAGGGACTTTGGGCTGATCAGAATATTGTCCTGGGCCAGGTACACCATTAAACCAGTGTTTTCCAGACAGTGTGCAAGGGTGATGGATGGATCCATTACTCTGTTGTGGGGAGAGCTATGTTGGATGAATCCATTGTCTTGACTTGGGGGAGTAGTGATGTTGGGCTGATCTGCTGTTCTGAGTTGGGACAATGCTAGACAGTGCTTCTCAAACTTGAATGTACAGTTCATGTCACTTGAGGATTTTGTGAGAATGCAGATTCTGATTCACTAGCTTGGGGTCTGTGATTCTGCAATTCCATCAAATTCACAGGTGATAGTGATACTGTGGGTCCAAGGATCACACTTTGAGTAGACAAGGATCTGTTCCGTCATTATGAAGGAGCAGGAGACAACTTTGGATTGGTCCCTTGTCCTGAACAGAGATTGGCCATTGTCCTGCCATGGGGTGGGAACAGAACAACCTTGGGTTGGGGGTTAGACTGTACTCTTTCATACATACATGGGAAGAGGTCAGAGGGCCTGACCCTTCCCCCACCTGCCCATGGCCCCAGATCCTGGCATATGGCGACATGAACCACGAGTGGGTGGGGAACGACTGGCTGCCCAGCCTGGGGCTGCCCCAATACCGCAGCTACTTCATGGAATCGCTGGTGGATGCCCGCATGTTAGATCATCTTAACAAGAAGGAGCTCCGGGGCCAACTCAAGATGGTGGACAGCTTCCACAGGTGGGGGCTGCCTGGCGAATGGGGACAGTCCAAGGGGAAGCCACACCCTTACACAGTCTTTGGCCAATGGGGCTGGTGATGGGAAATTCTTTGGATTATCTTTGGCCCTGTAGCCTGGATTCTCAGGAGATCGACTCTTGTGCCCCTTACATCAATAGGATGGTCCACTAGGAAAAGTCCAAATCCTGAGACAGGTTGGCTAGTTGACTCCACACCCCTTCCAGGTTTGCCAGTAGGAACTGCCTGTTGAAAATACCCCAACTTTGAGAAGGTCAGCAATCACTAGAACTGACCCAATGGAACAACTCTCTGACCTCTCCCAGAAGACCACAGTCAATGGGGAGGGCCAGATTGGAGCAGCAGTCACTGGGGTTGTGAAGGCTCCTCTGTGACTCCACTTCCCCTGCTGCTCAGGGTGAGTCTGCATTATGGGATCATGTGCCTGAAACGGCTCAACTATGACCGGAAAGACTTGGAGCGGAGGCGGGAAGAAAGTCAGACCCAGATCCGAGGTGAGTAGAAGAGTGTGAGTCCCTCTGGGGGCCAGATGGAGAGGTTTGGGGCTGGGCTGGAGAAAGGGTGATTAGAAGAGGGGAGGCCAAGGAAGAAGAGCACTACCATAAACCATGGGGTGGAGCCAGTATAAGGGGCGCGGCCAGGAAAGAGGAAATGGGAGTGAAGGTATGGGCTGAATTGAACGGTCCTGCAACTGAAGGTCCCTTTGGTCCCTAGATGTGATGGTGTGGTCCAATGAGCGGGTCATGGGTTGGGTGTCCGGACTGGGACTGAAGGAATTTGCCACTAACCTCACGGAGAGCGGGGTGCACGGGGCACTACTGGCCCTCGACGAGACCTTTGACTACTCCGACCTGGCCTTGCTCCTGCAGATCCCCACGCAGAATGCACAGGTAAGCTGCCGCTTGGCCCGGATCGTACTGGGTATCCCCACCTCGCAGTCTGCAAGCTACAACTCCTCTCCCACCTCCCTTCCCCAGGCTCGGCAGCTCCTGGAAAAGGAATTCAGTAACCTCATCTCCTTGGGCACAGACAGGCGGCTGGACGAGGTGGGCGCAGCAGCAGCTCAGGAGGCTCGGCTCCTCAGCACCTTCAGAGTCCAAACTGAAGGGGTCGGCCTTGACTTGGCCAAGAGTCGTGGTTGGAGGCGGGGCCAGGATAGGGGAGAGTTTGAAGAAGCTTTGCCATACGGAGAGGGGTGGAGTCAAAGGAAGGGGCGGAGTCCAAACCAGACCCTGGGCCCACACTGGATGCTCGGCCCTTGTACGTAGGACAGCGCCAAGTCCTTCAGCCGCTCTCCTTCCTGGAGGAAGATGTTTCGAGAGAAGGACCTCCGAGGTGTAACCCCCGACTCAGCTGAGATGTTGCCCCCCAACTTTCGCTCGGCCGCAGCAGGGGCTCTGGGCTCGCCGGGGCTCCCTCTTCGCAAGCTGCAATCGGAAGGTGGGCGGCTCCACAAAGCGGCAATCCTTCCTCCCTTCTTCTTCGGGGTGGGAAAAGGACCAGTTCAACCTTCCAGAAGCCTCCCCCTCCAGGTTCTGAAATGGCCTAGCCTATTCTCCCCCACTCTTGGCAAATGGGCCGCTCCAGTATGCCAACTCTGTCCTCCGGGTGTGAAATGGATTAATCTTGCACCTCCTTTCCTGGGCGGGAAATGAGCTCGCTTAGAGTCACCTGGGGCACCTTGGGTGAATCCAGTGCTGCGGGGAAAGGGAAGGAAACCGGCGAAGATTAGGCGGTCGTTGTCATTTCGGAAGGAGAATTCCGAGGAAGGAAGCTTGGGGTTGAGGCTAGGAGAAGCCCCAGGGAGGACTGGGCGTGTGTGCGCGCTGAGCCGCTGCTTGCTCCAGGCTGAACCGCTGCTCGCTTTCCCTCCAGGCCAGACTTCGGGGAATTCCCGGGCAGACGGCGTTTCGGTCCGGACCTATTCCTGCTAGTGCAGGCCTCCAGGTGAGGATTGTACTGGGCGATCTTGGGGGTTTGGGGCGGCACAATGGATCTTCACTGCTCCACGTACTGCCCGGCGTCAATGTAGGTGACCTCACTCGGATGGAAGAATCTTCCAGAGGCTGGGCTGTTTCCCTTCCAGCCCAGAGTGTGGTCCGGCCCGGGAGCGCGGCCCCGGAGCTCGTCCCGCGGACTGGACCATCTGCACAGACTAGAGGGGAGCGCGCGTCCCCGCCTCACAAATGGACTGGGCCTGGACCAAACCACATGAACTGGACCGAGAGGGGGAAAGAAGAGGGCAGGAAGAAATCCCGCCCCAAACTTCCACCTCCCTTTTCTCTACTTTGTAATTTATTGTTCAGTTTCCGGTGGGAGACGAGTGCCCATTCCCCGCGGGCAGGAGGCGGGGTTTCCCTCCCGGGCCGCATGCGAGGAGAGGCTGCCCCCTCCCCTTTCTCCCCCGTCGCGGGGCCCAAGTCTTCCTTCTTCGTCCGAAAGGAGGGGAGGGGGGACTCGCTGCTACAAGCCTCGCCCCTGTGCCACTCAGCCCCGCCCCGCCCTCTAGTCGCCCACGGGGGTCAGCTGTGGGCGGGGTCCCTCTCCCCAGTGTCTCGTGTCCCCGGGGCCCCTCCGCCCCCCGTGCTGTGGCCGTGTCCGTGCCCCAGGGGTAGGGGGCGCATAACTGCGCTCCCCGTTCCCCTCTGGCTCCGGGGTTTGCATGGGAGAATCCTCTTTCCACGATGCCACTGGGCGATGTGGCGTGGGGGAGGGAGGACGGTGGGGGAGCCCTCGCCCCAAACTCTTGGTCGGCCTCCCTGCCTCAGGCGTCACTCAGTGATCACGGGTAAAGAGAACTGTTTCAAAAAGCTCCCGTGTTGACTGATTTATTTATCAGGACCGTAAGCAAACCAACCGCCTCGAGGACCCGGGAGTCCGGGACTTCCTTACTCAGATCCACGAGTCCAAGTCCCCGGTCACCACCCGCGTTCCCTGGTGCCCCGGGAACGAGACTCTGCCTGACAGTGAGGTTTCGAGGATTGCGTTTATTCGGAGAAATAAATACGGCTTGTGGAAAGATGTTGGAGGGCGGCTGGGTCAGGGCTCCGGAGTTTCCAGCATGTCCGCCAGGGCCCTGGAGAGGAAGATGCAGATGTTAGACAACCGAAGTGTCCAGAGCTCGCCCCAGAGCGCTGAGGGTTCCTTAACCTTTCCATGTTGCCAAGGGGGAACTGGAGTCCCAGGGTTGTCCAGTAACTCAGCGGGACAGCGCCTCTCTAAACAGGGCCCTTAAACTATCCCCTCCACACACTTACTGGTACAGGGACGAGGAGAAATAGTCGACGTAGCTTCCTGTGGGAGAGAAGAGAGAACACGTTGGCGGGGTACTTACTCCACGGACGAAATTAGGAGTCATCAAGACACGCCGCCCTCTCTGCCATTTCCTTCCCCAAACCGAATTCCACTGGAACTCCTTTCCTTTAAAGGCCCGTCTCGTTACTGCTGGCGCTAAGTGTTCCCATTCTCCAGCTACCCCGGGCCTGCGAATTCTTCTTGCTTTGGCCCCGCCCACTCAGTGCTAGGCCCACCCCTCATCCCTGCACCCATTCTTGCCTCCAAGGCTTCAGCATCTATCCTCTACCTTCTCTTTGCCCAGGCCCCCGTGCTCACCCCGCTCCACCCAGACTCTCAGCCTCGACCTCGCTGCCACACCTACCCTCGCCCTACACAACCTCCCAGTTCTGCCCCTCAGATGTGGCTCCGTCCCCACCGGGGTTCTCCTCGCTGGGCCCCGCCCCTTCCTCAGGTTTCCCCCTGAGCCCGCCCACCAGGCTCACCTGGGGTACAGACAGTTTCGCAGACCAATGGGCAGAGGTAGCAGAACTGGCAGTGCTGGAATGGGAATGGGGAGATCGAGTGAGTGGCAGGACGTGGTCAAAGGTAGGGTCAGGATGGGGATGCAGGCAGGAAGCTAGCTAGGTGGAGGTTAAGGTCAAGAGGCAGGATGGAGTGTAGAGTCAAGGCTGCATCAGGGAAAAGGGATTTGGTCAGTTTGAGGGTAGAGGCCAGGATTTGGGGTTGGGGGTGCTCAGATGGTCCTGGGCCATCCTGAGGCTGAGGTGAAGCCTTAAGTCGGGGGGATATCTCACCTGGCATTGGTCACAGTGCTCTCCCATGTTCTCCTCGTCACAGTGACAGTTCTCACACTCAGTGCATCGCTGGGGACCAGAGGAGGCTGGTTAGATTGGGAGCTACCTGCCAGTCTTCCACCCTTCCCCCAGCTCCTCACCCTCATTACCTCCAACACTGAGCTCAGTATCTTCCCCCAAAGCCACTTCTCCCTGCTTCGTTTCCTATGGCAGGGGGATTCCACATCCCCCCATCACTGTGGGCTGGACCAGAGGATGCTCTCTTCATCCCCTTTTCTATTTCCCCACAGCTTGTCATTCTCCAGTCCCAGGGTCATCTTCCTCCCCTGACTGTTTGTCAAGGACTTTCCTCTCTCCCCACATCCACAGGTGCAGCTCAGGCCTCCTCCTCCCCTCCCTGGACCATTGTCCCACCCTCCTCTATCGTATCCTGGCCTTCAGTCTGTCCCCTATGTGGCCCCAGAAGTGTCCTTCTTCACCTGGAGCTGTTGCTGCCCTTCCTTTGCTCAGAGCCCTCCCAAGGCACCCCAGGGCCCTGGGACAAATTCCAGGGACTGCTCTGTGGATCGACCTGGGCTGGGGACATACATTGCAGAAGGAGCAGTAGCCACACAGGGACCCTGGCTGGTAGTTCCCGTACTCTTGGGCATCCTGTGGACCTGTGGGGACAGGAGGGCAGTAGTGACCGACTGACTCAGCTCCTCCCCGCTCCCACCAGGCCAGATCACTTACCAGCGACTTCACCACTCTCCTCACTGGAGCCACCGCCAACCACCTCCTTCCTGGCCAGTGGGTTGGGGATGATGGTGAACGGGACCTGGTCTTCCTCCAGCTCTTCCTCCTCGCCCTCTTCCTCCTCCTGGTAGTCTTGGCTCAGTGGGGCCTGAACCTCAGTCCTCTTTTCTCTTTTCTCCTCCTCTTCCTCCTCCTCCTCTTCTTCCTTATCCTCCTGGCTCAGGCTGAGGCCATGACCTTCCTCCTCGTCTTCCTCATCCTCTCGGGCCAAACTGCCCTGGTGAGTGCCTTCTTCTCCCTGCTCTGAACCTTCATCACCTTCTTCATGGGAGACATGTTCTTCTTTTTCCTCTTCCTCTTCTTCCTCAGAATCTCTTTCTCTGAAATGGCTTCTATCCTTGACCCCTGTGTATTCTGGGGGCTGGGGGCTAATGTCTTTGATGGATACTCTCTGGCCAGACCCTTCATCTCTGTGGCCTAGTTGACTATGGCTGAGAGCAGAGATGTCCTCCCCTTCCTCCTTGGGGATGCCGTGGTGGTGAAGGCTAGGGACTTCTCTTTTATACTCCTCTGGGAGGTACTCCTCCTCAGTGCTTCTGTGGCCTTGTGGTTGATGGCTTGTAACGTGGTGGCTGAACTTGACAGTGATCTCCTCCTCCTCATCTTCAAGGCTGTGGTAAGTATGTCTGGCAACCTGATGCCAGTGTTCAGTGGACATATCCTCATCCTCTTCTTCCTTGTCTTCATGGCCTTGATGTCCATGGTTGGGGACATGATGGTGGTGTTCATCTGAGACATTATCTTCTTCCTTCCTGTGGCTTTGGTGCCTGTGGGCCAGGAGTCCATACTCAGTGGAAACATCATCATCATCATCTTCTTCTTTGTGGCCTTGGTGTACACGGCTAGGGACATGATGGTGATGTTCATCTGAGACATCTTCATCCTCTTCTTTGCTGTAATCTTTTTGCCTATAGGCCTGGTGTCTATACTCAGTAGATACATCATCATCATCATCATCTTCTTCTTCTTCTTCTTCTTTGTGGCCTTGGTGTCCATGGCCAGGGACATGATGATGGTATTCATCTGAGACACCTTCATCCTCTTCCTTTCCATGGCCTTGGTGCCTGTGGGCCTGGGGTCCATCCTCATTAGAGACATCATCGTCGTCATCATCATCATCATCATCATCATCTTGGTGCCTGTGGGCCTGGGGTCCATCCTCATTAGAGACATCATCGTCATCATCATCATCATCATCATCATCATCTTGGTGTCTGTGGGCCTGGGGTCCATACTCATTAGAGACATCATCATCATCATCATCATCATCATCTTCTTCTTCTTTGTGGCTTTGGTGCCTGTGGGCCTGGTGTCCATACTCAGTAGAAAGACTCTCCTCTTCATCATCATCATCCTCTTCTCTGTGGCCTCGGTGTACATGCCTGATGATATGATGCTGATACTCACTGGACACAATTTCGTTCTCATCCTTGTCTTGATGTCCCTGGCTCCTGTGGCTGGAGAAGGGGTGCCCATGCTCTGCTGAATCATTCACATCTTCATTCCCATGGCCTCTGTGCCCATGGGACTGCTGAGCATGCTCTGTGGAGACCTCCTCATCAGAGACATTCTCATCCGCAACCTCATGGCCTTGGTACATGTGGCCTTGGAGTTGGTGACCATATTCCCTGGAGACATCTTCATCCTCTTCTTCATGATCTCCGTGGCTCCAGAAAACATCCTCATTCTCATCTCTGTGGCCTCTTTGACTGTGGATGGGGTGGCCAAGCTCACCTGACATGTCCTCTGAGGGCCCCGAGACTCCTGCATTGTTGTTCCAGTTGCTGGGGCCAGGCCCAGCCCCTCCCAGCTGCTGGGTCATGGCAGGGGGGAGGAGCAGGCTGGCCACAGCGGCCCAGAGGAGAGAAGTGTGCAGCCATGGCCCACGGCGGCCCATGGGGACGGACGGGCAGCAGACCTTCTCCCAGGCTGGCTCTGGCTGCCACTTGCTGCTATGTGGATGAATGTTGGGGGTTCTTGTCTCTTTTTGGGTCTTTCTCTCTGTGTCTTTTCTTTGCTGTGTCTCTCTCCGTCTTTGCCTGTCTGCCTTCCACTGGCCCTCGATACCGCACTGGACACCCCTGTGAGGCAGTCTCAGGAGCCCCCTGACCCCCCCCTCTTGGGCCCTCCCTCCCACCTTCCAGCCAATAGGGTCTCTCCCCTCCCCTCTCTGTGTCTAAATTTACTCTCAGCCCTGAGTTATTCTGGGTCAGTCCCCTGCCCTTCCCCTCCTGCTCCTCCTCCTCCCAGCTGGGAAAGGGTGGGTGAAGGGGTCTCTCCTTGGCCAGGAGAGGGGGGCCAAGGGACTTGACTTTGGACCACCAACAAGTTCATGTTTGGCAGCTGCAAAGAACAGCTAGACTGGTAATGGGCCAAGTCGGGGGGAGCCTGAGGCAGCTGGGGGCCAAGAGAGATATATGTGAGGGATGAGACCACTGCCATGGAGGATTGGGGTGTCTGGCTAGCCTAGAACACTTTGCCGAGAGAGTGGATGCCAATGTGGAGACCTTAGAGAGGGGCAGAAGGAAATCTGCTCCCGCACACATATGCCCATGACCTCCTGTTTCTGGAACTCAGATCTGGGGGCAGGGGACTGGGCCAGGCCAGGACTATAAATACAGCAGGGGGGCTCAGGTTACCCAAGAGGCTGCAGCTGTCCCTGTCAGAGAGAGCTGGCAAGAGACATGTGGCCCTGCCTGTCCCTGTGTCAATATCTCCCGCTCTTCATCCTGTCCCTATAGCTCTCTGGGTTCCCATCCCTGTTTATGGGTCTCCCTCTGTCTCCTAGTTTCTGTCACTCACTCTCTCAGGGTCCCTGTCCTCCCTCCCCAGGATTCTGCCCCCCTCCCCCCACCACTCTTCGGCTTGTTTTCCCTCTCATTCTGAGTGTCTGCCCCCACCCAAGTCTTTGTCTCCCGCTCTGTGTCAATGTGCCCCCCACCCCCCAGTCTCTGGCATTTCCTCTCTGGGTCTCTGTGCCTCTGTCCCCTTCTCTCTGTTTCTGTCCCCCTCTCTCTAGGTCTCAGCCCCTCTCCGGGTCAGTCTGGCCGGCCTGGCCCGCCCCTGGCCCCGCCTCGCGCCCTGCGTGTCTCGGAGTTGCCCTGCCTCCAGGACCTTCCCCCGCCTCCGGCTGGGCTGAGAAGTGGCAGATCCGGTTTGTTCAAGGCGGATCGGAAATCAGGGTTGGTGGAGGGTATGTGAGGAGCCGGATAGGTTACAGCGACTGCGGCAGCATGGTGGGTCAGGAGAAGGAACAGGTACAGTGGCCGGACCCCGGGTCTGAGGGAACGGGGAGCTGGGCGCCTGGTGTCCTGGTTCCCAGAAAGGAGGGTGCTGGAGACCCAGATTCTTGGGTCGGACGGAAAAGGCATTTGGAGGGGTCCGGACTCCAGGGTCCTTGGGAACGGCTGGGAGAGGGGGCTGTGTGTGGGGGTCGAGACTCCCAAGTCTAGGGGAGGAGGGCGCTGGGGTCCCCGACTCCTGGTCCTGGGGTAGGGCGCGGGATGATTGACTCCGTTTCCCATAGAACTGAACTGGAGTCCCCCCACCCCTTGTTCCTGTCCCCAGAGTTGGATCCCCAAGATCTTCAAGAAGAAGACATGCACGACATTCATCGTTGACACCACAGATCCGGGGTGAGGAATTCGCCCTGGGGACCCGCCCAGAGCGTTCCCAGACTGCTGACCCCGCCCACTGCAGATCCTACCCTTTGCCCCCCCCACCTCCTATTGCTGACACCGGGGACACTTCCAAGGGCGTTCCCCATGGTGCAGTCCCTCGGGGAGGCTTGGAACACTCCAATTTCCCGTGCTCCTGCCCAGGTAGTGTTAAAGCACCGGGACTCGATTCTGTATCTTTCCTTCCCCTGGTCTTTGTGTCACTTTCTGTTTTTCTTTCTTGGCTGTCTCCGTTGTATCCATCCATCCATCCAAGAAACTTTCATTCAGATCTCCCAAGACAGCGTACTTTTCAGGAGCACAGGCCCTGCCAAGGTTCAAATTTCACCTGGGGACACATGCTGTGTGGCTTTGGGCAAATTACTACACCTCTCTGGCCCTAATCTGTCATCTGGACATAAAAACAGACCCTACCCCCTGGGGTTATGGTAGGAATTAAACGCTTGTGATATTTCTGGAACAGTGCCCAACATGGTAAGCACTGAGAAATGTCTGCAACTCCCATGGGCAGGGAGCAGGCGCTGCCCGAGCAGGCCCAGAGAGCTTGTGCTGGGCGGCTGCTACACCACGTGGGTCAGACAGTTTGCCACCCGTGAGCTGCTCCGGCCTTCAATGATAGCCTCTTGCTTGGGTTCAGGCTTTCTAGTCAGTCTCAAAACGATCTTCGGGGCGTGGGAAATGTCAACATTCCTAACTTAGTGTGTGTTTTGTTGTGAACATATTTTCTTAACGCGGTCTGGCCTGCGATGATGTATAAATAAATAAACAGATACACATTTACGGGGGTGAGTGCTGAGAAACTTACTGGTGGACACTAGAGTGTGGTCAAGAGAGTTTAGGAACCTCTGGTCTAGTGGGAGGAGGGATCGGTAAGGCTACGTCGGGGCTGCCAAGGGCTTGCCACTGGGCCCCCTGGGAGCTGAGAGGAGCATCTGGCTCAGACTGGGGAGGACACAGGGCGTCGCTCATGTCATCTGGGGAAGGAGGAGTTGGAGTTTGACAGTTGAAGGCGGGCTGGACAGAGGAACGCGGAAAGTGGTTTCAGGAGTGTAAACAGCATGTGCAAATTGCCCTCTATTGACAATGTGATGCGGCTGGAAAATGGAGCCAAGTTCAGGGTGCATGGGCACTGTCCCGAGAGCGTAGGCCAAGGAGGTCGGCTGGGCCACACCTCACGGGCCTCAAACACCACCTCGAAGTCTGAGACCTTGTCCTAGGGTGCTGGGGAACCACGGGAGGGGCAGGGGCAGCTCTGGGTATGGAAATGCCCTCTGGGGGCCCTGCGAGAATGAACAGGAGTTCGGGAAGCTGGGGAAGAGGTTGGCGGAGGCTCGGGGTGGGAGGGGCAGAGGCCTGAGCCAGGCCTGGGCTGTGAGGACACACCAAGCAGGAAACGCTTATGGGACTGATGGATTTGGGGGGTAAGGAGAGTGACTCCTGGACTTTTGGCCTTGGGACTGGGAGAGAGTGAGGTTGTCCCCAAGCCGAGGGACCCAGGAGGATGAGCCAGTTTGGGAAAAGTTTCGGAGCTCAGTGTGAGACCTAGTGAGTTGGAGGGGCCCAGGGGAATGGGGGCGGGGGGAGGGGGCATCCCAGACCTGGGCCTGGGACTCGGAGGAAGGTCTGGGACTGCCATCCAGGATTTGAAAAGTCCTAGCTGTTGGTGACGATGGAAACTGGAAGTGGGTGGCATGTTTTAGAGGCGGGGTGGGGGAGGAAAGGATAAAGTCAGGGAGGTTGCAAACTGGCAATTCTCTCACCTATTTTATTTTATTTTTTGGCATGAAAGAGCAGTTTGAAAAAAGCTTGTCTCTGGCCCTGGCCGGTCTGGCTCAGCGGTTAGAACGCTGGCCCGCGGACCAGAGAGGCCCGGGTTCGGTTCCCGCTAAGTGCACCTACCTCGGTTGCAGTTTGTCCCCGGCCCCTGTTGGGGTCGTGTGGGTGGCAGCCAGTCAATGTGTCTCTCATGTCGATGTTTCTCTCTCTCTCTCTTCCTCCTTCTCTCTCTCCTGCTCTATCTGAAGATACATGCAAAAATGTCCTTGGGTGAGGATTAAAAAAAAAAGAAAAAGGAAAGAAAAACCCGTCTCTGAAAGCTGCAAGATAAACTTGCTCGCCTCCGGCCCCTGGTGCAGCCCCTGCTGCTTCTCTGCCTCCAGTGAAACTCGGCCCCTGGGGGCATGGAGTTTGAGACCGGTGTAGGGAAGCCCCCTGGGCCTGATCTGGGGACAACCTAGGCACAGGGAGAGAAAGCCACAGCTGAGGGGGGTACAGCTGCTGGCGGGGCAGATGTGCTGTGCCAAGGAAAAGGGTTTCTAGAACCAGAGCCTTTCAGCTGTGACCAGCGCACTTTGTAATGGTCAGATGAGACCTGAATAGACGCCTTTATATTTGGGGACATACCGGTAATTGCTGATCTTATCGGGAACAATTTCTTCGGTTTCAGCGGCCACGCTGAGAGGAAGGAGGGTAGGAGGTGAGACGTGCCCAGGGGAGCCGGCCAGCCCTGTCCACCAGAACCTTCTGCGAAGGTGCAAATGTTCTGTAGCCGCATCCGATGTGGCACCGCTGGCCACGTGTGGCTCCCTACCACTCCGAGGAACTGACGTTTTTACTGTATTTATTTATTTATTTCTGTTCATCCTCACCTGAGGATATTTTTTCCATTGATTTTTAGAGAGAATGGAAGGGAGGGAGGGGAGAGAGGGAGAGAGAGAGAGAGAGAGAGAGAGAGAGAGAGCAACATCAATGTGAGAGGGACACATCGATTAGCTGCCTTCTGCATGCACCCTGACTGGAGCCGGGGATCGAACCTGAAACCCAGGTACATGCCCTCCACTGGGAATTGAACCCAAAACCCTTCGGTGCCTGGGAGGACACTCTGACCACTGAGAACACCAGCCAGGGTGGAACTGAATTTATAATTGTATTTAATTTTTTTTTTTTTTAAAGCTTGAGAGATTTAAAAAATTGTTTCCTTTATTGATTTTATTTAATTAATTACTTTTTTATAATGTACTATTTTTTTTTTTTAAGAAAAAGAAAGAAGGGAGAGAAGGAGGGAGTGAGGTGGGAGAGAGAGAGAGAGAGAGAAGAAAAAGCCCTTTATTGGTTTTAAAGAGAGAGGAAGTGAGAGGGAGATAGAAACATTGATGACAGAGAACATCGACTGGCTGCCTCCTGCATGCCCCCCACTGGGGATCCGGCCCACAACCTGGGCTCTAGGAATCGAACCAGTAACCTCTTGGTGCATGGGTTGATGCTCAACCACTGAGCTACACCGGCCGGGCTAATTGTATTTAATTTTAATATAAAGAGCTCCATGTGGCCAGGGGCTACTGTATTGGACGACTCAGGTTCTGAACATTCCATGAGTAAGTTCTGCCAGGAAGGGCTAGTGGGAAATAAATGGAAGGAAACAGGGGAGTCCAGGGATGGGGTTGAGATGGGTGAAAGCATCAAGTGGGTAAACTGAGGCATGCCAGGAGCCTGGAGGGAAACGCAGGAAGGAGAGGTGTGTCCTCCCCTGTGGTTCTCACAGTGCCAGGAGCTGGGCAGAGTGTATTCTGTTCCTTCTGTGTAGGAATTGGGTGGCCGTTCTTTTTTTTTCTTAATCCTCACCCAGGACACTTTTTGCATTTATCCTCAGCTAGAGCAAGAGCGGGAGAGAGAGAGAGAAACATGGATGTGCAAGAGACACATCGACTGGCTGCCACCCACACGACCCCAACTGGGGCCGGGGACAAACTGCAACCGAGATACGTGCCCTTAGCAGGAACCGAACCCGGGCCTCTCTGGTCCGTGGGCCAACACTCTAACCGCTGAGCCAAATCAGCCAGGGCTGGGTGGCCATTCTTTTATTGACCAAAGTTTGGTCTTCACAACTCTTCCCAGATCCCCATTCCACGTGTGCTGTCCTTACCTGAGGTCACAGCTTACTCCATTTACATAGATGCAGGTCTAAATCCCTCATTCCCCCCAACCCGTGTTCCTTGCTCTTTAAAACTCTGGTGCCAGCCTTGGCTGCTGTGGCTCAGTTAGTTGGCCATTGTCCTGGGCACCGAGAGGTCGTTAGTTCGATTCCCTGTTGGGCACATGCCTGGGTTTCGGTCTCCATCCCCAGTAGGGGGCGTGCAGGAGACAGCTGATCGATGTTTCTCTCTGCCCCTTCCTCTCTCTCTAAAAATCTATTTTTTTTTTTTTTATCCTCACCCGAGGACATTTTTCCAATTTTTGTACAGATAGAGTGAGAGGGAGAGAGAGAAAGAGAGAAGCATCGACGTGAAGGGACACATCGAGTGGCTGCCACCCGCACGACCAACCAGGGCCGGGGACAAACTGCAACCGAAGTACGTGCCCTTAGCGGGAACCGAACCCGGGTCTCTCCGGACCGCAGGCCGACGCTCTAACCGCTGAGCCAAACCGGCCAGGCTAAAAATCTATTTTTTAAAAGAATCTTTAAAAGTCTGGTGCCAATTGCATTTGGATAGCAAGGGCTACATGTACCTTTATGTGATCCATTTGTCGCAAAGAGAAAGAAACAAGCCCCCAAAGACAATTACAATGGAAAGAGAGGAAAGGTGTTTACCTTCTCACTGGAGCTGTTGCCAGCCTACTTTTCTGAGCCTGAAGCCGGCTTTTCTGTGTTAAAAAGGAATAGCAGCCCCGGCCGGTTTGGCTCAGTGACTAGAGCATCAGCCTTTGGACCAAAGAGTCTCAGATTCGATTGTGGTCATGGGCACGTACCTCAGTTTCGGTTCGGTTCCCAGCCCTGGTCGGGTCGCGCAGGAGGCAACCAGTCGATGTGTCTGTCTCACACTGATGTTTCTCTTTCTCTCTCCGCCTCACACTCTATCTGAAGATAAATGGAAAAATATCCTCGGGTGAGGATTTAAAAAAGAAAATAGCAAAGGGTTAGGCATGGATGCTATTCTAGCACCAGCTGAGCCTCTCTCCTTGACAGACGTCAGGACTGAAAAAGGAATGACGTTCTCACTGTGTTTGTTATTCAAGGCTATTTAAAGCTCACGTAGAGTCTGGTATGAAGCCCTCATTCCAGGGAACACTGCATTGTCATCGGCTCCTCTTAGTTCTACGGCTGGGTTATTGTTGTCTTTTCATTTGAGGAGGAAATTTAGCTCAGAGAAGTGGAACCACTTGCCCCAAGTCACACAGCTGTCTTAGCCTCCAACACGGGCGTGCTCTCTGAATCTCTCTCTGAAGTTTTCCTTTTCATGGTGAATATCGCCTGTGGGCTGGGGGCAGAGAGGACCCCCCGCAGGCCCAGTGAGGGTGGGGCCCTGCAGACCCCCTGCTCAGGCTTCCTTGAGGTTCCTTCTGGTGGGCAAGGTGACTGTCTCTCCTCCCTCCCGTGTCTTCCTCAGGCTGGTTGGAGCCAGGGTCAGCAGGGGCTGTGACTGCCTCTTGGGGACAGGCAGAAGTATGGACACTTCTCCAGGATGCTTGGGGCTGGTGGGGGCACCCCTAGGGTTCATGCTCCCCCTTATCCCTCCCCTTCAGAGGAACCTTGTGCCAGTGTGGGCGTCCCCGGAATGTCCACCTGTCAGTGGCTGTGGAGGATGCGTTCGGGGCAGCCGTGGTGACCGTTTGGGACAGTGACTTGCACACCACGGAGAAGCCCACCGATGCCTACGGGGACCTGGACTTCCTGGGTGCCGGCCGCAAGGCCAGCAATGTGAGGCCTGCATGCCTGGGCAGGGCCAGGGTCGGCAAGGGCACTGCACCCCTCTGGGGCGCCCGGAGCTGGGGTCGGGGGGCATCCCAGCTCAACACTGTGTCTCCCCATTTGCCCATCCCTGTCTTCACCTCTCTCTGGGTCTCTGTCTCCTTCTCTTTGGGTCTCTGTCCCCCTCTCTCTGGGTCTCTGTCTCCTTCTCTCTGGGTCTCTGTCCTCTCTCTGTGTTTCTGTCCCTGCCCCCGAGTCTCTGTCATCCTCTCTTTTGTCTCTGTTCCTTTCTCCCTGGGTCACTGTTTCCTTCTTGGTCTCTGTCCTCCTCCCCGTGTCCTCTCCTCCCATGTGTCCACAGTTCCTCCGGCTCTCTGACCGCACGGATCCAGCTACAGTTTATAATCTGGTCACGCGCACATGGGGCTTCCGGGCCCCGAACCTGGTGGTGTCAGTGTTGGGGGGGTCGGGGGGCCCCATCCTCCAGACCTGGCTGCAGGACCTGCTTCGAAGCGGGCTGGTGCGGGCTGCCCAGAGCACAGGTGACTGAGGCAGGGTGGGGGGCTCTGCCTCCTGGGCCGGGGCTGGCTGCTCACCTCCCCTACTTCTCTGGGATGCTGTTTCCCCTCCATCTCTGAGTATGGGTTTTTGTCTCACTATTCTCCCTCTCTCTCTCTCTCTCTCTCTCCCCCCATACTTGTGTTTCTGAACCTCTCCATCACTCTCTGTGTCTCTGTGTAGGGGCCTGGATTGTCACCGGGGGGCTGCACACAGGCATTGGCCGGCACGTCGGTGTAGCTGTGCGGGACCACCAGACAGCCAGCACTAGGGGCACCAAGGTGGTGGCCATGGGTGTAGCCCCCTGGGGTGTGGTCAGCAACAGAGAGGCCCTCATCGACCCCAAGGTAGGACCCAGGGTCTTGGAAAAGGAGGCGGCTGGGGGCCCAGATTCCTGGGTCCAAGGGAGGAGGGGCTGGGGGCCCGGACCCCTGGGTCTGAGGGAGGAGGGGCTGGGGGCCTGGACTCCTGGGTCTGAGGGAGGAGGGGCTGGGGGCCTGGACTCCTGGGTCTGAGGGAGGAGGGCTGGGGGCCCGGACCCCTGGGTCTGAGGGAGGAGGGGCTGGGGGCCTGGGTTCCTGGGTCTGAGGGAGGAGGGGCTGGGGGCCTGGGTTCCTGGGTCTGAGGGAGGAGGGGCTGGGGACCTGGACTCCTGGGTCTGAGAGAGGAGGGGCTGGGGGCCTGGACTCCTGGGTCTGAGGGAGGAGGGGCTGGGGGCCTGGACTCCTGGGTCTGAGGGAGGAGGGGCTGGGGGCCTGGACTCTGGGGTCTGAGGGAGGAGGGGCTGGGGGCCTGGACTCCTGGGTCTGAGGGAGGAGGGGCTGGGGACCTGGACTCCTGGGTCTGAGGGAGGAGGGGCTGGGGGCCTGGACTCCTGGGTCTGAGGGAGGAGGGGCTGGGGACCTGGACTCCTGGGTCTGAGGGAGGAGGGGCAGGGGCCTGGACTCCTGGGTCTGAGGGAGGAGGGGCTGGGGGCCTGGACTCCTGGGTCTGAGGGAGGAGGGGCAGGGGGCCTGGACTCCTGGGTCTGAGGGAGGAGGGGCTGGGGGCCTGGACTCCTGGGTCTGAGGGAGGAGGGGCTGGGGACCTGGACTCCTGGGTCTGAGGGAGGAGGGGCTGGGGGCCTGGACTCCTGGGTCTGAGGGAGGAGGGGCTGGGGGCCTGGACTCCTGGGTCTGAGGGAGGAGGGGCTGGGGGCCTGGACTCCTGGGTCTGAGGGAGGAGGGGCTGGGGGCCTGGACTCTGGGGTCTGAGGGAGGAGGGCGGGGGGCCCGGACCCCTGGGTCTGAGGGAGGAGGGCTGGGGGCCTGGACTCTGGGGTCTGAGGGAGGAGGGCGGGGGGCCCGGACCCCTGGGTCTGAGGGAGAGACTTACTTGTCCCCTAGGGCTCGTTTCCTGCGAGTTACCGGTGGCGCGGTGACCCCCAGCACGGGGCCCAGTTCCCTCTGGACTACAACTACTCGGCCTTCTTGCTGGTGGACGACGGCACCCACGGCCGCCTGGGCGGTGAGAACCGCTTCCGCCTGCGCTTCGAGTCCTACATCGCCCAGCAGAAGACGGGCGTGGGCGGTGAGTGGTGTCTCCTGCCCGCGACCCAGGGCCCGGGCTCAGGGTCCCCGTGGTCTGACCTGGTTGAAACTGGGGGTTTGGGGCGAGGAGGAGTTTTCTATGGTCAAGACCTTCCCTATCATTTGCTGTGTTTAAAAAAAATCTTTAGCTGAAATCTGAAATACACAGGAGTAGACAGGTTGATGATTTTTTTAGAAATGTAAGTATGCCTTCTACCTAGCTGTTTTTAATTGAATTTTTTAGAGAGAGAGAGAAAGGGTGGGGGGGGAGGAGAGAGCCTGCTTGCCCCTTGCCCGGGATTGAGCTCACAACCTGGGCATGTGCCCTGACTAGGAATCGAACTGGCAACCTGGCCAGGGTGTTGTTGTGTGTGTGCCAATTTGATGGTTAATAAGTAACATCTCTTTTTTTTGTTTGTTTGTTTAATCCTCACCCAAAGACATTTTTTTCCATTTTTTGTTCAGATAGAGCTAAAGATTTTTTTTAAATACAGCAAATGATAGTTATCGATGTGAAGGGACACATCGAGTGGCTGCCACCCACACGACCAACCAGGGCCGGGGACAAACTGCAACCGAGGTACGTGCCCTTAGCGGGAACCGAACCTGGGTCTCTCTGTACCGCAGGCCGACGCTCCAACCGCTGAGTCAAACCGGCCAGGGCTCTATCATTTTTATGTGGTTAGATATATTTGTTGTTTCTTTCATAGTCCCTAGGTTTTCTGCTGCTGAAAAGAAAGGTCTGTCCAACTCCATTGCTATATAAAAATTCTCTCTAAGTCTTGTTGTTAATATCTTAGATTTTTATATTTAAAAATTTAATCTAGCCCTGGCCGGTTTGGCTTAGCAATTAGAGCGTCAGCCTGCAGTCCAGAGAGACCCGGGTTCGGTTCCCACTAAGGGCACGTACCTCAGTTGCAGTTTGTTCCCAGCCCCGGTTGGGTCGTGTGGGTGGCAACCACTCAATGTGTCTCTTTCACATCCATGTTTTTCCCTCTCTCTCCCTCTCCTTCTCCCACTCTATCTGAACAAAAAATGGAAAAGTGTCCTCGGGTGAGGATAAAAAAAAAAAAAAAATTAATCTATCTGGAAATAACTTTTACATGTTTTGAGGTAAGGAGCCTACGCGTCCTATAAATAAACCACCTTTTCCCAGATGAATTGAAATGACACTTCAATGATATATTTAGTCCATTGTAATCTATTTCTGGACCTTTTTCTCTTCTGTCTTTCTAGTTCTGGGCAGTTGCTCTAACCACTTAGCCAACTGGCCAGGGCAATGTTTATTTATTTTGAATAGAGTCTTTACAACTTTCTAAGACTATAAATCATGTTTTATTCAAATAAATTCCTTGTCTCTGCCAGCTTAAAAAAAACACCACTTTTCATTTTCGTTATTTTATATTTTTACACTATTACTATGGGATGAGGGTGAACAGCAGTAATGCAGTCTTGTTTCTTATTTTAATCGGAATAGAGTTAGTAGAAAACTATCTTATATGATTGTTTTGTTTGTTTGTTTGTTTTTTGGTACATGCCCCTAGTGGGAACTGAACCTGGGACTCTCTGGTCTGCAGGCCGATGCTCCAACCACTGAGCCAAGCCAGGGCTCTTATATGATTTTAATATTTGGCTTTGGTCGATATCTTTATTGGATTTGGATAGTCGTTTCTTTTCTTTATTTCCTTCATTTTCTGTTTGAACTTTTACCCACACCTGGCTCCTGGCTCAGCAACCACAGGATTGGCTCATGCCTCTAACCAACACCTGTGTCATTCAAGAACCCAGGAGCCCAGGCCCCCAGTCCCCTCCTTCCTTGGGAAACTGAGCATCATTGTTTTCAAACTCTTGCCCCTCCCAACCTGCTCAAAGACAGTTCCCATGAGCCTCACGACAGAGGATTAGGCAGAAGCCAAAGCTTGTCCCTGGCAAATGTGATTCTCCACCGTCCCTGGCAGAAGCTGATGGGAGGTGACCAAGCCCCGGGCTCTCTTCTCTTCTCAGGGACTGGAATTGATATCCCTGTCCTCCTCCTCCTGATCGACGGTGATGAGAAGATGTTGAAGGTATAGGGGCCCAGACACTTGGATCTAAGGGCTTGGGGTGCATTTCAGGGGAGGAGACTGGGGTGAATCCCTGCCTTCCCTGGCCTGACCTCCCCCTTTATCTTATAGCGAATAGAGAACGCCACCCAGGCGCAGCTCCCCTGCCTCCTGGTGGCTGGGTCTGGGGGCGCTGCAGACTACCTGGCAGAGATCCTGGAAGACACTCTGGCTCCGGGGAATGGAGGGGGCAGGCGACGTGATGCTCAAGATCGGATTAGGCGTTACTTCCCCAAAGGGGACCCTGAGGTCCTGCAGGCCCAGGTATGACATTGAAGGCCCAACCCTGGATCTTGAGATGGAAGGGTGTTGAGGACCTGAGGTCCTGGGTCTTGAGAGAAGAGGGTGTTCGCCCTGGCCAGTTTGGCTCAGCGGTTAAAGCGTCGGCTTGCGGTCCGGAGAAGAGGGTGTTTGCTGAGGGCTTGGAATCCTGGATCCAAGGGAAGAGGGTAATAGGGACTCAGGCACAAGGAGAGGCCTGGAGGCCTGGACACCTGGGTTCTGGGAGTAGAGGGTGCCGGGCACCTAGAATACCAGGTCCTGAAGGCCTCCTGTGTCTCTGTGGACAAGGCCCAGGTGGAGTTGGGCTGGGGATGCAGAATTCGGTATTCTGCAGGTGGAGAGGATCATGACCCGGAAGGAGCTGCTGACAGTCTATTCATCTGAGGATGGCCCTGAGGAATTTGAGACCATCGTTTTGAGGGCTCTTGTCAAAGGTAAGCCTTGGATCCCCAAATTCTCTCACTCTCTCTGCTCAACTTTGGACAATTTTCCTGGCCTGGGCATTTATTCACTCTCTCTCATCTAAGGCTGTGCCCTTTCTTAGCTCCTTTTAAAAAAAAATTATTATGCTTTGCAGCGTGTCTTGAGGTTTTGCACAGTGCTTTTGGAGTTTCCCAGGATACTTTTATTATGTTCCAATATTGCTTTCCTCCTTTTGAATCCATTTATCCTTTAATTCTTTATCCATCTATCCACCCACCCATCCATCCATTCACCCACCCACTCATCTATCTACCCACTCATCCATCCATCCATCCATCTATCTGTCCATCCATCCATCTGTACATTGATTTTTCCATTTATTCCATTCATTCATTCATTCTTTTTTTTTTTTTTATCCTTACCCTGCGGTCCTGAGAGACCCGGGTTTGGTTCCTGCTAAGGGCACGTACCTCGGTTGCAGTTTGTCCCCAGCCCTGGTTGGGTCGTGCAGGTGGCAGCCACTCGGTGTCCCTTTCATGTCGATGTTTCTCTCTCTCTCTCTTCCTCTCTCCCTCCCTCCCACTCTGTCTGAACAAAAAATGGAAAAATGTCCTCGGGTGAGGATAAAAAATAAATAAACAAACAAACAAACAAATAAAAAACATCAACCTAGGCTCCAAAGGTTAAAGCAGATCCAAATCCTCCTCTCAGGGACCCCAGATCCTACCAGAGTTGTTTGGACAGAACCTTAAATACATTTTAAGACAAAAGCTTGGGACAGGAACTGCAGTCAGTAAGGGGAGAAAATTCAAGGAGAAAGTGGTATTTAAATTGAGCCTTGAAGAGCCAGTAGACTCGGACTTAGTCAGATGGGGAGGTGGGATAAATAGTTGGTAATGGGGATTCCTGGGGCTCTGTGAGGATGTGGGTGGGGGAGGTTATTTTTGGTATCAGAAGAGTTTTACGGGGAAAATATCCACTTAGATGAAAACTCCCAAGAGGCTTAGTATCAGTTTATAATGTCTTCTCAGCCCCAGGCCCCCACTCGAGTTGTACCCACCATGTTCTCTGGCGGCGGGAAGAGCAGTCACTTCTGACTTTGGAGTCGGGCGAAGCTGAGTTTGAGTACCAGCTTGGCCCCTTCCTGGCTGCGTGACCTTGAGAATGAGACTTCCCCCTCTGAGTCTTAGTTTCTTTCTCTGAAAAATGGAGATAATACCTTGCAGGAGTGTTGGGGGCCCGAGAGGCAGCTCATGAGCAGTGCCCAGCCCCTGGGTGGGGGGCCCGATAAATGGGAGCTCTTCCTAGTGTGATTCTGTTTCTTGCGGGGAGACAGCCTTACGTAGAAGAGGACGGTGGGCAAGTCTGATTCACTGTACGGGAGTGAAGGAACGTCCTTCTTGGGAAACACCGGCAGCTCTGTAAAGCGTGGTCTGGGTGGTGTGTAAGTCTGTTGCCTCCAGAAATGGAAGCGATCACACTCTGCTGGGGAAACTGGAGCTGGCTGGCCAGCTTGGTGATAGCAGAGTCAAGTGGATGGAGTTTCAGCAGGTGAGGGAGGAGGGGGAAGGGAACAAAGGCTCCTTAAGAGTATGAGCCAGGCCCGGCCAGTGTGGCTCAGTGGTTGAGCGTCGACCCCTGGTTTGATTCCCGGTCAGGGCACATGCCCAGGTCGTGGGCCCGATCCCCAGTGCGGGGCATGCAGGAGGTGGCCAATTGATGTTCTCTCTCATCGATGTTACTATCTTTTTCTCTTTCTTCCTTCCTCTCTCTCTAAAATCAGTAAAGAAAAAAAATAAAAACAAAAGGGTATGAGCCAGGCACTGTGCTGAGCAGTTGGCATGCATTTCTGCCCCGACCCTCCATCCCTGCCTGCAAGGATTGTCTCCCCACTTTGCAGATGAAGAAACTGAGACACAGAGAGGGAGGAAGTGACTTGCCCAAGGTCCACAAGGTAACAGGTGTCAGGCTTTCATTCAGGCCTGTCTGACTCTCAAGCCCACTGAACGGCTGTGTTTGGGGAGAGGTGAGAGACTCACGTGGATGGCGTGGAGCACGTGGCATGAGACAGCCAGTGAGGGGCAGGGCCCGACCCCCCAGGACCTCAACTGAGACTGTCCTGAGAGGCATGGGAGGGACAGGGTCAGCTCTGTGTGTAGAAGGACCCTCTGGGAGCAGGCAGGGGCAGACTCGAGAGGAGAGCAGAGGCTGTGAAGGCAAAGAGGAGACTGCAGCGGTGGTGGTGGGACAGGATGGCGCTGGAGCGGGGGCCGTGGGGACAGGCAGGGGGCTAGAGGGAGAGTCGGGGCTGCAGAGATAGGGCTTGGGGACTGATGAGTTGTGGAATAGGAAAGGAAGGGAGGGACAGGGACAGCACCTGAGGGTCTGCTGACTGCATGGACCAAGGCGCTGACTCTGAGATGGAGGACCCGGGGAGCACTGGTTTGGGGGAGACAGCCTGAGCTCAGTATGGGACTTGGTGAGCATGAAGGGCCTGGGGCGTCCAGCTGATACAAGTTAAGGCAGAATATAGCACAAGATATTATCAATCTATTTTTTTCTTTTCTTCTCTTGAAACTGTGAGGAAAGTAAGGGAGATTCAGACTCTTACAAAATCCCATTCTGAATCTGCTGCTGGGTTGTTTTTTTGTTTAAATCCTCACCCGAGGACATTTTTCCATTTTTTTGTTCAGATAGAGTGGGAGGGAGAGAGAGAGAGAGAAACATCGACGTGAAAGGACACATCGAGTGGTTGCCACTCACACGACTCAACTAGGGCCGGGGACAAAAACTGCAACCAAGGTCATGCCCTTAGTGGGAACCGAACCCGGGTCTCTCCGGACCACAGGCTGACGCTCTAACCGCTGAGCCAAACTGGCCAGGGCTGCTGCTGGGTCTTGAAAAGAAATATCAAGTGGTGTTTTCTCAACTCTCAAACGGGGTTACACCAGCCAAGCCGCAGGATCCCTAGTTCAGAACTTCCTCCTGCAATTACTATCGATAGCGATGCCCCAGCGTGGATACCGTTAGTGTTCCCATTGTATAGACGAGGAAACCAAGGCTCCGGAGGTCCCGTGGCTTCCCTGAAGGCCTTCAGTGGGTGCTGGTGGAGCTGGGATGGGAATGGCCTCAGAGCCCATTGCCCATCTCCTCTCCACCAGGCCACCTAGCCCTGCCACACCAATTGTTGGAACAACCAAAACGAGACAAAAGTCCCTCCTTTGCCCATTGCTGGCACGCGCTTTGCATCCATTCAACTGTTGGGTCTGAGTTTTAAAGGCCACATCGAGTGGTTGCCACTCCACAACCCAACCAGGACCTGGGACAAACTGCAACCGAGGTACGTGCCCTTAGCGAGAACCGAACCCTGGTCTCTTGGGACTGCAGGCCGATGCTCTAACCGCTGAGCCAAACCGGCCAGGGCCAACAACAACGCCTTTATATGGAACTTCAATGTCAGGCATCCCGCCCTGGCTGAGTATCTCAGTTGGTTAAAGTGTCATCTTGCCCTGGCCGGTTTGGCTCAGCGGTTGGAGCGCCAGCCTGTGGACCAGAGAGTCCCAGGTTCAGTTCCCGCTAGGGGTGTGTACCTAAAAATAAATAAATAAATAAAAAGGAAAAGAAATGTCCTTTATTAAGCCCTGGCGTGTTTGGCTCAGCGGTCAGAGCATTGGCCTGCGGTCCAGACAGACCAGGGTTCGGTTCCCGCTAAGGGCATAATACCTCGGTTGCAGTTTATCCCCGGCCCTGGTTGGGTTGTATGGGTGGCAACTGCTCGATGTGTCCCTTTCACGTCGATGTTTCTCTCTCTTTCTCTCTCCCTCCCACTCTATCTGAACAAAAAACAAAAAAAATGTCCTTGGGTGAGGATTAAAAAACAACAACAGCCAACACAACAATAGCCTTCCAGTATGAATTAATAAAAATTACACTCATTTAAAAAGCAATAAAATAAAATAAATAAATAAATAAGCAAAGTGTCGTCTTGATACTGCAAGGTTGCAGGTTTGATTCCTGGTCAGGGCACATATAAGAATCAACCAATCAATGCATGATAAGTGGAAAACAAATCTCTCTCTCTCTCCCTTTCCCCTCCTCTAAAAATCAATCAATAATTTTTTATAAATGTCAAGCATCCCCAGTAGAAGCAAAACAGACATTCACTCGATGTTGCCACCCTCCTCCTGACTTGCCCCTCTCCCTCTGACTCTTGCAGCCTGCGGGAGCTCTGAGGCCTCAGCTTACCTGGACGAGTTGCGTTTGGCTGTGGCTTGGAACCGTGTGGACATTGCCCAGAGCGAACTCTTCCGGGGTGACATCCAGTGGAGGGTGAGGGCTTGGAACCTGGGGGCTGGGGATCCCAACCAGGGGGATGCACTCTCCTCCCTCCCTGACATTTGGCCCAGTCTTTCATTATGGCCTGTACGTCCATTGCTTATTGTCCAGTGCCCCCATCTTGTCCCCTCCCTTCCCATACATCCATCTGAAACTCATAGTCCTGCACCCCCATCTCTTGTCCTTAACCTCTGACCTCACCTGGCCTTCCATCTGCCTCTGCTCATCTCTCCTCCCACGCATCCCACCCGTGCCAGTCCGCCCACCTGGAGGCCTCCCTCATGGACGCCCTCCTGAATGACCGGCCGGAGTTCGTGCGCTTGCTCATCTCGCATGGCCTCAGCCTGGGTCACTTCCTGACCCCGGTGCGCCTGGCTCAGCTCTACGCCGCGGCGCCCCCCAGCTCGCTCATCCGCAGCCTTCTGGACCAAACGTCTCACGGTGCGGGCACCAAAACCCCAGCCCTTAAACCCTCTGCGGAGCCCCGACTCCCCGACGTGGGGCAGGTGCTTCGGATGCTGCTAGGTGAGATGTGCGCGCCGAGGTACCAAGCCTGGGCCTCCGGGGATCCCCACCACGACCATGGCTGCAGGGACAGCGAGCCTGTCTACAGGGAGAGCGTAAGGACCGGGCGGGGCTGGGTGGGGGAGACCCCGAAGGGCCTAGGGGCGGGCTGTTTGGAGGGGGTGTGGTCAGATAACGGGGTGTGATCGAACCAGGGTGGGGCTGATGATTGGGGCGGAGCCAGGCAGGCGCCTGGGGGCGGGGCCAATCCTCACCAGGCCACCTTTGCCTGCAGTCCTGGCTGCTCTCCCACAGGGCCACCTCGGAGCTCAGGCTGGATGCTGTCCTCGGGCAGACCCCTTCCAGTGACCTGTTCCTTTGGGCATTGCTACTGAACAGGGCTCAGATGGCCTTGTACTTCTGGGAGATAGTGAGTGCTGACTTGATCTCTGATTCTACTCTCCCGCATCCCTGTCCTTTCGTTCTACCAGACTCCAATGTCCCCGCGATACGATTCCCTGACCTCTGATGTCAGCCACCCTGACCCCCTCAGTCCTTTATTCCTGATATCTGACTCCAGCTGCTGCTGCTTCCTTTGCTTCTTTTGTTTCCATAGCATGCATTTCTTGGAATTTGCCTTTTCCGTTAACAATATACATTGGGCCTTTCCCTTATTCATACATGTAAATCAGTCTCATTCTTTCAAAGGTTGCCTGTAGGAAGAAGGGAGACATTATCCTGTAGCCAACGGGGAGTCATTTAAGCATTGGTAGACTTGCAGTGTATGTTGTATTGTAGCTGCAGTGTCGACAGGGCAAAGCTAGGCGGAGGCAAGGAAGCCAGGTAAGAAGCTAAGCTGCGGCCTTCCAGCACCCAGCCTGAGCGCCTGGACTACCGCAGGTGGGATAGAGGTGTTGGGACACAGTTGAGAAGTTTGCAAAGTAAAAAAAAAAAGTTATGGATTCAAATAGGATCTAAGATAGAGCTTATTATTTTTTTAATTATGTTTTTTAAAAATTGGTTTTAGAGGGAGAGGAAAGGATGGGGGAGAGAGAGAGAGAGACATCGATTGGCTGCTTCCTGCATGCACCCCAGCTGGTTATCAATCCCACCACCTGGGCATGTGCCCTGAATGGAAGTCAAACAGGTGACCTTTCGGTGCAAAGGATGACGCCCAACCAACTGAGCCACACCAATCAGGGGGGCAGAGCTTATTTTTATGCCTATATTCTATAGAAATATCTTGACTCCTTCAGCCTATTGGGTCATGGGTTAAATATAGACTTTTTTTCATCGAAATAATATTCATATAAAATGCACCATTTTAACCATTAAAAATTGTACAATTCAGTAGCCTTGAGTACACTCACAGTGTTGTGCAACTACCACCTCTCTCTAGTTCCAGAGCATTTTCATCACCCAGAAGGAAACCCTGTGTCCATTAAGCAGTCACTCCCTATTCTCTCTTTCTCTAGCCCCTGGTAACCATTAATCTACTTTCTGCCTCTATGTATTTGCCTATCGGGGATATTTTATATAAATGGAATCATATGTGGCCTTTTTAACCTGACTTCTTTCACTGTAGCATAGTGTTTTCAGGGTTTATCCATGTAGTAGCATGTATCAGAATTTCCTTCCTTTTTGAAGGCTGACTAATATTCTATTGTATGATATACTACATTTTGTTTATCCATTCATCTGTTGATGGACACATGGGCTGTTTTGACCTTTTGGCTGCTGTTAATAATAATGTCATGAACACTGGGGTACACATTTCAATCCCTGCTTTCGTTGTTTTGAGTCCATGCCTAGGAGTGTAATTGCTGGATCAATATGGTAATTCTAGGTGTAATTTTTTCTTTTTTTGTGGAACCATCATACTATTTTCCACAGTAGCTATACAATTTTACATTTTCACAAGGGTTCCAATTTTTCCACATCTTCACCAATTCTTGTTATTTTCTGTTTTTTTGTTTGTTTGTTTTTGATCATTGCTATTCTAAAGAGTATGAAATGCTATTTTACTGCAGTTTTTAAAATTTGCATTTCCTTAATCATTAGTGATGTTGAACATCTTTTCATGTGCTTGTTGGCCTTCTACATTTCCTCTTTGGTGAAATGTCTTTTCAAGACCTTTGCCCATTTTTAAATTGAGTTGTCGCTTTTGTTCTTGAATTGAAAGAATTCTTTATATGTTATGGATATTAATCCCTTATCAGATATATGATTTGCAAATACTTTCTCCCTTCTTGGGTTGTCCTTTTACCCTATAGATAGTATATTTTGATGTGTAAAGTTAAAAAAAATATTTTTAGAAATACAAATATTTTGAATTCTTAATTTCTTTTATTTCTTTCTTTTATTATTTTTTGGTATGTGCCCCTAGTGGGAACCGAACCCAGGACTCTTTGGTCCACAGGCTGATGCTCCAACTGCTGAGCCAAATCAGCTAGGGCTAAAGTTTTAAATTTTGATGAAGTCCACCCTGGCCAGTTTGGCTCAGCGGTTGGAGCATCGGCCTATGGTCCAGAGAGACCCAGGTTCAGTTCCCGCTAAGGGCACGAACCTAGGTTGCGGTTTGTCCCCAGCCCTGGTTGTGTCGTATAGGTGGCAACCACTCGATGTGTCCCTTTCACATTGATGTTTCTCTCTCTCTCCCTCCCTCCCACTCTATCTGAGCAAAATATCTAAATAAATAAATTTTGATGAAGTCCAGTTTATCTATTTTTTCTTTAATTCCTTGTACTTTTGGTGTCATGAGGTTTTATCCATTTTCTTCTAAAAGTTTTATAGGTTTATAATTATTATATATAATTGTTTAATCCCACATGTTAATTCTACTGAGATTCCTTGTGTGAGTCACTTCTCTCTCTTGCTATTTTCAAGATTCTCTCTTTGTTTTTGACTTTCAAGAGATTTATTTGTTTCTCAGTGTGGATCTCTGAATTTTCCTATTTGGAATACCTTGATCTTCTCAGATGTATAGATTCATGTCTTTCATCAAATTTGGGGAGTTTTAGGCCATATTATCTTCAAATATTCTTTTGTTTCTTTCTATCTTCTCCTTTTGGGAACCCCATTATGCATATTTTATTGGTATGTTTTATGGTGTCCTACAGGTCTCTGAGGGCTTGTTTATTTTTCATTCTTTTTTCTTGTTAATTTTTTTTTTTTGGTATGTGCCCCTAGCGGGAACCAAACCCGGGACTCTGTGGTCTGCAGGCCGACGCTCTACCGCTGAGCCAAACTGGCCAGGGCCATTCTTTTTTCTTTATGCATGTCAAACTGTAAAATGTCCACTGATTTATCTTTAAGTTCACAAATTCTATCTTCTGCCTCCTTAAAGCTGCTATTGAGCCTTTCCAGTAAAATTTTCATTTCGGTTATTGCACTTTTCAGCTCCAGAATTTCTATTTGGTTACTTTTTAGAATTTCTTTCTCTTTACTCATATTCTCTATTTGATAAGACATCATTTTTATGCATTCTTTTAGTTCTTTGTTCATAATTTCCTTTAGCTCTTTATTTTATTTAAATATGTTTTCTTTATTTTTCTAGAGAGAGAGAGAAAGGGAGAGGGAGAGAGAGAAACATCGATGAGAGAGAAACATCAATCATTTGCCTCCTGGCCCGAAACCTGGCATTTTCCCTGAGCAGGAATCAACTGGTGACTACTTGGTACATGGGACGACGCTCAACCAACTGAGCCACACCTGCCAGGGAGGGCTCTTGCTGCTTCTGGTTGTGGGTTTGTTCAGTGACCTTTCTGAGCTATTTTGTAAAGTCTGTTTTCTTTGTCATGTGTCATGTCTATTTTGTAAAGTCTGTTTTCTTTGTCCCTGTTTTGTTATCTTGGTGGTCAACTCGTGACTTGAGAGACATGTCCTTAAATGCTAGGGAGGGGAATCCCCAAAACTCTCCCAGTCTGCACTCTATCTTGAAGCTCTTTCAACACTTGGGCAGGCTGTTTGCAATTCTACATTAGCTGTCACTTCCTGCTTTTGTTGCCGAAAGGTCAGCCAGAAGTGAAAGGTTAGGGCTTTCTCTGGTCTTTTCTGAGCAAGCATTCCAGCCTCGGTAACGCCTGTAGTCTTCTAAACCCCGTGGCACACACAGGAGCTTTTCACACCCGTTCCCCCAGTACCTCCTTCCACAGCCTCTTCCCTCCACGCCGTTCGCGTGTCTATCACTAGCCTAGGCTGCTATCCTTTGTCTTTTTTGTTCTTGAATTGTACGTGGGCAGCTGAGGTTAATACCTTTATTTTTTAAAATAATTTTTTCTTTTATTAATTTTTTTTAGAGAGAGAGAGAAACATCGATGAGAGAGAACATCGACTGGCCGCCTCCTGCATGCCCCCCACTGGGGATCGGGCCCACAACCTGGGCATGTGCCCTGACCGGGAATCGAACCGGTGACCTCTTGGCCAGTCAATACCTTTATTTTTAAATGCTTTCAAACACCACCTGGGAAGCCATTTCTGCCCTGGAGAAGCTCCAAGAGTAGAGAAACAAAGGCAAGCCTTTGAGCTGTTTCTTCAGGGAGCCACCAGCTGGGCAACGCACACAACCGCTCTCATTGAAGAGTGAGATCTGAATTGCTCCCTCTGGCACCCTAAACCCACACCTTCGAGGCTGCCTCCGAGGTGGGAGGTTGGCGATGGTGAGCAGGTTAGTTAAAACGTCACAGTGCTCTTTTCCTGGAACTTAGCAGTTTCTGTCTTCAGTAAGTCTTTTCCTAGTTGTTGTGAGTTTTATATTAGATTTCAGAATTCTTAAAAAAAACTTGATTCTGACAGTTTTTGCCAGCCTATTTGTTGCTTTTGTGGAGGGATGGAGTTTTGAAGTTCTCTATGCTGCCATTTTAGGTGACATCTGCCCCTGTTCCTTGGCCTGTCCGTAACCTCTGGTGTCATTCAAACTCCAGCCCAGCCCTGGGCCATGTGGCTCAGTTGGTCGGGCGTCGTCCTGTGCACCAAAAGGTGGCTGGTTTGATGACCAGTCAGGGATTGAGGCTCAGGCCCCTGCAGGAGACGGCTGATCGATATTTCTCTCTCTCTCTCCCTCTCTGTTCCCCTCTAATAATCAATTTTATATACATATTTAAAAAACAGAACGAAACTTCCGCCCAGCCCCTGGTCTCTGAACTATCTGACTTCTGACATTTTCACCTGATGTCCAGTTTCTTCCAGATCCATCTACAAACATTACTTTATCCTTGGCCTCCATTGACCCTGGTTCCTTTCTGACCTCTGGCTACGTTCCCTCCTCCATCACAGGCTTTCTGCCCCCTTCCTCGCCCTTCTGTGAACCTCGTTGCCAACTCCGTCCCTATCTGTGACCTCTCTCTGTTTTCCCAGGGCTCCAACGCTGTGGCCTCAGCTCTGGGGGCCTGTTTGCTGCTCCGAGTGCTGGCGCGCCTGGACTCCGAGGCTGAGGAGGCGACTCGGAGGAAGGACCTGGCAGCCAAGTTTGAGGGGCTAAGTGCTGGTGCGTGGGGCAAGGGTACGGGGGACAGGGATACAGGGCTGCCATTAAGGGGGTTATGTGCCCGTCCCCACTCTTCTCATAACTCTCCCCGCTCCCTGCCAAGCCCCTCGTGTCTTCCCTCCCATCGTCTCCGTATTCATTTTCTCCCTCTCACACAAACCCCCTGCTCCCAGATCTCTTTGGCGAATGCCACCACAGCAGCGAGGAACGGGCTGCTCACCTACTCCTCCGACGCTGCCCGTTCTGGGGCGGTGCCACCTGCCTGCAGCTTGCCATGCAGGCTGATGCCCGTGCCTTCTTTGCCCAGGATGGAGTACAGGTGAGCCTCTGGGCCGCCGGCCTCCCAAGCAGCTCCCAGCTGCACTCGGGGAGCTGTGCAGGAGAAACCTGCCATGGGGGCCTTCCAGTGTCTCCCCTGGACACCACCCCTCCTCCAGAAAGTCTCAGTCCTCTCCCAGAAAGGCTGCTCTTCTCATAAGAAGCCCCACCCCCTGCCACCGGAGAGCCCACCTTCCCACAGCAAAGCCCACGCTTCTAACAAGTTCCCCTCCGGACAGGAATTCCTGATGACCCCCGGAGGAAGTCCCACCTCCCAGCCACAGGAAGTCCTTCCCTATTCCTTGAGAGCTCCTCAGTTCCTGGTCTCAGTTAGAGTGACCTTACCATGTAGTTACCTATTGTTCTGGACACAGACCAACTCTGGTTTAGGAAGTCCCACCCTTCCTGCAGGGATTCCTCTCTTTTGGGAAGCCCTGCTTGCCCATACAGTCTCTCCCATCCCAACGTTTTGAACTCTCAGTATCCTTAATCTAAGTCTTGACATGGGTACAGAGTCCCACCCTCAACACAGCATGTTCTGCCTACACAATAGGAAGTCCAGCTTACTCCAGCAGGAAGTCCCACCCTCAACTGTGGGAATTATTTGATTGGCATTTCAAATACCCAGAATCCTTTGCTTTGAATAGTGGTCAAACTCATGGGGTCTATTTTGTGCCCCTTTCTTAACCTCCCTGTACCCCAGCTGTGAAAAGGGAGGAATATTAGTGCCCGTCTTCCTGGGGGCGTGGTGAGGGTTAGGTGAGCTAATCTATGCAAAGTTCTTAGCCTAGTACCTGGTATATTGTGTTCATAAATGTTGTCTGTTTAAATCCAGCTAGAACCTGGGGGAGCATGGTCCTCGCCCTTGACCACCTTCGCTCCCCCCAATAGTTATGCTCCCCGCATGGAGCACTTGCTCTGTGCTCTGGAGCTGTGGCCCAATTCTTGCCTGGGGTCTTCAGGAAGGGACTTGGGGGAGACTCAGGCTTGGAATCCTCCTCCGCCCCACAGTGTCTGCTGACGCAGAAGTGGTGGGGGGAGATGGACAGCACCACGCCCATCTGGGCCCTGGTTCTCGCCTTCTTTTGCCCCCCACTCATCTACACCAACCTCATCACCTTCAGGTCAGTCCCCTGGGGGCAGATTGGCCGGAGGGGGTGCTCAGTTCCTCTTCCTGCTCACTTCTGGTCCCTGTCAGTCTGTCCAGTGCTTACCTTTTGTTCACTCTCTTTCTCTCCCCAAGACTGGGGGTATGTTCTGGGAGGTGAGCTTTTAGTGGGGGACTCTCTGTATCTGTAGGGACAATTTTTCTAACCTCTGAGATGCTCTGGGGCAGTTCACTTGGGGTCACTCTAGGGGGGCACCTCCCTGTCTCCCTGCCATGTCCCTGGGTAAGGAAGTTGGGGGTCCCTGGAGGATTCCTCTCCCACTCTCGCCTGCCCCGTTCTCATTCCGTGCTTCTCTCCGCGCCAGGAAGTCAGAGGAGGAGTCCACACAGAAGGACCTGGGGTTTGACAGGGATGGCAGCCTCAATGGCAAAGGGCCTGTCAGGTGAGTGAAGCCCAGCGCCGCATGAGCCGGGGCGGCCTGGGCAGCCGCTGGGGCGCCGGGTGCTGGGAGCAAGGCCGGAGCAGAGGAGCGGGAGGCAGTGGATTCGCAGTCACCGAAGAGACCGAGGAAGTTCCCAAATGCCAGGCTCAAGGCTCAGTTCAGGGTTGGGTTGTGCCACCAAGGAGTTGCTTGTTGGAAATAAATTTGCTTCGTGCTACATGCACTTCCGTCTCGATGTAGCAAGTGGAATTTGGTGGATTTGGTTCGTTTAGAGATCCTTTACCTTTTTTTTTTTCTGACTCCAGGGCCTTTGCTCTTTTCTAAAAATGTTTTTATTGATTTTAGAGAGAGAGGAAGGGGGAGAGAGAGAGAGAAACATCAATGTCAGCCCTCCCTTCCCTCTCTCCCTCAGGCTGGCAGATCCCCCTGAGAAGATGCCCTTGGGGATGTTGAGTCAGTCCAACTCGAGGGGGTGCTCCCCACGCCTGCGGCGCTGGCCCCAGTTCTGGGGGGCACCGGTGACGGCCTTCTTGGGCAACGTGGTCAGCTACCTCCTGTTCCTGATGCTCTTTGCCCGGGTGCTGCTCATCGACTTCCAGCCCTCGCCGCCCGGTGCCCTGGAGGTGCTGCTGTACTTCTGGGTCTTCACCCTTCTCTGTGAGGAGTTCCGCCAGAGCCTGGGGGGAGGCTGGGGCAGCCTGGCCACCGCAGGGCCCGGGCCAGGCCCCTGCAAGGCCCCGCTGCGTCGCCGGCTGTATCTCTACCTCATAGACACCTGGAACCAGTGTGACCTGGTGGCCCTGGCCTGCTTCCTCCTGGGCGTGGGCTGCCGGTGAGTGCCCCTGTCTTGAAACCTCTCACTCCAGAGAAAGGGAGACACTGATTTGTTGTCCACTTATTTAGGCATTCATTGATTGATTCTTGCATGTGCCCTGACCGGGGATTGAACCCACAGCCTTGGTGTATCAGGACGACGCTCTAACCAACTGAGCTACCTGGCCAGGGCCTTATTCCACTTATTCTTTTTATTTTTATTTTTATTGATTTTTAGAGAGAAAGGAAGGGAGAGGAGCGAGAGAGAGAAACATCAATGAGAGAGAACCTTGATCGGCCACCTCCTGCATGCCCCCCACTGGGGATCGGGTTCACCACCTGGGCATGTGCCCTGACCGGAATTGAACCGGTGACCTCTGGGTGCGTGGGTCAATGCTCAACCACTGAGCCATACCAGCCGGGCCCACTTATTCTTAAAAATCAAGCCCTGGCCGGTTTGGCTCAGCGGTTAGAGCGTCAGCCTGCGGTACAGAGAGACCCGGGTTCGGTTCCCGCTAAGGGCATGTACCTCGGTTGCAGTTTGTCCCTGGCCCTGGTTGGTCGTGCGGGTGGCAACCACTCGATGTGTTCCTTTCACATCGATGTTTCTCTCTCTCTCTCTTCCTCTCTCTCCCTCCCGCTCTGTCTGAACAAGAAATGCAAAAATGTCCTCGGGTGAGGATTAAAAAAAAAAAAAAAATCAAACAGAAACCCCTTCTGGATTGAAAGTACCACGTAAAAATGGTCTAGAAGCAGTTTATTCCCACATGGAAGTCTGGCTCAGGGACGATGGGATTAAAGTGAGGATGCCGCTGTTTGTGCTAGATCTGGAGGGGTCTGGAAGTTAATGGAGGTTTTTCTGAGCCCCCAGACCTGGCCCGACATCAGCACCACCGCCCCAGCTGAGTTTAATATTTTCCCCCGGACTCAAGGCCGGACGCTGGACACCACCCTCGCCTACTCCCGCCTCTTCCCCGACGGCTCGCAGTCCTAGGCCCTGTCCTCCTGCCTCCTGACTCTCTGTCCCAACCCCCTCTCCACTTCCATGACGGCTCTCACCTGGACCCTCACCTCAGCCTCCTGGACTTCAGTGCATCCCACAAAGGTCTTTCCACACCCAGATCTGACCTGTCCCTCCCTGAGCGCCCCTAGACAGAGTCCCAGCCGCTGGACCGGGCATTGGGGTGCTGCCTGGTCTAGGCCACACCTCTCTGCAGGGCTGTCTTCAGAATTCCTTGTTTTTTCCTCATCTACAGCCTGGCCTCTCTGAGCTGCTTGCGGTTCCTTCATCACAGGGACAGGGGCTTTGACCTTGGTCCTAGATATTTTGAATCTGCATAGTCATAAGTTTGTAATCAGAATTTTACCAGTACTGATGAATTCCCATCAAGGAAGTATTTTGAAACTTCCTTGATTAATTTTATATGCAGGGCGGTTCAACTAACAATTATTTTTAATTTCTGCAATTATTTCAACACAGTTAATTATTATTTGGGTTAAGTTTTACAACAGATACTTAGTTCATCATTTGTGTTTTTGTCTATATTGAATTTTGCCAAATTTTGAGTTTCTGTTTGTGAATTTTACTTTATGGATTTTACTACTTTCATGTCCAGTTTTCCTGGTGTCATAGATTCCGATTTCATCAGGAAGGCTTAAGTGTTGTGTCCGTGATTTAGTCCATAAAAACACTGACCGTTTCTACTTTTTCTTTTTTATCCTCACCCAAGGACATTTTTTTTTTTTTATCCTCACCCGAGGACATTTTTCCATTTTTTGTTCAGATAGAGTGGGAGGGAGAGAGAGGAAGGGAGAGAGAGAGAGAAACATCGACGTGAAGGGACACATCGAGTGGCTGCCACCCGCACGACCAACCAGGGCCGGGGACAAACTGCAACCGAGGTACATGCCCTTAGCGGGAACCGAACCCGGGTCTCTCCGGACTGCAGGCCGACGCTCTAACCGCTGAGCCAAACCGGCCAGGACGCCAAGGACATTTTTGCATTTCTCTTCAGATAGAGCGGGAGGGAGAGAGGGGTGAAGAGAGAGAAACATCGACGTGAGAGAGACACATCGACTGGTTGCCACCCACGTGACCCCAACCCGGGCCGGGGATAAACTGCAACCAAGGCACGTGCCCTTAGCAAGAGCCGAAGCTGAGACTCTCTGGTCTGCGGGCCGATGCTCTTACCGCTGAGCCAAACCAGCCAAGGCCATTTCTACTCTTTCTTAGCTAATTTCTAAAAAACAAATTTTGAGGCCCTGGCTGGTGTTGCTCAGTTGGTTGGACATCGTCCCATGCATCAAAAAGGTTGCTGCTGGTTTGATTCCTGGTCAGGGCTCTATGCCCAGTAGGGGGCATGCAGGAGGCAGCCAATCAATGTCTCTCATATATATATATATATATATTTATTTATTTTTTAATCCTCACCCAAGGTTATTTTTACATTTATCTTCAGACAGAATGGAAGGAAGGGAGAGGGGGAGAGAGAGAGAGAGAGAAACATCAATGTGGGAGAGAGACATTGATTGGTTGCCACCAGCATGACCCCAACCGGGGCCCAGGAGGAATCGCAACTGTGTACATTTCTTTTTTTCCCTACGCATTTACATGGAAAGATACACATACTTCTTTGATATACAAATGACATTATATTTTATGTATTCTTCTGCAACTTTTCCTTTTTATCTACAATGTGTCCTGACATTTTTTCCATGTCAGTATTTGCAAATATACTGTATTCTTTGAAAATGCTCCATCCGATTCCAGAAGGGATTCATTGGCTAAAGATTAGACAAGACAGACTTCCCCTTGCCAGAATTTAATGAATGAGTGAATTCTTTTCATAAGGCATTGAGACAAAAATTCTAAACTTTAAGAGATAGAAATCAGGCCAAAAGTTTCTCCACAAAGTCTCTTTCAGTTTCTACTCCAGATAATAATCATATATTAGCTGCTCTGGGTCCAGTTCTCTGCTGATCATGATTCTTTTTCTTTTTCTTTTTCTACAAAGTCCTACCTGTTAGGACACTACTTCTTTTGAGAAGAGCAAAGAGCTTTGGGACACATTCTAATGACTATTTGCAAGGGATACTCCCTAGTATTTGATCAGTTGATACACCGAGAGGCATGCTTCTTCCATGCTGTGTTAGAGATGCTACCAAATAATACAACATGAATAATTTATTCCAATGGCAATATAAGAGAGTTTTGCAGAACTCTGTGTTTGTGTTTATCTCTTGTATTTTGTATAAAATATCTTCTGAAATGAGAGGGTTAAGGCCATGCGCTACCATGCTCTAGAAATACCAGTGATATTTTAGACATTTTGTCAAGCTTATTGTTTTCTAGGGGAGAGAAGAATTATTGCATGGGGAGGGGGGAAATCCTAAGATCTCAGCTTACAATGGAGAAATTTCCAGTGATCTCCAGATTTGCATGGATGAATCATTTTGCTTTACCAATCCCTTCCAGATGGACATTTCGGTTGTTTCTATTTTTTTTCTTTTTATCCTCACCCAGGGACATTTTTTGCATTTATCTTCAGATGCTTTTTTTTTAAATCCTCACCCGAGGACATTTTTCCATTTTTTGTTCAGATAGAGTGGGAGAGAGAGAGAGGAAGAGAGAAAGAGAGAAACATCGACATGAAAGGGACACATCGAGTGGCTGCCACCCGCACGACCAACCAGGGCTGGGGACAAACTGCAACTGAGGTACGTGCTCTTAGCGGGAACCGAACACAGGACTCCGGTCCGCTGGTCGACTCTCTAACTGCTGAGCCAAACTAGCCAGGGCAGTTGTTTTTAATTTTTATTATTCCAAAGTAATGAAAGTTTACATCCCAGATTTAAATTTTGTAAGTCAAAGTGTACATATTCTTCATATGGATAGATTTTGTTGTAAAATAGCTTCACCTATTTACACACCCTCTTAAGGACATACTTGGCAAAATCTAATATTTTCAATCTGTAAAATTTTGTAGCTCTCTATTTAACTTTTACATTGTTTTGCCAATCTGATGGGTAAAAATAAACTTTAAAAAAAATTTTTTTTTTCCCTTTATTGATTTTAGAGAGAGGAAGGGAGAGGGAGAGAGAGTTAGAAACATCTATGATAGAAAACATCTATTGGCCGCCTCCTGCATGCCCCCACTGGGGATTTGGCCCACAACCTGGGCATGTGCCCTGACTGGAAATCAAACTGATGACCTCTTGGTGCATGGGTCGATGCTCAACCACTGAGCCACACCGGCCAGGCTGTCAATTGTCTTTTCATATCCTTTGCCCCCACTTAAAAATAGTATGTTCATTAATCTCTTATCTATCTATCTATCTATCTATCTATCTATCTATCTATCTGGTGGTGCTCTCGTTAAACGCTAGATCCTAATCCTTGGTGGTCTTGTTCTAAATATCTTCTCAAACTCTGAAGTTTGTCTTTTTACTTTTCTATGCTATCTTAAGCATTCTTTTATTCTGTAACTTTTCATTTTGAAATAACCCAGGACTAACAAAAAATATTGCACACACAGCACAGAGAAGGCCCATACACCTTTCACACAGATCCCCCAGATGTTAACATCTTACATTATCAAAACCAGGAAATCTTATTCAAATTATGCCAGCTGTCCCACTGATGTTCTTTTTCTGGTCCAGGAGCCAATTCAGGGCACCATATTGCCTGTGGTTGTCACGTCTTTCTAACTTTCTCCAATTTGGGACAGTTCTTCGGTCCTTCTTCAGCTTTTATGACCTTAACACTTATGAACAGTCCAGACTAGTTATTATGTAGAATCTGCCCCATTTGAATTTGTCTGTTATTCCTTCATGAGCAAATTTAGGTTATGTATTTTTGGCAGAAATTTTTGCCTTTCTCTGTCCATATTTATGTTATTTTTTTTAAGTTTTTTTTTTTTTTTTCTTTCTTTCTTTCTTGCCCTGGCTGGTTTGGCTCTGCGGTTGGAGCATTGGCCTGCGGTCCCTGAGACCTGGGTTCGGTTCCTGCTAAGGGCACGAACCTCGGTTGCAGTTTGTTCCCGGCCCTGGTTGGTCGTGCAGGTGGCAGCCACTCGATGTGTCCCTTTCACGTCGATGTTTCTCTCTCTCTCTGTTCCTCTCTCTCCCTCCTACTCTACCTGAATAAAAAATGGAAAAATGTCCTCGGGTGAGGATAAAAAATATTAAAAAAAAAAAAAAAAGTTTCTTTTTTTTCTATTGATTTTAGAGAGAGAGGAAGGGAGAGGGAGAGATAGAAAAATCGATGAGAAAGAACAATTAGCCGCTTCCTGCATGACCCCCACTGGGGATCGGGCCCACAACCTGAGCATGTGCCCTGACCAGGAATCGAACTAGTGACCTCTTGGTGCATGGATTGACAATGTTCAACCACTGAGCCACACCAGCCGGACTATGTTATCTTTTGATGCACAGATAATTTATATTTTAAAGTAATCAAATTCATCAGTTTTTTCCTTTAATGTGATTTTGTGTCCTATAGGTAAGACCTTTTTCTTATATGACATCTTATCTCAAACTCATGAACAAATTCTTCTGTATTTTCTTTTTAAGATTTTAATGTGCCCATTACTCTAGGTTGTCAATCCATCCAGAGTTTAAGTACACAATGATGCAAAATAGTCATATATTTTATATTTTCCCCAGAGAGATTGCTGATGTGATTGGCCATTTGACCTTCCTCTGTGAGGTGTGTGTCAGCCTTTATCCAATTTCCTGTTAGGTCGTTTGTCTTCTGATTATTGGTTTGCTTGAGCTCTCTGTATTTTGCCTTTGATAGGTTGGACATACATTCCAGCAGTTTTTTTCAACTTGATCATTACAGGGACCTCCCAGTTTTGGGTTAAGGCCGTCGTTCATGCAGCTGTCATTTAATGGGTGCCAGCGCTGGCACAACCCAGTTGGCACTGAGAAATCTGAGTACACCCCGGGTGAATGGGAGGGCCCTGCTTCTGGCCTCAGGGTAGCTACGGCCTCATCTGAAGCCTGGTGTTGGAAGATGCAGGTTTTTTGTTTGTTTGTTTTTAAATATGTTTTTGTCCAGGTGCTGTGGCTTAGAGGTCACAGGGTCGAATCCCGGTCAGGGCAAGTGCCCAGGTTGTGGGCCTGATCCCCAGTGGGGGGCATGCATGTGGTGGCCAATCGATGTTCTCTCTCATCAATGTTTTTATCTCCCTCTCCCTTCCTCTCTCTAAAATCAATAAAGAAAAAAAAATTATTAAAATATGTTTTTATTGATTTTTTTTTTAGAGAGGGCAAGGAAGAGAAAGATAGAAACATCCATGTGAGAGAGACACATGGATTGGAAGCTTCCCTTAAGCCCCCTAGTGGGGATGGAGCCCGCCACCTGGGCATGCGCCCTGACCCAGAATGGAACCAGGACCGCTCAGTCCACTGAGCCACACCAGCCCGGCAGAAAGAGGCAGGTTTTCCTATGCACCCTGTGACCCTTGAGTGATCCCTATCTCGTCTCCCCACACCACAGGCTGATCCCAGGCCTGTATGAACTGGGCCGTACTGTCCTCTGCCTCGACTTCATGGTCTTCACACTGCGCCTGCTGCACATCTTCACGGTCAATAAACAGCTGGGGCCCAAGATCGTCATTGTAAACAAGATGGTGAGAGGCGGGGCTAGGCGGGTGGGTTGAGGGGCGGGGCTGAGGGGCGGGGCCAGGGGCGGGAAGGGCGGGGCCAGGCTTGGTCTCATCTTCCTCTCCTGCAGATGAAGGATGTGTTCTTCTTCCTCTTCTTCCTCGGCGTGTGGCTGGTGGCCTACGGGGTGGCCACAGAGGGTCTCCTTAGGCCCCAGGATCAAGACCTCTCGAAAATCCTGCGCCGCGTCTTCTACCGGCCCTACCTGCAGATTTTCGGGCAGATCCCCCAGGAGGAAATGGACGGTAAAAAGGGATGGAGGGTGTCTGACACCTTCTGAATCCCTTCTCTCTATCCTGCCCCACTTTCTCCCCCGTCTCTGGGTCTCCATACCCTTCTCTCTAAGTCTCTGTCTGTCTGGGTCTCTGAGGAGACCCCACTCCCCTTCTTTCATATGGGACTCTGGCCTCTTCTCTCTCCCTAGCTCTGCTCTCTGCCTCTAGGTCTCTGACCCCTCCTGTGTCTCTTTGGGTCTTGTCTCCCTGGCCTTCTGGGATTCTGTCTCCCTCTGTCCGGGTCTCTGCTCCCCCAACCCCCTCAGGATTTCTGTCTTCGTTAGGTCTCTGTCTCTCTGCCCCCATCTCTGAGTGTCTCCCTCCCCAGTGACCCTCATGGAGCATGTCAACTGCTCATCAGGGATGGGCTCCTGGGCGCGCCCATCCGGGTCCCAGAAGGGCTCCTGTGTCTCCCTTTATGCCAACTGGCTGGTGGTGCTCCTCCTCGTCATCTTTCTGCTGGTGGCTAACATCCTGCTGGTCAATCTCCTCATCGCTATGTTCAGGTGAGGAGGCCCTGCCCTCTCTGATCTGATGTCACCACCGTGACTCAACCCTAGCATGATTCTTGATCCCAGCCTGACCTTGACCCCAGCATGATTCTTGACCCCAGCCTAATCAAGTTATCTTTAGTCCCTTCATTCTGGCTCAAATCAAATGCTGGCTTGTCCCTAGACCCAGCCAGACTCTCCTTCTGACCTGGACTCTGGACTCTGATCCTCTTCCCGAGCCCAGGCTGAATGTTTTGTTTGTTTGTTTGTTTTTTAATTTACTTTTTTTAAGTCCTCACCTGAGGATATTTTTCCATTTATCTTTAGATAGAGTGTGAAGGAGAGAGAGAGAGAGAGAAACATTGATGTGAGAAGACCTAGGTTATCTTTTTTGTTGGCGTATAATTGTTGATAGTATTCTCTTTTAATCCTTTTTATTTTTGTAAGGTTGGTAGTGTCCCCAATTTTATTTCTGATTTTAGTTATTTGTGTTCAGACTGACCCCAACCTCTCCCCTAATCCTTGACACCATCTCCAATTTGACCTCTGATCTCTGACCCTTGGCCCTCCAGTCCTAACTACTAACCGCATCCTGTAATAACCTCTGATATTATTGATTCTGATATGTGCCCGCTGCCTTGGACTTAAAACGTAATGCCTGACATCTAACCTTGATCCCCCACCCCCGATGGGGCTTTGACCTCTGGTCCCCACAGCTACACCTTTGGCAAAGTACAGGGCAACAGCGACCTCTACTGGAAGGCGCAGCGCTATAGCCTCATCCGGGAATTTCACTCCCGGCCTGCGCTGGCCCCACCCTTCATCATCATCTCGCACGTGCGCCTCCTCATCAGTCGATTGTGCCGGCACCGGAACAGTTTGCCGGCCTCCCCCAACATCCAGCATTTTCGTGAGTGCGGGTCTTAGCCCAAAAGATTGAAACACAAGGGGAGGGGCCCTGACAGAAAACAAGGGTAGGCTGGGCAGGGTCGAAGCGCCAGTGAGCTGTCAAGGGACGTGGCCTGGAAGAGCCCACGCAGGGTTTTGAGTGGCAGGCTGGGTGTGGGAGCGGGTATGGCCCGAGGACCGTCGAGCCCGTTATTCGGTACCTGACCTTCCCCTCCAGGGGTCCACCTCCCTAAGGAAGATGAGAGGAAGCTCTTGACGTGGGAATCGGTGCAGAAGGAGAATTTCCTGCTAGCACGTGCGAGGGACAAGCGGGAAAGTGACTCCGAGCGTCTGAAGCGCACGTCGCAGAAGTGAGGGCGGAGCCTGGCCGGGGGCGGGACTCCTGGCCCCCTGGGGCGTGTCCCGTGACGTAGACTGGGCGGGGAATGGGCAGGGGTTTGTCAAGCACCAGGCTGGAGGCGGAGCCTGAGTGGGCGGGGCCCTGGAGTGCTAGGGGAAGGCGGGGCTGCAGGGGGGCGGGGCTTAAGGTGGGTGGGGCTGGTGGGCTGTTGTGGGCACAGGCCTGAAACCTTGCGTGCCCAGGGTGGACTTGGCGTTGAAGCAGCTGAGACAGATCCGCGAGTATGAGCAGCGTCTGAAAGGGCTGGAAAAGGAGGTGAGGACTCCGGGCTGAGCTGGGGGGTGTGGGCGGGGTGAGAGGTAGCGGATTTCCATCTGGTGCTCTGACGTCCCATCTGCTCCCCAGGTCCAGCACTGTAGCAGTGTCCTGGGCTGGGTGGCCGAAGCCTTGAGCCGCTCTGCGTTGCTTCCCCCAGGGGGGCCCCCGCCCCCAGTACCGCCTGGATCCAAAGGTCAGTGTGTAGGGTCTACCTGCATGTATTTCTGGCCTCTGTGACTACCTACTTCTGCATGTTTGCTTTCCAGGTCTCTGTTCCCGTATCTCTGGCTTTCTCTTGCACTGCCCTGTCTTTGTCCCTCGTTCACTCTTGGGTTTTGGGGGGCTTTTCATGGCTTTTCCTCCTTTTTGCAAGTCTCCCATTTTTTCTGTCTTCTCTATGCCCACCACCTGTTCTCTCTCTCTTTTCCCTAGACTGAGCCCTGTTGGCAGACTTCAAGGAGTAGCCCCCATGGGGAATTTTTGCTCCCAGAGTAAGGCCTAACTGGTCTTGGGCCCCTGTAAGTGGCCTTGTCTTAAGATGGGCCCCATGCCATGGACTGCCACCTGGATCGCTTTTGGGACCACCGCAGAGTCTCATCCATTCGAACCACAGCAGGCCTGGCCCCTTCCAGAACCAGCCCCACTCTGGGAGGATCAGCTTCTGGAGCCCAGGCATTACCCCTCTGAAGGCCCTGCCACAGCCCACTGGGCAGGAGAAGGCTACAGGGTCCTGGGGGTACAGGGACCACAGACTCACAGCTCCCCACAGTGAGAAAAAATAAAGCCCTTTGAGAAGAGTGGGGTCTCTGAATGCTTGGTTCTTGGGGGACTGGTGGTGTCTAGATCCTTTTGGTATGGAGGCTGGAGCTGGGGGTGGGTTTGGGGTCCTTGGTTGGTTTGCTGCTGTATTTCAGAAGTCTTGGGGTCTGTTCCCTCCTCTCAGCCTCACTATTCCTGACTCAGCCCAGCCCCTCTCACTTGCACTATTTTGATGGCTCTCACTGCAGTGGGACAAGAGCCATCTTCACCCCCTGCTTCCTACTTTACAGCAGAAAAAGAACTCAGTGATGAAAGCAAATTATTTCTTGGAGTGGGGATGGGTGGGCGCTGTGTACATCTGCTTTGGCAACAGGGGAACAGATGATGCAAATTTGAGTAGATAACTGCATATGTGTCTTTAAAAAGTCTAATTAGTGGAAAATTACAGGCCACGCACACATGGAATTGAAGCAAATATGCATCATTATACATGCAGTTTAACTAAACAACCCATAACAAACTAAACTGGTAATGACAAGGCTGAACTGACAGCAATTATTAGTTAAATAGCAAGAAAGCCACCAACAACCAACACACCCAGAAATCAAAACCAAAACATCCTGTCTCCAAATTGGAGGAATTCCAGCTATCTGCCACTTTGGGTGCAGAGTGGCTTTGAAACATTGCCAAGTGTTGTGTGGCAACCAGATTCATCTGGAAGATGCTGACGTAGTTCTCACTAATCCAAGTAGTAATAAATAGCGATAATGACGATGGTGGCAATGACAGCAATGACAACAGCTGCACATACATTGTGTTAAGTGCTTCACATGTACAAAATCGATGAGTTCTCATGACAGCCATATAGGGTAGGTACTAATGTCCCCATTTTGCAGGTAAGAAAACCGAAGCACAGATGAGTGACTCACAAGATCACACAGCTCGAAAGTGGCTGAGTTTGGATTAAACTATGGGCTGTCTGGCTCCAAAGCATTTGGGAAGCACTAATTTGTATTTGGAAATGGCAAATGCTACAAAGCCCTAGGAACTCACTCGGGGCATGCTGAATTAAGCTCTTGTCTCTCAGCTCCATATTGGCCCTTTTATAGTCAGTTCTGTGACCTGGGCTGGGGGTGCATGCAGTTCTGCTTTGCCAGCTGGGTTCCTATTAGGCTATGCCTACAGGGGACGTAGCGGGAGACCGGTGACTGGAGGAGAAGGGACTTACTTTTTCCTGTTTGCTTCCGGTTCCTGAGCATGGGTCCAGAGCAGTGTTTCCTGTGACAGCAGCAGTTGGTAGCAGCTTTTCCCACCCTATTTCCTTGTATTTTAGGAATTCACCCTAAAATACTACTATACGTTTATATTTATGTAGCTTATCTTTTCATTTATTACTAGTGCCTTTTGGAGAGCAGAATTTTAAATTAGTAATAAATATTCATCAACATCTTCTTTTACAGTTTATGCTTTTGTCGTCCTATCTGAGAAATCTTTGACCAAACCAACGTCACAAAGAATTTCCCCTCAACGTTTTATAGTTTTAGGTCTGTAATCAATTTTGAGTTCATTTTTATAGAGTGTAATGTAGAGTCAAGATTATTTATTTACTTGTTTTTGCATATGGGTAGTCTGATTGTTCCAGCACCATTGGTTAAAAAGACTATTTTCTACATTGAATTATCTTGGCACCTTTGTTGAATTCAATTGACCATTTATGTGTGGGTCTATTCTGTTCAATACATCTAAATGTCTACCTTTTCACAAATACCATACTGTTTTGATAACTGTAACTTTATTTTTTATCCTCACCGAGGACTTTTTTTTTCTCCTCCAATTTGTTCAGATAGAGTAGGAGGGAGGGAGAGAAAAAGAGAGAGAGAAACATTGATACAAAAGGGACACATTGAGTGGCTGCCACCCACACGACCAACCAGGGCCAGGGACAAACTGCAACTAAGGTACGTGCCCTTAGCGGGAACCGAACCCGGGTCTCTCTGGACTGCAGGCTGACACTCTAACCGCTGAGCCAAACCGGCCAGGGTGATAAATAACTTTATACTAAATCTTGAAACCAGGTAGCATAAGTCCTCCCACTTTGTTTTTCCTTTTCAAAAAATTAAATTATTCTAATGGCTTTGATTTTTGATACAAATTTTGGAGTCTGATTGTTAACGTCTCCGAACAACCTGCTGGGATTTTGTTTGGGATTGTGTTGAACCTATAGATCAATTTAAGGCAATTGACATTTTAATGGTATTGCATCTTCTGATCCATGAACATTGTATATCTCTTAATTAGTTAAGTGCTTATTGCCATCTGTATGGCTTCTTTGGTCAAGTGTCCGTTCAAAACTTTTACCCATTTAAAAAGTGGATTATTTGTTTTCTTATCATTGAATTACAAAACTTAATATATTATGGATACTCCTTTATCATATATGTGTTTTGAAAATATGTGGTATTTTGTGTCTGACTTCTTTCACTTAGCACAGTCTTTTCAAGGTTCACCCATGTCGGATCAGAACTTCATTTCTTTCTACGGCTGAAAAATATCCGTAGTATAGATGTCTTTTATTTTATCCATTCATCTGCTGACAGACCTTTGAGTGGTTTCTACTTTTTTGTCAATTATGAATAATGCTGCTATGAATGTTCATGTACAAGGCTTTTTTGAACACCTATTTCCAGTTCTTTGGGGCATATACCTAGAAGTGGAATTGCTGGTATTTCTTTGTTTAACTCTTTGAGGATCTGCCAAAATAACTTTCACAGCGGCTGCACCATTTCACATTCCCACCAGTAATGTATGAGGTTCCGATGTCTTCCAATCCACACTGATACTTGTTACTTCCTTTTTTTTGTTATTGATATCCTGGTAGGCATGAAGTGGTATCTCATTGTGGGCTTGATTTACATTCCCCTAATGACTAATGACATTGAACTTCTTTCTATGTGCTTGTTGGCCATTTGTATATCTTTGGAAGGAATGGCTTTTTAGTAATGACCTCCACTGCTTATGTTGCATTGCCTGCCATCCAATCTCAGTAAAGTAATAATGGGTGAAGATAAATGAAGATAAAAGTAAATGAATGAAGATAAAAGTAAAGGCCCTGCTATCCGGACTCAAACAGATATTTCATAACTTTAGAAAGAATGAACTGTTGGTCCTGCAGCCTCTAACTACAAAGGAGGTCCAAAAAAATGTCAGACTTTATGGATCTTGGAGATAATATATCCTATAGGTGGAAATTTCACTCAAGCTGATGCTGTGGTCCCTGACTCAGGCATGTTGGACTCCTTGGTCCATGTTCTCCAAGGAGGAAAACGCATCTGAATTCAACTGATAAGGCTCACAGTGGGGAAAGAAAGCTGAAGCGACCTTGTGCAGTAGGACCTTTGAGCCAATCCGGCGTGCGACTGTGGCTTCCACTATTGAAGGTATCGTTGAGACTGGTGTTCTACATGTTCATACTGTGAATGTCCCATAAGTGTCAGGGAATTGTACCATCCAGCAACTGTAGTATGAGTGGTCCTCTCCATGGCAGTCTACAGAAACAATGCAGAATCTCAAAGGAAGAACGGATATGACGGGTTTAATGACTTAAAGGCTCTCAGAGTACTGCGGTCATTTCCCAGTACAACAACGCCACCTGCCTGTCGTAGCCGCCATGTACACCCCTTTTAAGAAAAGGCCGCAATTGTTATTAAGCTCTCCTGGAAAGCAAGGAACCTGGCCTTACCCTTGGAGGTCTTGGGACTCACCTAGTCTTACATTTCCATTTTGGAGCACATCAACTCAATCTTGACTACTAGTGAGGTCTGAAATGGTTAAGTGTAAACGGTATATTCAAGAGTACAGCCGGCCTGGTCCTCGTTCGTCTGTTTTGCAGTGGAAAAGTAGCGGTTACCCCCTTGGAGAAACCTTGTTTCCCACACTCTACTTCCTGAAACAAAGCCACTGGCTCAGTGCAGGGCCCCCTCCCCCCCCTTACAGAGGTTCCCATAAACGTCGGTGCCAGGTTCATTGCCCATCGAGCTAAGTTGAAAGCTGAGGGCCTGCCTGGCCGGTTTGGCTCAGCAGTTAAAGTGTCGGCCCATGGGCCAATGAGTCATGGGTTCCATTCTGGTCAAGGGTACGGACCTCGTCTGCAGTTTGTCCCCGGCCCTGGTCGGGTCGTGTGGGAGGCAACCAGTCGATGAGGCTCTATCACATTGACGTTTCTCTCTCTCTCCCTCCATTCTATCTAACGATAAATAGAAAAGTATCCTAGGGTTAGGAATAAAAAAAAACAAAACTGATGGCCCTGGCCAGTGTGGCTCAGTTGGTTGAGTGTCATCCCATACACCAAAAGGTTGCTGGTTTGATTCCTGATCTGGGCACGTGCCCAGGTTGCGGGTTCAGTACCTGGTCAGGGTGCATGTGGGAGGCAATCGATCGATGTTTCTCTCTCACATTAATGTGTCTCTCTCACATCGATGTTTCTCTCTCTTCCTCTCTCTCTAAACATCCCATTTTTTAAATGCTGATGGTGTCCACTAGGGTGCAGCAGCCAGCCAACCTCAAAGCCAAATCTTGAGACACAGTGCAGTCAGTCAATAGCTAAGGTATTGGATTGGCTCTTCGGTGCGCAGGCACAATTACGCTGGGCGGCCTGGCGGCGGTGAAAAATGTTCCTACGCTGGGTGTTCTGCTTGTCTAGTGAGGTCCTTCGCTTCACCTACCCTTCGTGGTGGGGCGGGCACAGACTGCCGGGACCTTCTCTAAGAGGGGCAGTGGGTAAGGAGAAATGACCACAAAGTTGCTACCGGCCCAGGCTCAGGATTCTGTGACATTCAGTGGTGTGGCGGTCCTCTCTGTGCAGAGAACCTTGTACAGGGAGGCGATGCTGGAAAACTATAACACTCTAGTCTCTCTGGGGATTATGTTTTCCAAACCAAAGGTTATCTTCCAGTTACAGCAAGGGGAAGACCTCTGTATGGTGGAAAATGAAGTTTCTCATGGCGCATTTCTAGGTGATGTATCAGTGAAAATTCTGCTGCGTATGATGTTCGAAATGTTGTTGCCTACATTTTCTTCTAGGATTTTTGTGGATTCACGGGTCACATTTAAGTCTTTTATCCATTCTGAGTTTATAAAGATTTCAAGTTCTATTTATTTATTTATTTAATTTATTTTTATCCTCACCTGAGGATATTTTTCCATTTTTTGTACAGATAGAGTGGGAGGGAGAGAGAGGAAGGGAGGGAGAGAGAGAAACATCGACGTGAAGGGACACATCAAGTGGCTGCCACCCGCACGACCAACCAGGGCCGGGGACAAACTGCAACCGAAGTACGTGCCCTTAGCAGGAACCGAACCCGGGTCTCTCCGGACCGCAGGCGGACGCTTTAACCGCTGAGCCAAACTGGCCAGGGCAGATTTCAAGTTTTAAAAGTCATGATATTTACAGCATATTGTCATATAAATGTATAAAAGATTAGTCAACTATTGTTGAGTCATTGTGGAAGATACAGAGATGTTCATTGGTCATCCTTCAAATTTTTTCTGTGTGTTTAAAATTTGAATAATAAAATATTGAGCCCCCCCCCCCCCAAAATAGCTAAGGTATTGGACGGGACTTTCCACTTTCCCCACCATGCACAGGCGTCTGGTATTATTGTTGGAACAGTTTCCTCATAAAATCAGTTCAAAATATGTTCCTGACTCTACCTCCTGGTCCACGTACCATAGTCAGGGAGTTTGGTCAGTAAATGTGGATGTTTCTAGAGGGGTTCATCGTGGCTGCTTCCTTGATAATAACTGAGAGTGAAGGGGTAGGGGCGTTATACAGATCTGTTTTGAAAATTAAAGATTCTGCCCTGGCCAGTTTGGCTCAGCGGTGAGAACATCGGCCTGTGGCCCAGAGAGACCCGGGTTCGGTTCCCGCTAAGGGCACGTACCTCGGTTGCAGTTTGTCCCAGGCCCTGGTTGGTTGTGCGGGTGGCAGCCACTCGATGTGTCCCTTTCACATCGATGTTTCTCTCTCTGTTCCTCTCTTTCCCTCTCACTCTACCTGAATAAAGAATGAAAAAAAAAAAAAGAAAAGAAAATTAAAGATTCTGCCTCCTGACCATTTTGGGGTCACCCTTCCTTTGCTGGACAGCCTGGTGGTTACACCCTCCAGGTGGCAGCCTGGCCCAAAGCCGGCCAACTAGGGCGTTGAAACTAGATTCTGGTTTAGCCACCGGCATTCTCTCTTCGGCCTGACATGGCCTTAGATCAGGGGTTGGCAAACCATGGCCTGTAGGATAAATCTGGCTGGCCAGCTAAGAATGGTTTTTGCATATTTAAAGAGTTGTAAGAAATAAAGAAGGTGCAGTAGACACCTTATCTGGCTCTATATCGGAAAAGATTGCCAACACTTGACTGAACTACTTTTTTTTTTTTTTTTTTTATCCTCATCCGAGGACATTTTTCCATTTTTTACTCAGATAGAGCGGGAAGGAGAGAGAGGAAGAGAGAGAAACATCGATGTGAAAGGGACACATCGAGTGGCCGCCACCCACACGACCCAACCAGGGCCGGGGACAAACTGCAGCCAAGGTACGTGCCCTTAGCGGGAACCGAACCCGGGTCTCTCTGGACCGCAGGCTGACACTCTAACCGCTGAGCCAAACCGGCCAGGGCTACTTTTTTTTTTTTATCCTCACTCGGGGACATTTTTTCCATTTTTGTTCAGACGGAGTGTGTGTGTGTGTGGGGGGGCATCGATGTGAAAGGGACACATTGAGTGGCTGCCTCCCATACAACCCCACCCAGGGCCGGGACGAATTGCAACCTAGGTTCTTGACCGGAATCGAACCTGCCACTCATTACTCTGCGGGCCAACGCTCTAACCATTGAGCCAAACTGGCCAGGGCTGCAACTACTTTCTAATGCTACCCATGTGGCCTAGCCACATCAATGTGCCCCTTTCACATCGATGTTTCTCTCTCTCTCCCACTCTATCTGAACAAAAAATGGAAAAATGTCCTCGGGTGAGGATAAAAATACATAAAATAAAATAAAAAGAAGAAAAAATTAGAATTTTTACTGCAAAAATTTCTGTTTTTTTAAACCTCAAGAAGCAAAACAAATTAAACTTTACTGATATTAAATATGTAGAAATGACAGTAGTTCACACATAAATTTTTTACAGATGTTAGGGATATTGTCTCAAAATATCCCTGATAGGGTTGTGTGATAAAGAATGTCTAGAGCCCAGGCAGTGTGGCTCAGTGGATTGAGTGTCGTCCCTTGGACTGAGAGGTCCCAGTTCCATTCCTGGTCAGGGCACATGCCTGGGTTGCAGGCTTGATCCCTGGTAGGGGGCATGCAGGAGGTAGCTGATTGAAGTTTCTCTCTCACACCGATGTTTCTCTCTCTCTCTCTCTCTCTCTCTCTCTCTCTCTCTCTCCAAAAAGCTAATAAAAACACATTTAAAAAAAAAGAAGAAGAATGTTGAGAGACCTCTGAGGTAAATAAAAGGTGCGAAAAAGCAGGTGAAGATTTGGGAAGTGATTGGGAACTACAGCAGGTGGTGATGGGAGCAGGCACTGGCTCTCAAGGTCATGACCTTTGAGGGTGGGGTGTGGGGTCAAGGGTTTTGCCCAGGAAGCCACTAAGGGGTATGGTTTCTGAACAGTGGCTCCCCGCCCCCGAGCTGCTTTAACTCCACTTGGCATTTGAAGAGGCCAGGGCAGTGTTACCTACTCCCACAGGCAACTCTAATAAGCTCCAAGTTCTCCAACATGCCTTGGTCCTGAGCCCACAGAACCCAAGTGGTCCAGGCCCAAGTGGGTGAGACTCTACCCCAAGTAAGAACAAAGCATAAAAGCCAGCAAGACAGGACCTCCCTGCCGGGGGTTGTTCTAGGCTTGCTTCTCTCTTGGTGGTAGTAGTGAGAGGACAGTTTTGGACAGATTTCGTGTGGTTCCCAGTTACACCTTAGATTTAGGGGTTAACACACATTCTGGTTTGAGTGACTCTGGTTGCTGCCAAGTTGTCCCACAGTTTGGCTCAACTCCAGGACAAAGAAGGGGTCTAGAAACTCAATATCTGTGTCTCAAAGGGAGGTTGGAGTCACCAGATTGGACACTCAGTTCACCAGAGGTTGGCGATTTAGGGTGTGTGTGTGCGAGTGTGTGTGTGTGTGTTGAGGGGGGGAGGTATCGACTCACAGAAAGAGCACTAGTCCCAGTGGACTGATTTATTGACACACAGCATTGCTGTGCCACCCCCTTTCTGAGGGCCGCCCTGAGAAGCTTGGTGGTGGAGGTGGGGGTGGGAGAGAACACTGTCTATCTCCATGATAACCAGGAAGCTGGGTCCTAGAAATTGCAGGGGTGCCCCTACCCATCAGGCCAAAATGGTGCCCCCACTTCACAGGGAGCACGGGGGCACTAGGCCCAGCCCTGTGAGCAATTCAGTTGATTTTTCTGGGTTCTCCAATCTCAGAGCAGAGTGTTCCACTTCACTTAGTAGAATCAGCACTATTCCAGGAGAGGAAGGAGGAGCTCCCCGGTTGTTCATTTCCCTTCTAAGGCCAAGTTGAGTGATGTCACTGGTTGCTAGGTAAATTTCCACGAGTCCCTCCCCTTCCTTTCTGGCAGAACCAATGATTCCTGGAGCAAAATGGGCACCAATGCTGCCAGTCACCTGACAGATTTGCTCCTGGGGGGGGGGGGGGGGGAATGGGCGGAGTCCCCAGTTATTGAACAGACTTCTTGGGCAGATTTTCTTCATTATTCTCCTTGCTTTTGTCACTGTTGTCTATGTTGGAGCTCGGGCTCACCTGCCTCGAACTGGGGAGGCTGAGGCTCCTCATGGAGAAGATGGATGTGAGGGAGGCAATGAGAGGTATGCTGAACCTGGAAGAGCTGCTACTCTGCTGATTCGAGGGCAGGTGGAACCACCACATGGAGTCCAGCCCCCTGACCGTGCTGGACCTCTTGGTCGAGATCTCGCTCCTTCTCTCCTGGGACATGAAGGTGGGCTTGGCCAAGAAGTAATTAAGCCGCTGTGAGGGCTTGGTGGGCACCAAGGGCATCTTTTTGGACAGTGGCTTTTCAAAGGGTTCGTTGACAATGTGGTCCTGGAGGTACCACCACTGGTGAAGTGGATAGATCGGGATTGGTAGGAAGGTGAGGACGCTGAGGAAGGTGATCCAGCCCAAGGTGCTCTGCATGTAGGGTTGTTTTACTTCCTGGGTCTGGAGGTGGGGGTGGGGGGTGGTGAGGGTGGGAGGAAGAGGAGGTGATGGGGTTTTAGTCCGTGTAATGTGGAGGATCAGATTCCCCAGGGGCTGGGAAGTTGGCTAGATAGTCCCTGGGGATGGTAAGAACACAGGTCTAGGGTTCTGTGGGGCAGAAGATCTGACAAAGTGTCCCCAGAGTGAAAGTAGGAGGCCAGGGTGGGGGGAGTCTCACCATGTTTCTGTTCCAGGCGATGTAATAACGGGGCTTGCTCTCATAGAGACCCATGAGGCAGATGATGAGGAGGGCCAGCAGCCCGGGGAGGGTCACATAGCACCACAGGAAGGTGAAGAAGGACCATAGCAAGTGGCCCAGCCCACTGTACATTTCTTCCCTGAACCTAGGGTAGGGGCAATGGGCATGGACATATGGGATAGAGCCCTCCTCTGGCCACCAGGCCCTGGAGCCCTTGACAGAGTAGGCCCACCAGCCTCTGGTTCCCTCACACATTCTCAATTCTTAGGGGACGCTGAGTCCTGCCAGGCCCTTCCCAAGCCTGGGCCCTGCATCTGGTCTCCCCGTAGGAATCCCCCAACCCAGTAGTGGCCCGTTCCAGTCCTCTGCCTTCAGACCAGCCCATGTGGTCAATGGCACGGGAACCAGAGTCTCCTAGGTCCTGACTGCTTGTTCCTGCAGAACCCACCCGCTGCCCTCAGATCACTGCCTTCTGCCCTCCCGAGCTCTCAGAATGTGCCCAACTCTCCTCAGAGACCTGGGATGGGGCCCCTGGTTGGGAAGACCCCAGGGCTTGGACATCACCTGTTAGCTCCATAGATCCAGGCCAGGGTCGTATTCTGGAAGGCCACGATGATGAAAAGGATCAGCGGGATCAGGTGGTCATCAAACAAAGACATTATGTAGCTGCCAGGGTGACTGGTGAAGACCAGGCTGCCGAGGAAACCTCCCAAGCAGATGACCACTAAGGCAGAGGCAGGTTTGGCCACACTGAGGTCAATGTGTAGGACCGGGTCAGGGGTCGAAGCAAGCCCTGGAGATTGGGGCGGCCGGGGGAGGGAAAGGCAGGGCAGGGTTTTCACGGGAGTGAGAATCCACAGTACCTGGGGGCATCAGGCGGTACTTCTTAATGGTGGAGATGGTGTTCTGGAGGGAAAAGACAATGCCTTCCAGGATCTTTATCAAGGCACTCAGCTCTGTGACGAGGAGGGCCAGGAAGAGGACAATGGACCAGAAGGAGGCGCCAGGAAGCAACGAGACGGCTTGGGAAAAGGCTGCAAATGCCAGGCCAGGGCCCTGCATGAACTGTGGGGGAGACGGGCTCTGAGGCAGTGGAGGGGGGAACTGGTGTGGGGGCGATGGGCTTGGACATGTGGGATGCAGCCCTCCTCTGGCCACCAGCACCTGGAGCCCTTGGCAGAGTAGGCCCAGCAGCCTCCGGTTCCCTCACACATTCTCAATTCTTAGGGGACGCTGAGTCCTGCCAGCCCTCCCTGAGCCTGGGCCCTGCATCTGGTCTCCCCGTAGGAATCCCCCAACCCAGTAGTGCCCCGCTCCAGTCCTCTGCCTTCAGACCAGCCCATGTGGTCAATGGCACGGGAACCAGAGTCTCCTAGGTCCTGACTGCTTGTTCCCGCAGAACCCACCCGGCTGCCTGAACAGAACTCGTGTGCAGATTTTCTTCATGGACCTCCCTGCTTCTGTCCTTATTGTCTGCGTCTGAGTGATTAGCAATGTCTGTCTCAGGCGAAGGACGGAGGCGCCGCGTGGTGAGAGAGTGAGTGGCAGAGGGCCAAGTGTTCGCCCCTTTTGGTTTCATAAGCTGTGTGAGCTTTACCTCTTGGGGCCTCAGTTCCTCCTCTAAAAATAGGGGTCCTATTCAGTGTGAGAATTCAAAACAGGGGGACTACTTAGCCGAAGCCCCAGTAACACACAAAATGGTGGTGGAAATGTGATCACAGCTGTTACCTGCCTCAGAAGATGCTTGGGTGGCCCAGGAGGCTCCTGAAAACTACATTTCCCAGCGTCCTCTGGGGCCTTTGGGACTACCCTCCCATCCCCACAAACACACCTTTTCTTTCTGTTCCCTGATGCTGCAGGGTGGGGAGGAGTGCACGACCTCGTACTGGAGGTGTTGAGGGAGCTTTTCGATCCACTTTAGATAGTCCAGAGAGGGCAGGAGTAGAATGTCTTTGGGGGGCCTGACATTCTGAGGCAGCACCCCCTTGCGTATCAGATTCGTCAGCTTTAGGACACTCCTGAAGGGGGAAGTAGAGGAAAGGAAAGGTAGTGGAGACCAGGGGCCCCTCTGCTATCGACAAACGAGGGAAACAGGACTGGAAGGGAAGCTCAGTTGCCCAACATGAGTGCAAATAAGTAACAAGAGCAACTGGACAGGGACTGGAAGCAGATCACAAGGACTTGGGGTGAATTACCCTGGGCGTTCCACCTAAGGGGCAGATAACTTGTGCCTCTCAAGAGTTTGTCCATCTCTTTTAAGATATGGAATGTAGTGGCATACATTTGATCACAGCATTTCATTATTACCCATTTAATGTCTACAGGCTCTATAAACGATGCTCCCCCATTCTTATTCCTGATATTTTAAATCTGTATTTTCTTTCTTTTCCATCAGCTCCTGGGAGGGAATAGGTGACATTTCCAACTATGATCATGGTCATGGATTTATCTATTTCTTGCTTTAGTTCTGAAATTTTTTCTTAATTTTAAAACTCTATTATGAGGTATATAGACATTTAGATAACTCAGTTTTCCTGATGAATTGACCCTTTTATTAGGATGAAATGCTCTTCTTTCTTTTTTTTTATTTTTTATTTTTTATTTTTATTTATTTTCCACATCTTTATTGTTGGATGTAAAATGTATTACAGATGTTCCACAGTTTTCCCCCATTGACCCCCTCCTCCCCACTCCCGCCCCCCTCCCACCTTTTCCCATACTATTGTCCGTGTCCATTGGTTATGCATATAAGTTCTTTGGTTTATTTCTTCCCACCCCCCCAACCCCGTTCCCTTTGAGGTTTGTCAGTCTAGCAATGAATTTGTGCTTCTTAATCCCTTCACCTTTTTCATCCATTCCCCCAACCCCTTTCCCAACTGGCAACCAACAAAATATTCTCTGTATCTATGAGAATGTTCCTGTTCTTCCTGTTCATTTTGTTTGTAGATTCCATTGTTGATAGATATGTATTCATTGCCATTTTGTTTGTTCCTACATTTTATCTTTTTCTTTAAAAAGACCCTTCATCATTTCATATAATAACGGTTTGGTAGTGATGAACTCCTTTAACTTTTTCTTGTCTGGGAAAGTTTTTATATGTCCATCGATTCTAAATGACAGCTTTGCAGGATAGAGTAATTTTGGTTGTAGGTTCTTGGTTTTCATCACTCTGAATATTTCTTGCCACTCCCTTCTGGCCTGCAAAGTTTCTTTTGAGAAATCAGCTGACAGCCTTATGGGAACTCCCTTGTAGGTAACTAGCTGCCTTTCTCTTGCTGCTTTTAGGATTCTCTCTTTGTCTTGAACCTTTTGCATTTTGATGATGATGTGTCTTGGTGTGGGCCTCTTGGGGTTCATCTTGTTTGGGACTCTCTGTGCTTCCTGGACTTGTATGTCTGTTTCCTTCACCAAGTTAGGAAAGTTTTCTGCCATTATTGTTTCAAACAGGTTTTCGATTTCTTGTTCTCTCTCTTCTCCTTCCGGCACCCCCAAGATGCGAATGTTGGCACGCCTGAAGTTGTCCCAGAGGCTCCTTACACTATCCTCATTTTTTTGGATTCTTTTTTCTTTTTGCTGTTCTGGTTGGGCGTTTTTTGCTTCCTTATATTCCAAATCGATGGTTTGCTCCTTGGATTTACGTACTCTATTATTGAAGCTGTGTAAATTATTCTTTATTTCAGTTAAAGCCTCCTTCGTTTCTAACTGTGCAGCGATCGTTTCTGACTGGTACTTTTTTATGCTCTTGAGGCCCTCACTGAGTTCATTGAGCATCCTTATAAGCAGTATTTTGAACTCAGCATCTGTTAGGTTGCTTATCTCCATTTCGCTTAGTTCTTTTCTTGGGGTTTTGTTCTGTTCTTTCATTTGGGACCTGTTTCTTTGTATCCTCATTTTGCTGCCTCCCTGTGTTTGTTTCAGTGTATTACTTAATGAGAGGTATGGGGCTCGCTGAGACCCGATGCTGCTCGTTTGAAAGAATTTAGGAAAAACCTGAAGCAAGATCCAAGACAGGCCAATCCTATGGTTAAGCAAGTAGCAACAGCTTGGGTGGGCCTGAAAGTTGGGTGGGGCGGGGCCTCAGGGAGTCACCAGGGCGGGGCTACCAGTGTGAGCCAGGTTGCTGGAGTCCCAGATATGGCGACTGTCTGCCGCCCCCGGGAAGGGCTCACCAAAGGAACAAAGGCCTCTTACAGCACGTTTGTCCCCGAGAAAGCCCCCTCTCCAGCCCTCACTCCAGTGCCAAACAGCTCAGTTCCTCCCTGTAATTCTCTGGTGCCCCTGGAGCTGCCTCCCCTCCGAGCTTAGAGGGAGAGAGTCCGATAAGTCCGTGCGCGGGCCCTTTAGGGAGCTGCCTGTGGCTCCAGCCAGGTCAGCTTCCCTGAGCCTCAGTTTCTGCTGGTTTTTCCAGCCAGAAGTTATGGGGATTCTCTTCCTGGCACTGGAAACCTGAGCGGGGCACCTGGTGTGGGACGGGGACCCCTCAGTCCTCAGGAAGGACCTTCCCAGCCTCGGGAGCCTCCTGATTTTTATCCGCCGCACGTGGGTGTGGGACCAGCCCGTCGTGCTGCCTCCGTGCGGCTGCCGCCACCCCTCGCGCCGCCGCCCCTCCTACCAGTCTGGATGTAGCTGCCTTTTTTTTAAATTCCGTAGTTGTAGGACTTCCATTCAGCTTGATTTCAGGCGGTTTTGGATGATGGTTGTTCTGTAGTTTTGTTGTAACTTGGATGTGGTTGTGGGAGGACGCGATACTGCGTTTCCCTACGTCGCCATCTTGACCGGAAGTTCCTCTTCTTTCTTTTTTTAAAAATCCTCACCTGAGGACGTTTTTCCATATTTTGTTCAGATAGAGTGGGAGGGAGGGAGGGAGGGAGGGAGAGAGAGAGAGAGAGAGAGAGAGAGAGAGAGAGAGAGAAGCATCGACGTGAAAGGGACACATGGAGTGGTTGCCTCCTGCACGACCTAACCAGGGTCGGGGACAAACTGCAACAAAGGTACATACCCTTAGCGGGAACCGAACCCGGGACTCTCTGGACTGCAGGCCAATGCTCTAACCTCTGGGCCAAACCGGCCAGGGCATGAAATGCTCTTCTTTTTTTTTTTTTTAATCCTCACCCGAGGACATTTTTCCATTTTTTGTACAGATAGAGTGGGAGGGAGAGAGAGGAAGAGAGAGAGAGAGGGAAACATCGATGTGAAAGGGACACATCGAGTGGCTGCCACCCGCACGACCAACCAGGGCCGGGGACAAACTGCAACCGAGGTACGCGCCCCCAGCGGGAACCGAACCCGGGTCTCTCCAGACCGCAGGCGGACGCTCTAACCGCTGAGCCAAACCGGCCAGGGCTGAAATGCTCTTCTTAATGTCTGGTATTACTTGTCCTGACTTGTTTGATATTAATACAGCCACGCTAGCTTCCTCATGATTATTTATTTGCATGGCATATATTTTCCATTCTCTTGACTATAAACCTCTCTGTGTTTTTACACAGGACATCCTTTGTGAACAGGATATGTCTGAATGTTGCGTTATCCAGGCTGGCAATCACTGCCTTTTCTGTGGGGTGATTATTTAATGTAATTGTTGATACAGTGTGGTTTATGCCTACTCTCTTGCTATTTGTTTCTCTGTCTCTTCTATTCCCTTTGCCTTCTTTTAAGCTTCTTTTATTTATTTTTTTGGTGGGGGCAGTATTTATCAAATAATTTTGTTTTCATACTTTTTTTTTTTTTTCTATTGCCTTTTTAGGTTTACCTCTTATTTTGTTTTATGGTGATGACTCTCGAGCTGTGCTCTCTAATACAGTGGCCACTAACAAGATGTAGCTATGAGTCCAGTCGCGTGGTTCATTGGATTGAGTGTCATTCCATGGACTGAGGGGTCCCGGTTCAGTTTCCGGTAAGGGCACATGCCTAGGTTGTGGGCTCCATCCCCATTGTAGGGGCGGGGTCGTGCAGGAGGCAGCCAATCAATGTTTCTCTCTTTCCCTTCTTCCCTTCCTCTCTCTCTGAAAAAAAAGAAAAAAGAAAAAAAGAAAAAAAAGATGTAGCTATGAGTACTTAAAATGTGGCTAATATGACCAAGGAAAAATTTTAATTAAAATTGAAACGTTAGGTTATTCAGTTATTTGGAAACTTTTAACAACTTGGGTATGTGAAACTGCTTTTCCAACTGTATACTTTTATGACATTTAATAGAAACCAAAACTGAATTATTTTCATTCGGCCTCAAGAATTTCATTGAGCCCTGGCCGGTTTGGTTCAGCGGTTAGAGCGTCGGCCTGCAGTCCTGAGAGACCCGGGTTCAGTTCCCGCTAAGGGCATGTACCTCGGTTGCAGTTTGTCCCCGGCCCTGGTCGGTTGTGCGGGTGGCAACCACTCGATGTGTTCCTTTCACATCGATGTTTCTCTTTCTCTCTCTCTCTCTCTCTCTCTCTCTCTCTGTTCCTCTCTCTCCCTCCCACTCTACCTGAACAAAAAATGGAAAAATGTCCTCGGGTGAGGATAAAAAAAAAAAAAAAAAAGAATTTCATTGAGTATTATATTTTTGTTGTTGTTAATTATCACACAAGGATATTTTCCCATTGATATTTATTTATTTGTTGATTGATTGATTGATTGATTGATTGATTTTAGAGAGAGAGGAAGGGAGAGAAAGAAACATCGATGAGAAAGAATATTGATTGGCCACCCCCCACCCCCCCACTGGAGATTTAGCCCACAACCTGGGCATGTGCCCTGAGTGGGAATCAAACTGGGACCTCTCAGTTCATGGGACATTGCTCAGCCCACTGAGCCACACTGGCTGGGCTGAGTGACAGTTTTAATTAGTTGAGGTTTTTCTCTGCCTTCAAACAGAACTAAGGAGAGCTCACTTTTCACTTGGAGTCATGCCCCCAACTTTCTGCGACCCCAGCAAGGACTAATTCCTTTGATGTCATCATTATTTGGGTCAGAGTGGGTTGAACTCTAGTGGTTTGGGGCTTGTCTTTGTATTCAGCTCCAATGGGGTCATAAATCTGAGCTCCATGAGATTATGCACACTTCCTCGCTTGCTATCCCTGTCTCCTTCTGACACTTCAGCAAAACTCCTGGGAAGAGAGCAAGCCAAATCGTTGGGTCAAGCAATTTTATCTGTGTGTTGGGGGCTCTTTGAGTTTCCAGTACCTAATGGCAGCCTATACTGACATTAAATGCTTGGGTGTTTTCTTCTTACCTGTGCAAAGTCACTCCATCTATGACAGCCCTGCTCCTCACTCACATGCCCCCAGAATAGGCACTTACCCCCAAATGGAAAGACATTCATGGCTCTTTGCTCACTGACGATGGGCTCATTACTCTCTAGGATTTATTTCACTAAGGCTTCTTTGTGCCCTTTGCTCTTCAATAACTTTATGAGAAAATATGATTTTTATTTTATCCATCTTTAAAATTGCTGCTACCATGGAAGCAAGCACTTTTGCATCCTTCAACATCCTAACTGGAAGAAAAAATCCACCTTGGAGCTTTAAAAATCTCAATGCCTAAGTGCACCCCACACCCAGTAAATCCAATCTCTGGGGGTGACTCAGACAGAGGTGTTTTCTTTTTTTTCTTTAAAAAAAATTTTTTTTTATCCTCACCCAAGGACATTTTTCCATTTTTTTGTACAGATAGAGTGGGAGGGAGAGAGAGGAAGAGAGAGAGAGGGAAACATCGATGTGAAGGGACACATCGAGTGGCTGCCACCCGCACGACCAACCAGGGCCGGGGACAAACTGCAACCGAGGTACGTGCCCTTAGCAGGAACCGAACCCAGGTCTCTCCGGACCGCAGGCGGACGCTCTAACCACTGAGCCAAACCGGCCAGGGCCAGAGGTGTTTTCTAAGGCTCCCCAAATGATTCCAATATGCAGCCTAGACCAATAACCACCGACTGAAGCTCAGAATGTTATAATGGCCTCCTTTGTGAGTTAAACAGTTGATTTTGAAATCTTCTTTACACCATTTGCAATTTATGGACTCATTTGGACAGTCATGGCTGAGACTATTTAATCTGCAAAGTGGCGGCTGTTAAAATATTTACTTTTTGACTGTTTTATCTGTGTTATTAATATAAACGTGTTCTTCTTATTATTTGAGAGGCTTGAATTTTACAGCCCATGAGCCTGGGCATTGCTAAGGTAGAGAAAGGGGGACCTTTTTTTGGACCTGCAAGGCTATGATTACTTACTTCTCAACACAGGCTTGACCACTGGTGGTGGCCCAGAACCCCAGCACTATAAAGATGATAGACGTGGCCAGCAATGAGGTCACCAGGTTGACCACGACCGTCCACAAGGCCACCTGGATATAGTTGTTGTCTCCAGCCTTGTAGGAGATGTTGATGACAGTGCCCATGCCTAGGCCCAGGGAATAGAGCACGTGGCCTCCCGCCTGATACCACCGGTCCAGCGAGGCCCAGTCGGAGGGCTGTGGATGGAGGTGGGTTAGAGCAATGTGGGCGTGGGCCCAGAGGGTGGGACCACCAGTGAGCGGGGAGAGGGGCAGGCTCGGGGGGAGAGCAGAGGGATGAGGCGAGGCTGGGGCAGAAGGAAAGCAGATGTGGGGAAGGAGATGCAGAGAAGCTCTGGGGAGCGGAGGGAGGGAGGAAGTGCGGGTTCCCCAGCCTCACCTCTGTCATCACCATACGTCTGAGACTGGTGGCTGCGCCTTCCAAGAAGAGACCTCGGATCAGGAGGCAGAGCAGGGTGATGTACGGGAGGAATACGGAGAGAATCAGGATCTGTCCAGGTGGGTCAGGACAGAAACCAGAAGTCAGGAGCAGTGGGGAGGAGGAGAAGACAGGCGAGAAGCAGCAGGAGACTACAGGTCGGCAGGAGTAGGGACGTGGAGGTGAGTGGTGTTGAGGTGGCCTAGATAGAACATGAGGGAGCTCTGCAAGGATTATTCTAGGGACCCAACAAGGGGGGCGGGGGGTCCACCAGTAAGCTGCTTAGGTGTGTGAGAGAGAGAGAGAGACCGCAAATATAGATGGCTTTCAAGTGGTGGGGCATTTGGACATTATTCATCATGGACCTATGAACTGCAAAGGGGAGAGGAGCCAGTGGGGCTGAAGGCTTCAGGGGACAACGTCACAGGAGGAGGAGGAGGAGAAGAAACTGGGAGGAGAAAGGTTTTTTTTTTTCTCCTTTATTGATTTTAGAGAGAGAGGAAGAGAGAAAGAGAGAGAGAGCAACATCAATGAGAGAGAACATCGATTGGCCGCCTCCTGCATGCCCTCCACTGGGGATTTGGCTCGCAACCTGGGCCTGTGCCCTGACCGGGAATCAAACTGGCGACCTCTTGGTGCATGGGTGGATGCTCAACCACTGAGCCCCACCATCCAGAAGGAAGAGAAAGTTTTTTGTTTTTGCTTTGGGGTAGGTGAGGTAAGCTCCACCACCACCCGGTATGCCCCTACTGAGCCTTTAGTAAAATCTGTTTTGGTGTGAGTGGTTTATTTTGGGGGCTGTGAGAGATGGTGAGTTGAGCCTCCAGGGATGCGTGGGGTGAATGCTGATTGTCTGCATAGGTGCGGGGCCAGAAGAGGCTGGTAAAGTTAACCAAGATGATCTAATGATCATGCTGAAATAAATGATCCAGGTACCAAGGGGGATGGGTTGGAAGTCTGGATTGGAATAAAATACTCTACATGGGAAATTCTGAAAGAAATCAGTACCAGTAGGCTCCTTGGGAGATTAACAGGCCCTATCAAGACGCAGGAAGGTGGAAGATGCAAGGCTCTGGGGTGAGGCTATCTGCCTGCAGGTCTCCACCTGCAGTGACACGGGGGTGGGGGATGGTGAAGAGGGAGCTGGGTCAACACAGGGTACTCTTTCCTTCCACGGATGGGAGAAGAGCAGCTCTTTGTGAGAGGCGTGGTTGACACAGCTGCCTGGGGGGAGTCCACTACCTTCCTCAGGACCCCTGCTGGAGAGGCTGGGTGGCCATAGCTGAGCTTGTCCTCTGGGTGAGTGGGAGGGTCGTGGTGTTGGAGAAGAGAGGTCATCAGGAAGGAGTTTGGCAGTGTCAGGAAAGCGATCCCAAGGAGGATCTCAGGACTTGCAAAGGTGAAGTGGCGGTGAGTCCGGGGTTGGGGTGACTTACCGGCATGGAGATCTTTAGCCCTGTGATTATGATAACGAACAGGATGAACCAAGCTGCGAAGATGCCCAGGGTGAGATTCGGGACGAGGCTCTTGATCCCTTCCTCAATGTAGCTGGAGGCATTCAGGGTGGTATGGTACCAGAAGTACTGGTGGGGCACAGTCTGAAGGCAGGAGAGGTCTGGGGAAGCCAAGCGCTTAGGCACCACCTTACCTGGAGCCTGTTTCTGCTCTTCTCTCCCTCCTTTGCCTCTCCCTCCCTATCTCTTGCTTCTTGGGGCCCCCTGCCTCCCTGTGCCCTGCCAGCCCTCTCACTCCCTCTCCTCACCGGTGACATTGAAGTCCGTTGCCAGCGGGCACTGGTTCCAGGGCAGGGCGTGGTAAAAGGAGTTGCCCAAGTAGGATAAGCTCCAGCTGATGATGATGCTATTATACAGGCTTACCAAGATGCACACCTGGGGGTGGACATAGTGGGCCTGAGGGGAGAGCAGGGGGGAGATAGGGGACTTGGAGACTGCAAGGGACGGGGAGCTGGGATGCCTCTTGGCCAGACCCCTCATTCACCAGTATGCTAGCGTAGCCTATGCCGCCCAGACAGGGGACGAGCTGCTTCCAGATCCCGATGCTGTCTATGCGCAGCCATTGCCCCATGATCATCTCCATGTACAACAGGGGAATTCCGAACAACAAGAGCATGAGGAGGTACATCAGGATAAATTCACCTGAAGAAGGGAGCCACACGCTGTGCTCAGGCAGCCAGGAGTCCCGGCCCCCCTCCTCTTTATCCCTAGGAGTCTGGGTGCCCTCCCTTAGTTTCTTTCTCCCCCAGGACCCAGGAGTGTAGACTTCTATTCTTTATTTATTTATTTTTTTTTTTTATTTTTATTTTTATTATTTTTTTTTAATCCTCATCCGAGGACATTTTTCCATTTTTTGTACAGATGGAGTGGGAGGGAGAGAGAGGAAGAGAGAGAGAGGGAAACATCGATGTGCAAGGGCCACATCGAGTGGCTGCCACCCACACGACCAACCAGGGCCGGGGACAAACTGCAACCGAGGTACATGCCCTTAGCGGGAACCGAACCCGGGTCTCTCCGGACCGCAAGCCGACGCTCTAACCGCTGAGCCAAACCGGCCAGGGCTAGACTTCTATTCTTAAAATTCTTCCTTAAACTCAGGAGCCCGGGTCCCTGGCCTTACCTCCTCCATTCCGATGACACAGGTAAGGAAAACGCCACATGCTACCTAGCCCAATGGAGAAGGCAATCTGGATCAAGATAGTCTCCGTTCTTTTAGTCTGAGCAAAGTAGTTCTGGGTCTTGGTGGCCAGAATCTTGGCTGTGAATCTGAAGGGTGAGGTTGTGAACGTTTGGGGTTGATTGGGGGCTTCTTCCTTCGTTTTTCCTACAAAGGACGCCATGGCTCTCTTCTGACAAGTCCACTGACTCCTGAGGGAATCTTGGGGTCACCAAAACCAGCAGACTTTAAGGGACATGTCTCAGACACCAGACTGTAAAATTCCACGAGAAAGAAGATTTTTAGAACAATGAGGGCCAGAGCTTAAATCTTGGCCCTTCTCACTATTTATGGACTTTGGGCAAATGTTTTCATCTCTTTGAGACTCAGTTTTCTTATCTTACAAGCATAAAAGAATTTAAAAATATTTAATAACTATCATAGCATGAGCACTGAACAATCAGACTGTGGAACAACTCATGCTTTAGAGCGTTGCCAAAAAAAAAAAAAAATAGAGCAATCATCTGGAATTTAGTGGATCCTAAAATCTGGGTGTGATCAGGGGAAGAGAAAACAAAAAGCCTTTCTAAAACCACTGTCACCCCAAAGTTATGGTGTATGCCTGAGGAGGCTGTGTCCTTTGAGGAATATATAGCATGATTTATCTCAGGAATGCAAGGTTGGTTCAACATCTGAAAATCAATTAATGGTATACATCATATAAATAGAATACAGGACAAAAACTGTGTCATCATATTTTTTAAGAAAATGATGACAACCTGTTGATAAAATTTGTATGGAAATTCAAGGGGCCTCATACAGTTAAAATAATCATGAAAAAAAATATTGGAAGACTCATACTTACAATTTGAAAACTTACCAAAATGCTACAGTGATCAAAGTAGTGTAGTACTGGAATAAAGCTTCACATATAGACCAATAAAATAAAGAACACGGAAATAAACCTTAACATATATAGTCAATTGCTTTTCAACAAGCATACCCGGGGCATTCAATGGGAGAAAAGATAGCCTCTTCAACAAATGGTACTGAAAAACTAGATATAAACATGAAAAATAATGAAGTTGGACTTTTTTCTTACATTATATACAAAAGCTAACTCAAATGGATGAAAGACCTACATTTAAGAGTGAAACTATAAATCTCTGAGAAGAAAACATGGACAAATCTTCATTAACTTGGGTTTGGTAATGGTTTTTTAAATATGACATCAAAATATGTCCTTTTGTCTATCAAAAGATACTATTAGGCAAGTGAAAAAATAACCATAGAATGGGAGAAAAATATTTGCAAGTTATATATCTAATAAGAGTCTAATATCCAGAATATATAAAGAACTCTTTTAACTCATCAACTGAAAAACCAAACAACCCAATTAAAAATGGGCTGCAATGGCCAGTTTGGCTCAGCAGTTAGTGTGTCAGCCCATTGACCGAAGGGTCGAGGGTTGGCTTCCCAATCAAGTGCATATACCTGGGCTTTAGGTTGGATCCCCGGCCTCGGTCAGGGTTGTGTAGGAGATAACTAATCGATGTGTCTCTCTCCCATCGATGTTTCTCTCTCTCTCCCTCTCTCCCTCCCTCTCTTCCACTCTATCCAAAAATCAATGGAAAAATATCCTCTGGTGAAGATGAACAAACAAACAAACAGCAAAGGAGCTGAATAGACATTTCTTCCAAAAGATGTACAAATGGCCAACAAACACATAAAAATATGCTCAACATCTTCAGGGAAATGTAAATCAAAACCACACGAGATACCATTTCACACCCACTAGGATGGCTACAATGAACAAATGGGAACTAACAAGCGTTGATGAGGCTGTGCTGATGGGAATGTAAATGGTTCAGCCACAGTGGAAAACTGGCAGTTCCTCAAAAAGTTAAATTACCATATGATCCAATAATCCCACTTCTGGGTATATACACAAAAGGATTGAAAGCAGGCACTCCAACTGACACTTGCACACCAATGTTCACAGCAGCACTATTCACAATAGCCAAAAGTTTGAAATAACCCAAGTGCCCATCAACAGATGAAAGAATAAATAAAATAAAAAAAAATATATTTATTTATTTTTTGTTCAGAAAGAGTAGGAAGGAGAGAGAGAGAAATATCGACGTGAAAGGGACACATCGAGTGGCTGCCACCTGCATGACCCAACCAGGGCTGGGGACAAACTGCAACCGAGATACGTGCCCTTAGCAGGAACTGAACCCGGGTCTCTCTGGACCTCAGGCTGATGCTCTAACCGCTGAGCCAAACCGGCCAGGGCAATAAAAACATATTTAAAAAATAAAATAATAGAAGATGGCGGCGTAGGTAAACGCGGTATTACATCCTCCCACAACCACATCAAAGTAACAACTAAACTACAGAACAACCATCATTTAAAACCGCCTGAAATCCAGCTGAATAGAAGTCCTACAACTACGGAATTAAAGAAGCTGCTGCATTGAGACTGGTGAGAGGGGCAGAGGAGGTGGGCTGGTCCCACACCCACGTGTGGCGGATAAAAATCAGGAGGACACCTCAGCTGGGAAGGTCCTCCCTGAGGACAGAAGGGTCCCCGTCCCACACCAGGCATTCTGCTCAGGGTTCCAGTGCCAGGAAGAGAAGTCCCCACACTTCTGGCTGGAAAGACCAGTGGGAACTGAGGCTCAGGGAGGCTGAGGCAACTGGAGCCCCAGGCAGCTCCTCTTAAAGGGCCCACGCACAGACTTACTTGGACTTGCTCCCTCTAGGCTTGGAGAAGAGGGAGCTCGAGGGGCGCCAGAGACATACAGGGAAGAACTGAGCTGTTTGGCATTGGACCAAGGGCTGGAGAGGCAGCCTTCTCTAGGACAGACGTGCTGTCGGAGGCCTTTGTTCCTTTGGTGAGCCCTTCCCTGCAGCGGCAGACAGCCACCATATCTGGGACCCCAGCAACCTGGCTCACACTGGTAGCCCCGCCCTGGTGATTCCCTGAGGCCCCACCCCACCCAACTTTCAGGCCCACCCAAGCTGTTGCCAGTTGCTTAACCATAGGATTGGCCTGTCTTGGATCCTGCTTCAGGTTTTCCTAAATTCTTTCAAACAAGCAGCATCTGGCCTCAGATAGCCCCATACCTCTCGTTAAGTAATACACAGAAACAAACACAGAGAGGCAACCAAAATGAGGAGACAAAGAAACAGGTCCCAAATGAAAGAACAGAACAAAACTCCAGGAAAAGAACTAAGTGAAATGGAGATAAGCAACCTAACAGATGCTGAGTTCAAAATACTGCTTATAAGGATGCTCAATAAACTTAGTGAGGGCCTCAAGAGCATTAAAAAAAAAACAGTCAGAAATGAAGGAGGCACTAACTGAAATAAAGAATAATTTACACAGATTCAATAGTAGAGTAGGTAAAGCCAAGAAGCAAACCATTGATTTGGAATACAAGGAAGCAAAAAACACCCAATCAGAACAGCAAAAAGAAAAAAGAATCCAAAAAAAATGAGGGTAGTGTAAAGAGCCTCTGGGACAACTTCAAGCGTGCAAACATTCACATCTTGGGGGTGCCAGAAGGAGAAGAGAGAGAACAAGAAGTTGAAAACCTATTTGAAACAATAATGGCAGAAAACTTCCCTAACTTAGTGAAGGACACAGACATACAAGTCCAGGAAGCACAGAGAGTCCCAAACCAGACGAACCCCAAGAGGCCCACACCAAGACACATCATCATCAAAATGCAAAAGGTTCAAGACAAAGAGAGAATCTTTTTTTTTTTTTTTTTAATCCTCACCCGAGGACATTTTTCCATTTTTTGTTCAGGTAGAGTGGGAGGGAGAGAGAAGAACAGAAAGAGAGAGAGAAACATCGACGTGAAAGGAGCACATCGAGTGGCTGCCACCCGCACGACCGACCAGGGCCGGGGACAAACTGCAACCGAGGTATGTGCCCTTAGCGGGAACCGAACCCGGATCTCTCTGGACCGCAGGCCGATGCTCTAACCGCTGAGCAAAACCGGCTAGGGCCAAAGAGAGAATCTTAAAAGCAGCAAGAGAAAAGCAGTTAGTCACTTACAAGGGAGTTCCCATAAGACTGTCAGCTGATTTCTCAAAAGAAACTTTGCAGGCCAGAAAAGTGTGGCAAGAAATATTTAGAGTGATGAAAAGCAAGAACCTACAACCAAGATTACTCTATCCTGCAAAGCTGTCATTTAGAATTGATGGCCATATAAAGAGTTTCCCAGACAAGAAAAAGTTAAAGTAGTTCATCACCACCAAACCATTATTATATGAAATGTTGAAGGGTGTTTTTGAAGAAAAAGATAAAATATATGAACAAACAAAATGGCAACGAACACATATCTATCAGCAATAGAATCTACAAACAAAATGAACAGGCAGAACAGAAACATTTTCATAGATACAGAGAACATTTTGTTGGTTGCCAGATGGGAGGGGTTTGGGGGAATGGTTGAAAAGGTGAAGGGATTAAGAATAAATTGGTTGCTAGACTGACAAACCTCAAAGAGAAGGGGGTTGAGGGGTGGGAAGAAATAAACCAAAGAACTTACATGCATAATCAATGGACACAGACAACAGTGTGGGAAAAGGCGGGAGGGAGGTGGAAGTGGGGAGGAGGGGGTCAATGGGAGAAAAATGAGGAACATATGTAATGCATTCAACAATAAAGATAAAAAAATAAATAAAAATAAAATAATATAAAACACCATACTGAATGAAATAAGCCAGACACAAAAGGACAAATATTGTATGATTTCACTTAAATAAAATATAACAGGCAAATTCAGAGAGACAAAAAGTAGATTAGCGGTTGGAATGATTACTTACAGAGTTTCTGCTTGGGGTGATAAAAGTGTTTTGAAACTAGATAGAGGTGGTGGTTGCACAACATTGTGAATGTGCTAAATATCACCACATTTTTCACTTTAAAATGGCTAATTTTGTTATGTGAATTTCACCTTAATATAATTATAAAAAGTTGCCCTGGCCATTTTGCTCAGCAGTTAGAGCGTTGTCCCTCAGACCAAAGGGTCATAGGTTCAATTCCTGGACAAGGGCACATACCTGGGTTGCAGGTGTGATGGGGTCATGAAGGAGGCAACTAATCAATGTGTCTCTCTCACATTCATGTTTCTCTCTCTCTCCCTCCCTCCCTTACACTCTATATAAAAATCGATGAAAGCCCTGGCCTGTTTTGCTTAGCGGTTAGAGCTTTGGCCCATGGACTGGGAAGTCCCAGGTTCGAATCCTGCTAAGGGCACGTACCTCAGTTGCAGTTCATCTCCGGCCCTGGTTGGGGTTGTGCGGGTGACAACCAATTGATGTGTCTCTCTCACGTTGATGTTTCTCTCTCTCTTCCTTCCTCTCTCCTTTCCGCTCTATCTGAAGATAAATGCAAAAAAAAAAAAAAAAAAAAAAAGTCCTCAGGTGAGGATAGAAAAATAAATAAAATAAATATATAAAATAAAATAAAAAGTGAAGGTGGAATAACAATGTCATCAGACAAACAAAAATCGGGAGAACTTTCATCAGCAGACCTGCACTACAAAAAATAGTAAGGAAAAAATTTTGGCTGAAGGAAAATTATCCCAGATGGAGGCAGCGTTATGCAAGAGAGAATAAAGAACATCTGAAAGAGTGAATATGCAGGCACATATAAGAGATTTTTGACTGCTTAAAGCAACATAAAGAGCAATCTATTGTGGGTTTTATAATGTGTAGAAAGAAAATATTTTAGAAAAATGGCAAAAAAAAAGTGCTGGGGAAACTAGGAATAGAAGATAGCTCCTGTATCCTGTAGATAACACTACCCTCGGTGAGTGCTTCCCTCCTGAGGTTGGGAACAAGACAAAAAGGTTCATGATCATCTCTCCTATTCAACAGTGTATTGGAGGTCCTGGCCATTGCAATAAAGCAAGAAAAGAAAGAAAACTCTAAGACCATAAAGAAATAAATTTTTCCTTATTTGAAAGTGATGTGAGTAGATATGTGGGGATTATATATGTAAAAAGGACCTATAGCCCTGGCCGGTTTGGCTCAGCGGTTAGAGCGTCGGCCTGCGGTCCAGAGACACCCAGGTTCGGTTCCCGCTAAGGGCATGTACCTCGGTTGCAGTTTGTCCCCAGCCCTGGTTGGGTCGTGCGTGTGGCAGCCACTCAATGTGTCCCTTTCACGTTGATGTTTCCCTCTCTCTCTCTCTCTCTCTCTCTCTCCCTCCCTCCCACTCTATCTGAACAAAAAATGGAAAAATGTCCTTGGGTGAGGATAAAAAAAATAAAAAATAAAAATAAAAGGACCTACAAACTACACAATTTTAAAAGATAACATGCTTTTAAATGTTTGTTTCCTTTTGGTTTTGAAGGAGGCACAGCCAATCTCATAAATTGGATATTATTTTATATGTATATATGAATATCTTATATATATGTATTTCTTACAAATTGGATATCATCATCTGTAAATTATGTATTGGATAGTTTTATATATTAAAAATAGGATATAAACACGTTAATATATTCTATAAACATATGTGTATTTCTTACAAATTGAATAATATTATTGAATATATATTATATACTGACAAAATTGTTAAATATAACATATAGTATATATATATTAATATATAAACGTGTGTGTATTTCTTACAAATTGAGAGATATATGTACATATATTTCGTGATATTATATTTTTCTATGTAATAAAGAATTCTTTAAAAATATTTTAATGGCCCTGGCCGGTTTGGCTCAGCGGTTAGAGCGTCGACCTGCGGTCCAGAGAGCCCCGGGTTCGGTTCCCGCTAAGGGCAGGTACCTTGGTTGCAGTTTGTCCCAGGCCCTGGTTGGGTCATATGAGTGGTGTGTGTGTGCGTGTGTGTGTGTGTGTGTGTGTGTGTGTATATATATATATTTATATATATATAATGACTACTTAATATTCCAGAGTCATATAAACCTGAATGAGTCGATCGTTTGCTTAGACCTTCCCGGGGGGCCTGCCGGCCCTTAGTCAAGCCCCCAGGGCCCTTCCTGATCGGCTCCTGCTGCGGGTCCCACTCCCACCTCTCACCCCGCCTTCAGGCACCCCCTTGTCACCCTCTCAAGACCTTGTACCTGCAATTCACTCTGCTGCCCCCGGGAGCTGTCCGCCCAGGGGCACCGCCTGGGCCAATGGCCTTGTCGCCAGTCGGGTGCCGGCTGGATCTGCGCACTCGGTCTTTCTGTCCCCTGCTCAGCCGATTTGCGCCAGGCCCTGGGGCACTGGAAGAAGCGACGACCTGCTTGGAGGCTGGCTAAGACCCTGACCGCGAGGGGAGAGTCCCAGGGAAGGACGCGCCTAGACGTCCAGCCCCACCCGCCTCCGCTGGGTCATCTGCTGGGAGGACGGCGTCCGCAGGGCCGGCCCATCCGCGACTTCGGTGGGAGGGAGACCGGAGGGGGACGGGGCAGCTGGGGGGGAGATGCGCCACCAGACTTCTGCTCCACCCGCTGGCCTTTACCACCCGGCCCTCCCCTCCCAGACTCAGCGCGTCTGGGTCCCTAAATTCGTGAAAAGGGAGATGGGAGGGGAGCCTCGGAGGTCCGGGTCCAGAGGTGGAGGGGTGCTGGCCGGGAGAACAGACGCCTGGGTCCCAGAGAGGTCAGGAGCTGGGGGCCACGACTACTGCAGCCCCCGCTTTACCCGCCACTGTGGCGCGAGTCTAAAGACCGGTGGCTTCTGCAGGCACTTGCGGGGGAGGGGGTGCTGCGCGCGAGACGAGGGCCCGAGGGTTCGAGGGCCCGAGGGTCCGAGGGTCCGCGGAAGCCACTGCTTTGGAGGCCAGAGGCAGTTTGAATATTTCGCTGCAGCAGGAAGGCGATTTATGCAATTCACCTAAGGATGCTCACAGCTGAGGTGCCCCCTCCAGACCCCCAGCCCAGACCCCGGCCCTGTTTGTTCACAGTCTGGGCTCGGTCCCGCGGTTGGCTAGCGGCCTCCTGGCTCATCTCTCCAAAGGGTGCTGCCTTCCCCACGGTTTCCCAGAGCTGTGAAACCTGATGAGCTGTGTGCTCAGGTGAGCAGCTCAGTTCGCCTCTTCTCACCCCTTCCCACCCTATCATGCCCGACTCTTGGGAGCATCTTCTCTCCAAGTTTACTCTTTGGGGGAGGGTCCCTGGGGTCACAGGTTGCCAGGCAGAATTGACCTTGTGGTGGGGAGTGAGGTCACCGGCTGGCAGGCAGATAGTCTGGCTAGTAGACTTCGTGGTTAACACACTTGGGATTGAGGTAAGGGGAGAGCCGAGACAGGAACCTAGGCGACCTGTTTCAGAGTTGACGCTCTTAACCACTGTGCTATAAAGACTCAACACAGTGTAAAGCTTCAATATCTTGGCCTGGCTGGTGTGGCTCCGTGGTTGGGTGACAACCCATGTACCAAGAGGTTGCAGGTTCAATTTCTGGCCAGGGCACATGCCCAGGTTGTGGGCCCGATCCCCAGTGGGAGGCATGCAGGAGGCGGCCAATCGATGTTCTTTCTCATCGATGTTTCTGTCTCACATCTCTCCCTGTCCTTTCCTTTCTCTCTAAAATCAATAAAGAAAAAAAAATTTGCACTATTTACAATAGCTAAGATCTGGAAACAGCCCAAGTGTCCATCAGTAGACAAATGGATAAAAAAGCTGTGGTACATATACACAATGGAGTACTATGCAGCTGTAAGAAAGAAAGATCTCTTATCCTTTGAGACGACATGGAGGGACCTGGAGAGTATTATCCTAAGCGAAACAAGCCAAACAGAGAAAGACAAGTATCATATGATCTCACTTATTTGTGGAATATAATGAACATAACAGTCTGAGGAATGGGGTAGTCCCAGAGACGTGGAAGTGGGGTACAGACTGACAATCCCCAGAAGAGGGGGTGGTGGGGGAGAGATAAACCACAGAACTTATATGCATGTATGCATGAACAATGGACATGGACAACAAACTGGGGACAGGGCAGGGAGGGAGAGGGAGGGGGGAATCAGTGAGGGGGAAAGGAGGAACATCTTTAACAAAAATTAATTAGTTAATTAAAGAAATAATAATAATAAAAACAAAGTCTAGAAGAGGACATGGGTACCGATGGAAGTGAGAAGCGATCAAGTGGCACTTCAGATCAGTGGACAAACATGAATTATTCAGTGATTGGTTGGAACAACTGGCAAGACAGCCAGGAGGAAATCATGCTCTTTATATCAAAATACATTTCAGATGGGTCAAGGGTCAAAACGTAAAAACTGAAAACATAATTCACTAGGAATAAATACGGGTGAACATTTCTACAATCTTGGCACAGGGAAGGACTTTCTAAGAATAACAAAACAAAAATCCATAAAAGAAAGTTTGATACGTTTGACTATATAAAAACAAATCTCTGGCCCTGGCCGGTTTGGCTCAGCGGTTAGAGTGTCGGCCTGCGGTCCGCAGAGACCCGGGTTCGGTTCCCGCTAAGGGCATGTACCTCGGTTGCAGTTTGTCCCTGGCCCTGGTTGGTCGTGCGGGTGGCAGCCACTCGATGTGTCTCTTTCACGTCGATGTTTCTCTCTCTCTCTCTTCCTCTCCCTCCCACTCTATCTGTACAAAAAATGGAAAAGTGTCCTCGGGTGAGGATTAAAAAAAAAAAAAAAATGACCATTGGAGAAGTATGGGTTCCCTAACTGCCTGAGTGAAGTAGAGCCCCTCCCTGGTCCCTGACTGTACTGTTCTGTACATTCTGATATAAGCAGGAAATATACTTTGATTGTATGACGTCATTGAGATTTTGTATTTGATCTGTTAGAGAAGCTATCATTATTTACCTCAACTAATACAGAATTATAGATTGTTTCTATAATTGGACATTTCTTTTTCAGCAGTTACCTTAAACTTTTAACATTCATCCTTATCAAAGTCTAAAGCTCAACATTATATTGTCATCTTGTTGATGTCAACGCTCTATTTCTAGCTCATGTGTTATTGTTGTCCAGTATTTTAGTTCTATGTCGGTTTTTTTATTTGAATTTTTAAAATTTTGCCCTGGCGGGTTTTGCTCAGTGGTTAGAGCATCGGCCCATGGACCAATGAGTTCTGGGTTTGATTCTGGTCAAGGGCACGTACCTCAGTTTCGATTCATCCCTGGCCCTGGTCAGGGTCGTGCGGGAGACAACCAATTGATGTGTCTCTCACATTGATGTGTCTTTCTCTCCCTCCCTCCTTCCCTCCCATTCTGTCTGAAAATAAATGGAGAAATATCCTCAGGTGAGGATTAAATTTTTTTTCTTTTAATTTAAATCATTCAAAAAAATTTTCAATTATAGTTGACGCTATGTCTGGTTTTTTGTTTTTTTTTGTATCCTCACCCGAGGATATTTTTCCATTTTTTTGTACAGATAGAGTGGGAGGGAGAGAGAGGAAGGGAGAGAGAGACAGAAACATCGACGTGAAGGGACACATCGAGTGGCTGCCACCCGCACCACCAACCAGGGCCGGGGACAAACTGCAACCGAGGTACGCGCCCTTAGCAGGAACCGAACCCGGGTCTCTCCGGACCGCAGGCCGACGCTCTAACCGCTGAGCCAAACCGGCCAGGGCGACGCTATGTCTGTTTTTAACCTTACAAATTCACCATTGTTATTACTTCTCTATATTTTGGGAAATGTTCACCCTTTTTTTCTTTGCATAGTGCCTCACCTCTATTCTTCCAATGATCTCTTTCTGAAACGCCTATGAGATGTATGTTGGACTTTCTTTCACTATCCTCCATGTGTCTTAATCTCATATTTTCAATGCCATAGTTTCTCTGGGCTACATAATTATAACTTCTTCAGATTTATCTCCTTTCCTACTTTTCTAATTGTTTGTTTAACCCATCCATTGATGTTTTCTTTTCTTTTCTTTTCTTTCTTTTTTTTTGTTCAGATAGAGTGGAGGGGGGGAGAAAGAGCGAGAGAGAGAGAGAGAGAGAGAGAGACATTGATGTGAAAGGGACACATCGAGTGGCTGCCACCCGCACGACCCAACCAGGGCCAGGGACAAAATGCAACTGAGGTATGTGCCCTTAGTGGGAACCAAACCCGGGTCTCTCTGGACTGCAGGCCGACGCTCTAACCGCTGAGCCAAACCGGCCAGGGCTGTTTTGATTTGTTTTTAATGACAAAACTAAATTTTCACTGAACTGACTTTACCACCACCATTTTTTGCCCCAGTTTCATAGGGACCGGACTTTACACAGACCAACTGCAAGGGGGAGGCAGCCTAGGAGAAGCAGTGTCAGCAGCCACATCAGTCAAATACCGGAAGGGAAAGAACACCAGTCTGGTGAGGGAGAGTGTGGGAGATGTGAGGAATGACTACGTTAATCCCCATCAGCCAGAAAAACTTTCCCAGTCAAGAAAAACAAAAGCTCTTTGGGACCATTTACATTAGCAGTTGCTACATTTATTTCTTTTAAGCCATCCTGCCAGCCAGGGAGGTCCGTTTTGAAAAATCAGTGATGGATGTCGTGCCAAATGAGCCAAGTCTTTATTTCCTAGAGGAATTGCTCACATGGCAGAAAGTTTTTTCTCTGGTTATCTATTTTTATTCATCTTCTTTTGGTTTTGTCCCACATGAAGCCGTGGACGGGGTATCGGTTTCTCCACTTTAGCTTCGTGTTTAAAGATAACTGTGGCACTGCTGTTCTTCTTGGAGGCTGGGAAACTCACTTTCAAGAGGGTGTACAGGAAGTAGGCAGGGATGGGCAAGATGGTAACGACAATGAGCAATACGAGCAAGACTTTAGCCCATGATGGATAACTTAGGGTAATTTCATCTGACTGTGGAGAAAAGGAAGGACAGTTTAGAATGCCCGGGTTCTCTGAAGTGAGATGCAGAAGATGGGGGTATGAGGGAAACCAAGGCAAAACACGAGAGAGCTGAATTCCCAGGGAATACGATGACTGAGTCCCGGAGGCAAGAGTGGATTGAAGAGTCTGTCCCCACTCCCCAGTGGGGTCTGGGATCTGTGGCAGGGGGCTCACAATGCTTGAGTTCCAGGCCAGGTAAGTGATGGGATGCAGATGTAGATTAATTATGGTGCTTACAAACAGGATCAGCAGCACAAACGGAGATACAAAGCACCACAGCCAGCGATAGATGGGGGAGATGGGGTGACCCAAGGTGATAATCAAGTCTGCAAGGAACCTGGGAGGAAGGATTATAAGGCTTTGGAAGGGTTGTTCAGGCCTTACCCAGCCTTGGGGGGATGGGGAGAGCCCTTAACATTTCTTAGACCTTCCTGATTATCCCCCAACCAGTCTTCTTACCTCTAATTCATCGCTTCTCGGGCCAATTTATATCCCAGCCCCAGGATTAAAAAAAAAAAAATTCTGTTCCCCTTCACTTTCAGAATGAAAGCCAACTTTCTAAATATAGTTTCTTCAAGCCCATATATTCAGCTGTCTTTGGTATACCTTCTTAAACCTGTTATATATTCAAGTCAGGTTCCTTCTGCCTAGAATGTCCATCTCTCTCTCCCTGGAGAAACTCCCCTTCATCTGTCTAGATTCTGGTGAGGCAACCCCTCCTCGCTTAACTCTTCAGTCTTCTTCAGCTAACCACCTGTGTTTCTACAGTGCCCTTGGCTGCCTACTCATGGGCTTACCACCCTACCCAAGGATCTGCTTCGATGTCTTGCTCTTTGGATTCTGAGAGAAGAAACTAAATATAATTTATCCCAGTATCTCCAGTACTCACCACAAGGCCTGACTGGCACATGGGAGGCCCTAAGAAGTATTCGAGCATGAGTGACTGAATGAATGAACTGATGCCAAGGACCACTATCACCTGGAAACGCCACCTTGGACGACATGGTGCTTCTCAAATGTTAGTGTGCATGGGAATCACTTAGGGTGTTTTTGTTAAAATGCAGCTACAGGTGCGAGGGTCTGGGGTGGGGCCTGAGGGGCTGCATCTCTAATGAGCTTCCAGGCGGTGTGAATGCTGCTTGTCCATAGAGCATACTTTCAGAAACAAGGGGTTACATGTTTCAGATGTCCAGGCTTTCCTGGATAAAAGTAGGGCTCAGGAGACCCTAGGACTTGATGTAGACTGTTCACCACTTTGCCACTTTTCATGTATGTTCTCCAGAAACCAGCCCATGCCTTTCTCCTTCCCATCCTGCTGGGAGCAGTCCATACAGTCCTGGGCTGAGACCTGCTGGTGAGAGCAGGAGGGGCCCATGCTCCTTAGGGACCCCGGCTGTGTGGGTGCGTGGAAGGAAATCCCGGGCTTGGAACATCACCTCCTGGCCCCATAGATCCAGGCCATGGACATGTTCTCCAAGATGAGAATGAAGAAGAGGGGTAGAGATGCCCAGCGATCATCCAGCATGTTCACGTAGTAGCTGCCCGAGGGCTTCACAAAAATGAGGCTGCCCAGGAACATAGGCACACAGACACTCACTGGAGGGGAAAATAACCAGACACGGATCAAGGTTAGAATTCAAGCTGGGCTGTCGGAGTCCCAGTGGGGTTAAGCTAAACAATGGCCATAGGGAAGAGTGGAGTCATAGGTCGGAGTACCTGTGAGCAGCTTCGTGTGTTTCCTAGAAGAAGGAAAGGTGTCCTGGAGAGCGGTAATGATGCCCTGCATGATCCCTAGCATGGTGCTCAGCCCCATGGTCACCAGAAACACGAAGATGATGATGGCCCAGAAGGTGGATCCAGAAAACGAAAAGACAATATCGGTAAATGCCACAATGGCCACGCCTGGCCCCTTCATAACCTGTAAGTGAAGGGAGGAATGGGGAGGGGTCAGAGCTCAGTCTGTAGAGTCCTAACTCTGTTTTTGTCCCCTCCCCCTGGGAAACTATCTATAGCACTGTCAGTAGACATTATTATACTCTTCTGGCCTTGAAACATGAGGACTTCTTCCTACAACAGCTGCAGATCTAGCAACTCTTTTGGGTTGGGCTGAACGGGCTTGTATGAAGTCTAGTGCTTGGTGCTACAGAGCCTACAACTGCCTGATCATAAAAAAAGACTATCAACCTTGTCTTGGTTGTCCAGGATGCTGTGGAGAGTAGCTCCCTACTCTACAGACACCTAAGGAGAGCTGACGTTTCTAGTGTACTGAGGGATGTGAGGAGAACTCTAGGGCTCAGTCCCCAACCCTTATCTACCTCTTTGAATTGTTCAGCTAAGTCACAATTGGACAAATAGGGTCGGACCATGCTTTTGGCCCCTGCAGGGAGGTTGCCAAACCATGTCGGGTAGCTGTAGCTCATGTGCTGATACAGACTCTCTGGGAGCCGAAGGTCAGAAGACAGCACACCAGTAGTGACCAGATTCTTCACTGTCTCAGCATTCCTGGGGGCAGGGGTGGAATCACATAAAACCATTTGAGCCTATAAGATAACTTCTCTCTTATATCCTGGTGAGAAGAAAGGTAACTAGCTTAGCCTCTGATCTGGTTCAAAGTAAAGCCTGTACTGAAACTGCAGTCTTGATTCACAATCCACTTTCACAAAGGTGTCTGTGTGCGGCCAGAAAATTTCTGACTTAAGTGGACCCCTGGAGGGGTCTTTCCTACAGTATCACGAAGGGTTTTAGGATCCTTACCTCCTCCTAGACAATCTCAGGATTACATAGAAGCTCTTCAGCGCTCCTGACCTGCTGGCTTCTCCAACCTCTTGACTCATGAGTGTCTTCACCTTTGACACTTCTATACTCAACTATTAAACCTTCAACTTGCCACACACTCTCTTGTCTCAGTATCTTTGCTACTTGATGTTCTCTCTGCCCAGAACCATCCTACTCCAACCTCATTCAGTCTACCCCAGTGCAATCCTCACACCCATTTTCCATGTGGCAAATCCCTACAAATCCTTACTCAGCTCATTGAACTCTATCTACTGCCATGGAAAGCTGTTCAAAATCTATTTTCATAAGGTCAAATCAACTAGTTGCAGAGAGTAGTATAATATGCCCGGCCAGTGTGGCTCAGTGGACTGAGCATCATCCCATGCACCGAGAGGTCGTGGGTTCAATTCCCGGTCAGGTCACATGCTCAGATTGGGGGCTCAATCCCGAGTATGGGGTGTACAGGAGGCAGCCAGTCGATGTTTCTCTTTCATCAATGTTTCTATGTCTCTCCCCCTCTTCCTTCCTCTCTACCTAAAAAAATTAATAAAAATATTAGAAAAAAACTTGATTAAAAAAAAAGAAAGTAGTATAATATGATCCAATGTTTACTTTTTATCCTCACCCAAGGACATTTTTTCATTTTTTGTTCAGATAGAGTGGGAGGGAAAGAGAGGAAGAAACAGAGAGAGAGAAACATCGACCTGAAAGGGACACATCAAGTGGCTGCCACCCACACAACCCCAACCGGGGCGGGGACAAACTGCAACCGAGGTACGCGCCCTTGGTGGGAACCGAACCCAGGTCTCTCTGGACTGCAGGCCGATGCTCTAACCGCTGAGCCAAACTGGCCAGGGCATGATCCAACGTTTTTAAATGGTATATTTTTATATATAGGTCTGTGAAAACTATTTGAAATAATACCAACACTGGTTATTTGTCAAGAGATAAGCTTAGTTCAGCATTGCCTCCACTAGGAAGCCTTTTGTGACTGCCCCAGGAAGTTAGAAGCTCCCTCCTCTGTGTGTCCTCATCATCCCTACTATCAGTTATCATCTAATTTGTAATGATCTATTTAGTATCTGCTTCTTCAAAAGTATCTGTGATTCCCCTGAGGGCAGGGATGATGGTCTGATTCACCACGGGCTCTGTCCAGAACTCAACACAGGGATTGGTAGATAAGAGATGTTTTATAAATATCTGATAAGCCCTGGTCAGTTTTGCTCACAGGTTAGAACATCGGTCTCAGACCAATGAGTCGCGGGTTTGATTCTGGTCAAGGGCACGTACCTCAGTTGCAGTTTGCCCCCAGCCCTGGTCGAGGTCATGCGGGAAGCAACCAGTTGATGTGTCTCTTTCACATCAATGTTTCTCTCTCTCTCTCTCTCTCTCTCTCTCCTCTCAATCTATTTGAAGATAAATAGGAAAATCTCCTTGGGTGAAGATTTAAAATAAATAAATAAATGTCTGATCAGTATTTTTGAAATGAATGCCACACAAGAATAAAATAGGGAATAGGCTATGGGGGCTCTGGTGCTGTGGGCTCTTTGGGGGGGGGTCTACTGATTCAGCTGAAGGTATCCCCTAATTTTTTCATGGCAGTCTCCAGTTAAGAATGGGGTGAATACACTTTTGAAAACATCCAACTTTGGGGTTTTCCTAGTTTAGAAAGGCGGCTCTTAAAGAGAGAGAGAGATTCAAGTGTTTCTAAGGTTTAGGATGCACCAATTTAAGGGACCCATAGTGACTGAGCCAACATCCCTGAGGGATGGGGACCTAGGCTGGAGTTCTATGAGCTATTTCTAAACTTAGGTCTTTGTAATGCTCTCCATATTGCAAGATTGGGCTCACTTCAGGTAACATTTTTCATTGTTCAGTGTGGCCAAGTGGCCCATTATGGCAAATACAAACATCGAGGCAGTCACTGAGGTAACCAGGTTGAGCAGGGCCACAGCAAAAGCATCCATGATGCAGTTGTTGGACCGAGGGGCGTATGAACTGATTGCAGTGAAGCTGCCAAAGCCGGAGCCCATGGACAAAAAGAGGTGGTTTCCTGTCCGGCGCCACACTTCCAAAGAGTAGAGGGCAGACACCTGAGGAGGAGAAGTGCCATGAAAATTAGAATATAAAGAGGGGAGAGGTACACTGTGATGGAGACGGAAGATGAGAAGGGAGTGAAAGGGGGAGCCGGGAGCACCTCTACCAGACTGATAACCAGACTGTTCCTGACACCCCTATTGGAATAAGGGACTAAAGGGTGGGGGACACCTCACCTCGGTAGCCAACAAACTCTTGAGACCAAAATCTGCTCCTTGCAGCATGAGACTCCGGGTAAAGACACAAAAAAGGATGATGTAGGGAAGGAGGACTGAGACATACAGCATCTGGGTAGGAAACATGATTCAAAAAGAGAGTTCAGTGGAGACAAAAGCTGGAATGCTAGTAGGACCAAACTACTGGGAATCAAAACTCTGGCTAGGAGGAGTGAGAGGTTGGCTAGGAGGAGTGAGACCTACGGGCATCAGGTTGGGAGAATATTAGGGGTCTCAGGTAGAAGGGAGTCCATCACATTAGTAAGTTAGAGGGTAGCTCACCTTCCCAGTGGACTTGAGCCCTTTGATTATGGAGATGCAGATGATGAACCAGGTCACACAGAGGGAGAGACTGAGATGAAAGACTGGCAGCCCACCTATCTCAATTTCATCTGTGGCCTTCAATACATGCCGGTACCAGAAGTATACGGTGGGTGTTGTCCGTGTACATTCAGGATCTGAGGTGAACTGGCCATGGAGGACACTGCAAAACCAGGTGCCTTCCCTTCTTCCCCTCCACCCACTCCTTCCAATCCCGTTTCATCAACCGCCTGCTCATCCCTATTCGCTCAATGATCCTCTTCTTCTTCATTCCCCTTCCTTTTCTCAGCCCTCCCACTTGTCCTTTTCTTCCCTCTCTTCTCACCAAAATCACTGGAGTTCCTCAGTAAGGGGCACAATGCCCAAGGCAGTGGAGACTGGAAAGACTGAATCAAATAGTAGAGATTCCAAGTGATGAGCACACTATAGTACAAGCCCACGATGAAGCACACCTAGGGACCATGAAGAGTGCTGGAGGCAGGGAAAGAAAGGGAGGCCAGCAGAAGGGAGGGGATTTGACAGAGGATTGGGAAACTGAAGGAACTTGACCTATGGAAGTGAAATCATGGAATCCATTCTGGGACAAGTGTTGGGATGGGGGTGGGGTGTAAAGGGTAGGCCTGGGCAACCCCGGGCTCCTCACCATGAAGCTGCTATACCCCACACCACCAATCCAGGGACTGAAGACCTTCCACACACCAATGCTGCCCTGATGGATCCTCTGACCAGCTGCCATCTCCAGCAAGAGGAGAGGAACCCCGACAAAGAACAGCATAATGATGTAGATGATGAGAAAACTCCCTGTGCAGGGGATTCAGGAGAGGCTCTGAGGACCGTCTGGTTTTTTAGTGCCTGGGCTTTTTCGGAAGTTCAGGCAAAACATGTTCCCTCCCAGAGACTTCCCTCAGGGCCAAGGGCATCAGGCTTCAACTATTTTCACATCCCTCACAGTCCAAGGTGCCTAGTCCCTTAGCCCCCAGTTTCTAGAAGACCCAGATACCTAGTTTCTATTCCTAGTCCTGACCCAGACTTCCAGCCCCCCCATCCTTAAGAACCCAAGTATTCAGATATCCTGCTCCCACCCTCCCAAGATTCTAGGTGTTCACATACTTGGCTCCTGCCCCATTCAGGGTACCAAATCCTCAGCCCCTACACATCTCAGTGGCCCCTGAGTAGCCAGGACAAGCCTCTGGTTCCTTGCTCCTTCATGGGTCCAAGATTCCTGGTACCCAGGCTTACCACCTCCGTTGTGAAAACACAGATAAGGAAAGCGCCAGATGGTGCTCAGCCCAACAGAGTAGCCCATCTGGGCCAGGAGGTACTCAATTTTATTGGCCCAGAATGGTCGGTCATCGGTGACTTCAATCTCTGGCTCATTTTTGTTTATGGTCTCCATTGTGTTATCATTATCTTCATCACACCAGTCAAAGGTGTGTTCCTCTCCACTCATTTCCCCAGTAAACAACTCAGATGTGGCAGCCTCGGAAGCTGAGGTGGTAGAAATCACGGGTGTGGAATCTGAACATTTTGACATCTGGGAATCCTCATTCTGGACCTCCATGTTTTCACTAACGCTCGTCATCCTGAGTAGGCTCTAGTTCTTGCTTCTGCAGGGATGGGGCCTCCTTCCTTCTTGACCTTAAGGACATCAAGAACTTTAGACTTTAGTTGTATGAGCTAAGGAAAGACAAGACTAATCTTACAAATTCCCCTGAGGCTTCCCCAACCCTTTTATCCTTATGTGGATAAGAACATGGAGTCTCTACCCTGGAAAAAGTACCAAGAATATGCCTGCTTCTAGAAAATAATAATTTAAAATCAATACCTTCTACAGTAATACCAAAAGACACATGCCTAGGAATAATTTTAATAAAAGATGAGCAAGACCTTTACACACACACACACACACACACACACACACTATTAGCACATTATTAAGAGAAAATAAAGAAGCCCTAAATAAATGAAAGAATATAACATGACCATGAACTGAAAGTCTCAATAGTATATCTATGTCAATTGTCCCCAATTTGATATTAAAATCACAGCAGGATTTTTGTAAAAATTGACAGGCAGAAACTAAAACGTACATGAAAAACAAAAGGCCTAGACGGGTTAATATAATCTCAATGGGGAACAAAGACTAATTATGAAGCTACAATAATTAAGAGATTATGGTTTTGGCATAGGTATCTATGGCACAAATAGATCAATGAAGCAATACGCTGCACTGGCCAATATGGTAGCTACTAGCCACATATGGCCATTTAAATTTAAATTAACTAAAATTAAATAATATTGACAATTTAGTTCCCCAATCATACTAGCCACATATCAAGTGCTCAGTGGACACATGGATTGGAAGGACAGATATAGAACATCTGCATTATCACAGAACATTCTTTGAATACCACTAGGAGAGTTCAGAAACACATTCATGCATAGACAGATACCTGGTTTACAACAAAGATGGCACTGCAAAGCTGTAGAAAAAGCACATTCTTTTCAATAAATGACTAGGAAAGAACCCAAATATCCTTCAACAGTAGAATGGATAAGTGATAGTATATCGGGGGTATACAACAATAAAAGCATGAACTACTGATAAGCACAACAATCTGGATGAACCTAAAAAAATGTAATTTTGAATGAAAGAATCCATGCCCAGAAGAGAACATACTATATAATTCCATTTATATGAAATTCAAGAACAAGCAAAACAAATGCATGGTATCAGAAGCCAGGATGGTATGCACACATTGTGATTATTTATCTAGATATGATTATGATTTGTGTATACTTTAATATATGCTTCAATAAAAATTTATCTAAAAAATAAATATTGAAAAAACCCTAAATATCTCTACAGTGATAATACACAGAAAGTGGATTTTGTAAAAAGAAACATAGCACTGACAATAACAACAAAAACTATATGGCATCAAGAAATAAACCTCTGCCCTGGTTGGTTTGGCTCAGCGGTTAGAGCGTCAGCCTGTGGTCCAGAGAGACCCAGGTTCGGTTCCCGCTAAGGGCAGGTACCTTGGTTGCAGTTTATCCCTGGCCCTGGTTGGGTCGTGCAGGAGGCAGCCACTCGATGTGTTCCTTTCACATCAATGTTTCTTTCTCTCTCTCTCTCTCTCCCCCCTACCCCCACTCTATCTGACCAAGAAATGTAAAAATGTCCTTGGGTGAGGATAAAAAAAAGAAAGAAAGAAACCTCCATGGACACAGACAATAATGTGGTGAAGGCCTGGAGTGGGGCAGGAGCTGGGCAGAGGGGAGCAAGGAGGGGGAGGGGGGATATCTGTAATAGTATCAACAATTTTAAAAATGATTAAAATATAAAAAAGAAATAACTCTAAACAACATTAAAACAGACCTAAATAATGCAAAATTATCCCATGTTCACGGATATAAATATTGAATACTGTAAACATGGACTTTCTCCCCCAAACTGATTTAAAGAGTCATTGAAATTCCAATCAAAATCTCAGCATAATTTTTCATGAAAGCTAACAAGATTTTACAATTTATTTAGAAGAATGAAGTGCCAAAAATTATGAAGAGACTGTCACTAGTCTTCCGTTGCTGGCCAAGGCAGAGTAAGCCAACAACATACAGCTAATCTCTCCCACGGATTACAGCTAAGATCTCATGATAGAATACAAAAGGCAATCTGAGGACTTCAAAAAGCACACAATAGTGATCAGACTGGGGATTTAAGTTAAAACTTGAATAATAACTTATAATGGGGGATGAGTTTCACATATTTTTTCTCTCTCTCTTGTTTTTAAAATTCTGACTGGAGGATACTTTTCCATCTATCATCAGATAGAGCAGGAGGAAGGGAAAGAGAGAGAGAGAAACATCGATGTGAGAGAGACACATCAACTGGTTGCCTCCCGCATGACATGACCAGGGCCAGGACAAACTGCAAGTGAGGTACGTGCCCTTGAAAGGAATCAAACCTGAGACTCATTGGTCTGCTGGCTGATGCTGTAACCGCTGAGCTAAACAAGCCAGGGCTCTTCCTCTCCTAAAAAAAAATATATATACACACACACACACATACATACATACATACATACAAACATACATATGCGTACATATATACACATACACACATACATATACACACACATATATACATGCACACATATACATATATACATACACACACACATACATATATACACACACACATATATACACACATATATACATACATACACATATATACATACACACATATACATATACATACATACATACATATATACACACACACATATATATACACACACACATATATATATTGAATTTTAGAGAGAAAAAAACATCAATGTGAGAGAATTGCTGTACGCACCCCCAACTGGGGATTGAGGTCAAAACCTGGGCATGTGCCCTGACTGGGAAGCGAACCCAGCGACCTCTTGGTGCATGGGTCGAAGCTCAACCACTGAGCCACACCGGCTGGACTCCATTAATTTTTAGAGAGAGTGGAAGGGAGGGAAGGAGGGAAAGAGAAAGAGAGACATTATTGTGAGAGAGACACATCTATTGGTTGCCTCCTGAACCCACCCTGACGGGGGCCTGGGATCGAACCTGCAACCCAGGTACGTGCCCCTTAACCAGGAATCCAACCCCCAACCTTCCCATGTATGGGTGACGCTTTGACCACCAAGCCATGTGGGCCAAAGCTCTTCCTCTCTTCTCTGATCCATGAATAGCCAAATCATGGAACTGTAGAACATGCACTCAAAGCAAAGCACCAGGAGACTCTCCTGTTTCCAGAGGGTAAGGCGGCAGAGCTCCTGTGCCTCGAAGAGAGTAGCAAAGTACCAACTTCCTGCTCTCATGCTGGAGAGTCACCTCTGAGTCAGGCAAGCAGGGAACAAATGCAAAGAAGCACAGCAAGGCCTTGAAAACCGAACAATGACATAAACCACTGCCCACGCCACAGACTAACCCCAGGGTGGCACATGCTAACCCAAAAAAACATAGCGAAGGCTTTGGAAACGACACCCACAGAAGACAGGACAAAACTTGCCACCGAACTTAACCCTGCTGAAACAAATAGCAAAATAAGTCGACGTTCTCCTCAGGATATGAACAGGATCCTGAGTCTCACAACATAATATTCAAAATTCCCAGAAGACAATCCAAAATTACTCATCACTTTAAAAAAATCCTGACCATTTCCCAAAGGAAAAGACAATCAATAGATGTCAACCCTGAGGTGACCCAGATGATGCAATTGTTCGACTAAGAGTTTATTATTATTATTATTTTATCCTCACCTGGGGACATTTTTTCATTTTTGTTCAGATAGAGTAGGAGGGAGAGAGAGAGAGAAACATCGATGTGAAAGGGACACATTGAGTGGTTGCTTCCCGCACAACCCAACCAGGGCCTGAGACAAATCGCAACCGAGGTACGTGCCCTTGACTGGAATCGAATCCGTGACTCACTGGTCCACGGGTGAATGCTCTAACCGTTGAGACAAACTGGCCAGGGCGAGTTTATTATTTTTTAAAGTATATCTTTATTGTTTCCAGCTTTATTGATGTGTGATTAACAAAAAACGAATATATTTACAAAATCCTAAAAATCAGAGCAGAGATCAATGAAATGGAGAATAGAAAAGGAACATAGAAAATCAATGAAACCAAAAGTTGGCTTTTATTCACTTATTTATTTTTTAAATACATTTTTATTGATTTTTTTTAAAGGAAGAGAGAGATAGAAATATCGATGAGAACCCTGGCCAGTTTGGCTCAGCAGTTGGAGCATTGGCCCGCAGACCAGAGAGTCCCGGGTTCGGTTCCCACTGAGGGCACGTACCTTGGTTGCAGTTTGTCCCCGGTCCCGGTTGGGGCCGTGTGGGTGGCAACCAGTCGATGTGTCTCTCTCTCTCTCCCCCCCCTCCCTCCTGCTCTATCTGAAGATAAATGCAGAAATGTCCTCAGGTCAGGATAAAAAGAAAGAGAGAGAGAGAGAGAAAGGAGGGAGGGAGGGAGGGAAGGAAGGAAGGAAGGAAGGAAGGAAGGAAGGAAGGAAGGAAGGAAGGAAGGAAGCCAGCCAGCCAGCCAGCCAGCCAGCCAGCCAGCCAGCCAGCCAGCCCTGGCCGGTTTGGCTCAGCGGTTAGAGAGTCGGCTTGTGGTCCAGAGAGACCCGGGTTTGGATCCCGCTAAGGGCATATACCTTGGTTGCAGTTTCTCCCCAGCCCTGGTTGGTCATGCGGGTGGCAGCCACTCAATGTGTCCCTTTCACGTTGATGTTTCTCTCTCTTTCTTCCTCTCTCTCCCTCCCACTCTATCTGAACAAAAGAATGGAAAAATGTCCTCCGGTGAGGATAAAAAAAAGAAAGAAAGAAAGATGAGAGAGAAACATCAATCAGCTGCCTCCTGCACGCTCCCCACTGACGATCAAGCCTGCAACCCCAGCATATGCCCTGACTGGGAATCAAACCGGGACCTCTCAGTCCATGGGACAACGCTCAATTCACTGAGCCACACTGGCCAGGGCAAAAGTTGGCTTTTAAAAGATCGATAAAAGAGCCCTGGCCAGTTTGGCTCAGCAGTTAGAGCGTCGGCCTGCAGGCCAGAGAGTCCCGGGTTCGGTTCCCACTGAGGGCACGTACCTTGGTTGCAGTTTGTCCCCGGTCCCAGTTGGGGCTGTGTGGGTGGCAACCAGTCGATGTGTCTCTCTCTCCCTTCCTCTCTCCCTCCCGCTCTATCTGAAGATAAGTGTAAAAATGTCCTCGGGTGAGGATAAAGTAAAATAAAAAACTATTTACAAAAATAAAATAAATAAAAGATCGATAAAAGTGACAAAACTTTAGCTAGATGGACCAAGAAAAAAAGACACAAATTACCATAATAAAAAAATGAAAGTGAGCTGCCCTGGCCAAGTTGGTTCAGCAGTTAGAGCCTCGGCCTGTGGACCAGAGTTGCAGGTTCGATTCCGGTCAAGGACACATACCTCAGTTGTGGTTTGGTCCGTGACTCTGGTCCGGGGTTGTGCAGGAGGCAACCAATCAATGTGTCTCTCTCGCATCGAAGTTTCCCTCTCTCTCTCTCTCCCACTCTATCTGAAGATAAAGAGAAAAATATCCTCAGGTGAGGGTTTTAAAAAAATGAAAGTGGGAACATCACTACCTATTCTATGGAAATAAAAAGGATTACATGAGAGTATTATGAACACCAGTACACCACAAAAAAGGTGGACAAACTAGATGAAATGGAAAATTCATAGAAACAGAAAATCTACCAAGACTAAATCACAAAGAAATAGAAAATCTGATTTAACATACTAGTCAGGAGACTAAATCGGTAATAAATAAATAAAAAATCTCCCAATAAAGAAAAGCCCTAGACCTGATGGCTTCACTGGTGAATACCAGAAATTTAAAGACTCGCCCTGGCTGGTGTGGCTCAGTTGGTGGGGCCTCGTCCCATGCATCGAAAGGTTGCCAGTTTGATTCCCGATCAGGGCACCTGAGGATTTGGTCCCTGGTAGGAGGGCATGCAGGAGGCAGTCGATCAATGTTCTGCTCTCACATCAATGTTTCTCTCTCTTTCCCTCTCCTTTCATCTCTCTCTAAAAAAATCAATTAAAAAAATCTTATAACAGCCTCAAAAAGAATAAAATATTAAGGATTTAACCAAGAAGGTGATATATCTGTACAATGAAAACTATAAAATATTGCTGAAAAATATTAAAGAATACATAAATGCAAACACATCCCATGTTCATGAATTGGAAGACAATATTGTGGGGGTTTTTTATCCTCACCTGAGGACACTCCTCCATTTTTGTTCAGATAGAGCAGGAGGGAGAGAGAGGAAGAGAAAGAGAGAGAGAAACATCGATGTAAAAGAGACACATCGAGTGGCTGCCACCCGCACAACCCAACCGGGGCTGGGGACAAACTGCAACCGAGGTACATGCCCTTAGCGGGAACCGAACCTGGGTCTCTCCGGACCGCAGGCTGACGCTCTAACCGCTGAGCCAAACCGGCCAGGGCAGAAGACAATATTGTTAACATGTCAATACTATCCAGAGTGAGCTACAGAGTCAATGCAAACCCTATCAAAATCCCAATTATAGTGATGTTTTTATAGAAATACGAGAAATCCATCCCCAAATTCATATGGAATCTATCTTAAGTTGATTTTTTAATTTCAGGTATGAGGTATGAATCCAAATTAATTTTAAAAATATGGATATCTAATTGTATCTGTCACTTATTAAAGTTCCATATAATTCTGGGTATGTTTTTGGACTCTTTATTCTGTTTCATTGGCCATTTTGTATATCCTTGTTCATTTACCTCACTATCTTAGTTACTACTGTAGATTTATATAGACAGATGATAGATAGATAGATAGATCTATCTACAAAACAATTAAAGCACAACTATATAGGGATACATGCATAAATTGTAAAACTATAAAGAAGCAAGGAAGTGATTACCTTAAAGTCAAGATAGTGGCTACCTCTAGAGGGGTGAAAAGTAGTGGTGGTGGGAGTGGACACATGGGACCTTATGGGATGCTGCTGATGTTTAATTTCTTGACCAGGGTGGAATTGATGAGAATGCCTGAATGTTTTATGGGTCAAGGAGACAGCATGGAACACAGCTCAGTTTATACTATCTAAAAAGGTTGGCTTCTGGAGGAGGATATGAGGGGGCTCAGAAGAGGTTTTGTTGGAGTCAAATCTCCCATGGCTCTTTCTGGACATACTCCAGCTAATAAAAAAAAAAAAAAAAGGAATAGTAAACCTAGAATATCACCATTTTATAATCTCAAATGAATAAATGAATCTAGACAATGATCATCAATGGTTGCTAACATCACAAAATGGACATTTTTTTTTTGCCTTCTGATATATAAAACCAATCATGAAGTATTTTTGCCAGAATACTGAACCTAAAACTAACCAACTTCTTGCCCTAACTACCAATTTATAAGAAATACAGGGGACAGAAGAATATATTAAATTATACCACAGGGAGGCAATCAGCAAATTCCAGATTGTTGGCAGCTTTAAAGGACAAAGAACCCAATTTTATCAACAAATACATTGCAAGAAGGAAAAAGAGGGAAACTTATAGATTAAAAGATTCTTTTTTTTTTTTTTTTTTTTTTTTTTTATCCTCACCCGAGGACATTTTTCGATATTTTGTTCAGATAGAGTGGGAGGGAGAGAGACAGAGAGAAACATCGATGTGAAAGCGACACATCGAGTGGTTGCCACCCACACGACCCAACCAGGGCCGGGGACACACTGCAACCAAGGTACGTGCCCATAGCGGGAACCGAACCCGGGTCTCTCCGGACCGCAGGCCGACGCTCTTAACCGCTGAGCCAAACTGGCCAGGGCGATTAAAAGATTCTTAAGAGTTAGAGCAACAAATTGTAATATATGAATTTTATGTGGATGATAACTCAAACTTTTAAAAAATTATGAGACAGTCCCTGAAATAGTGAAACACAGAGTTAGCATATGATATGATCTAGCAATTCAACTCCTAAGTATATGCCAAGAGAAATAAAAACACGTCTATCCACAAAACTTTTCACATGAATATTCATAAAAGTTTATTAATAATATTCCAAAGTAGAAACCCAAAATGTCCATCAACTGATAACTGAATAAATACAATGTATTATATCATACAACAGAATGTTATTTAGCAATAAAAAAGAAATGAAGTACTGATATATGTTTCATATGGATTAATCTTGAAAACAGTATGTTATGTGAAAGAAGCCAGACACAAAAGGACTACATAGTGTATGATCCCATGTATATGAAATGTCCAGAATAGGCTATAGAAAAAAAAAGTAAATTCATGGTTGTCTACGGCTGGAGTTGTGGACTGGGGCAGTTAGGGTGATGGCTAAGAGGTGTGGTGTTTCTTTTTGGGATAATGAAAATGTACTAAAATTGATTGTGGTGATGGGTATACAACTCTGTGATATACTAAAAAGCATTAAATTTTACACTTTAAATGGGTGAATTGTATGGTATATAAATTATATCTCAATAAAGATGTTAAAAAAAAAGATAAAGCTACCAGAAAAAAAATTAGACAAACAGGAAAATCTAAATATTGACTGAATATTTGATATTAGGATTACTGCTATTTATTTTAGGTGTGGTTTTTTTTTAAACGGGTCTTATATTTTAGAGACAGGTACCAACAGATAAATTTGGGATTCACTTCAAAATAATGGGGAGGCCTGCCGTGGGGTGAGGAGAGACGAAACCTGATTGGTCAATTGAAGATGGGTAATCAGTACAAAGACATTTGTTGTTATTCTTTTGTATGTGTTTGAAATTTTCCAAAATACAAGGTCCAGAAACCACAAGACAAGAATCTTTGTCAGGCTTTACTCTTCATTCACTGTGTGAACCCCTTTTTCTTCTGGGTCTCCTGATGAAAGCTGAGGATGACAATGCCTGAATCTCATACCATCCTTGTGAGGAATAAAAGTAAAGACATCTGTAAGGGACCCTACCAAGGGACGGGGCTCCGTTTAGTCTAACAAGGCCAGAGAGTTTCTAACAGCGGTCTAACACCTAACCGGTTCATGCACAAGGACGCCACGAAACCGAACTTCATACAGTGAGGACCCCCAGAGCTATGTAGAGAAAGCTGCCTTCCACTGTAATCAGTACCCTCTACGGCAAAGTGAGATATTCCCGATGTAAACGACTCTGTGGTTCGGTGCCAAAGGACCTCAGGAAAGGGACATCTAGAGGAGGAGGAGGGCACACAGCGAGATCTCCGTTCCGCTCCCATCGGTTTATCCGGTAAGCCCCTACTTTTCAATGCCTCACATACAAGTGCTACTCCCAGAGCTGGAACTGGAGATCGGGGGACAGAAAGGTGGGTGAGCACCTGGGTTCCCAAAAGGAAGGAGCTTGAAAACTCGGGCTATTTGATCGTGAGAAGGTGGCTGTCTCCTCTCTGCCATTCCCACCTTACCTGACTCAGTAGCGCGGGTCTTCAAGGGACAGATCGTTTACAGGGGGACACGGGTGGGGGGCGCGTGAGGGGCGGGGCTACCAAGTACGAGAGCCAATGGTTGACGGCGTGGAGGTTCACGGCGCCTCCAGCCCGCCCCCCGAGCTAGAGGAGAGAGGTGGAAATGCTGACCTCCAGAGACTTCGGGGGTCTCTGCTCTTCCCATTCACCGGACCCATCCCCAGAGTCCCGCCCGCCAGCCCAGCGAATGACTGGGAATGTCTACTTTCTCTTCCTTGGTCACAGAAACTTATTCAGAGGCCGGCTCCCTGTGGGAGGTAAGCAAGCCGAGGTCTTGGAATCTCTTGAGCATTTAAAGGAAACCCTTCCGCCCTGGCCGTTTTGGCTCAGCGGTTAGAGCGTCAATCTGTGGTCCAGACAGACCCGGGTTCAGTTCCCGCTAAGGGCGCGCACCTCGGTTGCAGTTTGTCTCCTGGTTGGGTCGTGCGGGTGTCAACCACTCGATGTGTCTCTTTCATGTGGATGTTTCTCTCTCTCTCTCTCTCTCCCTCCCACTCTATCTGAACAAAAAATGGAAAAATGTCCTCAGGTGAGGATAAAAAAAAATAATAAAATAATAATAAAGGAAACCCTTCCTTGGACCTTTGGGAATCCCAACCACCTCTATGCACAGTCCCCATCCCGTTACTGATTCCATCTCCTTTTGGGTAGTACTTCAGTTCAGTTGTGGACTCACCACTCGCACAAGTTCCTTGAGATCCACTCAGTTTCATGCACTAGGTAAATTCATTTGATTTAGCCCTGTAGTAAAAAGATATCTCTACCAAGTAGATATGGAACCCTGACCCTGATGGGCTCAGCAATCCAATTTGGTAGTTCCCCAACTGATTATGTCTTAGTTAATAGATCACTTAGTCTGTGTAGATCACTTAATCCATAACAGTCTTGGGAACTTTTTTTTTTTTTTTAAATCCTCACCCAGGGATGTGTTTTTGTTGACTTGGGAGAGAGGAAGGGGATGGGGGGAGAGAGAAAAAAAAACATTGATGTGAGAGAGAAATAGATGGGTTGCCTCCTCTCCATGCCCTGACCAGGGATGTAACCCATGACCCTCTGTGCTCTAATGATGCAAGAACCACCTGAGCCACACCAGACAGAGCAGTCTTGGAAACTCTTCATAACAATTTAGACCCATGATAGGAGTACCATGTCTCATCAGCAAGTACATTAATATTCTTTTCATCTTTTCACAATGTCCTGGCTAAAGGCCAGTCCCTGGATAAAGCAAGTCTAGTAATCTAGCATCTGAATTTGCCACACTAAGGAGAGGTCTGGAACTCAGGGCAGAATGTTTAGCTCTCAAAAGAATGGAAGGCTCCTGAGAGTGAGACTGAATATTTGAACTAATATAATAATGTATGTCAACTGTAATTGAAAATTAAAAAATGATTTTTTTTTATCCTCACCCGAGGACATTTTTCCATTTTTTGTTCAGGTAGAGTGGGAGGAAGAGAGAGGAACAGAGAGAGAGAGAGAAACATCGATGTGAAAGGAACACATTGAGTGGCTGCCACCTGCACGACCGACCAGGGCCAGGGACAAACCACAACCGAGGTACATGCCCTTAGCGGGAACCGAACCCCGGTCTCTCTGGACCGCAGGCCGATGCTCTAACCACTGAGCCAAACTGGCCAGGGCAAAAAAAAAAAAAATGATTTTTTAGTAAGACTGAATATCTGAGACATTATAGAAAATAAAAACAGATCCACTCACACCCAATGCTTGGAGTCCCAGTGGACTAATTTATTGACCAACAGCATTACTCCTCTAGCTTCATACCAGTCAAGTTCAGTTGGCATCACCGACAGTGTATATGAGTGGTTTGTGTACACACTAAGGAAGGGCATGGGGAAAATGACAGTGGCAACCAGAGAAGTCTAGGAGGGGAGCTGCAAAGCCAGATCCCAAGGGCCCCCAAAATACCCTTGGGAATAAAAGGAGTTCTGGGTCCAAGGACATCAACAGTTGGTAGTTGATATTAAGAGTTGCCTGTTAGACCTGTTTTGAGGGATGTGTGATGTCAGGCCACATCAAGGAAGTCAGGATGTCACACAACAGGTGGATCAGCAGTTTGATTAACACCTTGTAGGGTTTCCTCCTTTTGGTCCTCTTTAATGGGCTTTAGAGGAATAATTAGGGGCAGGGATTTGGAGGATGTGAGAGGCCTATTCAAGCTCACGGGTTTGAAGGGAATGCCATGGACGAGGCAGTATAAAAAGCATGTGGGTATAGGGAGCATGACAGCGAGGGAAACGGCACCCAGCATGAGAAGGTACCCTGTTGAGTATCGTCGAATCACCTCTTTTGACTGTGGAGAGATGGGAAAGAGATTCAGAACACCGAAGATCCCAGAAGAGGAAAGATGTGGGAGGGGAACCAGGGCAAAGGACTGAGTCTTCAGGGAGCAGAGAATGAGATGATAGGGTCTTTAGGCCAAAAGTGGGTTGAAAGATCTGGCCCCAACTCCCTAGAAAGGTCTGGGGTCTGGAAATGGAGACTCACACTGCTTGAGTCCCAGGCTGTATAGGTGACGTCCTTCAGAAACAGAAGAATCAGAGTGGTAATAGACAGGAATAGCAACACAACTGGACACAGATAGCACCACAGCCAGTGAAAGATGGGGTGGATGGGGCGGTCCCATAGAGTTGCGAAGTCTGTAAGAAACCTGGGAGAAGGGGCCATGAGACTGTGGGAAGCCCAGTCACCCCTTACCTTTCCTTGGAGGGCAAGGCCAGCCTGATCTTAGTCAGCATCTTTCAAATATTCTACTTCACTTCTCAACCCCTGCCTCAGCTCAAGCCTCATCCTCTCCCAACCCAAGGAAAAATTTCAAGCATTCCTCTACTGCTCAAAACTTTTTCACGGGTACTCAGTGCCTTCAGGATAAAGGCAAAGTCCCTTTCATTCATTCCATAAACATGAGAGTGCTTATGATATGCCAGGGACTCTTCTAGGTGTTGGGTATAAATAGTGAACAACACAGGCCACCTAAAAGTTAACACTTGACCCTCAAGGAATTTTTCTTGGTTTCTTCTAGTTCATGTATCCAGCCTCCTTTATGTATCTTCTCAAACTTAATATACAAGTGGGGTTCTTTGACCTAGACTACTCTTCTCTATCTATCTATTCATCTGTCCGGACTCTGCTCAATCATCCTCCCCTCTAAGACTTTCCAGATGCCCCTAGAGTGCCGCCAGCCCCTCTCCTCTAGACTTACCACCTTGTACTGCAATTGTCCGCTTATATATGTCTTCCTCTTTGGATTCTGCTCTTTCAGAGCACCAGAAAATGCTGCCCCGAGCCTTCTGCCCTTGAATTAAACCACTTGGATATCCATATACCAGCCTGGTAAAAAGCTGGGCTCAGGAGTCCCCTGTGTGTGACTTGGATTCTCCCACTCTCCCATCCCAGTAACGACTAACCCAAGTGATCACCTCCTGGCCCCACAGGCCCAGCCCACAGCTATGGTTTCAAACATGACGATGATTACGGGGAAGACAATCCAGTAGTCACTCAGCAGTCTTATTTGGTAGAGGCCTTGAGGTCGAATGAAGTAGAAGCTGCACAGGAACATGAGCACAAAGACAACCACTGGAGGAAACAAAGAACTTTGATCAAGGTCAGAGGTCTGGCTGGGTGAAAGGGCTAAGCAGAGGTCATAATCAGGGCTGAATTACAGTCTCAGTGAAACCAGGGTCATTGGTGGGAGTAGGGCCATAGGTCACAGTACCTGTAAGCAGCTTTTCATGTTTCCTGAAAGAAGAAAAGCTGTCCTGGAGTGAAGTAATGATGTTCTGCAGGAACGTCATCACGACACACAGCCCCGTATTCAGAAACATCAGGAAGAAGAGGATGGACCAGAAGACAGACCCAGGAGTAAATGACATGGCTTCAATGAAGGCCAGGAATATAAAATTTGGGCCCTCTGTAACCTGTGAAAGGGAGAAAAGGCAGGAGTTAAAATGTCCTTGAACTTAACAACAACAATACAGATAAAAATACATTCTACTTTCCTTGGAAAACTCCCTAAATCAGGGTCACTGAGAAAATCAGATCTCCAACCTGACCCTCTGACATGGAAAACCAGTCCACCTAGCATTATCCATGGAAGGGCATTCTGCAAGCTACAGTTCTTTGCATTACCAGGGCTTCAGGTTATTCTGATGTTTCTGGGATTTTTTTCAGGTGCTAATAAAATGAGATTTCTGTTTTACGGAAGGCATTGAGGAACTCTTGGCTCAGCTCACCTATTTTTACTGACCTTCATAAACTGCTTCTCTAAGTTGCACTCATTAATCTGGCTGACAACCATACTCTTGATGGGCTGGGGAAGTTTGTTGAGCCAGGAGGTGAAGGTGAAGACCAGGTTACCTTCCGTGAATAGAGGGGGTTGAGCCTCAGGAGGCAGTTTCCCCAGGTCTACCAGCCTCGAAAGTATTTCAGCATTCCTGGGGATAAAGAGTTGAATCACACAGAACCATTTGGCTCCTTAGGAGACTGCCTCCTTTTCCCTTATCTTCCAGATAAGAAAAGACATCACTAGCCTAGCATTACTGATCTGGATAAGGTAGAGCCTGGGATGAAACTGAGAAGGCACCCACCTTCAGGGTCATGAATTTGTGTGAACCTGGAGAATTTATTACCATGGGGGACTCCGGGAGACATCTTTCCTATAATCTTCTTGGAGACTCTGGGTCCCTGCTCTAGGGATGAAGTCTCTTATTCACCCACTACCTCTGCCCTTCCTCCTATCTTAGACTAATAGGTAAAAGTCAACCTTCTAAGAATATCAGGGAGAATCATTTACTTAGATGATGGTGTGCAGAATTCTCCCATGGAGTTGAACCAGAGAGAGTAATTGCTTCTTGGACTTTTTGATCTGAGCTCTGCTGACAAGTTCCCTTATCTTCCCCCCTGACCCTTTGTACATTTCATGCTGTGGTCAGACTTAACTACTTATAGTTTTAGGGCCTGCCATGGCCTCTCATGCCCAAGACTAACCCACACCTGCCACCACCATTCTTCACTTGGCTAATTCCTACCAATCCTTAAAAATTCAACTCATTGGCCCTGGCCGGTTTGGCTCAGCGGTTAGAGCGTCAGCCTGTGGTCCTGAGAGACCCGGGTTCGGTTCCCGCTAAGGGCATGTACCTCGGTTGAAGTTTGTCCCCGGCTCTGGCAGCCACTCGATGTGTTTCTTTCACATCGATGTTTCTCTCGCTCTCTCTGTTCCTCTCTCTCCTTCCCACTCTACATGAACAAAAAATGGAAAAATGTCCTCTGGTGAGGATTAAAAAAAATAAAATTCAACTCATTGCTCCAGAATTACTGCAATGGAAGGCTTGTCAGCAAAATTCAAGCTGCAGGAAAAGTATAATTTGATCACATTTTAGAAAAGAAAATACTGTGCGTTCTTCTGGTAACAGGTAAGTTAAATATCTGGACCAACCTTCTCATTGAAAACAATTTAAAAGTCTGGTAGACAATTTTTAATCTTCTTAAAAGAATTAAAATGTTGACTTCCGGTCAAGATGGCGGCATAGGTAAATGCGGTATCGCCTCCTCCCACAACCATATCAAAATTACAACGAAACTACAACCCAACCATCATTCAGAACTGCCTGAAATCGAACTGAATGGAAGTCCAACAACTACAAAATTAAAGCAGCCATCACACACATCGAGACTGGTAGGAAGGGCGAAGGCACGGACAGGCTGGTCCCACCCCCACGTGTGGTGGATAAAAATCAGGAGGACACCTTGGCTGGGAAGGTCCTCCCTGAGGAGTGAGGAGTCCCAGTCCCACACCAGGCTCCCCACTCAGGGTTCCAGTGCCAGGAAGAGAAGTCCCCATAACTTCTTGCTGTACAAACCAGAAGGAACTGAGGCAGAGGGAGGCTGCAGCTGTGGAAGCCCCAGGCAGCTCCTCTTAAAGGGCCCACACAAGGACTCACTCAGACTTGCTCCCTCTGAGCTCAGAGGGGAGGCAGCTTGAGGGGCACCAGAGAACAGGGAAGAACTGAGCTGTTTGGCCTTGGGACAAGGGCTGGAGAGGCAGCTTTCTCCTGGACAGACATGCTGGTGGAGGCCATTGTTCCTTTGGTGAGCCCTTCTCCCACAGGGCAGGCAGAGAGCCGCCATATCTGGGACTGCATCAACCTGGCTCACACTGTTGGCCCCGCCCTGGCGATTTCCTGAGGCCCTTCCCCACTCAACTTTCAGGCCCACCCAAGCTGTTTCCAAAGACTTTACCATAGGATTGGCCTGTCTTGGATCCTGCTTCAGTTTTCTAAAATCTCTCAAAACAAGCAGCATCTGGTCTTAGCGAGCCCCATATCTCTCGTTAAGTGGCCCCTGACCCGGCACTAGAAACAGCCAGCCTTGGTTCACAACTTGGCTTTTCCAGGACACCTCCAAGCCCAGCACAAGAACAGCCATCTGCAGATCACTTTGTAGCTTATGCCAGGTGGACCTGGATAGAGCACAGGCAAGTGGCTAACCTTGCCCCAGAGCCAGGACACCCAATGGACAGCTTCAGACCACATCGAAACATCACCACCCAACCACCTCCACAAGTGACACACTCAATGAGTGGACTCAGTGGATACCAGAGCCCTGCTGAAGTAACTCTTGCTCTGTGTGGTGGGCCGCACACAGCTGATCCTCAAGGTAGTCAGAGGTCAGTGGCTAGTGGGCACAGCCAGTCCTTATAACTGATCAGCCTGAGTAAATCCCTCCCATTGATGTGCCAACAGCAATCAAGACTCAAATACAACAGAAGGGTGTACAGTCCACGCTAGGGGTGTACCTCGAGGGCCCAGCTGGGGTGATCAGGGAGACTGTGCCACCGGATCCTACAGGACACCTACAATAGTAGGCCACCCTACGAAGCCTAGGAGGCATAGAAACTCTTCCTAATACATAGAAACAATCACATGGAAGCATCCAAAATGAGGAGACAAAGAAACATGTCCCAAATGAAAGAAAATAACAAAACTCCAAGGAAAGAACTAAAAAAAATGGAGATAAGCAATCTAACAGATGCAGAGTTCAAAACACAGGTTATAAGGTTGCTCAGGGAACTTGGTGAGACATTCAAGGGACTTAGTGAGACCTTCAAGGAACTTAAGGAGACCTCTAAGGAACTTCGTGAGAACATCAACAACATAAAAAAGGGCCAGTCAGAAATAAAGGATGCACTAACTGAAATAAAGAATAATTTACAGGGAATCAATAGTACAGTAGGTAAAGCCAAGAAGCAAACCATCAATTTGGAACATAAGGAAGCAGAAAACACCCAACCAGGACAGCAAAAAGAAAAAAGAATAAAAAAATTAAAAAAAAAGAGGATAGTGTAAGGAGCCTATGGGACAACTAAAGCGTGCCAACATTTGCATCATAGGGGTGCCTGAAGGAGAAGAGAGAAAGCAAGAAATTGAAAAACTATTTGAAACAATAATGACAGAAAACTTCCCTAACTTGGTGAAGGAAATCTACAGATCTAGGAAGTAGAGAATCCCACACAACATGAACCCAAAGAGGTCCACACCAAGACATATCATCATCAAAATGCCAAAGGTTAAATACAAAGAGAGAATCTTAAAAGCAGCAAGAGAAAAGCAGTTCATTACCTACAAAGGAACTCCCATAAGACTGTCAGCTGATTTCTCAAAAGAAACTTTGCAGGTCAGAAAGAAGTAACAAGAGATATTCAAGGTGATGAAAAGCAATGACCTACAACCAAGATTACTCTATCCTGTAAAGCTATCATTTAGACAATGGACATATCAAGAGTTTCCCAGACAAGAAAAAGCTAAAGGAATTCATCACCACCAAACCAGTATTAAATGTTGAAGGGTCTTCTTGAAGGTGAAGAAAAACAAAAATATGAACAATAAAATGGCAATTAATACATATCAACAATTGAATCTACAAACAAAATGAGCAAGCTGAACAGAAACAGACTCATAGATACAGAGAACTTTTTGTTGCTTGCCAGATGGGTGGGGGCTAGGGGAATGGGTGAAAAAGATGAAGAAATTAAGAAGTACAAATTGGTTGTTAGACTGATGAACCTCAAAGGGAAGAGGGGAGGGAGGGTGGGATAAGATAAACCAAAGAACTTCTATGCATATATGCATAAACAATGGACACCAACAATAGTGTAGGGAAGGCAGAAGGGGGGGCGGGATTGGGAAGGAGGGGATCAATGGGAAAAAAGGGAGAAACATCTGTAATACATTCAACAATAAAGATGAGTTTAAAAAAGTAATTAAATAAATAAATAGAAAAAAAGAATAAAGATGTTCACAATAAGAGATTATTAGACAAAAATCAAAGTACAGGCAGAAGCAGTGGGGAAAGGGGACGTCCAAAGCAACTTTGCCCAGAAGATATATGTCAGAGACAACAAACTGAGGTCTCCAGTTTCATGACCACTGAGAAATAAAAAGAGCACGGGGGTCAGAGAGAAAGCACCAGAGCCTGCCCAAAGTAAGGATTGGGACTAGAAGTTCTTCCCCTAAATCTTGCACTTCAAAGGGCTAGACCTTCAATATTAAAATGAACTAGGAGCTTGCACCCAACCCTTCCACACAACAGGAATGCAAGGGAAGTTGCTTTCAAAATAAGCATACCAAAAGGAAATTTTAAAAGTTTCTGACATATTATAACCACAAGCCAGCCCTAGCTTTGATATGCAGGCCAGATATTGGACTCTGGTTGTCTGAAAAGCTCAAGCCAAGAACTGAGTTTCTTCCCCTGCCTTCTTTCTTCCTTCACTCCTTTTTAAGTTTCAAATATCCTCTTTCTATTGTCTCTGTGCATCAGGGAGAAACAAAAGTCCTATCTGCATGAATATACTTTCATCTTGGGCATTAAAGAATTCCTACAAATAATTGTCAAATAATAGAACATAGAGACAACCAATCACACAAAAAGAAGACACCAGGAGCAACAACCATCAAAAATAGCACAATAAAAATAGACCTAAAGTTACTTCCAAATGTTAGAGTTATCGAAGATTATAATACAACTAAATTTACTATGCTTAAATAACAGAAGACAAGATTGAAAATATTTGCAGGGAATAAGAAGCCATAATATGACCTCGAAGATTTAACAAAACTAAACAGACCTCTTAAAATAAAAAATAAGCCCTGGCTGGTTTGGCTCAGTGGTTAGAGCGTTGGCCTGTGGTTCCAGGAGACCCGGATTCGGTTCCCGCTAAGGGCATGTACCTCGGTTGCAGTTTGTCCCCGGCCCTGGTTGGGTTGTACGGGTGGTAACCACTCGATGTGTCCCTTTCATGTCAATGTTTCTCTCTCTCTTTCTCTTCCTCTCTCTCCCTCCCACTCTATGTGAACAAAAATAAAAATGGAAAAATGTCCTCGGGTGAGGATAAAAAATAATAATAAATAAAATAATCAAAATTTAAAATTCAGTGTGGATAATTCTCCTTCCAGCCGCAATGAAGTAACAGGGGTACAACTTCTCCTCCCGCTGTAAACAACTAGAAAACTGGGCACCACATGCAAAATAATCTGTAAAAAGACACATACCTTATCCTCTTCACAAAAATTAACTCTAAGTAGATCACAGATCTAAATGCAAAATGAAAAATTATAAAACTCCTAGAATAACATAGGAAAAAGTCTAGATAACCCTAAATATGGGGATGATCATTTTTAGATACACCAGAGGTACAATCCATGAAAGAAACAACTGATAAGCTAGACTGCATTAAAACTAAAAAAAACTACCTGGCCAATGTAGCTCAGTACCTCGACCCATGCACCAAGAGGTGACCGGTTCAATTCCTGGTCAGGGCACATGACCAGATTGTGGGCCCAAATCCCAATGGGTGGCATGCAGGAGGTGGCCAATCGTTCTCTCTCATTGATGTTTCTATTTTTATCTCCCTCTCTCTTCCTCTCTCTCTAAAATAAATAAAGAAAAGATATTTTTTTAAAAACTGCTCTGTGAAAGATTTTATCAAGGGAATGAGAAGACAAGTCACAGAATGAGAGAAAATATTTGCAAAATAAGATATGTACATACATAGTACATGAGGACCATGTATAAGAATGTTTAGCCCTGGCCAGTTTCGTTCAGCGGTTAGAGCGTCAGCCTGTGGTCCAGAGCGAACCGGGTTCGGTTCCCACTACGGGCACGTACCTTGGTTGCAGTTTGTCCCCAGACCTGGTTGGATCATGTGGGAGGCAGCCATTCGATGTGTCCCTTTCACATGGATGATTCTTTCTCTCTCTCTCTCTCTCTCTCTCTCCTTCCCTCCCTCCCTCCCACTCTATCTGAACAAAAAATGGAGAAATGTCCTCGGGTGAGGATTAAAAAAAAAAAAGAATGTTTAGCCCTGGCCGGTTTGGCTCAGCGGTTAGAGCATCAACCTGAGGATCAGAGAGTCCTGGGTTTGGTTCCTGCTAAGGGCACGTACCTCGGTTGTAGTTTGTCCCCGGACCCGGTTGAGGTTGTGTGGGTGGCAACCACTCTATGTGTCTCTCTCTCTCTTCCTTCCTCTTTCCCTCCCACTCTCTCTAAAGATAAATGCAAAAATATCCTTGGATGAGGATAAGAAAAGAATGTTTAGAGCAGCACGGTCTTAACAGCCCCAAACTGGAAACACTCCAAATGTTCATCAATAGTAGAATGGATAAATAAATTGTGATATATTCATATGCTGGAACATCATACAGCATTAAAAGGCACAGATTAGACCTACACATAACAATATGGATAAATCTTGCAAACGTATATTGAATGAAAGTAAAATACAAAAGAATACAAAGAGAATGCATATATAAATGAATAAATTATGTAAATAGACACACAAAACTATATTGCTTAGATATGCATACAAGATAATAAAACATAAAGAAAAAAGAACTAATTATCATAAAGTCAGGACAGTGGTACATCTGGGAAGGAGGAAAGCAGTTATAGAGATATGTGGAGAGCTTCTAGGGTCATTCCAGTTCTTAACATGCTGGTGTTTATTTTACAGTTTTTTGGGGGGTTTTGGTTGTTATTGTTGCTGTTAATCCTCACCCGAGTATATTTTTTCCATTGATTTTTAGAGAGAATAGAAGGGAAGGAGAGAAACATAGATGTAAGAGAGACACATCGATTGGTTGCCTCCCGAACCTGCCCCAACCGGGGCTGGGGATCAAATGTGCAACTTAGGTACAAGCCCTTGATGGGGAATTGAATCTGCAACCCATTGGTGTGGGGGCTGATGCTCTAACCACTTAGCAACACTGGCCAGGGCTATTTTATAGTTCTTTACACTGCACATAATGCCTTATGCATGTTTCTATATGTATATAATACCATATAATAACATGTTTTTTAAAACACTATAAAATAACATTACACTCCCACAGGACTGGCAGAAAAATTTTTAAGTTTGAGCAAGTTTACTCCAGTATTGTGTGGGAAGTAGAATGCATGGAGTTCTCACACATCATAAACCACTTTGAAAATCAGAAGAGACAGTAAGATTAAAGGTGTGTATACCTTACCCAGCAATTCCATTCCTTAGTATATACCCTACAGAAATCTTGCGCGTGTGTATATGTATATGCCCAGGCTTCTTCTAGAAGATAATGGTGGTTATTTGCATAGGTTAGGATTACTAGGAACATATTCAGCTTAGGTTTACCTCCTCTAGAAGTCCTTCTCTGACTAGCCCAGACAGTTAATGGCTCTGTCCTCTGTCCTCCCCATCACGCCTGCTACTGGTTATCATGAGTTTATGACTATCTGATTAAGTATCTAAACCCTCTCCCTTTCTCCCTTCATAACTGAAAACACAATGAAGGCAACGACTGTGGTCTGATTCACCTGTCCAAGTTTCTGTAGCACACAAAGAGTACTTTTGAAATGCCTGAGGGATGTTTTGATTAATGCCTACAGAATAAAACAGGGCTGAGAAGATAATAAAGGCTCTAATTCTGAGAGTCCTGTTGGGGCTTAAGTATGACAGATTGACTGAAATCCCTAAATTCAGGAAATGACAGTAAAGAATGATGGCATTAGGAAGTAGAAGGGTATTCAGAAGGGTGTGGTCTTAGAAGCTGTCTGGGACTAGAATGTCTGCCACTTTTAGCATATCTCTGTGGCGGTACTCTGAGGTGAGCAGTTGGTAATCTCTGTTTGAAGACTTCTAGGGCTAGGAAGGGGTTCTGAGAAGGATAATATGTGACTGGGATTCTACTGTCTCTGTTTTTCATTCTAGGAGAAAGCAGAGGCTTGCAAGGGCACCTGAGGTTGCAATTGCACTTGGGACGTGTGAATATGGGTCTTTGCAGCACCTGTACAGTTAGGTTCCCTGGGTTTTGTAGTTCCCTGAGGCTGAGACTCTCAACTAAGGGGCTGGCCTTACTTCACATTGCAGTTGTACGTGATGACTGTGGACCAGAAGCCCAGGACACAGAAGATAAAGGTTGTGGTAATCATCATGAGGCCTAGGTTGACCAGAGCCACAAGAAAGGCATCTCTGAGACAGTTGTTGGACAGCTCTATGTGTGAGGCTAGAGAGACAATGGGGCCATAGCCGAGACCCAAGGCCAACAAGACTAGGATCCCTGCATGGCACCACACTTTCACGTTGTACATAGCCGATATCTAAAAGAAAGAAGACAAGAATAAGAAGAGATGTCAAAGAAGAGGAAAACCTTAACAAAATAAAGGATACTGAGGGAGATAATGGGGAAAGGACACCTATAAGTAGACAATAGGTGTTCTCTAAAATCTGATAGGGGAGTAAAGAATATATGTCTTACCTTCACAAGTGCCAAATATTGAAGGCCAAATTTTACCCCATCCAGCAGTACACTCCGGATGACGAAACATATCATGATGATATAGGACGTTGGTACCAAGATACACAGTACCTGAATTGAGAGTGGGGCATATCAGCAATCATGTACCAATAGGGGAGGGGGGTCAAACAACAGTTCGCGTGGATAAAAAATTCTGAGCCAGAAATGAGGAGTTAGAGGACAGCTTTCAGCGGGGTTCAGGGCCTAGTGGGAGTGAAAGGCCAGAGGGAGTAAGAAATCAGATCAATGAGAAATAATGTTAGATGAGGGCTAAAGTATCTGAGACTGTTAAGGAATCCAAAAATGGTGGCTCACCTTCCCAATGGACTTGAGCCCATTAATCATGAAAGCACCAACAATACACCAAGACACAAAAAGAGGCAGGAACGAACTGAAGACTGGTGGCCCACCATCCTCAATTTTGTCTGTGGCCTTCAAGGTCATCCGGTACCAGAAGTACATGGAGGGCGTTGTCCGTGCACATTCAGGATCTGGGGGTATCTGGCTTTGGACTCGCTTGCTAGACAGAGTGACCCTTCCCCTCTTCATTAGCCCTTTCCCCACATCCCTTTCCTCTCATTTCTTCTTCTTCTACTACCTGCCTCTTCTTTATCCCTCCTTGTTTCTTTCTCCTCTTCCAAATTCCCTTCCACCTTTCTGTTCCCCTTTCTCCTTCTCTTATTTCCTCCTCACCAAAGTCACTGGAGTTCTTCAGTAGAGGACAATGCTCCCATGGAACGGAAAACTGGAAGGACTGGCTCAAGTAGGAAAGAGTCCAGGCGTTGACCACATTCAAGTATATGGCAGTGATGAGGCACACCTGTGGGGCCAGGAAGGCGGTGGCTGGGGAGGAAAGATGGGGATAGGAAAAAGGAGGGGATGTGACAGAGGATTGGGGAACTAAAGGGACTTGACCCATGGAAGTGAAATCAGAGGACCCATTCCAGAAAAAAGGTTAGAATGGGGGTGGGGTATAAAGGGCAGGCCTGGGCAACCCAGGGCTTCTCACCATGAAGTTGGTATACCCCACACCACCAACCCAGGGGCAAATGATCTTCCATGCACCAATGCTGCCCTGACGCATCCTCTGACCAACTGCCATCTCCAGGAAGAGGAGAGGAATCCCGATCAAGAACGTCAAGAAGATGTAGATGATGAAAAAACTCCCTGTGCAGGGGATTTAAGGATGTACTCTGAGAACCATCTGGCTTTTCAGTGCTTGGACTTCTTTGGGAGTCCGGAAAAACACATTCCCCACCAGTGATCTCCCTCAGGGCCACAGGCATCGAGACTCAACTATTTCCACATCCCTTACAGTCCCAGATGTCCAGCCTCTTGGCCCCAGTTCCTGAAGACCCAGATACAGTTTCCACCCTCAACCCTGATACAGGATTCTAGCACCACTGTCCTCATGTTAATATACTCTGTACCTCTATCCCCTCACAATCCTTGGTGTTCGGGCACCTGGTTCCTATCCTGCTCAGAGTACCAGGTCTCTAGCCTCTACAGATCTCAGAGACCTTGGAGTTTGAGGCCTGGATAGGCCTGTTTTGCTAGCCTCTTGTGCACCCATGATTCTCGGTCCCCAGACTTACAACCTCCATGGTGAAGCCACATGTGGGCAAATCGCCACTGATTGACTGCTCTCATGGAATAGCCCAAATGGGCCAGGATGTACTCAAATTTGTTGGACCAGAGTGGACGGGAGTAGACGACCTCATGCTCTTCTTTCTCTGGCACATCCATCTTCTTAAGTGAGGGTTTCTGTTTCAGGACTGGGGCAGTTTCCTCCATCTCAAATATAGAGGTTTGCTTGGATTGGCTGTCATTTATCTGAGCCTCACAAGTCTGAGTTCCCCAGTCCTGAGCCTTCTTAGTTTGGCCCTCCATAGCCGGAGTCTCTGAAAAACAGGGCACAAGAGACCAGGTCGCTGTGTCCTTGTTTTCCCAAGCTTGGCTTTCTGAGAAACTCTCTAAAAGGGTTGAAGCAGTAGATGAGACTTTTGCCTGTGAAGATTCTGAAGATGAGACCTCTGTCTTTCTTCCAGGCAGACTCTCTGGAGAAGCTCCCACCTTTTCAGGATAGGGTCTGCCTTCCTGAGTAGACCTTAAGGACACCAAAAACTAGATTTTAGATTTTAGAGTCAAGGAATAAAATAATCCTCAACACCTCCTTCAAGCAAATCTTTTATTTCTGTCCCTACCACCACTGACATGCAAAACATAAACTATACTCTTATGTAAGTTTTACTTCTTAGAAGTGCTTTGGTACAAGAGATAAGAGTAGAGATAAGCAAGCTAATAATAGTCAGGAATCCCATTCAAAAATTGAGGTGTACTCCCTACAGAGGGAGGTACCATTTTAGTGGGCTTCTGAATCAAAGAAACCAATTTAATACTAAATCAGCCTTGTAACCTTAGGAAAGTTGCTTTCCCTCCCTGAGCTTTCTCATCTGTAAAACACCCTGGTCTCTGCTCAAATATCACCTCACTAGAGATGCCTTCCCTGCCAATCTATCTAAAATAACAGCCTACCTATCCAGCACTCTCTCCATCCTGCCCACTTTTATTTTTCTTCATAGCATTTCTCACCTCCTGATGTAATTAATTATTGGCTGTTAGTCTAGTTATTGTCTATATCCCCCTCCTCCCCAATTGCTCTATCCCCAGCAAGAGGATGGTGCTGTACCTCATATTTGGAGTCACTCTCCTCTCTGCTCTCTGTATTTCCACCACTCTGACCTTTTGTTGGCTCCTCAAATACTCTATTAGAGAATGGGCAGGGAGCGTGCTGAAAAATAAAATGAAATAAAAACCAGGATGTGATACATTCGCTGATTAATTGTAACAAATATTTAAGGAAGAAGTTATACAACTTCTGTACAATCTCCTTCAGAGGATAGAAACAGAGGGAATGATTCCTAACTCATTCAATGAGACCAGCATTACCCCAAAACCAAAAAACATTACAGAAAACTACTGACCAATATCTTTCATTAATAAAGTTAGAAAAATCCTCAATAAAATACTAGCAAACCTGCGCTGGCCGGTTTGGTTCAGTGGTTAGAGCGTCAGCCTGCAGACCAAAGAGTTGCAGGTTCCATTTGGTCAAGGGCACGTACCTCGGTTGTGGTTCAGTCCCTGGCCCTGGTCAAGATCCTGCAGGAGGCAACCAGTCGATATGTCCCTCTCACTTTGATGTTTCTCTCTCTCTCCCTTTCTCCCTCTATCTCCCTCCCACTCTATCTGCAGATAAATGGAAAAATATCCTCAAGTGAGGATTTTAAAAAAACATAAACAAATAAATAAAATAAAAGCAGGAACAAAGCAAGGATGTCCTCTCTCACTGACTCCTTTCAACATCATACTACAGTCCTAGCTAATGCAGTAAGACGAAATAAAAGGCACACACATTGGGAAAGAAGAAATGCAACTGACTTTGTTCACAGATGACATGATTGTCTATGGAGAAATCCAAAAGAATAGACAAAAATGTCCTGGAACTAATAAGCTATTATAGCATGGTTGCAGGATACAAGGTTAATATACAAAAGTCAATCACTTTCCTATATAACAACAATGAACAAGTAGAATTTGAAACTAAAAACATAATTCCATTTACATTAGCACCTTTCAAAGTGAAATTCTTAGATATAAATCTAACAAAATATGTTCAAAATCGATATGTAGAAAATTGATTAATTAAATCAAAGAACTAAATAGAGAGATGTTTCATGTTCATGAATAGGATAAATAGCAGAACTTAGTGTTACTAAGATGTCAGCTTTTCCCAACTTGATCTATAGAGTCAATGCCATCCCTGTAAAGAGAATGAGAAGACAAGCCACTGACAGAAAATATTCTCAAAAGACACATCTGATAAATGTTATCCAAAAAATATAAAAAACTCTTAAAACTCAGCAATAAAAAAAAAAAAAAAAAAAAAACTGATTTAAAAGTAGGCCAAAGACCTTGCCCTGGCTGGTTTGGCTCAGCGGTTGGAGCGTTGGCCTGCGGACCAGAGAGTCCCGGGTTCAGTTCCCGCTAGGCCCTAGCAGCTAGGGGCACATACCAAAAAAAAAAAAGTAGGCCAAAGACCTTAACAGACACCTCACCAAAGAAGATATGCAGATGGCAAATAAGCATAGGAAAAGATGTTCCACATCATATCTCATCAGGGAAATGCAAACTCAAACAACAATGAGATAGCACTATACCCATCTATAAGAATGACCAATATCCAGAATAGTAATAGCACCAAATGCTGGTGAGGATGTGGAGCTCTCATTCATTGCTGGTGGAAACGTAAAATAGTACAGCCACATGAAAAGACAGTTTGGCAGTTTCTTATAAAACTTAGCATACTCTTCTCCAGCTGGTGTGGCTCAGTGGTTGAGAGTCTACCCATGCACCAAGAGGTCGCCAGTTCAATTCCTGGTCAGGACACATGCCCAGATTGTGGGCCCAATCCCCATTGGGGGTCATGCAGGTGGCGGCCAATCCATGTTCTCTCTCATCGATGTTTCTATCTTTTTCCCTTTCGCTTCCTCTCTCTCTAAAATCAATAAAGGGGGGAAAAAAAACTTGCACTAAAAAACAACAACTTAGCATACGCTTAACATAAGATCCAGCAATTGTGCTCCTTGGTATTTATCCTAGAGAGTTGAAAACTTATGTCCATACAAAATCCTGAACATGAATGTTTATAGCAGCTTTATTCAGTTGCCAAAACTTGGAAACAACCAAGATGGCCTTCAGTAGGCAAATAGAAGCTGTGGTTACATCCAGACAATAGAATATTATTCAGCGTTGCAAACACATGGAGGAGCCTAAAATGTATATTATTAAGTAAAAGAAGCAACCTATAAAAGCTACATACTGTATGTTCCTAACTATAGGGCAGTCTGGAAAAGGCAAAACTATGGAGACAGTAAAAAGATCAGTAATTACCAGGATTTGGGGGGTGGGGGAGGATGAAAAGCTGGAGCACAGAATATTTTGAGGGCAGTGAAAACACTCAGTACAATGCTATAATGGTGGCTATATGTCATTATACATTTGTTTAGGGTTCACTCCTATAGAATGTACAACACCAAGAGTGAACCCTAAACAATTACTGACTTTGAGTGATTACAATGTGCCAGTATAGGTTCATCAGTTGTAACAAATATACCATGCAGGTAGAGAACATTGAGAATGAGGGAGGGTATGCATATGTGGGGACAGGAGGTATATCAGAACTATCTGTACTTTCTTCTCAATTTTGCTGTGACCCTAATACTGCTCTTAAAAAATAAATTATTAAATACGAAAATAAAAAATACTGGCAAGTTCCCTGCCACTCCTACCATTCACCATAAAAACAAAAGGAATTGTCTTCTAGGAAACATAGTTATATGAACACCAATGTCCAAACTTATCCACAACCTCCCCACACCCAAGAAAAAAACAAGTATGATTTAAAAATATTAAAAATATAGAGATAGCCCTGGCCGGTTTGGCTCAGCGGTTAGAGCGTCGGCCTGAGGTCTGGAGAGACCCGGGTTCGGTTCCTGCTAAGGGCACTACCTTGGTTGCAGTTTGTCCCCAGCCCTGGTGGGGTTGTATGGGTGGCGACCACTCGATGTGTCCTTCTCTCTCTCTTCCTCCCACTCTATCTGAACAAAATATCGAAAAATGCCCTCAGGCAAGGATAAATAAATAAATAAATAAAAAATATAGAGATATTTGCAGCATTTCTGGAAAAAAGTTTCCATCTTCATGTTAAAAACAAAGAAAATTCGGCCCTGGCCAGTGTGGCTCAGTTGGTTGGAGCATTATTCCTTACACCAAAATGTGGTACGTTTGATTCCCAGTCAGGGCACATGCCCAGGTTTCGGGTTCAATCCCCATTTGAGGTGTGTGCAGGAGTCAACTGATCGATGTTTCTTTTTCATCTCTCTCTCTCTCTCTCTCTCTCTCTGATCAATTTAAAAATATTTAAAAACACAGCCTTGGCTGGTTGGGCTCAGCGATTAGAGCATTGGCCTGCGGACCAGAAAGTCCCAGGTTCAGTTCCCGCTAAGGGCACATACCTTGGTTGTAGTTTGTCCCCAGCCCCAGTTGGGGTTGTGTGGGTGGCAGCCAGTCAATGTGTCTCTCTCACATCTATGTTTCTCTCTCTCTTCCTCCTTCTCTCCTTCCTGCTCTATCTGAAGATAAATGCAAAAAAAAAAAAAAAAATTAAAAACACAAAACTCTGCTACATACACAATAGATAGGACCAAATTGTAGTCACTGAGGGGTTAAGTCACATCTATCCTCCCTGATAAAGTGGTTCAGTGTTTCAGGGAGTAAGTTAGAATTTTCCAGGCAGCTTATTGGAGAGATAAAAAGAGCCCTGGCCGGTTTGGCTCAGCGGTTAGAGTGTCGGCCTGTGGTCCAGAGAGACCCAGGTTCGGTTCCCGCTAAGGGCAAATACCTCGGTTGCAGTTTGTCCCCGGCCCTTGTTGGGTCGTGTGGGTGGCAACCACTCAACGTGTCTCTTTCACGTCGATGCTTCTCTCTCTCTCTCCCTCCTACTCTATCTGAATAAAATATGGAAAAATGTCCTCGGGAGAGGATAAAACATATTAATTAATTAATTAAATGCGTAGGAATAATTTTTTTTTTTTATCCTCACCCGAGGACATTTTTCCATTCTTTGTTCAGGTAGAGTGGGAGGGAGAGAGAGGAACAGAGAGAGAGAGAAACATCAACGTGAAAGGAACACATCGAGTGGCTGCCACCCGCACGACTGACCAGAGCCGGGGACAAACTGCAACCGAGGTACGCGCCCTTAGTGGGGATCGAACCCGGGTCTCTCAGGACCGCAGGTCGACGCTTTAACCGCTGAACCAAACCGGCCAGGGCAGGAATAATTTTTTTAAAAAGAAAGAAAGCAAAAAACAGCTACAGTGATGGAGTTGATTAAGTCGTGCATGCTAGCTCAATCATCAACTGGCCCATTTGCTTTGTTGAGAGAGTCATCCCACTGGAAAAATGCTTATTCTTTCAGATAGAGAAAAGAAAAAAATGGAACCATTGATTAATGGAGCCCCTTGATGAAGAAATCTCTGGAATCGTGGAAGTATGTGGAGTAACAGCTAAAACAACTATCATGTGTGCATCTTATGTCCAGTCTAAAAAAGAAAACCAGCCATCTTTTGATCTTGGATTTCACAATGAAACTGTGAAAATTACCCATGAGTTCCCTCAGCTTTTTTTCCTTTAGGAGTTATGCAATATGATTTATCTTGATGAATTTTTTATGATTGGAAATGTCATAATTTTTGATGTTATAATTTTAGTTAAGGCTATTAAAGACGGTCCCTGATTTTTTTAGGGAGATATTACTGTGGTTTCTAAACCCTCATTAATTAAGTATAAGTGATACAAGACTAATGGCGTCCCCAGGTACTCTGCAGAAACAAACGAAAGTCCTCCTCGGACTAAGTAAGACACCTACATTCTAAGGCCTTAAATTCTCCCTACACATAATTTGTCAGGAACAAGGAGAAGCATGGCACGCAGCAAAATAAGGCACCACTAGTGAGAACTGACAGAAACAACAGGTGGCAGAATCAAATTAGCAAAAACATCAAATATTGGAATCATTAGAGAAAGTCAATAAAATAACTGGTTTCCATTTTTAAAGAAATAAATGAAAAAATTAAAAATATCTGCAGAGCCTGGCTGGTGTGGCTCAGTGGTTGAGTGTCGATCCATGCATCCAGAGGTCGCTGGTTCGATTCCTGGTCAGGGCACAGGTCCAGTTTGTGGGCTCATTCCCAAGTAGGGGACATGCAAGAGGCAGCCAGTGGATGTTCTCTCTCATCAATGGTTCTCTCTCTCCCTCTCTCTAAAATCAATAAAGAAAAAGAAAAATATCTGCAGAAAACAGCACTCTATAAAAAGTGATTAAACAGGTTCAAAAAATAAAACTAGAGCCCTGGCCAGTGTTGAGCAGTGGTTAGAGCGTCAGCCTATGCACCACAGGGGTGTGGGTTTGATTCCCAGTCAAGGGCACACCTACCAGGGTTACACTCCCAGCTTGGTGCGGGAGACAACCAACTGATGTGAGAGGGACACATCGATGTTTCTTTCTCACTTCCCCTTCCACTCTAAGAATCAATGGAAAAAAATATCGAGTGAGGATTAACAAATATATATATGCCTTTCTTGAACACATTCAAAAAGTATATTCCTTAAAACAAGTTTTGGGGGTTGTTTTGTTTTTTTGGTAATCTAACCCTTCAGGGACAGAACTGGTTTTGACAAACTGAGATTCTGCAAACTGGCCATTTGTGACACCTATAAAGCCCCGTGGTTTCCTGGCAGACCCTTCTTGTCTGGACAGGTCCTGGTGATGGTCCAACGTGCCAGACCCAACATCGTCTTTCCCAGCAATTGCTCCTCTGGGCTCAAGCCTTCTGGGAAGTGCTCGGGTCTCCCAGAAATGTCTGTTTACCTCCTTCCTTGGAACTATAACCTCCAAAGAGAAAAAGGAGCTGCTATCCAGATTCCTCAAGGCCCAGGAAGTAACTTGTATGTCCTTAACAGTCCTGTGGTGGGGTTGGACCTGATGTGTCCTGTCTGGGAACTTGAACCAACGCGTTTCACCAGTGAGTTTGGTTTCCCCAGTGGGCAGGGCCTGACTGCCAAGGCCCGTGAAGGCCTTGGAATTGGCTCAAAGTCAGACTCGATGAGCAAAAGGGCTAAAGCCAGCTTCATGGGTCCTAGGGGAGAAAAAAGGAGGGACCTCTGAGGCCTCTCTGAATCCTCAGTTCCACAGACGCCGGGGTGGCCAGGAGACTCCCATCCGTGGACTGTTCCCCTGAGGGATGACGCCCAGCTTCCTATACCCCAGATATATGAACGTTTGTTTCGAGGCTCCCTAGGGCCAAATCATCCTCACCCTAGCCTCCAGACATGGCCTCTTCAGTCTGGTCAGTTAGGCGAAAACGAGGGTGAAGAAGCTTCAATCAAGAAATCTAGCGACCATCTCAGGCCCCTTCAGGCCTCGCGAGCGCCGGACGCTCCTCGCTCCACCACAGCAGCCGCCTTTCTCGCACTTCCTCTGCGCACGCGCCGCCCTTCACGCACGCATGCGCAGCGCTCCACGCACGTGACTTCCACGTGACCTGGCAGCCGGTTCTGCCCTCTGCCCTTTCCAACACCTTTCCTCCCTCCCTCCCTCGCTCCATGCACGCACACGCATGCGCTTAGGATTTTGTCTTTTCGCGCTTTGAACCGTTAGCACCCCCACTTCATCCCCCACCCCCACCCACTCCCACCCCTCGCGCGCACACACACAAAGTGCCGGATTATTCAGCCACCAAAAAGAGGGAAATTCTACCATTTCCGACAACATGAAGGAAAGTGGAGGGCATTATGCTAGGTGAAATTAGCCAGACAGAAAAAAAAAAAAAATGTCATTTATATGTGAAATCTAAAAATAATAATAATAATAGCCCTGGCCGGTTTGGCTCAGCGGTTAGAGCCTCGGCCTGCGGTCCAGAGAGACCCTGGTTCGGTTCCCGCTAAGGGCATGTACCTCGGTTGCAGTTTGTTCCCGACCCTGGTTGGGTCGTGCGGGTGGCAGCCACTCGATGTGTCCCTTTCACATCGATGTTTCTATCTCTCTCTTCCTTTCTCTCCCTCCTGCTCTATCTGAACAAAAAATGAAAATATATCCTCGGGTGAGGATAAAAAATAACAATAATACTACTAATAATTTAGCCCTGGCCGGTTTGGCTCTATGCTTAGAGCCTGGGCGGTGGGTGGACCAAAAAGTTGGCCAAAGAGTTGGGGGCTCCATCCCCGTCAAGGGCAGTATCTCTACCTCAGTTGAGGTTCCCTCCAGCTCTGGTCAGGGTCCTGCGGAGGCAACCAATCCATGTGTCTCTCTCACATCGGTGTTTCTCTCTCTCTCTCTCTCTCTCTCTCTCTCTCTCTCTCTCTCTTTCTCTCTCTCTCTTTCTCTCTCTCTCTCTCTCCCTCCCACTCTATCTGAACAAAATATCGAGGAATGTCCTCAGGTGAGGATAAAAAAAAAAAAATCAGAATACTATTGTCCAGCCCATGTGGTTCAGTGAATTGAGTGTCAGTCCCATGGACTGAGAGGTCCTGGTTGGATTCCTGGTCAGGGCACACGCTGGCGTTGGGGGCTTCATCTCCAATAGGGGGCGTGCAGGAGGCAGCCAATGGGTGTTTCTCTCACTTCGAAATTTCTCTCTCTCTCTCAAAAAATCAATTAAAATTTTTTTAAAAAATGAAAAGAGGCAATAATGTATTTTTTAAAATAAGAATACTATTAATATGAATTGATTTTTTTTATGACAATAAGAAAATAAATAGCATTTTGAGCCTTAAAAAAGGGATGGCAACCCTGGCAGGTTTGGCTCAGCATTTAGAGCGTCGGCATGCGGTCCAGAGAGACCCAGGTTCGGTTCCCGCTAAGGGCACATACCTTGGTTGCAGTTTGTCCCCGGCCACAGTTGAGGTTGTGCGGGAGGCAGCCACTTGATGTGTTCCTTTCACGTTGATGTTTCTCTCTCTGTCTCTCTCTTCCTCTCTTTCCCTCCCACTCTGTCTGAGCAAAAATGGAAAAATGGCCCTGGCCAGTTTGGCTCAGCGGTTAGAGCGTCGGCCTGTGGTCCAGAGAGGCCTGGGTTCGGTTCCCGCTAAGGACACGTACCTCGGTTGCAGTTTGTCCCCGGCCCTGGTTGGTCGTGCGGGAGGCAGCCACTCGATGTGTCTTTCACGTCGATGTTTCTCTCTCTCTCTTCCTCTTCCTCCCACTCTGAACAAAAAATGGAGAAATGTCCTCGGGTGAGGATAAAAAAAATAAAATAAAAAATGGAAAAATGTCCTCAGGTGAGGATAAAAAAAGGGGGGGGGGCGTGGATAGCAGATGAGATCTTTCAGAAGGGCATTGTATGTCTAAGGGGCTGGTTTACTAGGGCTGGGGTGGATGTCAGGATGGTAGTAACATCCCTCACCTAGGTTGGAAATCCGTGAGGATTTTGGACTTGACAAGAGCGGGGAGCCTATGGGATATCAAGGGAAACTTTAGAAGCTGCTAGGCATTCAGCTCAGGCCTAGAGACGATCAGGTACTGCAAACCTGGATCTAACTGCCAAGGTCCCAGGCTCAATCCTGGCTCCTCTGGGGCCTCCCCCTCTAGGGCCCCCACTGCAGAGGCAGGAAGTACTGCCTGAGGCTCAGCTTCCGCTCTGGGTGTTTGGCACTGCCCAGCCACCCGTCTCACTCCCAGGGACCTTCCCACTTGGGGCCTGCAGCGCTTTCACTTCCCCCAGGTGCCCAGCCTCTGCCCCAGCACAGAAGAGCACCTGGTCCACACTTGTGGCCAAAAACAGGATGCAGACTCTGAGGGGCAATGACAGAAAGCGGTGGGGGTGAGAAAGGAGGACAAGCATTCAGAGACAAAGGGCCAGAAACCCAGAAAGGGAGAGGATAGAGACTCTGAGGTTGGGGAAGACAGAAATCCAGAGAGGGGAACAGAGACTCAGAGAGGAGATAGAGACTCAGAGAGAAGGGAACAGAAACCAGAGAGGGAAGGACAAGAGACTCAGGGCTGGGAAGTGGGGACAGAGATGGATGCAGAGATGGCAGAGCTTAGCAGGCAATGAGGTCAGAGTGTCTGTGAGGTCGGCTGCTGGCCAGGACCAGCCTGGGGTCCTGGTGCCCAGAGTAAGTGGGTACTGGTAGATCAGGAGTCCCTGTGAGTCCCCAGCCTGAGCCATGGAGACCTGGGAGGAACTGCCCAGCATGCACTTGGTGTCCATAAATTCCAAGAACCCTCAGGTACTGGGGTATGTGTGTCCCAGTGGGGTGGTTGAGGGAGACAGGGACAGAGACAGAATAAAACCACCTTGTGTGTAGAGGGAGGAGGTGAGGCTCCACCCCTGGCACTTCCTCTTTCTCTGTGTTCTTCCTTTCTCTGTCTCTCAGCCTCTTCCTCTCATTCAAGACTTCTTTCTGTCTCCCCACTGCCAACGCCTTTTCTGATCACTCACCCCTCCAGTCGAAGATGTCGGCCCAGGACAGCTGCCTCAGCTTCACCAAGTACCTCCTCTTCGTTTTCAACCTCTTCTTTTTCGTAAGTTGTCTGTCTACCCAGCCCAAGCCGCAGCCACCCCACTTTGTATCCCTACTTGTTCACCACCGTCTTCTCGTCTCCTCTCCCCAGGTCCTAGGCAGCCTAATTTTCTGCTTCGGTATCTGGATACTTGTGGATAAGACCAGCTTCGTGTCATTTGTGGGTGAGGGGGCCAGGGCAGTCGGGGAGGACCTTCCTGGAGCAGGCATGGGCCCAGCCTCCCAGCAAGTAGCCTCCTGGGGTCTCCCTTGTTCCAGGGAGCCCCACAGTGCCCAACTCCCTAGGCAGGTCCCAGGCTCTGCTGCAAAGCTCGCACTGCCTCTCCAAGCTTCAGTGTCTTCCTCTGACAAATGAGTTGTGCATACCACTAATAATGATAGCTGTTTTTCAGGCACTTCCTGTATGTCAGATCTTGTGCAAATGCCCATCAGGTCCTCCAATAAACCTCTCCTGAGGTTCAGAGAAGAGAAGTCACATACTGGATGTCACACGGCAAGGAAGTAGAAGTGCAGATATAACACTAATAACAATAGTAGAAAAATATTAATGGGGTAATAGTCAAACTCCTAATGGCTCATATTTAATAAGTTAAGGACTGTGTTGAGGAGTGGGTTGAACACATGCCTCCCAGGTGTCCCTCCAAACCACCCCAGGAAATAGATATCATCCCCTAGACCTCCAGAGGTTAAATTGACTGGTCAAAGACAAGTGATGGGGCTGAAAACTACTGGGAGTGAGAAGGAGCTAAAGGAGGAAAGAGACTGAGAGCTGAAGAGAGGAAAAGGGACAGAGACTCAGAGAGAGGAGAGAATCCCAGAGGAGGACAGATTCAGGGTGGGGCAGTTTGGAGACCCAGAGAAAGGGGTGCCAGGAGCCCGGGATACTGCTCCCTCTTGCTTGGGTGGGGAATGGGGCTGCCCGGAGCTGTGTACCATAAGACCCAATGTCACTGCTTCTTGCCTCTCCCAGGCTTGTCCTTCCTGCCTCTGCAGATCTGGTCCAAGGCCCTGGCCATCTCAGGAATCCTCACCATGGGTCTTGCCCTCTTGGGCTGTGTGGGGGCCCTGAAGGAGCTCCGCTGCCTACTGGGCCTGGTGAGTGCCCCTCCCCTTCTCCATCCCTAGGACCATTCCCTTCTCCCTCAAATAGAACCCCTGCATTATGGAGAGGGGCTCAGCCTGACTTCTCCACTCTGCCCCCCAGTATTTTGGGATACTGCTGCTCCTGTTTGTCACGCAGATCACCCTGGGGATCCTCATCTCGACTCAGCATATCCGGGTGAGCTTGCTGCCCCCACCCCTTCCGCAGCTAGTGGGTGGACTTGGCGGGGGTGGGGGGGTGGAAAAAACGGAAACAAAGGCAGATAGGGACTGCTATGGACAAAGAGAAATAACAGAGAGAGGCAGAAGAGGGAAACAGAGCCATAAAGACAGAACAAATACAAAGACTGACAGACACAGAGAGGCAGAGACAGGGAGAGGCAGAGAAAGACCGACAAGGACGGAGGAAGACAGAGCCAAAGGGAAACAAACAGAAAAAAAGAGACAGAGAGAAAACACGTGGAGAAACAGAAGCTCCGAGGAAGAGATGGGAAATGGTGGGAAATGGCGAGAGAAACGGAAAGACGGACGGTAGAAACGGGCAGAGTGTGAGGAACGGAGACGTAGACAGCCCTTCAGTGAGGAACCGATGCCAGCATAAAGATGCTCAGGGACCCCGTGGGCTGAGACAGCCGGGAGTGGCTGGCGTTGGTCGGCGCGGATGGGATGGGGAGGCAGGTGGAAGTCCATCCAGCCTCACTCTCGGCCTCTCAGCTGGAGCGGAAGGTGAAGGACATCGTGCAGGAGACGATCCAAAACTACCGCACCGACCCGGAGAAGAGCGCGGCCGAGGAGAGCTGGGAGTACGTTCAGTTCCAGGTGCGTTAGGCTCCCGCCCGCCGGGATGGGTAGCCCTCCCTCTCCAACTACAGGGCCATTCTGTGGCTCCGCCCTCCACCCGGAGAAGACTCTGCCCTGCAGTAGCCCGAAACCGAACTCCGTAAACCTGTTGTAACCTTCATACCCACTCCACCTCCTGCCACGCCCGACGCGGCCCCACCCCCAGATGATAACATAACTGGCTCCATTATGGCCCGGTTCCCCAGCTCCCATTCAGACCCTAGAGAGGCTCCGCCCTGTGTCTCGAGAAGACTCCGCCCTTAGCCCCAAGGCCCTAGCGTGACCCCACTCCCTGCGGGCACCTCGTGACTCTGGGTCCCACGGGACCCGGCCCCTGTGAAACCCCATTTCCTTGTCACTCACGTGGCCCCGCCCTCCCATCCACCTGCTCCCTGAGGCTGAATTGCACTGCCCAACCCATCTTCCGTCCACAGCGTGATTTTGCAGCTTCTTCCCTTGCCCCAGGTCTCTCCGTGATTCGTCTCTCCCAAACCCATGTTCCCTAGTGTGCCCTGGCCCTGGCCGTGTCGTGACCCCAACCAGCCTACCGTCCCCCACCCTGCACCCGCTACTCGGCCCTCTGCTCCCAACGTGACCATATACCATCACCCGGTCCCCTGACACCCCAGATCGTCTTGCATCCCTCCAGTCCCGGTCCCTCTGACCCTGTCCCTCTCCCAGCTGCGCTGTTGCGGCTGGAACTCTCCTCAGGACTGGTTCCGTGTCCCCAGCTTGAGCAGCAACATGTCGGAGGCGTACCGCGTGCCCTGCTCCTGCTATAACTCATCGGCGACCAACGACTCCGCGATCTTGGATATGATCTCCCTCTCCCAATTCAGCCGGGCCGGACCACTGGCGCGGCCCGGATACAGCACAGACCTTTGCGTGGTCCCTGCAAACAGCTACACCTATCGCGAGGTGGGAAGGGGAGCGGCCTACGGAAGGGGTAGGACTGCTGGCAGGGGACGGTCTCCAGGAGTCGAGACCACAGCATAGGGACGGGGTCTGCAAGTACGGTGGGGCTACGAGAAAGAACTATACAACCAGAGGGGCGGAGCCCCTAGAAGGGGCGGGCTCTTCGGAAAGGCGGGACCTAAAGAAAAGGGGAGGGTCTGGAATACTGATAGTAGGGAAAGGTAGGCTTGTTCGGGCGAAATAACTAGGAAAACCTGGTAACCGGGGAAGCGGGGCGTGAGAGCGAATCCCAGAGAAAGCCCCACCTTTAACCTCTCTCTACATTCCCAGGGCTGCGAGAGGAGCCTCCAGAAGTGGTTGCACAACAACCTCATCTCCATAGTGGGCATTTGTCTGGGTGTCGGCCTACTCGAGGTAATCTGGCCCCACCCTCACTCGCGATTGGCTTTACAATCCGCAAATAGCCCCGCCCCAAATTGCGCGTTCTGCCTCTCTGGGAAAGGCGCGTGAGTGATCAGAGCATCAGCCAATCCAGGCTTTTCTGCCGCTGCACTTGGGACGCCACCTAGCCTGGCCGCAATATCCCTCCCCTTTCCCGGCAGGTGAGTGTAGCGGTGATGAGCCTGCTACTGTCACGCAGAGCGCTCCGCCGGGAACGGCAGCCGCAGGTGCCAGGCGCCGACGGTTCGTGCCCCGGGCCCAGCCTGAGCGCTGATGGCGGCAGCGGGCGAGGTGGTGTGCTGAGCAACAGTGGGCGTAGCGGCAGTCTGTGGGGTAGCTGGGGCAAGGCGAATGCTTGCCCCAGCTGGGGGTACAAGGCCTCTCAGGGCAAGCTGCCCATGACCCTGGGGACCTGGCCGCTTTGGGATCCAGACAAGCAACAGCCTGAGACCGGGAGCGCGGGCGCAGAGGTGGAGGTCCAGGTGGAATTACAGGCGGAGGCAGAGGGGGAGAGAGATGAGCCTCCGGAATAAAGGACCCTGGGCTTGCTCCGGATCTCATTACTTTCCAGACCCTAGGCCCGCGTTAGACACTGCGGGGTTTCTCCTACCCCTCCCTATTCCCACCTTTTTGAGGGTCCGCATCTTTGGTGGCCTACCCCATGACCACCTGCCCTTTACCCTTGACTCCACCATTCTCCACTTATCTTCTCCCAAACTCCTGTCCTGGTCGTTCACAACCAGGCCCAGTTCTCCCTCTAGCCCTGTCCCACCCAATTCCTGATGCCCTCCGCATGGTCCCACCGCATGACTTTCCTCCCTTAGAACCCCTACCACCCTACCTCCCCCTCCTCGCCACCCCCTCGACCTCTCTGATAGCGTCTCCTTTCTCTATAGCTCAGCTTCATGGCGCTCTCCATATTCCTGTGCAGAAACCTGGACCAAGTCTACGACAGGCTCGCCCGGTACAGATAGGCCCCGCCCTCCCCAAAGTCCTGCCTGATCCCTTCAAGGGCCCTGGACACTTCCCTGCCACCTGTAAATATTTGTTTAATCCCCAGTTCTCCCCAGCCACTAAAGCCTCTGCCTCCTCATTCCCCCGGGGACCCAGGTGTCTGCCTGCCCCACTGCTGACACCTCTCTCATGGGACTTGGGGCTTCCCACCACCAGCTTCCTGTCCCCAAAGACACCTCATTTCCTTGACTCATATGTCAACCTACCACCTCCCACAAGATTATTTTTCACCCAAACCCCAAATAAATCCCCTGCGTTTTGGTAAAATAGCTTTATCCTCTGTCAAAACACAAACCAACACAATTTTGGGGTGGGAATGGGGGGGCAAGCAATACAGTCTAGCCCGTGCTCATGTAGAAGAGGGGGTGACATTAAAAAGCCTCACCCCACTGCTTGCCCAGCTGATAAAAAAAAAAGTCACAACCCTAACACCCACTTATAAATATCTCTTGTTATATTAAAAAAAATATATTTCCAGGGCCCACCTGGCCCTGCACAGAAAGGGTTAACCTTCAGGATTGGATCTCAGGGTCACAGTGTGGGAGTGGTAAAGAGAGGAGGATTGGGAAGGGGGGGGTTGAAAAACAAAGGGAAGGACAAGCCAATATGTAACTAGGGCCCTCCCAACATCTAGAACAGATTGGTGGGGGGCGGGGGGCACCTGTTGGAGACAGAGACCAGTGCTGCACCCTCAGAGCGACTCTGGGTCCCAGTCCATGATGCTCTGGAGTGATCTGTCCTTTACACACCCCTGTGAGGTCCCAATATCAGGATCCGTCATTTCCTCTCAGCTGCAGCCCATTCAACTCACCACTCAGCTCTCAAGGTCCCCTCTAACAGGGAGCAGCCCCCTCTCTAAATAAGAAGACTGAGGGAAGCTGGAAGTCCTTCCTGGGAGGAGGGTATTCTAGGGGTGAGCCACTTCTGGGGTCCCCCTTCAGTCCCTGACCAAGCGATAAATGTGGTGCTGGGCCCCCCGCTCACTGGTGGAGACTTCGAAGACGTAGGCAGTGCAGAGCAGCAGCTCCTGGGTGTCTCTGTTTGTCACCACCTGCCAAGGAGGCCAGGAAAAGGGGTTTGTGCTTGGAAGGGAGAGAAGGGGCCACTGTAACCTCCCTCAGTTATCACGGGGTATCCAGGAAAGGAGTTCCCACCATGTCACATTTCCCAGGTAGAGGGGATGCCCAACATGCCAGGTTCCTCATTTGAAAGGCCTCACATCAGATGGTACATTGTGTTCCTGGATCAAGAGGGTCCCCACCACATCACATCCTCAGGTGCTAGAGGTCCCCAGCTCAGCACATTCCCCAAAGTAAAGGGACCCCACCATATCATGGTTCCGGGACTAAGGTTAGGTTCTCTGTAAAGGGGTCAGTCGCCTTAACCCACAATGAGTCCTCCAGGTCAGTTTCCTCAGTGAAGAGGGATCCCCTCATGAGAACGCTGTGGAGTCCCCACATCAGTTCCCTCGGTAAAGGGACCCCTAAGCCAAGGGTCAACTGCAGAGCCCCACTGTGTCAGTTCCCCAGGTGAAAGGCCCTGGGGCTGAGGGTCCGTGGTGGGCACTCCCCTCACATCTGGGCCCCTGCTCCGGCCCAGCCCCAGCACATCACCTGGAGGATGGTGAAGTTCTCCAGGACGCTGTTCATCATATAGCGCTCAGGCAGCTGCCGCAGCTTGTGCAAGAAATTCACCAGGTACTCGCACATGGGTGAGCGCAGTAGCCGGTACACGAACCTCCCGTCCTCTAGCTGGGCACGCTCCGTCTGAACCAGAGGGCAGGGAGTGGGGAGGACACTGACTGAGACACACAGGGGTCGCGCCAGGAACCCGGCCCCACTCCGTGCCTCTCAGATGCCACACCCACACCCCACTGCCTTCTTCCCTCTTCCACGGCCCCATCCGCAGTGACCAGAGAAAGGAGCCTAAACCCTCAGGTGTCCAACTCAGGATCACTGAGTCTGCAAACCAGAGACTACCGCCCCCCAGCCCCTCAAAGCTGTGCTCTGAACCCTCAATAACCTCAGATACCTTCAAACTCTCCAAAGACCCTCCAGTGAGCTCTCCAAACTCTGTGACCTCTGAACTTGAGATCCTGCAAGTCCTCAGCAGCCCAAATGTGACCCCTGAACCTCCTTGCCCTGTGAACTCTTCCAGACTCACAAGAACCTTTTGGATCTTAGTGAATGTACATCTCTGTCCCATACGTTGCCTTTGAACTCTCAAGTGACTCCTACATGTTACTGTGACTTTAGAACTCCATATTAGCCCCAAGCCTATTCATTAAACCCCCAGAGGCCGAGACACTCCCCACCCCACCATGAAGACTTTCCCAGTGCCTAAGCTGTCGTGGCTCCTGATCCATTTACTCTGCACCACCAAAGTGACAGGTGCCTGGGCACTCACCTGCCCAGAGCTCCACCCCTCTGGCCTCACCTCCACTTTCTCCACCACCTGCTTGCCAAAGGAGCAGACCTTGGAAGAACAGGTGAGGGTCATGTGCTCCAGGCTCTCATACTGGCTGCTCACGCCGTAGAAGCCACCGCTGCTGCCGCCGGCCCCCACCTCCTCGCCACTTGGGCCCCAGTTCAGGTCCGCCTAGGGGATGGGGAGACACAGGTAAACAGTGGGGACTCTTCTAACATGGGAATTCTGCCCCATGGCCTGGTTTCTCCCTTTTGCCCCTGTAGTTGTCCATCTGTCTTCCTCAGCATTTGAAGTCCCCGCGTCTCCAAGGGCTGGCTTTTGGAGAAGACCTACCCTTCCATCAGTGCTGCAGAAATCTGAGTCCCAAAATGATCCCGACCTGCTTTCCCCAGTGACCCCCCACCAAAGGAGCCCTAGATTTCAACTGTTTGCTCCTGAAGCCCCCAACTCAAGCGTTCAGCACCTTGTCCTGGCTGCTGTGGTTCAGTTGGTTGAGTCTCATTCTATGCACCAAGACGTCACCCACCAAAAGGTTGCCAGTTCGATTCCTGGTCAGGGCACATGCCCGGGTTGTGGGCTTGATCCCCAGTAAGGGGTGTGCAGGAGGCAACTGATTAATGTTTCTCTCTTCCATAAATGTTTTTCTCTCTCTCTCTCTCTCTCTCTCTCTCTCTCTCTCTCTCTCTCTCCCCTTCTCCCTTCCTCTCTAAAATCAAGAAAAATGTATTTGAGAAAGAGTTTAGCCCTTTCCAAGGGCCTAGTTACCAAGGAGGCAGTTTCTCCCTAGCAACCAGAAGCGCTTCCTTAGAGCCCTTCTCCGACCTTGGTTGTTCAGACAAGCAACCAGGGGCCTGGTGGGGGCCTAAGGAAACCTGACTCCTCTTCAGAACACTCTTCCAGGCCCTTTCAGCTGACTCTCACAAATCAGAGCCCTCTATGACCCCAGGGGCCAAGTGAACAGACGTCAATTATGCCGGGTGGGGTCTAATGAAGCCTAAGACCTCATATCACCTTTGGCCGGAGCCCCTTGGGCACCTTCCTGGGAGGCACGCCTCTTCCTCTCCCTAACTTCAGTTACTAACTTGACCAGGTCACTCTCTGGGGTGATTCAGACCTCTGCTCAGAGGCGGGACTCCATCTACCACCCTGGCGACAGGGCCTTGTAGAGCCAGACGAAAACTAAAGGCCTCTACCCTGCATCCCTTCAGAGGCAGGGCTTCGAGGGGTCTCTCTCCTTCGAACCTGGGACTTGTGACGCCTGTCTTAATCCCTACCAATGCCTAAGACCTCAGCGACACATCCCCAGAGCTGTCTTGGGCCCCTTTACACACTAACACCCTGTATAACCGCAGCAGCTATGGGTCAGCAAGGCCAGCAAACTTCAAGCCCTAAGCAGTCTTCCTTCTCAGACTAGATCCCTCCACGGCCCTGGTTACCGCAAGAGTAACACGCCCTAAACATTCACTGCATATCTTGAACCCCTAGAGTATTAACCATTGTACTAGAGGCATCAAGCCAAATAGGCCTAAGAAAGACTCAAATGGACCCTCTTATTCACAATTACATATATAGCACCTGGCATAGGGCCTTATATATAGTAAGTGCTCAATAAATGATTGTTCAATAAATACGAGACTTTACAAAGCCACTCCCCAGCTCCTATCCACAAGGCCAGACATTATCTAACAACAGGATCTGGTGGAACGTAGCATCCCCTCTCTAGAGGCCAAACTCTCCAAGACCCCACATGCTAAGGGGAGGACATTCCTTAGCAACAAGGCTTGGTGTGATTAGGTGGGATGTAGGGAAGTCTGAAATGATACAAGCCAATCCCAAGGGCTGTTAAGAGTCATGTGACTGGGTGTGGCAAAATCTAGTGGGATCTGGGAAGGTCCAAGCCCTATCCCTAACCTGCGCTGGTCCCATGCATCCAGCTCCGGAGTCAAAACTCCTTGGTGCTCCTTGTTGCCAAGGGGGCTGATACTCAGAGCCCTCAGGAGTGATAAAGCCCAGGCTGACCTGGTAGAGCCAGAGGCCTTCTGGGAGGCCACTTGATTTATGAGCACTTTTGGTTTTGGTGGCAGAACTCACCCAGAACTTGACCAGGAAGAAAGCATGCGGGGGTCCACGATCATACAGCTCCCGCAGTCCACCCTTTTTCTCAGGGAATTTGTCATAGATCTGCCGAACGTCCACACTCTCAAGCGGGGGCGCTCCAGGGCTGGGGCAATGCTGGCTGATGTGTACAAACAGGTGTCTCTGGTACTGGGGAGGAACAGCCATAGATAGGTGAGGAGTGGGACATGGCTGGACCCCCAGCCCTCCCTGCCCAAGCCAATCTCACACCCCTGTTGCCATCCCCAGAGCTCCTACTAGCTGTTCCATCCTCCCCACCCAGATACTGGGCCCAACTCCCAGGCACTGTCCCCACTCTCTTCTGCCCCTTCATTCCCACAGTACCTCAGTCCCTAAGCCCTGTCCCTATTGCCCAACTCTCTGCCGTCCCCTGCTCTCCACCCTCACAGTCCTGACCTCTCCCACCTTCACCCCAGCCTCCTGCCTGGCCTCCCAGCCTCCAATCTCTCCTCCTCAGTTCATGGTGCATATGGCTCCAGAGCTGACCCTCAACCTCCCCTGCTTATAATCTTCCCATGGCTCCCCAGTGCCTCCAGGACAAAGACTACACCTCTACAAGAAAGGACCACACCCCTCAACCTGGCCATGTTTTGAATAGTTCTTCATAAATGTTCTATCAGTGGATGGATGGATGGATGGATGGATGGATGGATGGATGGATGGACGGACAGATGGATGTCAATCCACATAGCCCACACCAAGACTTCCTCTCTGTTCCCATTCTTATCACTTCTTGTCCGTATGCTGAAATCTTCCCCATCTTTTCTTCCAATACAAATCCTCCTTCATCTTTCCAGGTCACCCAAGTCTGCCTCTGTCTGGAAGCCTCCACTGATCACAAACAGATGAGATCTCTCTACCACCCCCGTGTTTCCCCATCACCAGGAGAAAGCCTGGGTCCCTCGGTTTGGCAATGCCAGCTCCTCCAGAACCGGTACCTGCCCACCTATCCACAGCCCCACCAGCTTCCCACCATATTCGATTATTTGTTTCCCTGAAAGACACAATGCTTTTCTGTCTCTGCACCTGAAACATCCAGTTCTGCATATGGCAAACTCCCATGTAACCCTCAAAGCCCAACCCAAATGTTGCCATCTCAGGGAAGCCTTCACTGACTCTCCAGGCAGAATTACTGCTCTGTACACCCACAGAAACGTGAGCTTCCCCCATCCCAGCACATGTTCATCAATCAACATCTACTGAGAATCATCTGTGTAGGGACTCTGCTCTGGCTCCCAGGGCACAATGTAAAGTCCCTGACCTTATGGAGTGCACAGTCTAATGACAGAGACAGAAAACATTTTAAATCATCTTATGGATGATATAAATTTCAGAGAGTAATGTATGCTATGGAAAAAAAAAAATCCTAATAGCCCTGGCCGGTTTGGTTTAGCAGTTAGAGCATCGGCCCGCGGACCAAAGAGTCACGGGTTCGATTCCAGTCAAGAGTACGTACCTCGGTTGCGGTTCGGTCCCCGACCCTGGTTGGGGTCGTGCGGGAGGCAGCCAGTTGATGTGTCTCTCTCACATCGATGTGTTTAGTTTTTTTTTCTCTTTCCCTCCCACTCTATCTGGAGATAAATGGAAAAATATCCTCGGGTGAGGATTTTTTTAAAAATCCTAATAAAGCATAATAAGGGAGTAGAAAGTGGTGGCAGCTAGTATTTTCCATAAGATGACTTGGGAAAGCCAATCTGAGAAGATAATCAAGCAGAGACCTGAATGAAGGGAGAGACAGAATGGCGGTATCTGGGTAAAACATCTTCCAGGCAGCAGGAGCAGCAGATGCAAAGGCCCTAAAGCAGAAGTGGGCCTGGCATGTTTCAGATAGGGCATGGAGGCCAGTGTGGCCAGAGCTAAGCAGTCAAGAGTGAGAGCGCAGGAGGTAAGGGCAGAACAGGAACGAAGGTCAGATTGTGCAAAACTTTGTAGGCAACTAAAAGGACTTCAGCTTTTGCTCCAAATGAGTTGGGAGGGTTTTACCCTGATTTGATTTGGTTTCTACCAAGACCACTAAAGACAGTACTTGGTGTTTCTGTGGCTGCGGCAGAGGCTGTGTGTTCACAAATACTACTTCCCTTTCACATAGCTAAACTACAGTTCCCAGACTCCTCTGTAGTTATATATGATCACATGACTAAGTTCTGGCCAATGGGATCTGAGCAGACCTGATAGTCGCCATCTCCAAGCCAGACCCATAAAGCTTCCTCACTCTCTCCCTTCCACCATCTGCCAGCCAGATGCAGAGAATCCAGCAGCAGATTCTGAAGTCCTAGAAAATGGCAGAGCCACAAAATGGAAGAAGCCCGAATTCCCTGAATCTGTGTGGAAGACTCCTGTTGAACACACTGAAATGTTACATGAGTGAGAAACTTCTATGATGTTCAGTCCTTGAGTATTGGGGTTAATACTTCTGTCAGCCCACCCTGACGAATGTGGCATCTGTCTCCATCCTAGTCTAGGAAAAGTTCAAGCCTAGAAACAAGATCTGCTTTTCCAAGTTCCCAGCATCCACCACAAAGCCTGGTGCAAGTAAGCACTCAGAAATGTTTGATGGATGAATAAATGATGTCCTAGAGAGTTTCTCTGACTTTCCCAACCCATGATCTCATGACCTCCCAATTCCTTTATGCTAGGAGTTATAAAAGTGTGGTCCTGGGAACAGCAGCATCAACATCACCCCAGAGCTTGTCAGAAATGCAGATTCTCAGGCCCCACTCCAAACCTACTGAATCAGATATTCTGAGAGTGGGGCTCAGCAATCTGTGTTTTAACAATCCCTCCATGTCATTCTGATACATGCTAAAGTTTGAGAACCACTGCTTTTTTCTTTCTCTTCCTGTAGCCATCTACACTCCAAAACACCCACAATGACTATCCCAAAATTGCACTCACAGAGTCAACTGCATCCGGGGGTTCCACAAAGGCCGAGAATTCCACCAGCTGTAACCGGGCAGTGCCCAAGGCCCGAGCCTGCCAGGCTGGGGGTGATGGGGCAGGTGGGGGCAGGGCAGGGGGTGAGAGGGCTTGGGGGGGCTCGTACCCTAGAGAGAAAAGAAGAAACAATAAAAATTGCTAACATTTATGGAATATATCAAGCACTGTTCTCTCTTGCCTGCCTCCACTTAGAAGCTGAAAAAGCTAAATACTCACTTTCCCAGCCTCCCTTGCAGCTAGAGGTGGCCATGTGACACAGTCCTGGCCAATGAGACGTTAGGGGAAATCTGCTCGGGGGCTTCTGGGAAGGAGTTTCTTCCTGAATGAAAAAGACAGAACTTTGGGAGGAGAAAGCTTTTGGTTCTGGTCAAGTCCTGCTTGGGACATGATGCCTGGAGTCACAACAGCCATTTTGGGACAGTAAAACAGAGGCCAAGGGACCTATAGAGATGCTGGTCCTGATATTGCTGAGCTGCTGAGCCAGCACATTAGCAGCCCACCTTCAGGCTTTTTTGTTATGTGGAATCATTAAAACCTTTTTATTTATGGCACTATTGCTTTGTTACTTATAGCCAAAAGCATTCCTAATTGATGAATCTTTGTGTACTTTTTCATCAATGTGAGTTCATAGGATGACATCAGCAAGGCCTTCTGGAAGCCACCTTTGCTACCAGATGGGCAAAGGAATTAAGCCACCAGAGGAGGGCAGAACCAAGCAAATCCTGATGCTACCATTTGAGCCCTTAGATCCAGCCATACCTGAAGACATAACACCTGAAATACCAGTTACCTGAACCAATAAATTCCATTTTGTGGTGGTGGTTGTTTTTGTCATCTAGTTTGACGTGGGTTTCTGTCACTTGCAGCTGAAAGAATCTTGACCAATACACCTCCCAGTGTTCTCTAGGCTACTAGGAAGTGGCAGAACACAAACCCCGTGTTTCTGGCTGCAGATGCCATGCTCTTAACCACTACAGATTCTGTCACTCATCTTTCCTACACACCCTGCCTCAGAGCTGGACCTCAGGAGGAATGTGACTAAAGGAAGGTTGAAGGAAAGGCAGCTAGGGTTGACAAGAGAGACAAGAGACAAGGGAGGGTGGAGAGCAGACTCTTACCTGGGAGGTCAGTAGATGGGGGAGTCAGTGACAAGGAGAACGGTGTCTGCGAGAATGGCTTCACACTGAGGGAGAAAGGAAGCTCAGGGTGAGCAGGTGGAAAGATGCCCATCGTACCAGCTACCGTTTACGGAGGGACCAGGACAAGCCTGACGCTGTGCTAGCACATTATGCACACATTTTAATGGAAGCCTCACAGCCTGTGAGGTGGGTGTGATTAGTGCTCTCATTTGCACAAGAGAAACTAGAGGCACACAGGGTCAGCTGACCCACCCAGGCACGCAGCTGACCGCCGTGGAGCCTGGGCTTGAACCAGTCAGTTCCAACCACGAAGCCTGGGGTCTTGATGATAGTTTGGTACCTCTCACAAAATGGCAGAAAGAGGACAGAAATGGAGTCTCAAGAGGTGGGGAGAAGACTAGGAAATTTGGAGGAAAAGGAGGCTGAAGGGTCAGGAGGGTGGGGAGAAAATGACCAGCAGCCCAGAAAATGGGACATCAGGCCAAACTTTGGGGTGAGGAGGCAGCACAACAGAATCCAAAGCAGCGTGTCCAATAGAACTTTCTGCGATGATGGAAATGTTCGATGTCTGTGCTGTCCAACACTGTACTCACTGGCCACATGTGGCTACTGCCCACACGATGTATGACTACTGAGCAGGAATGTGGCTCGGGTGCCCGAGGAACTGAATGTTAAAGTTTATTTCATTTGAATTAACTTAAATGTCAATAACCACACGTGGCTAAGTGACTGTAGTATCTGATAGCATAGCTCTAGAGATCAATGACCTGTGGATATTCCAGGAGATGGTGGTGAGGAGACTGAGAGGTCAGAGGTCAAGGAGACATGAGGTCAGAGGTCAGTAAGAGGTCAAGGGTCCAAAGATCAAGATCAGAAAGACCCAAACTCCAGGGACTTTCAGACTTTAACTCCCAAGGGCCTTTACTTCCCATCTCAATTCTGAAATCGAAACTCCCAGTACCCTACCCACTGACTTAATCTCTTGTCATCAGGCCACTGCCCAAATGTCACTTCCTCAGAGGACTTCCTCACTCCTAAATAGAGCACATACACACACTGCTTTATTTCCCACATTTAGTCCTTTCTTATTCATGCTTATTTACTGGTTTACATGTTTATTGTCTGTCTCCCTCCCTCTCCAATTTATAAGCTCCATGAAGGCAGGAATTCTGACTTGTTCAATGCTGTGTCCCCAATCCAAGCAGAATAACAGGCACTTAATAGCTGCTCAGTAAACATTTGACTGACTGACCAATGGCTTAAGATTGGCCTTCTCGCCCTGGCCGGTTTGGCTCAGCGGTTAGAGCGTCGGCCTGCGGTCCTGAGAGACCCGGGTTCGGTTCCCGCTAAGGGCACGTACCTCGGTTGCAGTTTGTCCCCGGCCCTGGTCGGTTGTGTGGGTGGCAGCCACACGATGTGTTCCTTTCACATTGATGTTTCTCTCTCTCTCTCTCTCTCTCTCTCTCTCTCTCTCTCTCTCTCTCTGTTCCTCTCTCTCCCTCCCACTCTACCTGAACAAAAAATGGAAAAATGTCCTCGGGTGAGGATAAAAAAAAAAGATTGGTCTTCTCTCTCAGTTCCTGAAACTCATCAAACTTTCCTACCTCAGGGCCTTGGCACATGCTGCTTTCTCTGCCTAAAATATCCCCACCCCTATTCTTTACCTGGCAAAGTCTTACCCAGCCTTCAATGTTACCTCCTCAGAGAAACCACCCAAAACTCTCTCCCTCACCCCCGAACCTGTTGTAGTTCTTCACACATCACACACTCTTCAATTTTGTGTTTAAGCACATGATTTAATAAATGTTCATCTCGCCAGTTTGACTATCAGCTCCATAAAAGGCGGGACCCCGGCGACCAGTGCAGCGCCGGCTGAACCACCCATCCTTCCAGATCGGCCTCCTCCCCTGCAAGCCTGTGGTTCCTTCGGCTCTGGGGACTTGTTCTCACGCTTCCTGTGTCCCCATCTAGCAACACTTCCCAGAAAACGATCTTCTGTCCCAGCCTGAATCCCACCGCCTGTCACTTTACTCTTTTTTTGGCAACACCCTCAACACCCCTGCCTCACTGTCCTGAAGCCACATTGCCCTACCAACACCCAGCCCAGAACCACTGGCTCCTTTCTGGGCTAAAAACTGTACTTCCTGCTCTGGCCAGTATGGCTCAGTGGTTGAGTGTCATCCCATGCACCAAGAGGTCACCAGTTCAATTCCCAGTCAGGGCACATGCCCGGGTTGCAGGGCTGATCCCCAGTAAGGGGCGTGCAGAAGGCAGTTGAATGATGTTTCTCTCTCACATCAATGTTTCTTTCTTTCTCTCTCCCTCTTCCTTCCTCTCTCTCAAAAAAATCAATAAAAACATATTTTTTAAAAATGTATTTCCTTCCTGGCCTGTGTGGCTCAGTGGATTGAGCACCATCCCGTGGACTGAGAGGTCCCAGTTCGATTCCCCATCAGGGCACATGCTTGTTTCCCACATGCAGGAGGCGGCCAATCAATGTTTCTCTCTCACATGGATGTTTCTATCTCTCATTTCCTTCCTCTCTCTCTAGAAAATCAATAAAAGCATTAAATAGTACCTTTACAAAAATGTGCCTCTGAGGCCCGTTTCTATTATTCGAGGCTAGAAACATATCCTGTCACCCTCCTGGTTCTCTCCGAGCTAAAAAAGGACACTCCCATTTACCTCTGAGGCCCATTTTCTTCCTTCTGATTCTAAGAGAAGGACCCCTGCTCAGGCCCAAGAACCATGTCTATGGGATGAGAATGAGCCTCTGCGGCTCCACTCATCCCTCCTGGGAGCCTCTGGACCTACAACTACCTTTCCCATGAGCCTCTGGGGCCCAGCCAACCTGACTAGAAGGCCAACAACCCCATGGACACCCTCCAGGCCTCTCACATTCATCAAGGCCCATGCTGAGCTCAGTTTTTCCCCAAACCCACTCCTCCTCCAGGCTGCGCATCTCTGGACAGTCCCATTCAGTCACCAGCCAGACCCTAGGCACTGTCCCTGCCCTCTCCCTCTTTCTCAGCCCATCAGGCCCCAGCACCATCCCTCTTCCTTCTGACTCTGCCCCGTCCACTCCTCACTATCCCATCTCAGACCTAGTCCTCCTCTCCAGACCATCACCTCACCCTCCTGCCTGGGATTCAAAGGCAGAGAGCCCGGCTCCAGAATCTATGTCCGTAAGGAAGTTGGGAAGTGGGTGGTAGAGTGAGAAGGTCTGTGAGAGAGAGAGTGGAGGTGAGGTACAGGTGCTGAGGCAGGACACAAAGTACTCACTCTGGAACATTCCAGGGGGTCCCAGAGCCCCCAGACCAAAACTGGAAAAGCTCAGAGGCCTGGAGACGAACAAAGAGGAGTCAGCCAGTTAGCTGCCCGCTGAAACCACAAGCCCCACCCTCCAGCCCTGAACCCCACAGTACCCAAGCCTGGCTACCTGAGGACCGGCGGGACCCAGTTTGGCCTGCAGAGAAGGTGCTGAGATGAGCTGGGCTGAGGACATGGTGGCCATTGTCTGGAAAGCCTTGTCCTTGGAAACCTGGTCCTGGAGGGAAAGTTGCAGGCCCATGTTAATGGGGAGTCCCAGCAGACACAGCAAGGGTGGACACAATGACAAGGCAGGGTAAGCATGGGGAGATGAAGAGATGGGGGAGTCAAGGCAAAAGGTTGAGAGAGAGTCCAAATTCCTCTCAATACAACCCCCCGCAGCTCCTGCCCTCCTCAGAAATGTCTAGGGTAAGGGAGTGGGTGGGAGGATAGGCAGAGGGACTTACCACATTCAGAGCCTGCCCACGGGGGTGAAGGAGGGTGCCAAAGAAGGAAAGAAAACATGATTTAGGAATTGAGGCCTGGATACCCCACCTGCCTTCCCTGCCAACCCCTATAGCCCCGCCAACCTCAGCTGAGCAATGAGAGGGAAGCAAAATGAAGGATGAATATGGAACAGAGGGGGCCAGGCCTAGAGGAAGACAGAAGCTCCCAATGCCCAGAATGAAAGAGTAATGAGGGCGCCCTGGCCAGTTTGGCTCAGCGGTTGAGCGTCGGCCTGCGGACCAGAGAGTCCTGGGTTCGGTTCTCGCTAGGGGCACCTACCACCAAAAAGGAAGGAAGGAAGGAAGGAAGGAAGGAAGGAAGGAAGGAAGGAAGGAAGGAAGGAAGGAAGGAAGGAAGAAAGAAAGAAAGAAAGAAAGAAAGAAAGAAAGAAAGAAAGAAAGAAAGAAAGAGAAAGAAAGAAAAGAAAGAGTAATGAGGGTTTCTAGGTCAATGAAGAGGCAGAAGTGAGGGTTTCTGGATATGCAGGCAACAGGAAATGAGAATTTCGGGCCCAGTGGGAATAGGCAGTGAACATTTCCTAGCTGAGATAGGACAGAGGAGAACAGGGAACTCCAGAAAAGACCAGAAGGGAAGGTGTTTAGACTTAGAGAAAAAGGAAGGGGAGGCTTCTGTGTATAAAAAAGGGATAGGAGGAGATGGGCCCCAAATCCAGAGAAAGAGACTCCATACTCAGAGGAGTCGAAAATGAGGGTCTGAGGCCAACAGGGAACAGGAAATCCAGAAGATAAAGAAAGAGGATGTGAAAAGCTCCAAAAGGAAATGAAGCTATCTGGGCACCAAAGAACCGGCAGGCCACTCAGGGGCCGGGAAATGGGAAGGTGAACCAGAAGGGGACCCAGAGGAGACCCTCCCAGCACAAGAGGGAAAGACGATGAGGACACTAGGGACAGCCCGGAGGGGAGAGGAGAAGGAGGCAGAAGACAAAGTAGCCAGAGGAGAGGCCCAACACCCCATCCTTCTTGCCTGTCCCAAGCTAAGTCTATCCCCCTTCACTCCATGGATCTTTCCCTACCCAGGGTCTGCATCCACCCCCTCTTGCTGGCTACAAACCCCCAACTTGGGTTTCTGCTTTTCCCCATTCTGTCTACCTTTCTGTGTGAATCTATTCCCATTTCTTGGTCTCTGTCCCCCACCCTGGGTCTCTGACGCCCCCTTCTCTAGATCCCTGTTACCCTCTCTGCGTCCCTGTCCGCTCTCTCTGGGTCTCTGTTCCCCTCTCAGGATGTCTGCTTTGGTTCCTACCTTGAGCTTGGATTGGATTTCCCTTGACTTCCTTCGGGCCAAGACCTGGATGTGACTAGAGACCTAGAAGGAGTGACAAAAAGGTAGATTCAGGCCAGAGCCACTTGCTCCTTGCATCCCCTCCCCATTTCCTCCCTCCAGGTGCCCACGAAGCTGCTCGGACATGGGAGATGACACACAGAACATGCCAGCTGTCTCAGGAGCATGTAAACACAGATGTATGTAAACACAGGAGCATGTAAACACAGATGGTTATAAAGGCCACTCTTTTCTCACTAATACTTCTGCTCTTCCCCAGGCCCAGCCAATTCAGGTCTCCCTTCCCTTCCCCATCCTTCTCTCTTTGACTCTTTCGGTCTCTCTTACTCTGGTTCCAACACAGCTACTAAGAGAACTATACCAAACAGGCACAGAGTGTACTCACAGAGGTGCCAAGAACATAGACAAGCCCTGGCCGGTTTGGCTCAGAGGTTAGAGTATCAGCCCGCAGACCTAAGAGTAGCGGGTTCGATTCCGGTCAAGGGCACGTACCTCGGTTGCAGTTCTGTCCCCGGCCCTGGTCGGGGTCGTGCGGGAGGCAACCAGTTCATGTGTCTCTCTCACATTGGTATTTTTTTCTCTCTCTCTCCCTCCCACTCTATCTGAAGATAAATGGAAAAATATCCTCAGGTGAGGATTTTTTTAAAAAAAAAGAAAACAGACAAAAGCACATGAGCCATGTCCGCCTTGAACCTGAAGCAGCCCATACTAGTATGGCCCTCAGAAGACAAGCCCGTCCCAGAGAGAAGTCCACAAGTCAGTCCTGAGACCTGTTTTCGAGTTCGGGTCTTCCCTGTTCTCAGCTTGATGTAGCGGGCAATCAGTTCATTCCGACCTAAAGACGCAAAGATGGAACAGAGTTAGACCTTTAGCAGAACTTCCCAACAGAGGGGACACCAGGGAAGGAGAGAGAAACAATAGTTTCCAGAGGTCCACAGCAAGCTGGGAGCGAGATGGAAGAAGAGTTAAGACTGCAGGTTTTTGAGCCAGAATGCCTGGGTTCAAGTTCCAGCTCCGCCACACACTAGCTCTGTGGCCTTAGGCAAATCACTTAGCCTTTCTGGACCTCAGTTTCCTCATCTGTGCAAATGGGATGCTAGCTCCTACCTGAGTCACGATAAGGATACGAAGTGCTTTTATGTTAACAGTATTTAAAGCTCCATAAATGTTGCTAGTAAATCTTTTATTAACCAGTGGGGACCAGGGCAAAAGAGGGGTGGACTCACCATACATCTTGCCTTCATCAGACAGGATGATTTTCCGCCGGCCGCAGGGCGGGTAGATGGCCAGGGCCTCCTGGAAGCTCTGTTCAATGTCTGGGCTCCAGACACCCTCTGCATCTGGGCCCCCATCTCCCCCAGCCCCCTCGCTGCCACCAGTACCCTCTTCACTTCCTTCCTCACTTCCTGTCCAGGTGCTGCCATCGTCCAGGGGGGCCCCAGCCCGGGGTTCCCCCATCTGGGCCTGGAAGAACACAGACCTCAGCAAGGTTTCCCTGACCCACCCAGAAGGACCTCAGGGCCTGGAAGGCTAGGAGTCCAGAGTCCTAGGTCTGAGATAGAGGGCTGGGGGACCAAACCCCTGGGTCTGAGAGAGGAGAGGGCTGGGGGCTGAGACTCCTAGGTCCTGGGGAAGCTTAGGGTGAACAGTGTTCTCTGGATTTCCAGGGGATCCGGGGTTGTGATGAAGTCTTGAAGACCCCATAGTCATGCATAGGGTCCATGAGGGCCAGCCATTTGGGTATGGATTACTAGTTTAAAGAAGGCAGGAGTCAGGGCCTAGTTTCGGGTCAGGGATGTGTGAGTGAGATCTTAGTCCCACCCCAAGAACAGGTGCTAGGATGTGAGCAGCAGCTGCTGGGAAAGAAGGGGCACAGTCCTTAGTAAGGCTGAAGAGAGGTCCAGAGACAGGGGGACAGAGACTCGGAGAGACGGAAAGGACAAAGTCCCCGAGAGAGGGGAACAGAGACCCAATGTGGGGGCACAGCGACCTAGAAGGAGGGGAACAGAGACCCAGAGAGAGGGGTCCAGAGACACCGAGGGAAGAGGGGCAGAGATGCAGGGCAGAAACTAAAGTGGAGACCAGGAAAGACCTATAGAACCACAGACTGGGGGGACAGGGGCGCCCTGCCATAAGGAGAGCCAGAACAAAGGGCCCAGGCATCCCCTCCCCCAGTTTCCCACAACCCCCATCAGGGAGGGGCTGGCCAGCGAGGGCACCTCCCCTCAAGCCCCCGGCCCCGCCCCTTCCCTCCCCAAACCCTGCGCTGTGGGCTCGGATCCAACTCTAGTTCCCAGTGACTTTCCGGAGGCCGAGAACAGGGGAAAACTTTTTCAAATACAGTCAGATCCCGCCGCCCTGGTGGCTCCTCGTCTTCCACAGCTTTCCCAGGACCCCAGAGTCCAGGCTCCCATCCCCCTCCTCGCTAGGACCCTGGAGTCCCGGCCGAGACAAAGACTCCAGGCCGAGCCCAGTGGCGCTGCGGCGTTCAGGACCCCCATAGGCCAAAATCCCAGCCCAGCTCTCCCCCATGTGGCCAGACAAAGGGACGGAGGGTCCGGCTAGGAAAGATCCCCCTAATTTCCCTCCCCAGGCCCCAAACTTCCGAAGAGACAAGGCTGAACATCCAGAAAGCTCTGTAGCCTAACCTCTGCCACCCCGGAGGCCCCTTTCTCCATGAGGAGGACCAGGCGCCCACAAATGACACACACAGATCAGTTCGGTCAGAAACACGCACAGAGTCCTTTCTCGCTTCAAACCGACACCGCCGCAGACACTCACACCCCACACACACCCGGCCAAAGTTCCCTGCCCTCACGCACTCCCAGGAGCACACTCCCAAACTTAGACGCATCAGCAGACACCCAGATCTGGAGAAAGTTCCAACCCCGCACTTAGATTCAGAAACACAAACTCGAGCCCCACGATCCAAGGGAGGCGGCATGCAATCCCGAGACGGTCCCCCACACACACCTAAACTCCTAACATGGAACTTTCCATCCCAACTCACACACCCCAAAGCAGGATCCCCGACTCCCGCGGGCGCCTTCCTACCTCCCGGCCTGGGGCTGGGGAACCGCGGGCGGGCGGGGCGCAGCGAAGGAGAAAGTTGCCCGGGAGCTTTGTTTGGGAAAAGTGGGAGGGACCGGAGGGGGGGCGGGCCCGGACGCCGGACAGCGGGAAGAGGGATCCGATGATGACAGTTTGGGGGAGGATTTTTGCTTTGGCTAAGGAAAGGTATAGTTTAACTGGGGTCTGGTAGCAACTTCAGGATTCGTGTGCTTAGATTCTTGGGAGAGGAGGGATGTTGAGGGTCCGCACTCCTGATGTCTGAGGGAGGAGGGGGCTGGGGGCCTGGACTTCTGGGCCTCTAGCCTATTTGTGTAAGTGGACGTGATACCAGCACAAAAGGTTCTTTCCTGTTCAGCCTCAAGTTTCTTTTTGAGGATTGAAGTATGGGGGTGTGTTTTGATTGATTTCTATAACAACACGCTTTTTCCTTGTGACCTCACCAGAGGTGAGAGTCGTGGGCAAGACGACCGGGAGTTATTGGGAAGTGGAGACTCCCGCACCCACACGCATTCATGAACTAGAGGTGGCGCTGTCCCAGAACAGAGAGAGACACTCGGTGCCTGAGGGGAGAGGAGCTTAGTGTTCAAACTCATGGGATGGAAAGAGGCTGGGATCCGGACTCTGGAGACCTGAGGGAGAAGGGAGCACAGATTCCGAGTCCTTGGAAACTGGAACATAAGACTGGATTTTGGGTTTCCAGAGAGGGTGGGGCTGTTTAGTAGAACCGAAGAAGGCTCCGATTTCAGCGTCCCTACATTGCCCTGTGTTGAGCGTATTAATCGTTTCAAATCCTGGAGAAAACAACAAGGGACACAGAGAAACTATCAGAAATAGGTACAAAAATAAGGAGCGGGCTAACCAGAAGGACTGTCCATGAGCAGAGTGATCCTAGGAACGAGACAGGGAGCTAGGAGCAAGACCTGGAGCACAGAGGTGGGGCCCAGGTGCAGGAGTGTGGCTCTAGGGCAAGGGGCGTGGCCACCTGCGATTGGAGCTGGACAGGCAAGACCTGGCTCTCTAACGCCCAGATCAACCGAAAGGGGCGTGGTCGGACTGAGGAGCTCGACCATGAAACACAGGCCAGGCTGGCTCAAGGGGCGTGGTTAACAAAGAATAGAGGCGTGGCTTTAACCAATAAAGGGCCGGGCTAGTGGGTGAGGTCACGTGGGGGGGGAGCGGCCAGACCGTGGGGGCGTGGCTAGGGGGCGCGGCGAGGGCTCGCGGAGCTCATTCAACGCTCCAGGTGCCCGGCTTGGGCTCGAGACCAGAACTGTTTGGATTTAACAGTCCGTGGACCGCCCGAGTCTGAGAGTCCGGTGACCGGTCTGTGGTCAAGCATAAAGGCGGGGCCCAGAAGGTGAGAAGGAGAAGGTGAGAACTATGAGATCTGGGTATGAATGTAGGAGAAGGAGAGGAATGAGATCCGTGTATGTGGCAAAGCCCACAAGAGTCGGGCCTGGGAGAACCCGCAGGGCCTGACACGCTGGAGGGGGTGAGAGTGGAAGAAAAAGGGAGGGGGGGATGGGTTTGGTAGGGAGGGGGGAGTTGCTTGGACAAGGGGTAAAAACCTGGGCAAAGGATAGGAAAGGCGTGATCGTCTTGGGTAGAGGCTCTGACCCTACTGGTGCTACAGCCTTCTGGCCCACCCCGAAATGTGGCACGCGCTGGTCCTGCTGCTGCTGCTCCCCTCTGCCTCGGTGCCCCCCTCCACTGCAGCCCCGATCCGCGATGCTGATCCCGAGGAAGGCTCCTCCGGTTTCCTAGGCCTCCAGAGACTTCTACAAGGCTTCACCCGGCTGTTTCTGAAAGTGAGCAATGGCAGGGGTTGGGGAGAAGAGGTTCCAAAGAAGAGGGCCTAGGGACAGAGGCATGGACAGGGTTCAGGGAAACAATGGGAGACATGTCTCAGCCAGGCAGAAGGACAGACAGGAAGAGAGAAAACAAAAGGGACAGAGAGTAACAAGGAGACTGAGAGATAGAAAGAGGGAGGGAGATGCGACAGAGGCGAGACTGAAGAGTGGGATAGAACAGAGAGACAATAGGACATGAGGGACAAGAAGGTAATGGGGCAAAAAATAGAGAAAGAAGAGATGGTGGATGGGGGCAGGAGGTGACTAGTTAGGCCCTAAGGGTCAGAAGATGAAGAGGAAGGGGGTGAAGGGAACATGGCAAGGCCTGGAGGGCACCCTGGCAGGGCTGCAGATGTACTGGGAAGTCCTGAGGTCTAGCAGCTCACATATCCCTCCTTCGGCCCCAGGATGACCTGTTACGGGGCATGGACAGCTTCTTCTCTTCCCCCGTGGACTTCCGGGGCCTCCCTAGGAACTACCACCAAGAAGAGAACCAGGAGCACCAGCTGGGGAACAACACTCTCTCCAGTCACCTCCAGATTGATAAGGTGCTTATGCCCGGAAGTACCTCCGGGAGTCTCCCTCAGATCCCTCATGCTGCAGTATGTGCTGGGAGGAGGGCAGAAGAGGAAAATAGTTGTGCTCTCACTCTTTCCTCCCACCCTCACAGGTGACCGACAACAAGACAGGAGATGTGCTGATCTCTGAGAAGGTGGTGGCATCTATTGAGCCAGGAGATGGGAGCCTGGAGAGTGACTGGAAGGTTAGGACATGCCCCCACCCGGCCCTAACCCCCCACCCCACCTCCACTACCACAAAGTTTTGTCATCTGTCTAAAGGGAATAACCAGCTGAGTAATGAGGTATACAACCTCAGAGTACATCCCCACTCACTCAGTAATCTCCAGAGTATTATGTAAACCAAGAAATGCTTTTAATTCCAGGTGCCTGGTAGGCTTCACAAACCTCAAAGTATGTTTTTATCTAAAAGTAGTTAAGTATTTTTACCTTTAAGTATTTGTATTTACCTTAAGTATTGTTTAAATCTATCCCAAAGTGGTAAATCTCTTCCTTGAAAACTTCAAAATGTGATCTTTAATTCCAAAATGCTTTATGAACCCTAAATGCTTTGTTTATCTCACCGTTGTAAACTTTTCAGTGATTCTAACACCAGAGGACTTATTTTTCTTATCCTAAAATGTTTTAAGCCCGGTCGGTGTGGTTCAGTGGTTGAGTGACAACCCATGCACCAGGAGGTCGCCAGTTCAGTTCCTGGTCAGAGCACATGCCCAGGTTGTGGGCCAAATCCCCAGTAGGGGGCATGCAGGAGGCAGCCCATCGATGTTTTTTCTCATCGATGTTTCCATCTATTCCTTCCTCTCTCTCTCAAATCAATAAAGGAAAAAAAAAAAAGGTTTAAGAACCTCCAAGTGCTTGGAAAACCCATATGGTTCTCTCTCTCACACACAGAGGTTTTTATTTCAAAAATTTTAAATCTACAGAAAAGTCTGGAAGAAATAGTAAATAAATATATCTATGTTCCTTTTACCATAGAGCAGGGTTTCTCAACCTTGGCACCATCATCATTTTAGGGCTGGGTACTCTTGGTTTTATCCATGCACAGGGCCATCCTGTGCACTGTCATGTGTTTAGTAGCAACCTTGCCTCTAGAGACACAGTAGACACACCACTCCCACCCCAAACAGTTGTGACAACCGAAAATATCTGGCCTAGATTCACCACTTGTTAAATTTTTACCACATTTACTTTGTTATCACTTTTGTATTTTTTAACCATATGACGATAAATTATTGACATCATGACGCTTCACCCCTAAATCCTTCAGCAGATCTCCTAGGAATAATGCATCCTTCCGCATGACCACAGTACTATTTTGACATCCGAGATATTTAACACTGGTGTCAAACTGTTGTCTCTGTATTAACTTGCAGTGACTGCTGTCACAAAGTACCACAGATTGGGTGGCTTCAATAACGAAATGTATTGTCTCACGGTTCTGGAGGCCAGGTGTCCAAGATCAAGGTTGGTTCCTTCTGAGGGCTGTAAGGGAGTTTCTTCCATGTCCCTCTCCTACCTCCTGGTGTTTTGATGACAGTCTTTGGTGATCCTTGACGTGTAGATGCATCACCCCCATCTCTGCCTCATCTTCATATGACATTCTCCCTATGTGCATTTCTATATCTAAATTTCCCCTTTGCATAAGGACACCAGCCTTATTGGATTAGGGCCCACCATAATGACCTCATCCTAACTAACTAAATCTGCAATAACTATTTTCTTTTTCTTTCTTTATTGATTTTAGAGAGAGAGCAAGGGAGAGGGAGAGATAGAAACATCAATGAGAGAGAACACCAATTGGCCGCCTCCTGCATGCCCCCAACTGGGGATCAGGCCCGAAACCTGGGCATGTGGTCCTGACCAGGAATCGAACTGGTGACCTCTGGTACATGGGTCGAAGCTCAACCACCGAGCCACACTGGCCGGCCCAATAACTCTATTTTCAAATAAGATCACATTCTGAGGTCCTGGGGGTATGGACTTCAACATATCAATTGGGATGGGCCACAATTCAACCCATAACAATCTCCTACAGGACTTCTCAGACCTCAACTTATTAAAATGCAGACTGATCCAGTAGGTCTGGGGTGGGAGGGGCACTAATTTGCATGTCTAACAAGCTCCCAAATGATGCTGATGACACTAGTCCACAGCCCACACTTTGAATAGCAAGGGCCACACAGACATCATTCCATATTCAAATATTCCCACTGGACCCCCAAAGCTGTCTGTAAAAGCTGATGTGATTTTGGACCAGGACTCGACCAAGGACCACATGTTGCGGCTGCTTTTCTGGACCTGGAGCTGAAACACAACTGAGGACTAGAAGTTATCTCTAGTTTGATCAACACTCTGCCTCTGTGGTCAACAGACCCAAGGCTCTGTTCTTAAGATTATTTGATACTGGCCAGAAGCTTATTATCCTCAAGGCTTAATGCTTAAGGGAGTGGTCATGCAAGGGCTTGTATGGGAGTCATATAAGGCTAGTCTCCAGCCCCCTTGTTCCTCCTCTAAGAGGGTCTACCATATGACTAGCAACATGCCAGGAAAATAATGTTAGGGAAACTGCATGACCAGCAATATGCAAGGAGAGGAAAGGTCACCCTAGGGTCCTAACTCTACTATATTTGTTTCCCTAGTTTTGCCCATTGCTAGGCACCTGGGGCTTTCTACACTGGTGCCCTTCTGTACCTGGCCTATCGTTTCTGCTGTGCTCATGCCTGTCTAACTACCTCCTACATCTCCCCCTCAAGAATTCTTGGTTCTGAATTCTTTAAGGGAAAGGGGCATAGGGTCTCTTCTGCGGCTGCTTCCTGCCGAAGAGGGGTGGAGTTTTCCTTCAGAGCCAAGTGGGCCTTGTTCTCTTTCAGAGGGACGATGAAACTTGGGCAGGAAAGAAGGTTGTGATAAGTGTCTAGAGTCGGTCGGCAAAAAGCAGTATTCCCAGAATACGAGTAAGGCTTGTAACCTGGTGGAGACAAATTGTGTTATAAATCTTAATATTATTGGGGCAAAAGCTAGAACAAGAACCACAGTGAATGGTCTGATGAAAGGGAGCACGCAAGGCAAGGACACCAGGGCACCCCTGGGCTGGGTGGCCTAGATTTCAGACGTTGGTTGCCTTGTCAAAGGGTGGGGAAAAGTGAAATATCAGTTAAGAGGGTTGTAGCCAAATATTTAAGAAACTAGAAAAATTCAGGATCCAGTTCAGTTTATAGGTGGAAAAATAAAACTTTGGCCCTGGCCGGTTTGGCTCAGCGGTTAGAGCGTCGGCCTGCGGTACAGAGAGACCCGGGTTCGGTTCCCGCTAAGGGCACGTACCTCGGTTGCAGTTTGTCCCCGGCCCTGGTTGGTCGTGCGGGTGGCAACCACTCGATGTGTCCCTTCACATTGATGTTTCTCTCTCTCTCTCTTCCTCTCTCTCCCTCCCGCTCTGTCTGAACAAAACAAAAAAAAAATGCAAAAATGTCCTCGGGTGAGGATTAATAAATAAATAAATAAATAAATAAATAAATAAATAAATAAATAAAAAGCCCTGGCCGGTTTGGCTCAACGGTTAGAGCGTCGGCCCGCGGTCCAGAGAGACCCGGGTTCAGTTCCCGCTACGGGCATGTACCTCGGTTGCAGTGTGTCCCCGGCCCTGGTCGGTCGTGCGGGTGGCAGCCACTCGATGTGTCCCTTTCACGTCGATGTTTCTCTCTCTCTCTCTGTTCCTCTCTCTCCCTCCCACTCTACCTGAACAAAAAATGGAAAAATGTCCTCGGGTGAGGATAAAAATAAATAAATAAATAAATAAAACTTTGAAGACAATTGAACTAGAGTCTAATATCTACAATACAACAGTGTATTATAGATTTTATAGAAACACAATTTCTCTCCCTAAAATCACCCGCATTTCTATCAAAGAGCCAAATTAAGACATTTATTTATTGCAGTAAGTTCAGTTTTAATTTGGCCTGATTATTTGCATAAACACAGAAGAATAGTTATTGATCGTATAAGCTCTTTTAAATCTGCTTTGCTGGCCCTGGCCGATTTGGCTCAGCAGTTAGAGCGTCAGCCTGTGGTCCAGAGAGACCCTGGTTCGGTTCCCGCTAGGGGCATGTACCTCGGTTGCGGTTTGTCCCGGGCCCTGGATGGGTCGTGCAGGTGGCAACCACTCGATGTGTCCCTTTCACGTCGATGTTTCTCTCTCTCTCTCTCTCTCCCTCCCCCCTTCTCTCTCTCTCCCTCCCCCCCTTCTCTCTCTCTCTCTTCCTTTTTCTCCCTCCCACACTATCTGAACAAAAAATGGAAAAGTGTCTTCAGGTGAGGATAAAAAAATAAAAAAATAATTGGAATTTCAAAAGGAATCTCCAGATTGAGCTTTAATTAACCTCTCAGGGTGATGAAGCCAAGCCACATAGTTGACATCAGTCTTTGCCTGCAATACCTATATGTTTAGGTAAATTCTTCAAGTTCTTGAGGTCCTCAAAAATGTCAAGTTTCTTTCTTTGCTATCTTCCAGGAAAGTAACCTTTGTTCCTTACCTGGAAAGGCTGGCATGAACCATGAAAATAATAAGCAGCAGGGTACCAGGATGTTTTTCCAAGGGGCTTTTACCGGTTTACAAAGCCAATCCTAATTCCTTAAAGCTTTTCTGATAACACCCAGAATCTATATATGTCCCTCTCAGTCTGGCATTCTTGTCAAAGTCTTGACTAATAACATTAAAATAAAAATCACCACATTGCAATTGTGGTCATGATTCTTTAGTAATGCCAAGAGCTCTTAATCCAAAAGTGCTTTGTACATTTCAAACTGGTTTCCAAACCTCACAGTATGTTTAATCCTAAAGTGTTTTGTAATCCCAACAGACATTTTAAACCCCAAAGTGCTTTTGAAACCTTCAAAGTGTGTTTTCAATCCCAAAGTAGTCTATTTTTAATCCAAAGGTGCTTGTAAACCCAAGTGCTTTGTAAACTGCAGTGAGTTTTTAACTCCCAAAGCGGCCTGTAGGTGGCAAACTGAGTTAAATATGACGGTGGGTTCTGGGTGTCCTACGGTCATCATTTAGATTTTGAGGTGATCTCCTTGTCCCTCCTTTCCCAGGTACCCAAGATAGAGGAGAAGGAGGCCCTGCTGCCCAACCCAAAAGCCATGGACAGCTTTCACCCTGAACCTCATCCCCGGGTGGCCTTCTGGATTATGAAGCTGCCACGGCGAAGGTCCTACCAGAACGCCCAGGAGGGCGACCGCTATCTCAACGAAAAGCAACACCGCCTGCAGGCCATTCGGGATGGGCTCCTCGAAGGGACCCGAGAGGAAGCCCTGCAAAAAGGGACCCAGGGCTCCTCCCATTTCAAGTTGCCTGCCCGAAAGACACACTTCCTGTACATTCTCAGGCCCTCCCAGCAGTTATAGGGGTGGGGATGGAAACACCTGCATGTATCCCCCACCAGACCCCACCCCAAGCTCCATGTGGAAATAAAGTTCTTACACTAAACAGCACTATCTCCTTTCAGGGTATGACCCCAAGCCTTAGCCAATCGGGCCATAGCAAATCCCAACAATACAAAGATAACTTAGGCAGTCGTAAAATACTTGGAAATGAAGCAATACACCGCTAAAATAATGTACAGGTCAAATTAGTGAATTTTTTTTTTTTTATCCTCACCCGAGGATATTTTTCCATTTTTTGTACAGATAGAGTGGGAGGGAGAGAGAGAAAGGGAGAGAGAGAGAAAAACATCGACGTGAAGGGACACATCGAGTGGCTGCTACCCGCACGACCAGCCAGGGCCGGGGACAAACTGCAACCGAAATTAGTGAATATTTTAAATTGAATAATAATGAAATGTGACAAAAATATATAGGGTATAGCTCAAGAAGGTCTCAGAAAGCAAATTATGCTTAAATGCGTATATTAGAAAAGAGGCTAAATAATAATCTAAAAATATCACTGATCTAAGCACTCATTTCAGAAAGCTATAAAAATTTAATTGAGCTGTAACAAGATTTAGCACTCTGCCCTGGCCGGTTTGGCTCAGAGGTTAAGAGCGTTGGCCCGCGGACCAGAGAGTCACGAGGTCGGTTTCCACTAAGGGCACGTACTTCGGTTGCAGTTTGTCCCCGGCTCCAGTTGGGGTTGTGTGGGTGGCAACCACTCCATGTGTTTCTCTCACATTGATGTCTCTCTTTCTCCTTCTCTCCCTCCAGTTCTGTTTGAAGATAAATGCAAAAATGTCCTCAGGTGAGGATTAAAAGAAAAAAAAATTAACACTAAGTATTTTACCATTGTACTATAAAAAAAAAATTTTTTTTTAGGTGTTACAAAATTACCTGGACCTCAAAAAAGGAAGGAACAAGAAATACTGATGGAATATAAAGTGAAAATATACTAATTAAGCTAATGGGGTCTACCACTTGCTAGCCTGTGCTAACAAAACACTTGGCAAACTTTCTTGTTGCAATCTCATAAGACCCCATGAGATAGATATTATTTGTCCCCATTTTAGAGAAAAGACTGACTTTCCGAGAGGTGAAGTCACCAAAGTCACACAGCAATGGCACTAGGTTTGTCCCATTCTATATCTCTCTTAACCACTCACCTTATCACCTGCCAAGCAGGTTCTTTCCCAGGCTTTACAACAACCTACCAACTAGTAGAGAAAATAACTATTAAACAAGGGTTACCACCTTAAGTCCTCAAGGTAAACTAAGGAGTAATTATCTCCATTTCTGGGAGAAAAACAGATTCAGAGAAGGCAGCCACTGTGCCATGGTTACAGCTAGGAAGCGATGGAGGCAAAATTCAAACCTAAGAGTCTGACCCCAGGCCCACAATCTCATCATCATTCTACACTTAAGAGTCATGGATTCCATCCACTCACTTTTTTTAAGTGCCCACACTGGGCCAGGCATATTCTAGACCTCAAGCAGTCTCCTACCGCACATAACTCACATTCTGGTGGGGGTGACAGACATAAAGCAATTATAGAATGTGTCACTTTTGTTGTTGTTGTTTTCTTTATTGATTTTAGAGAGAAAAGAGAGGGAGAGTTAGAAACATCAGTAAGAGAGGACATCTATTGGCCGCCTACTGCATGCCCCCCACAGGGGATCTGGCCCATAACCTGGGGCATGTGCCCTGACCGGGAATCCACCGGGAATGGAACCAGGACCTCTTGGTGCATGGGTAGATGTTCAACCACTGAGCCACACCCGCCAGGCCGTTATTGTTTAATCCTCACCCAAGGATTTCTTTCTCATTGCTTTTCAGATAGAGTGGAAGGGAGAGGGGGAGAGAGAAACATCGATGTGAGAGAGAGACACCGATTGGTTGCCTCCCACACCACCCTCACCGGTGCCAGGATCAAACCTGCAACCCAGGCAGGTGCCCTTAACCCAGAATCAAACCTGCGACCCTTTGGTCTGCGGGCCAACACTCTTAATCCCTGAGTCAAACAGGCCAGGGCTAGGATGTTTCACCTTTAAGACGTGCCACGAAGACCACTAAAAAGTGGACAGTTTGAGCTAGCAGAGAGATTGCGATTTCATCCCAAATGCTCCTTCTCGGGAGTCAATTTTGGGTGTAATTCTCTCCATCTCTCTAGCGGGAGAAGCTGAGAATATTTTGTCCGCATTCTGTCCCAAAAGGAGTGAATGGAACAGTTTGGGAAAGAATCCTCTTGGGACTGGAGCCACAAAAGGCGCGGGGGTGATGCGACAGTACAGGGCAGGACGCTATTGTGACGGTGACCGGCAGCCTGTCGCGGAACAGACGGCAGAAAGGCCACAGCTTGGTAGCTGATAAGTGGGGCTAAACAAGAAGACTCTCAGCCCAACTTTCCGTTGCTTGGGCCTTTTTCACTGAAGCTTAGGTCCGTAAAGGAGACCCCAACGTAGTGGACGGAGCCTCCCGCCCCTTCCTCTACCAGCGATAATCTCTCCAGCCTTCCCCACTGTGCCAGTATGCGCGCGCCCGCTCCACTGGGTTGGGCGCGCGCCCGATCAGCCCTACGCATGCGCAGCCTCGCTGTACCAGGTAACCCACAAGACTAGCGTGCACCTTTTCTTGACCTGCGCCTGCGTCGGGGGAGGAGCCCAGCGGGGCGGGGTTTAGACGCCGCGCGTGCGCACTCGGTCCCGCCCCCGCTCTCTTTGCTTTTCCCGCGGGAGTAGCGTACGCGCACTTCCATCGCGGGCAACTGCCGGTCGTTATTCGGGGCCCTCGGCTGTGTTCCGGGCGTGGGACGTGACCCCAGGTGCGAGGTAGCCCTGTTAGAGCCCCTCTCCAAACCCTGACAAAGCCCCCAAGTCGTAGGGGAGAGCCCCCAATATCAGGGCCTTCCATAACTTGTTAAAGGTCTTGAAATCCTGACCAAATCCCCTCAAAAATACTGAAAGGAACCCACCAGGAAATCTTATAGATGACCCCTGAAGTCTTGTCAGGATCTTTTAGAAAGTCTGTCAGGCTCCCGAGCCTGTCAGAAACTCCCCTGAGATCCCTTTCCTCTCCCCGCAAATCCTATGAGACCCCCAAATCCTGTCAGACCCCCAGAAATCTTGTCAGACCCACAAAATATCAGAGCTCTGAAATCCAGTCAGAGACACCCCAGAAATCTAATCAGAGTAACCCAGAAATCTAGTCAGAGACCCCACAGAGCCAGTCAGAGATCACCCACAAACCCAGAGACCCAGAAATCCAGACTCCCCAGAAATCTAGCCAGACCCCACAAATCCAGAGATCAACCACAAATCCAGTCAGAGACCCCAGAGAAATCCAGAGACCCCCCTCACAGATATGTCAGAGATACCCCAGAAGTCTGATACCCTCTAAAATACAGACCCCCTTAAAATTCCCAGAATTCCTGCTCCAGTCCTGCTAGACTCTCCCCTCCAAATCCCCCCTGAGATTGACCAGAGCCTCCCCAGGTCCCTCACCAGGAGTTTGTCCCCCCAACCCTGTCAGAAGCTCCCAGTGCCCGTCAGCACCCTTGCAGACACCCTCCCTCACTGAGTTTCCAGGGCCATTGCCCGCCTTCTGCACCCTCTAGCGTCGTCCAAACCCTGGAAGCTCCCTCCTCCAAGACCGCTTTTCCGAGGACATTCTAAAAGCCCCCAAGAAGTGTGCCTGTCACGGCTGTGGACCCCATCTGGTGCCAGGGAAAGCAGGGTGTGGGGAGTACTTGGTGAGGAAAGGGGAGATAAGCAGGTGGGGTGAGGACAGGCAGGCCCCAGGGGACCCTGCATTGACCATTTACTGGCCCCAGTGTGCCAGCTCGGCATGATGGGCACCGTTGTCGGCTGTAATTATTAATAGCACCTCTTTCACTCTTGAAAGTGTCCTGCAGTTGGGATGAGGAATCGTATGATCAACCTGGTTATAATGGAGGCAGGACGGCATTTTGGGGGGGCACAGGAGAGGGAGTCCCTAACTGCTCCAGGGACTGGGGATGGCTCCCCGGGAGCTGTGAGCCAGGCAGGGGCCGGCCCTAGGTGGGAATCGAGGCAGTGTGGCCCAGGCCTGGCAGGAACATGGGAAGATGTTAAGCTCCCATGGTTGTAATGAGGGCGAGGGGCCTGGAGGCTGGCCAGTGGAGAGAAAGGTGACAGAGAGGCAAGGAGCTGCAGAGACCACTCTGCCACACCAGCCAGAGGGGCTAGGACTTAGTCCCGAGGGCACTAGGGAGCCATGAAAGGGTTGGGAGCACGGGAGAGATGGGGTCAGACTCAAGTGGGACTCCAACAGTTCCAAATACAGGCTGATACGGCAAGGATGTCAGTAGCCCAAGGTGGTCAGGAACCCGGAGACAGCACCTTGTTTAGAAATGTTTGCCGGAGGAGGAGACATGTGAGCCGAGACAGGAAGGGCTGGCAAGGAGGGTGTCCCAGGCAGAGACCCAAAGGTGGGAACAGCAAGCCTGGTTTGAGGAACAGCACCCAATTCAGAGTCGCTGGAGCAGCAAGTGTGATTTAGGGTGGGAAGGGCAGGGCCAGGCCATGCAGGGCCTTCGATGCCAAGTCCAGGGTCTAGGCTCTGCCCATGGGGTGCTGGGGAGCCATGGAGGAATGTTGAGCAGAGGAGGGGCAGGTCAGTTCTGGGGCCCTGTGGGGATGGACTGCAGTGGGGAGCTGTGAGGCCAGGGAAGAGGCTGCAATGAGGGCCCATGGGAAGAGGACAAGGCCGCAGCCTCGAGGTTAGGAAGAAGAGAAGGAGACAGGGTAGCGTCACTGGGAAGGAAGGACAGGGTTGGGGACTTGACAAGCTGTGGGAAGGAGGGATGGTGAAGAGGGAGTGACCCCTACCCACCTTGCCCCACTTTGATCTCTGCCACCCACTCCCCAGGTCCCTCTTTTCTCAACCCACACCTCCAATCCATAAAACAGGTTGGAGCGGGAGCTGCTGTGATGGAGGCAGGGATAGGCAAACAGGTTCTGAGAACCCAGAACGCCCGGGGCACAGGTGAGACAGAGCAGGTCCCACCCCTCTGGTGGCTGGTTTGAGGAGGCTATTCCTCTGCTTGTCCTTCCAGGAGCTCTCAGAGCAGCCTGTTCCTTTTTGATCCCTCCCACTGATGGAGGAAGGCTGTTAGCTTCGCCAGCAACTGCGGAGCGACAAAGGTGGCCTATGGACCTACCAGAGAGCCCTGCAGGTGGGCCCGATACACAAAGTAGGTGACTGGGCCCCTGTTTACCCCATGGGAGTATGAAGAGGGAGTAGTGGGTGAACAGGCACCAGGCTGTGGCTCGGGGACTTGGAAGAGGTGGCTTGAGGCTCCACTGTGGTGCGGGGTGGGAAGGAGGAAGCCTGCAGTGTGCCCACTTGTCTTGATCCCTTATCCCCTTTGCTCTGGATGGTCAGAGCAGAAGCCGTTGTATGTACTGTGCCCCCTGCCTGGAGCACGCCCTTCCCAGTGACTGCAGGCTCACCCCTTGCTTTCTGCAAAGCAGCTGCCCTGTCACACTGTCTCCTTTTTCCTGCTTGACCTCTCTTCATAGCACTGACATCGGTTTGTCTGTTTACTCTCTGCCTTCCCACTAGAGCATGAGCTCCACCAGGCAGGGTCTGTTTTATTCACTTGAATTTCCAGTTCCTAGAGCAGCATTGTCCAACATGTGAGCCATATATGTAATTTTAAGTTTTGTTAGTAGCCACATTCAAAAGAAATAGAAAAAGAAACAGGCCAAATGAATGGGAATAACAGATGTTATTTGACCTCATAAACCCACAGTGGTATCATATAATCAATGTAAAAGTGGATTGGCGATATTCTTTTTTTTTTTTCCATGTGAAGTCTTCAAGATCTGGTGTGTGCTTTATACTAATAGAACATCTGAGTTCACACTGACCACAGTTCAGGTGCTTACAAACCACATGTGGTGTGGCGCTACCCTAGAACAGTGCCTGACTCATAGTAGGAACTCGGTTACGGTCCTTGAATTGGCTAAATGCAAATGATATGCGTGTGACTGCCACTTCCTCTGGGAAGATGCTAGGTTTCCCTTTCTGAAACTCGTGCTAAGTGGGGAGCCCATCGTGATGGGGGAGAGGCAGGGCCCTTTTCTTAGAGACTCCCCAAGTCTAGCGGCAGCAGAACCTGTGCCTTTTCTCTGGATCTCAGGTTTAGTCTGTGGCCTCAAGAGGCTTTCCAGGTAGGAAGTAGACACCTGCGTGAGGGCACCTGCGGGCCTACTGACCGAGTGACCGACATTTAAACTTCACTGGCACCAGCAGAGGGCGTTCAGCCACCGAGGAACCTGTGGGCCAGAGCTAACCCAGCTTTGAGAGGCTCCTGAAGGAAAGAGAGGGACACACCCAGGAGACAGAGGAATCTGGGGGGAGACAGAAACAGCAGAGGAGGGAGGCAGAAGGCTTGGGGAATAGAGAGCTGCACAGATATGAGAAGAGAAGCACAGAGACACAGATGGAAGAAGATGGGGGCAAGCGACATGGAGACAGAGGCAGAGCACAGTGGGGAGAGAGATGGAGAAAAGAGCCAGAGAGAAAGTTAGAGACACCGAGGGAGCAAATGAAGGAAAGAACAGGAGAGAAGCACAGTTATATCGTCCTGCAGGGCCCTGGGAAGAGGCTGTAGACAAATGCAGATCCTCAGACCCCACGTGGTCTGTAACCAGACAGTCGTAGGTTGACTGTCTTGCTCTCTATGGCTAAGTGGCCCTGGGCAAGTGACTTCACTAGGCCTCAGGGTCCTCCTCCATAACATAGGCAGCACGGTGAGAGGAAGAAACAAGAGTGCCGGGAAAGTCCTGGGCAATGGGCCCTGGTGTCTCTCCTAACTGTGGGTTCCTCCTACTCCCCAAAGAGCAGGGCTCAAACCCGAGGGGGTTGAATTTGAGCTACTGCAAAGAACCCTTGAAGAGTTAGAGGGATGAGAAAGGGCACTCATATGTTGAACAGGTGACCTTGGGCAAGTTCCTAACCTCTCTGTGCCTAAGTCTCCTCACCTGTAAAGTGGGGCCGATAATAGCAGACCCCATAGTCCATGCAAAACCTTCAGAAGAGGCTGAGTAAATTTTCAATTCTATACTGAGCTTCCACGACATGCCAGGGCCTTTCCAGATTTTATCTCATTGCTTTTGTAAGAGGGAGGGAATACTACCCCCATTTTCCAGACAAAGAAACTGAGGCTCAGGGAGGCTGAGTCCCTTGCCTGGGTTGGCCCCTGCGTCTGCCAGACCCTGTAGCCTGTGCTCAGCCCGCTGCTATACCCAGCAGTCTAAGAAGTCTTGAAGGTCACTTCCAGCCCTCAGAAAGATGCTGGGCTGTCCCAGTGGCTCCTGAGGTGGAAGATCTTCTATATCATGGAGCATATTGAGTGCCTTCTATGCAAACACTGCATACAGGAGTGAACAAACAGACCCCTGAGACGTGCACAGAGTGTGTGGTGTGTGTGTGTGTGTGTGTGTGTGTGTGTGTGTGTGTGTGTTCACATACATAGACCTAACTCTCACAGCCCTGGGGAGGGGGAATCTCTCTACCCTGCCCCCATTTTACTGGTGGGGAAACTGAGGCTCCAAAAAGAGAAGCAAGTTGTCCACAGCAGTGCAGCTGAGCTCTGAGCTCTTGGCCTTGGGCTCCCATGCTGCCAGCTTTGACTGGGGTTTGTTGAAAGGAGAGAGATCCCGCCCACCAGGCAGGCTCGGAGACCGGAGATGCAGCAGGCAGAATCAGGCAGAATCAATCCAGGCTGCCGGAATGTTATTGGATTGTTCCTGGCTTCTGGGCCCCACTTCACCCTCAGCTCCTCCCAGAATCCTCTTTTCTTTGCCCTCCCCCACCTCTAACCCCCTCTAAGCATAGCCTGAGAGGCAGGGGAAGAGAGAAGGAAAGGGTGATTGTTCATTGGTTATCTGGGCTCCTGAGTGGATTGGACACAAAGGATCAGACAGCAGGAGGGACTTCCTGGCCCAGGGTGTGGGGTGGGGAGGTGACTCAAAGACCCTCACATTGCTGCCCCCACCCAAAGCTTCCTGCTGTTCCCCACCAGCCCCAACTCCAGACAGCTCTGAATGAATTTTCACCCCTCTGCAGGAGCCCAGATCACTTCTCTCCTCACGGGTGGGACTGGCTCTCTTTTCTCCTCAGTGTACCTCTGGGACCAGCCAGAAGAGAGGCGCCTGGGGACACTGCTCAACTTAGAGGAGCAAATACTTAACTCCACTTTCGAAGCTTGTGATCCCCAGAGGACAGGTGGGAGGGGCAGGATGGGGCCTGGGAGCACTGGGCATGGGAGAGAGAAGGAATAAGGGGCAGAAGTGGGAGACTGGGAATTGGGGAGCCATAGAGAGAGAGGGAGGGGCTAGAAGCCTTCTTGGAGGTCCTGTAGGACATGGGTGATTGTGGGAAACTTCAGAAAGAAATGGATCAGAGGATGAGGCCTTTCAGGCAAGGACAGTGAGAAGGAGAAAACTTAGGGGACATTGCAGGAAGAGGGTGGGGCTTTGGTGCCTGGAAGAGGGAGGGAGAGCAGCCACTGTGGGCCTGTGGGGCACAGCTAGTTCTCTTTGGTCCACCCTCTGAGGTGGGGATGACTTGTGAAAGGTCCAGGTGAAAACGGACTCAAAGGAGGGAAAAGGATTTGCCCAAATTATCTTGGCCAGCCAGGCTGTGGTGCAGGGGTGCCACTAGCTCAGCCAGTGATATCCTAATGTCCCCAACTCCGACCCCTCCCCAATTGCCCAAGATTCCCTCATGGCATGCTCTGTCTCCAGGCTCTGTGGCTGTGACCCACGTACTAGCCTACCTGGAGGCTGTGACAGGACGAGGCCCCCAGGATGCACGCCTCCAAACACTGGCCTGCAGCCTAGACCCCAACAGGGAGGGCCCTCAGGCCACCGTGGACTTGGACACCTTCCTGGTCGTCATGCGGGACTGGATCACTGCCTGTCAGCTGGATGGGTGGGTCCCTGTACCTCCACCCTCACCTGGGAAGTCCTTCCTAAGATCTCACCTCATACTTGCTCACTACAGCCAGCACTCTGGGCACAGAGACCTCCTATGGTTGGAAGGAGGCTGAGGAGAGAAAAAGTAAAAAGATATGGGGTAGGGGAGCAGCAGAGGGTCTAAGAACAAAGTGGCTGGGATGGGGAGGTGAAAGGGGTCTGGGAGGCAGAAATAAAAGGGACTGGAAGGAGGAAAAGGGGGGATGGTGAGGGGCTGACAGATGCCCCTCACTGTCCCTTCCCCAATCCCAGTCCTTGCCCTCCTGCTTTTCCATCTGGCCCCAGGCGCTTGCCATCTGGCCTCACCTTCCTCCCCATGGTGCTTGCTGTCACCTAACCTGGCCCCTCCTCCAGCCACCCACAATCCCCCTGCTGGGTTCCAGGGTGGCTGCAGGGGCCTCTAAGCCTCATCCCTTTGATATAGAGGATTAGAGCTGGAAGAGGAGACTGCCTTCGAGAGGCCCCTTACCTCCCAGCAACTGCCATCTGGTGAGATTGCTTTATATAGAATGAAGCAGGCTGGCCCAGGGTCAGACAGTGGGGGGACTTCCCACCTGGCGATAGAGCAGGGGATAGAGTGGGACCCCAGGGACTTTTGCTCTAGCCTGGAGCTATAAGTTTGGCTTTCTAGGTGCCTCCATGGCTGCCTCCCCACCTTCCCTGTGCTTTGGGCATTTTATTCTTCTGGGGTTGTTTTCAAAGCCTTCTCCTAACACCAGCTCTATCATAGAGCACTACATGGCCCGCCCACCTCTCATCCCATCCAACCAGGATGCCCTAGGCTAAGGTCCTTTCTCTCCACCACACACACACACACACACACACACACACACACATTCACAGACCTGCATTCCTTTCCCGCAGAAATCTGATAATCTGATTAGTTACCTGCTCTGCTGTTTGCTTAGTTGATTTGCTCACCATTGTATCCCTAGGACCTTACACCCAGGAGATGCTCCTCAAACAAGTGTTTGTGCTATATTTGTCCAGCTTTACAAAACAAAAGCAAATAAAATAGAGCTTACTTGGCATTCTTTGAACCTCCTGCCATTGGTCTTGGGGGCCAAGGAAGGACTGTTAGTAGGGGATGGGCATGTCAGCTCTGGGTTGGGGAAGGACAGGGAGAAACTGGAGGCCAGGAGGCTGGGGAGGAGGCTTTGGTGACCTGAGCCAGGATGAGGTGTGGGGATAGAGAGGAATGTGAAGCAGAGAGAGTCAAGGAGGAGAGGGGGACAGGGCCTAGGCCCTGGTGGATTGTGGGGGGTGAGCAGGAGCAAGAGATCCAGGTGGTGATTGAGGGAGGGGCCTGGGAGGAAGAACAGGTTTGGAGGCTGTTGAGGTGTCCCCAGTGTTGGGCATGGAAATTACAGAGCTATCTGGAAGATCCAGCCTGAGCTCAAGCAAGGTATTGATGAACAGGAGGCTCTTCCGATGTTGGGTGTAGTAACATCCCTGGGAGCAGATGGGGTCACCCAGAGCAAATGTGAGGGTGGAAACCAGAGGAGGACCAAGTCCAGAGTCCTGGATCACCCAGACATCTAAAGTCACTGGGGAGCCCACCACCCTCTCTGTCTTCCTCCAGAATGCCCAGACACCGAGGAGCCAGCCAACCTGGAGAGCTTCGGAGGCGAAGACCCCAGACCTGAGCTGTACCTATCCTCTGGCTTCTCTGTACCCTCCCCCTGCCCATGCCCTCCAGTCTGCCCAGGGCCTGGCTAGGGCTTGGGGTCCTTCCGAAGTGGGCAAGGGATAGGGGCTGTGCTAACAACTCAGGGAGAACAGGACAGTCTCCCTCCTGTTCTTTTTTTCCAGAATAGCTTATCTCCCCACCACTGTCACCACCTACTGTCACCTAGAAAAGGAAGCTGGGGCTGTGGGTGGTGACCCTGGCCCTTCCTGCCCCAGGCCAGGCACAGCTGATCTTCTGAGCAGCCTGGAGGACCTGGAGCTCAGTAACCGCAGGCTGGTGGGGGAGAACGCCAAACTGCAGCGCAGCGTGGAGACGGCTGAAGAGGGGTCTGCCCGTCTCGGGGAGGAGATCTTGGCCCTGCGCAAGCAGCTCCGAAGGTGGGCCCAGCCCACGTCCACGGTTCTGTGTCCCCGTGTCCCTCCTGACCACAGCCCCAGCCTCACTCTCTCTGCACCTGCTCCGTGTCTGTGACCCCACACCTGTCCCTTTCTTCTTTTCTTCTATCTTTTATCTTTCGTGTCTCCCTGGTTCTTGTCTCAGCCTCTAGGGTTCAGACTTCTCTCCTTATTCTTTCCTCTTAGATTCTCTATCTCAGCGGCCTATTTCTTTCCCTGTTCTCTGTCTCCCTCATGTCTGTCCTGTTCCTCCTATTTTAGTCTCCCACTCTCGAGGACTCTGACCCCACCCCTTTAGTTATTTAGGTAGAAACTGGTCTCTGTTCCCCATGCTCAGTTCTTTCCCCATTTTTTCCTCTGAGTCTCTGTCCCCCTCTCTCTTGGTCTCCATACCCCTCTATCTATAAGTTTCTGTCTGGGATTTCTCTCTTACTTCTCTCTCTCTGAGTGGATCTCTCTCTGTGGTCTGTCTTCCTCTCTCTCATGGCCCACATGTCCCTGCCCCCACTCAGCACCCAGCAGGCTCTGCAGTTTGCCAAGGCCATGGATGAGGAGCTGGAGGACCTGAAGAGTCTGGCCAAGAGCCTGGAGGAACAGAATCACAGTCTTCTGGCCCAGGCCCGGCAGACAGTAGGTTCAGAGAAAGGGGCATGAAGGTGTCCTCTTCCTTCCCTCTTCCTTGGAGTCTGAGCAGCAGAGCTTGACTATGGAGTGTGAAGAGGCAGAGGTCACCCAGGCTTCCTCTGTCCTCCCAGGTCTTGCTTTCCTTGGACTTGGAGGCCAGGTCTCCTTGCCGTTCCTCTAAAGACAGAAGAGACCCCAGGAGCCATCAGGGCTCCCCAGACCCATTCCCCCATCCCCCAGTGACCCAGGCCTGAGTTGTGATCCAGGGGTGGATGAAGGGCAATATGAGGGCAAGGAAACCCCTAAAGAAGCCTTTATCCTCTCTTAGGAAAAGGAGCAGCAGCATCTGGTGGCTGAAATGGAGACTCTGCAGGAGGAGGTGAGCTGAGACCCAGTGCCCACCCCCACCTCTTCCCCAGTCCTACCCCATGTGCCTCAGACACCCCCAGCAGCCTGCGGCCAAACACCCTTCAGCCTAGTGAGGGAGACCTCCAAGATCCTAATGATATGTCTCTGAAGGTCGCATCACATGTGAGAACGGCCATGGTTGGTCAAAGTGTAGGGCACGGAGCGGCCTGCCTGGATTCACACGGAGGCCACCTGCATAAGCATGAATCCCCTCTCTGGGCCTCAGTGTCCTCACCTGTAAAAATTGGCAAAATAGCCCTGGCCGGTTTGGCTCAGTGGTTAGAGCGTTGGCTTGCGGTCTAGAGAGGCCCGGGTTTAGTTCCTGCTAAGGGCGCATACCTTGGTTGCAGTTTGTCCCCGGCCCTGGTTTGTCGTGCGGGTGGCAGCCACTCGATGTGTCCCTTTCATGTCGATGTTTCTCTCTCTCTCTTCCTCTCTCTCCCTCCCACTCTATCTGAACAAAAAATGGAAAAATGTCCTTGGGTGAGGATAAAAAAAAAATGGCAACATAATAGAATCTCCCTCATGGGGTTGTGTGAGATTTAAACAAGGAATGCTTATAAAGCTTTACGTACAAGGCAGGACACATGGGAAGTGCTCACTAAAAGTTAGCTAGTGTTGTTCATATATTAGTATTTTTTTTATGGTGGGAAGAACGCAGACCTTGAAATCAGCCCTGAGTTCAAATCACATCTCGGCCACTTACATGACAAACAACTTTTAGGCGTGTGACTACCCATTCCCGAGCCTTCTAGTTTTATTTTCTAAGATTGGAGGAGGAGAGTATCTGTTCAACAAGGTTATTATGGGAATTAAATGACTGCACATAATATGATCGGGTGCAGTTCAACCTCATATCTGGTTCAAGCTGCGTTCCATCTGAGGCAGAAAACATCATCTGAGTTCATTCTAGGTCCACCTAGTCCTTTTAGGTGGAAATTGAAACTTATCACTTGATAATGAATCTCATTACTTTCACCCCCACAAGATGGCGTGTAAGTTGCTGGAGACTCAGGGAGCACCTTAGTGCTACAGGAGGTGGCGGTCCTCGCACAACATCTGTTCTCTCTGCTGGACAGGATTGATGTTCATAGTCCCATCTGGTCCTTAGCCTTAGTCACCACTGCATGCTGGCATTCACTGGGAGGCTGGCATTCATTGTCCTCTCGTCCTGGACATACAGTCCTCAGTGCATCTGCTGGTGGCGCCCTTTGCCTGTAAAGGCCACTGGGGCTCTGGCTCAGCCACTTCTGTACCCTTCTAGGAGCACAGTGAAGGGTTAGCTGCTTTCCTGTGACCCTGTGGCCTCAGGGGCCTCCCTGGGCCCTCTGCCTCAACAACTTACATGGCTATTTCTATTCTGTTATTCACATGCCTTGCTGGTTCTGCGACTGCGCTGGGAAAGGCCTCTCAGATTCCCAGATGTCCCAGGGGTTCTGTGGTTCAAATGCATTCATTCTTGCCCCCCTCACAGCTAACCCTGGGCTTGGGATGGCTCAGGGCCTATTTTCTCTCCGTTGCTCTCTTCTTCAACTCTCCTTCACCCTCCCCCAGCCCTAAGGATCTCTCCCCAGTTGAGGCAATGATACTGACTCTGCCTGAGCCCCCCAAATCTTTGTCCTACATGTGCATATGGCTTTTACATTTAAATCTAAAACTTTTTTCTACAGTTGTTTTCTGGCTCTTCTATGAAAATTCCCTCCCTTAGGGCTATGGGAATCTCGCTGCAGGATGACTGCCACAAGTGTGAGGCATGGGGTACAGACAGGATGTGACTGCTTCTTCTAGAACTTCTCTTTTTAAGAACAAGGGGCTTTCCCTAAACCCATAGCAGAGCCCGCCTCTTATATCTCTTTGACCAAAGTGGCAAATGAATATAGCCAAACCACTTCCTAGCATGGGTAACACAGCCCCTGGTGGGTCCGGAATACTGATTAAAAAGAGGTTTTGAAGGTCTCTGGGTTGGTTTGGCAGCTCTTTGGCTTGTCTGTCTGTCTGTGGCCTCGTGATCACGGGGCTGCAACAGCTCTCGACTTCATATTCTCATTCAAAGCAGACAAAGTGGGGCAAGGAGGCCTAGCAAATTCTCCTCTCATGGCTCTCATCATCAAAAGAAAAAGCTTTTCCAAGAGTGCTCCCACTGTACCCTCCATCCCAGCAGATCTCTCTTACATCTCATTGGTGGAACTGGATCACATGACAACCCTCCTTCACTACCACCACCACCACCAGCTGCCAAGGAGGCTGGGAGAATAGCCTCAGCCTCTGGAGGGGGGGAATGGCTGCTAGAGTTAGCTAACCTGCCCAGTCTCCTGAATCTGCCAAGATTTCCATCTTGATTCACCTTCAGAGCTGAGGCTGGGACCCACCTGCCCACATAGAGAACACCCCCCCCCTCCCAGCCAATGTATGCAAAAGAAGGAATAAGCAGGGAGAATGACAGCCTCTTCCCATCCCAGAAGGCCTGCTGCCAAGTCAAGTGCCTTGAGCTGCGCCTGGGACATACTAGGCGCTCGATAATGAGCTATTCTTAGATCCCTCCCCTCCACCTTTCTCTTCACTGGCAGCTGCCTACAGAGCATCTATAGATCAAGTTCTCAAGTTACAGTAGAATAATGCTGGAGTAAGGGACACTCAGACACTCAGCTTTCCTACGGAGAACCTACGAAGCAGGATTCAGGTTACTGCAGAAGAAGGCAGGAGCGGCTGAGTAACCAGGTTCCCTGCCGAGTCACCCAGGATCCAGCCTGCAAATCCCAACCAGGTGGACAGATGTTGACACAGCATTTGTGGCCCATCCGTCCTTCCTCCGCCCTTTACCTGGCAGTTCAGGCCCACTGAGACTGAGAGGGAGGGAGGGCAGCTCGCGGAGGACTTGCAGCCCAGCCAGGCTGGAGAGAACTAAGAGCTGGCCTTGGTATCCCCAGGGGCACCAGGACAAGGGATGTGGCAAGGAGAGTCGACTGCCTCCATGCCCAGAACTGCTTTTCCCCATGACTGCCTCATCAAAATGCAGGGCAGCTTGCTAGGTTTTTGGTGCCCAGAAACTCTAGAGTGGAATTTGGGCCATTTACTCTCAGTCCCATTTCATAGCTGGCCCAGCCCACTGCCCTCTCCTGGCCCCCTTGTTTTCCTGATAACTCTCCTCATCCTTGAGTATTCTGCCTCTGCACTGCCTCCTCAGGAAGCCCCTCATCGGGGCTCCCAGCAGCACCAGGCCCTAGTCCTCATCAGAGTCCACCTCACACATCATCATCAGCTTCTGCATTGGTCTCCACCTCTAATGATGAGCTGGGGACAAGAGATGAATCTGGTTCCCCATTCTCTCCCAAGGCTTCACCTGTCTCAGAGGAGAGTCTGAGGGTTATAAGCATAGGACTTGGAATTAGAATTGGGTTTGAGTCCACTTACTTAACATCTGACCTTGGCCAAGTTTATTAACCTCTTTAATTCTTAGTTTCCTCTGTAAAAGTGGGGATGATGGCAGTAAAAACATTGTTAGGACAGCCAGACATTACATTCTTCCTGAATGGCACAATATGACATGTATAGCAGCACCCATGAAATCTGCCTGCCAAAAAGTTGACAAGGCCCTGGATCTACCCACCAGTTTACAGGGAATAATGAAGATGTAGGAACATGGTGAACATTACCATAGGGAAGGAGAACACAGTAAACCAAATCTAAATGCACCAGTTTCTACAAGACAAGTGATCTGGTTTTTCCACAAAAGAAGGACCCAAAAAAGTGCCAGGGTTGGAAGGTGGGAGATTAGTGTCAGATAAAAGGAATTGAGACACTTCAACCAAAAGCTAGTGGATCCTCATTCAAATAAAGTACTTGTGAAACATGTGAGAAACAACCAAAAATTAAAAAGAACACAACTTGGGTGTGAGATGATATTAAGGAATTATTTTTAACTTTGTTAAGGGTGATAATGGGAGGTATTGTGGTTTTGCTAAAGGAAAGGTTCTTAAGTAGGAGATTAAAATGCTGGAGTAATTACATGTGAAATAATATGCCTGGGATTTGCTTTAAAAATCTGATTAAACCCCAAACAAAACAAAAAACCTGAAGGACAGAGAAGAAACAAACTGAGAAACTGGGTGTTGGGTAATGGGGGGGGGTTCACTATACTGTTATTTTTTACTTTTGTGTGTGTTAAAAATTCATAATCGCCCTGGCCGGTTTGGCTCAGCGGTTAGAGCGTCGGCCTGCGGTCCTGAGAGACCCGGGTTCAGTTCCCGGTAGGGGCGCGTACCTCGGTTGCAGTTTGTCCCCAGCCCTGGTCGGTTGTGCGGGTGGCAGCCACTCGATGTGTCCCTTCACGTCGATGTTTCTCTCTCTCTCTGTTCCTCTCTCTCCCTCCCACTCTACCTGAACAACAACAAAAAATTCATAATCCACAGTTTTAAAAATATTTTTAATTTTTTTAAATTACAGTGTATATTCAATATTATTTTGTATTAGTTTCAGGTGTATAGCATAGCAGTTAGACAATCATATACTTTACAAAGTGGTCCCCTGATATTTTCAGTACCCACCTGGCACCATGCATAATTATTACAATTTTTTTTCTTGATTGATATATTAGAGACACAGAGGAAGGGAGAGAGAGAGAGGGATGAAAACATCAACGAAAGAGAACATCAATTGGCTGCCTCCTGCATGCCCCCCACTGGGAATCGGGCCCACAACCTGGGCACGTGCTGAGACCAGGAATCCAACTGGCGACCCCTTAGTGCATGGGTTGACACAACCTGCCGGACAATAATTATTACAATATTATTGGCTATATTCCCTATGCTGTACTTTATATCCCCATGACTATTTTGTAACTACCACTCTGTACTTCTGAATCCCTTCACCCTTTTCACTCAGTCTCCCAACCCCCATCCCTTCTGGCAACCATCAGTCTATTCTCTGTATCTATGAGTCTGTTTCTGTTTTGTTTGTTCATTTATATCGTTCTTTAGATTCCACATAAAAATACTTTTAATATAACATTTACCAAACGTTTGGTATATGTCAGGCACTCTTCTAAATGCTTTGTGCTATTAGCATGTATTTGCATTAATTACCACCTATAGACCTGGGGCAAGTCTTTCAACCTTCCTGTGCCTGAGTTGCTTTTATCTTTAAAATAGGGAATAAGAAATGAGTCAACACATGCAAGGTGCTCAGTAAATGTTAGCAATTAGCTCATTTAATCCTCACAACAAACCCATGAAGTGGGTCCTATCTTTCCATTTTTACAGATGGGGGAACGGACTGATGCACAGAGAAATCAAAACTGAAATTCAACAGGGTGGTCAGAAGGATTACATGGGCTAAAACATAGAAAGTGCTTAGCATGTTGCCTGTTGCAGATCGAGTGTCAGCGGATGTCAGCTATGAGTATTATCTTTGCCATTTACTGAAGTAAACATGACCGCCATTCCTCCTTCCAGAATGGGAAGCTACTGGCTGAGCGGGATGGAGTGAAGAGGAGGACTGAGGAGCTGGCCATGGAGAAGGATGCTTTAAAGGTGCCACCCCTCCCTAGTGCCTTGACAACTCCCCCCACCCCCCAGTCCATGTTACCATTTCCAGTTTCAGCCACTAAGGCCTGGTGAGAGGTGGAACTTCCATCAAGCCTTCAGGTTCCCAGGACTGCCAGGCAACTTGGCCGAAATCCCTGTCCCTGTAGCTGATGGCCAGAGATCTGGAGGGAGGTTTAGGAGAGGGGTTCGGGAGTGGGCAGGCCTGGGGAGGCAGGGCTGAGGAGCATACTGGGAGGCAGGACAGATGGACAGACTCCTTCCTTGGCAGCGACAGCTCTGTGAGTGTGAACACCTCATTTGCCAACGGGACTCCGACCTCTCTGAGGTGAGGGGGCTGGGGTGGGGATGATATTTGCTTCCAAGTACACTTGCCCATTTCCTGCCCCAAGTCTAGAAAGGGAAGTCCTGCCTGGCTCTAATCCAGGGACAAGCAAGCAGCCCAGAGAGGTCACAGGGTTCCATTGAGGTCACAAGCATGACCATGCAGGATCCGGAAACCCAGTGCTATCCCTCAGGCCCTAGCCTTTCCCAAAAGCTCACCCTGCCCTCCCCCCAACACCCTACACCCCCACTCCTAGCCTCAGTGTCTTTGTGGGGCTGAATCCAGTCTCACTTGACGTTGGGCTTTCCCAGCGCACTTGCCACGCGGAGACTCTGGCCAAGACCTTGGAAGAGTACAGAACAACAACTCAGGTAACCCAGGCTCCCTCACCCACCCTTGGCGGTCCCCTGCCTGGCCGTGCTCTCCCCACTTCTCTTGCCATCTCCAAGATTTATTGCCTCTTTCAGTCTCTGTCAATCTTGTCCCAAGTCTCCTCATCTCACTTCCATCTCTACTGTCTGACTGGGTGTCCCTCTCTCTTTCCATCTCTCTCTGCCTTTTCACTTTTTCTGTCTTTCCTTTCTTTTACTCTGTGTATCTGTTTTCCATTCACTTTTATTCTCTGTATGTGTCTTTTCACCACATCTCTCCTCCTCATCTCTATGTGTATCTATGCCTGGCGTATTTAGGGTCTTGTCTCAGACCCTCTTTGGATCTAGTCTATCTCCCAGGGCAACTCCTCTCTCTGTCCCTGGTCTTTATGAGTTTCTTACATCTCATTTGTCTCTTGTCTCTGTGACTCTGTGTCCATCTGTGCTTTGCTGTTCTGTGAGTCTCTTCTGCCTTCCTTTGCTTAGTTTTCCTGGCTGGCAGGTTGCCTTCTGGGTTCCTGCTGCTCTCTGTCTCTCTTTGGCCTCCTGAGTTTTTGGCATTGATTTCTTCCCCACGTGCCTTGGCGCTGTGTGTCTTGACGAGCCCAAAGAAGTCAGAGGAGTGGAATTGACCTGGGAAAAGGAGCCTAGCGGTGGGGGTTGAGAAAGAATGGAAAGCCAGATGTCCCTTGCTCCCTCCATTGCAGGAACTGAGGCTGGAAATCTCACACCTAGAGGAGCAGCTGAGTCAGATCCAAAAGGGGCCAGATGAGTGAGTGGAACATGAGGGGTGGAGGAGGCAGGAGGAGAACTCGAGGGCAAGGACCCCAGCCTCCACCTCAAGGTGGGCAGGGTGGCAACCCCAGCACAGGCCGACCGACAGGTGGTGGGCAGGCACAGAAGCCTTCCCCCTCCTGACTGTGTGACCAGGCTACCCGTAGGGGCTCAGGCAAGAAGAGTGGGCTGGACCAAGCTGCTGCCCCCATCGCTGGGCATGGAGATCCAGGCCATTCAGCAGGTGGGCCTGGCACCCCTGGGAACACTGTATCCTACCTAAAGCTACAACTCTGACCCAGCCCTGACTCTTACCCTACCCCATTTCTCCTCAGGACCATCTGTCCGAACCTCATCCCTAATCCAATTCTTGGTCCTGGCACCAAACCTTCTTGGGTCCTGCCTCCACCCATTCCCTAGCCCAGGCTCGTACTATCTGCCTTCCACTTCCATCCCCACACCTCAGCGCATCTCCATCCCCATCTCTGACCTGTCTTCTGCCTTAATCTGGCCCTCTCTGACCTCAGAAACAACTTCCCTCCCAGAAACAAGAAGAGGCAGCCACCGATCTCTCCAGCCCTCTGTGTGGGGTGTGGCAGTGGGAGGAGGACATCAGTGAGAGTGATGAGGACGCGGACTTTCTACCTGAAGCCCCAACCGAAGGACAGGTGAGCACCAGTGAAGTCCAGAGCTGGCAGAAGGGCCTGAGACTCCCTAATAAATAGGCAAATGTTGACTGAGAGACCACTGAAGGACACAGAACCCAAGCCAGACAGGACACCATCCCTGCCCTCTAGGGACTGGCCTGCTAGTGTGGTAGACAAAAATGAAGAAAGCAGCCCTGGCCTGTTTGGCTCAGCATCTAGAGCATCAGCCTGCCAACCAAAGAGTCACTGGTTCGATTCCAGTTACGTACCTGGGTTGCGGTTCTGTCCCCTGCCCTGGTTGGGGTCATGCAGGAGGCAACCAATCAATGTGTCTCTCTCACATCGATGTTTCACTCTCTCTACCCACCTCCCACTCTATCTGAAGATAAAATAAATGGAAAAATATCCTCAGGTGAGGGTTAAAAAAAAAAATTTTTTTTTAAATGAAGAAAGCAGCCCTGGCCCTGGCCGGTTTGGCTCAGCGGTTAGAGCGTCAGCCTGCGGTCCAGAGAGACCCTGGTTCGGTTCCCGCTAAGGGCATGTACCTCAGTTGCAGTTTGTCCCTGGCCCTGGTTGGTTGTGCGGGTGGCAGCCACTCGATGTGTTCCTTTCACATCGATGTTTCTCTCTCTCTCTCTCTCTGTTCCTCTCTCTCCCTCCCACTCTACCTGAACAAAAAATGGAAAAATGTCCTCGGGTGAGGATAAAAAAAAAAAAAAAGAAAGCAGCCCTGGTCCATTTGGCTCAGCGATTGGAGCGTCAGCCCACAGACCAGTGAGTCCCAGGTTTGGTTCCTGCTAAGGGCACGTACCTCAGTTTGCAGTTTGTCCCCAGCCCTGGTTGGGGTCGTGTGGGTGGTAACCACTCGATGTGTCTCTCTTACATCGATGTTTCTCTCTCTGTTCCCCTCTCTCTCCCTCCCGCTCTATCTGAAGATGAATATGAAAATGTCCTCAGATGAGGATTAAAAAAAAAAAAAAAATGAAGAAAGCAAACACAAATTTCTTTGTGATTGTTGTTGTTGTTTAGGAAACACTGTCAGAAATCACCTTATTTAAAATGTTACTATGGCCCTGGCCTGTTTCGCTCAGCGGTTAGAGTATAGGCCTGCGGACTAAAGAGTCATGGATTCAATTCCGGTCAAGGGCACGAACCTCAGTTGTGGTTCGGTCCCCTGCTCTGGTCAGGGTCAGGGCCGTGTGGGAGGCAACCAATAGGTGTGTCTCCCTCACATCAATGTTTCTCTATCTCTCCCCCTTCTCCCCTCCCTCTCTCGCTCTCTCCCACCCCAAATCTGTCTGAAGATAAATGGAAAAATAATCCTGCAGTGAGGATTATTTTAAAAATTAAAAATAAAATGGTACTATGCCCTGGCCGGTGTGGTCCAGTTGCTTCGAGGGTCGTCTTATACACTGAAGGGTCACGGGTTCAATTCCCTGTCAGGGCACATACCCAGGTTTTGGGTTTGATCCCCGATTGCATACAAGAGGCAACCAATTGATGTTTCTCTCTCTCTTCCTTTCTCTCTCTCCCCCTCCCTTTCTCCCTTCCCTCCCTCCCTCTTCTTTCCTCTCTAAAATCAAGAAAAAAATGTATCCTCAGGTGAGGATTAAGACAAACAAAAAAAACTCTTTAAAAAATTAAAAATAATCCCTGGCCGGTTTGGCCCAGCGGTTAGAGCATCGGCCTGCGGTCCTGAGAGACCCGGGTTCGGTTCCCGCTAAGGGCACGTACTTCGGTTGCAGTTTGTCCCCGGCCCTGATTGGTCGTGCGGGTGGCAGCCACTCGATGTGTCCCTTCACGTCGATGTTTCTCACTCTCTCCCCCTTCCTCACTCTCCCTCCCACTCTATCTGTACAAAAAATGGAAAAATATCCTCGGGTGAGGATAAAAAAATAAAATTAAATTAAAAATAAAATGGTACTATATACAATTACAAAACAGGAGGTATAAAGTACAGCATAGGGAATATAGCCAGTAATATTGTAATAACTGTATGGGGCTAGGAGGGTACTGAAAATATTGGGGGGAACACTTTATAAAGTATATTTTTGTCTAACCACTATGCTGTACACCTGAAACCAATACAAAATAATATTTAAAGTAAACTGTAATTGAAAAATAAAAAGATAAAGTTATTAAATCCTACAAAAATAAAATAATAGGATGGTACTACAGTGGGAGTGAACTGTTCTTCCTGATACTGTAAACGTCCATTAAGCATTTACTTTAGCAAACCCACTATGAAATCTTGAACTCAACAATAACCATTGTTTTATGACTTCTATAATTATCTGAATGATAATATTACATCGTTTGAAATAACTGAGACAACTCATCTGTAATGTCCATAACTAAAAAGTGAACTTTTAATCTATTAGTGCCAGAAGAAATTTGTATTTATTTGTTTGTTTATTTATTTTAGAGAGAGAAAAGAAGCGAGAGAGAGAAACATTGATTTGTTGTTCCACTTATTCATACATTCATTGGTTGCTTCTTGCATGTGCCTTGACTGGAATCAAACTCACACCCTTGGCGTATCTAGGCAACTGAGCTACCTGGCCAGGACAACCAGAGCAAATTTTTTAAAGAACATATTGGTAACAGCTCGGTAAACAACTCTGTATTTTCTTGAAATCTATACCATTTCAAAGGTGTTCACCATCCTTAAAGGAGAAATACTTCTTCGCTCACTATGTCCCTGGGTTGAGAGAAGCTTCTGTATTTTTCTTTGACATGAATGTTCTCATTGATTTCTCATTTACCTCTCCCAGATTCTCTGTGAGGTAGGCTTCCTCATCCCTCATCCTTCTGCTCATGCCCACAGTCACACAGTTGTGGAGGGCAGAGCTATATTCCTCAGAGGAAATGAACTTCTGCCACGAGCTCTCAGACACCCCATCCAGGGGAGGACTGAACCAGGCCTCAGGGTGCCGCCTGCACTGGTCCTGGAGGGACAGAGTAGAGTCACTCAGGACCCGGGCCCCTTCGCACTCGGCCTGGTGGAGAGATCACACAAATGGGCAATTCCATGCAGGCTTGTTGGTGTGCTAGAGGTGGGGGGGAGTCCTGCGGGAGCCCAAAGAAGGAGGTGCCTGTGTCCGCGGAGATTGGAAGAGATCACAGGGATACTGACACTTGAGTTTATTTTTAAGAAAAAAGAAGTTAAGTAGTGCGAGGAAAGAAAGCCTTCTAGGCAGTGGGAGCAGTGTACATGGAGGTGTGAAACCGTGTAATGTGCTTGGGGACAGAGGGCAGTTGGTGTGACCAGTGAGAGACGAGGCTGGGGCCCCATCATGAAGGGAATTCCCTAGCGAACTAAAAGACTTTTCTCCGTCAACACAGGAGGGCGTGAGCAGGGAAGGGCAGGGGCAGCTCGGGGTGTAGAAAGATCCCTCGGGGGCCAGCCACTAGGAGGGGGACTAGGAGGTGAGGCCAGGGAAGAGGCTGAGTCAGTGGTCCAGAGGGGAAGGATGAAACCTGAGCCAGGCCAGGGCCTTTAGATGGAGAAAAGGGGATGGACAGAGAAAATTGGGGCAGGGAAGACAGAGTTGTGGACAGATGGGCTGGGGTTCAGGGTGATGGGAAGGGAAGAGAAGAGGGCAAGTGCTGAACCTATCTTGTGATGGTTATGTGGGACATGGGGGGAAGAGTGGGCTGCCCAGGGCCAGTGGGTTCACAAAACTGGAGCTCAAGGATGTATTTAGAAAAGAGTGTGGGGCTGATTGAGGCCATAGGATGAGATGTCCCTGGAGAAAACAGAGAGAGACCTTGGTCCTGAGGGAGAGCAGATGATGGGGCCATTCAAAGACTGGGAACCTGGGAGAAGAATGAGGTTTGAAAGGGGAATGCTGAGCCCCTCTTGGGCCAAATGAGACATTTGGGGGATCTAGACTCCTGGGTCCTGAATAAGAAAGGGGCTTAGAGGGGTCTAGAACAATGTTCCACTTTCTGATCTCTGCTCCAGGGGGATAATAGAGCTGTCCTGGAGGAGGGAGCCCAGGAGGAAGGCAGGTTTTTGAAGATGGTGAATTCTTGAGGTATTGCAGCCCGGGAGACCTAACCATTTTTTTCCCTCCTCCTGCCCCTGCCACAGAGAAATTTCCAGGGAGAGCCAGCATACCCTCATGAAAGAAGGAAGGAGCGATCGATATGGTAAGAAGCCTGCTCCTCCCAAACCTCTCCCTCTGCCTCAGGGTGACACCTGATTCTCGGGCAGATGGAGTATAAGAACTAAAAGAGCCCCGATGGAGCCTCGCATCGCCCGCTCACTCACTCACTCTTGCAGAGGGACCCTGAGCCTGTAGACCAGGATGAGTCAGACCCAGCCCTGCCCTCAGTGACTCCAGGCCTAGGGGGAAACAACCCTGACCAGATAGTTCCAGGAGGATGTCTAGTACCTGAGGGCTTCGTGGGAAGGTGGGATGCCTGAATGGGGTCCTGCAAGAATAGTATTTGTATAGGAGACTCTTACATTAAAAAAGACAGTTGTCAGGAAGATGGAACCGCTCAGTCACTCAGTCACTGTCACTGAATACACATCTACAAGGCCTTTAGGTACCCTTGGGATAAATGAGACCCAGACTGGGCCCCTGGGGAGCACCCGGGTAGTTGGGAGACCATGATGGCTCTGGAATCAGACACCTGGGTTCAAATCCCAGCTCAGCCCTTTGTGATAGAGGATGGTGGGAGCATTTGGCATAATGCCGTGGAGCCCTGACCTTGTGATTGTTATGAAGCTCCTGTGCAGGCCTTTGAGGATAGAGAAATCACTGGATGTCTGCACCAACCCTCCTTGGGGCCTCCGGTTTTCTGTGATGTCATCCTCTTCCCCACCACTCTTTCAGACTCCTGGCTGTAGCAACTAATGAGGCTGTTTGCCATGGGCTCTAATTGGACTTGTCTGGGAAAGCTGAGATTGGGTGGGAGGGGGCTCCAGAGCTGTGACCTCCCCTCAGTCACCAGGAAATGGAAGGGAGAAGGGGGCTGAGCAGCAGCAGGGCTGGGGGCTGGCCATCTGAGTTTCTGAGGTCAGGGCAGTATGATGCACAGATTGGGAAGCTGGGAGTGAGGAAGGTAGTGAAATCCTGTCATCCTAGAAGTGGCTAGGGACAAGGACTTGAGCCTTGAGAGGGGCTGGATACCTTTTGGGGTGCTAGTTGAGGAAATAGCTGTATCCTGAGGGTGTTGGGTCTGAAACAGAGAGCTGACTCTCTTGTCCCCAGTGAAGGTGATAGCTAGTAGTGTGCACATCTGGGTCTCCAAGGAACATCCAGACAAGGCAGCTTGAGACCTGAGTCCCTAAGGAGGCATTTCAGGGACTCAGGCAGCTGTGACCCTAGGCGGGGCAGAGGCCAGGGGCTCACACCCCTAAGAGAAATGATTTTGAATGGGAGTGGGGCTTACACAGTTGGATTCTGAAGTTCAAGTCCTGAAAAAAAGACCCAGTAAGACTGAGACTTAGTGAAAATGGTGCCACCCAGCAAGCAGGATGTAGCGGCAGGGTCTGAGGCTGGTGTTCTGGGAGTGAGACCCGGGCATCAACTGGAAAAGTAGCAGCTGAGAAAGCCAGTGAGATGAAGAAACCCTCTTACCCTTTTTGAGGTCGCAGACCACAGGCCCATCCATGGTGCCCATTCCTCCTTAAGAACCCAGCTTCAAAGGTTCCCCTGAGCCCCTAAGCGGGCAAATGGGAGTCAGGCAGAGGGAGGATGCTTGCAGTGACATTGTTGTTGCCCCAGGTTGCCCAGAAGAGAGGAAGAGGAGGAAGCAGATATCCAAGTCACGGTAGGCAGTCCCCAGCACCCCTCCCAGTCCTCCTCCACTTCAGGCCCTTGGAGGGGACTGATGTCATCACAGCTCCTCCTCAGCTCCCACCCACACCCCTACTTCCCCTGAGCAGACAGAAAAATCATTTGGCCAAGAGATAACAAGGCCCTCACTGTAGCTAATGAAGCGGATGGTGCTGCGGGTGATGGCCTAAAGGCCAGTGGGCGGCCAGAATGTTCCCAGGGGACCCCCCAAGCACACACTGGGATGCAGCCGACACACCACCGGCCTCACAGACGTGGTTACACCCCCGGATTGCGAAAATGCACACGCACATGCACCCACACACAGGAAGGGGCTGGGCCCTCCCCAGCCAGCCTCAGAACTCCCTTGAGGCAGAACACCCTCCTGCCCAGCACCACACACACAGGTCCTTTGCTCCTCAAAGCAGCAGGTAACAATCCCCATTCTCAGGCAAGGAAAGGGAGGGGGGGAAATGTGGTGAGACGAGGAATCTGGAGTCCTCGGCCGAGGATGGGAGAGCCCAAATGTGTGCCAGGCTCTGTTCTGGGCACCTAGGACCCCCCAGGGACCACACCATCCAAGATGGTCTCTCTGAGTAGCCTGACCCCAAAGCCCACCTCCTTCCTGCCACACCTTCGTGGAGTCAGGGCCCCACCTCCATTTCCTGGAGCTGGCATGCTGATCTTCACCCAGCTCTCAGGGTGAGGGGTGAGGGTCATATTGTAAAGGGCCTGGCTCCGGGCCTGACCCAGAGCAGGCACACAGTAGGTGGCAGTGGTGAAGGTGGTGGCTGAGGCTGATGTCCTGTTGTTATTTATTACTGTTTGTTTTTTAATCCTCACCCAAGGATATTTTTCTTTTTTTTTTTTTTGTATCCTCACCTGAGGACATTTTTCCATTGTTTTTGTTCAGATAGAGTGGGAGGGAGAGAGAGAGAGAAACATTGACGTGAAAGGGACACATCTAGGGACTGCCTCCCGCACAACCCAACTAGTGCCGGGGACAAACTGCAACTGAGGACGGGCCCTTAGCAGGAACCGAACCCGGGTCTCTCCGGACCGCAGGCTGATGCTATAACCCCTGAGCCAAACCAGCCAGGGCTCTTTCTTTTTTTTTTTAATCCTCACTGGAGGATTTTTCTATTTATTTCAGATAGAGTGGGAGGGAGGGAGAGAGAAGAAGAGAGAGAGAGAGAAACATCAATGTGAGAGAGACACATCAATTGGTTGCCTTCCACACAACCCTGACTGGGGCAGGGGATTGAACCCACAACCAAGGTACAAGCCCTTGATCGGGAATCGAACTTGCAGTCCGCAAGCCAACACTCTTAACCAATGAGCCAAACTGGCCAGGGCTATTACTTTATGTTTATTGCCATTTGGATATTTCCAGAATCCAATGGAAGTGGAAATGATCATATTGAATAGCTCACACAGTTATTGAGCATTCACTATGTGCCAGGCATTGTTCTGAGCCCCCTCCCACTTTTTTTTTAACCTGCATTCACTCAGTCAGTCTCCACTTCAGATCTGAGAAATTGGTATTGTCATCATTCCTGTCCAGCAGGTGGGCGGATAGGTGGGGTGACATGCCAAAGGACACACAGCCAGAAGCTGGCAGAGGCGGGACCCCAACCCAGCAATATGTTTCAGTGAAGCTTATGCACTGAGCCACTCACTGTGTTTCACCCCCTTCGATGGGGTCACTTCTGTCCAGGACCCCGTGTCTCAAATTTGTCATCTCCTTTGTCTTTCCAGGCTGATCTCTCCATCCCTCTGGGAGACCCTCACCCTGGAGACATTCCAAGAAGCCCTCCTGAGAGGTACCAGGACCCACAGGGACTAAGAGAGGACTTAGGGACAAAGTCCGGTGTGATTGCCCTGCCCTCCTTTCTCTCCAGCAGCCCCGCCCAGCCAGACCTGCAGCAAGCTCTGGTGCCTGTGGAGAAGAAGCTGATCCCAGTCAGGAGGCCAGTCTGGGGCCAGCTCTGCCTGTGCCCCCTGCATCCCCAGCAGCTCAGGTGAGCCCTGAGATATCACCAGAAGGAAGGTGGTCATCAGACATTGGGGCACGCAGTCTCTCTTGGGCACCTTCCTAAGCACTGTCCTGCCACCCCACCAGGGTTACTGGGCACCCGCTGATCCCGGCACCTGTCCTGGGTCTCCTGTTGCTGCTGCTGCTCTCCATTCTGCTGCTGGGTCAGTCCCCGCCCCCCACCTGGCCCCACCTCCAGCTCTGCTACCTCAGGCCCCCACCGGTGTGAGCCATGCTCTTCCCTTGAGAGCAACGTCTAGTTCAGTGAATTCCTCAGGCTCTTTTTACTGTTGTTCCTATTGTTATGTCACTGTTATCTGGGATTACCCCAGTACTGAGACCCCAGATGCAGTACTCCATGATCCCTGTACAGGGTCTTTTTGTGAAGTCTCTTGGTTTTTTTATGTTGGCAAATACATTTCTTAACAATAGCAAAACACACCCAATAATGGAGTAAGCACTAGGGGTTTATTCTCCTCACTAAACAAGCCTGGAGAACAGCAGTAGGCCCACGGTCCAGTCTCCACAGCCTCGGGGCCAGCACGCTGTGATTCTCTGTGATTTTCCTGGCCCTTCTCTCATGCTCAGAGGATGGCGGGCATTGTAGCTTCATACGTCATATCTGCAGAGAGAAGGGGACACGTTCCTTCTTTTTTTGTAAAGAAAAGCAGTAGCCTTCCCAGAGCCAGCAGCAGACCTGTGTTTATGTCTTGTTGGCCAGACTGTTGGGCGTCATCACCCCTAGCTGCAAGGGAGGCCAAGCGCCTCTCCTGGCAGAAAGAGGGAGAAAGAGATGTGGGCCAGGCACACACCACAGATGGTCCACTACAGTGCAAACAGCCAGCAGGAGGTGGACCAGTGTGCCATTTGTTCACTCCTCCGACACGTAGAGATCATCTATTTGCCACAGCTAGAACTTAGAAGATAAAGTTGTAGAGAAACAGGCCTCCAGTGCCAGGGTGAGGAGCGTTCATTTTCCCCAAGGATGATGGGAACTTTATAGGTTTTGTTGCTTGTTTTTGATTACTTATGCTTTAATTGAGGTGTAATTTACATACAGATAAATGGACAAATCTTAAGTATTAGCTGGATGAATTTTTGCATATGTAAACACTCGAAAACAAAACCCAACCCAGTTCAAGATATAGAACAGTTTCAGCACCACAGAGGCTTTCTTGGGAGAGTTTTGAGCAAGGGTGGGACAGAGTCACACCTGTTTAAAGACAGATAGTGACCGGCTGGTGTGGCTCAGTGGTTGAGCGTCAACTTATGCACCAAGAGGTCGCCAGTTCAATTCCCAGTCAGGGCACATGCCCAGGTTGTGGGCCAAATCCCCAGTGGGGAGCATGCAGGAGGCGGCTAATTAATGTTCTTTCTCATTGGTGTTTCTATCTATCTCTCCTCCCTCTCTCTCTAAAAAATCAATAAAGAAAAAAAAAAAGGAGAGATAGTGATAGAGGTAGCTGCGGGCTCTATGTGAACCCAGAAAAGGTACCTAACTCAGCCTAGAGGCTAGAGATTTCTTCCCAGATAAGTGACATCAGCATTTAGTCTTGAAAGATGAGTAAGGTTGGTTACAGTGAGCAGGGGCTTAGGAGGATGTCACAGGCAGAGGAAACAAATATGTGTGACGACCAGGGGGTGAGAAAAAGCCTCTGTGTGTGGAGAGCCATAGGCAGCACCATAGCTGGGATTAAAAAAAAAAAAAAAAAGTGGAGCCAGGGAAGGATTTGAGACTACAGAGTGGTGAAATATAAGAGGTGGGCAAGAGCCTATGAAGGTTTTTGAACACCAGCTTGAACTTTACTCCCAAGAAGGGGCTGCAAGCAGAGAAGAGACAGAATCAACTTTGAGTAAGAAAGAGACCTTCTAGCCCTGGCCGGTTTGGCTCAGCGGTTAGAGCGTCGGCCTGCGGTCCAGAGAGACACGGGTTCGGTTCCGCTAAGGGCATGTACCTCAGTTGCAGTTTGTCCCCGGCCCTGGTTGGTCATGTGGGTGGCAACCACTCGATGTGTCCTTTTCACATCGATGTTTCTCTCTCTCTCTCTCTCTCTCTCTCTCTCGTCCTCTCTCTCCCTCCCACTCTACCTGAACAAAAAATGGAGAAATGTCCTCGGGTGAGGATAAAAAAAAAGAAAAGAAAGAGACCCTCTGAGCCTGTATAGGGGATGAATAATGGAGTGAGGCTGAGGCAGAAGGTGGGGAGAAGGCTGGGCCGTGGTCCAGGTGGGAGAGGATGAGGTCTGATCTGGACTCCAGGGTGTGGGTGGAAAGAAGGGAAGGGTGGAGAGAGGCAGAGCAGGAAGGATGGAGTCAGGGACCGACGTGCTGTGAAGGCAGATGAAGAAGGAAGGACAAGGAGATCACTGACCCAGTGACAGGTAGACTATGAAGCCATTCCCAAGATGGGGAACCCGTGAGAATGAGCTAATTGGGATGGAGTGAGTGTCTGGGTTCCAAGAGGTAGCTGGAGCCCTGGGCCCTGAGCTCTGGAGATGGGGGTCTGGTGTTACTCGCTGTGGAGATCTGTGGGGGAAGTAGAGTATGGAAGGGTACAGGCCAAGACCCAGCTTCCTTGCCCTCCACACACAGGATGAGGCTACTCACAGTGTCTAGAAGACTGCCTGGCATATGGTAACTGCTCGTAAGGTTGCAATTTCATTTCTCCATCAGAGTAGTGGAAAGGTTTAGACTTTGAAGTTGCACAGGTTTGGGTTCCAGTTATCCTTCTGTGCTTTGTTAGCGCTGGCAACTTGGGGAAATTACTCCTTTCAGTTTTATTTGTAAAATTTGGCCAACTCTGTAAGATTTTGAGTAATACAGTTACTCATTATTCAGTATTTCAATAGTAGAAACAGGGCTACCTCACGGCCAATTACTGTGCGTCCACCTTTCTGGAAATGCAAATTATGGAAGAGCTTGCCCCGCCCCTTCCCCCCCACTCGTGGCCCCGCCCCACCCTCTTCTCTGGACCAATCAGAGTGCGGTCCGCGCGAGCGGTTCAGAGCTCCCGGCGTCTGACAAGAAGTAGGTTGCCCGAGTCACCATCGAGGGGCGGGGCTGGAGGGCTGGCCGAGAGGCCTGAGGCAGATTCTGATGGGCTGCTTTCTAGCTTCACTCGCAGCCCAGGTGTCTCCCCACTTCCGCCCCATGCCTGCAGGAGCCCGACTCCTGGTACTCTCTCTCCTCCCCGCCCTAACTTGCCGCACCGATGGTCTTCCCTGAAGGACGCAGTTATAAAACCCTAAAGAAGCTGCTGGAGGCTGCTGCAAGAGAGGGGGAAACCCTTTTCTAATAAAAACGTTCGCTTCGTGCTAGGCGCTGTTCTGAAGTCCTCTCAGTGTATCTGGTTTAATCCTCAGATGAGGAAAAGGATGCTCAAAGGTTAAGCCCTTTCCAATACCACACAGCTGGGTTTGGGGGAATCTCTTTTCAAGACAGGTGCATTTCACACCAGGGTCCCTGATCTTCCCAGAGAGAAGTCGGGATAGTACAGCGCAAATGGTGAAATTTAGAGAAAATTCGGAGCTGTAAGAGAGAGAGAGAGAAAGATGGAGAACCAAAGGAAGAAAAAAGCCACGGAGTCAGGCAGAGAGAAAAGAAAAACAGAACAGTGATTAAGAAAGGGAGGAAGTTGTTTTAGAGGCAGCAAGGAGAGTAGAGAGAGGAGATAGAGATTCCCAGGAGGGTGAAAGAGAAGTTCAGACTCAGAGAAAGGAGGACAAACGCCTAAATCCAGAGAAGGGGGCAGAGACCTTGGAGGTTAGAGAACCAAAGAGATGGGGACAGGACCCAGGGAGGAGGACAGAGACTTAGGGATGGGGTGGGGGCAAAGACATGGGTGGGGAGGGACAGAGGCACGGAGAGGTGGGAACAGGGTGGGGGTAGGGGTACAGCAGAGAGAGGTGGGGGTATGCCTGAATGGAGGGAAACATGTTTCTTTTTTTATATATATATTTTTTACTTTATTGATTTTTAGAGAGAGAGAAAAGGAGGGGGAGAGAGAGACATCGATGAGAGAGAACATCGATTGGCCGCCTCCTGCATGCTCCCCACTAGGGATTTGGCCCACAGCCCGGGCATGTGCCCTGACCGGGAATCCAACCATCGACCTCTTGGTGCCTGGGTCCACACTCAGCCACTGAGCCACACGAGCTGGGCAAAGTGTTTTCTTTTTAAAGGAGAGAAAAGAGGGGACGGAGGGGCCGAAGTGCCAGTGTAACCTGTGCTGGGCCCGCTCCCCACCCCCGCCCCATGCACACAGGGCGCAGGAAGGAGGCGCAGAACTGAAGCACAGCAGGGTCTTTATTTATTAACGTGCCCGCGGGCGGGAGCTCAGCGCGCGTCCAGCACCAGCAGCTTGTGCATGTACGAGTTCAGCCAGTGGCGGCGCTCCAGGGCAGCCAGCATCCGCGCGCGCTCCCGGAAGGCCGCGTCGTCCGCCAGCGCCAGGCTCCGCCGGGACACAGAGGTGGCAGGACCCGCCCAGACCCGGCCCGGGGAGCGGAGGCTGTGGGGAGACCAAGAGACGTGGTTACTGCCTGACACTGCCTGTCCTCCTCATGGTCTAACTCGAAGCCCTGTCACTGCACTGTCTGTGGAGTAGCTCGATCTCTGCCCCTCTGTCTGTCTCTCTGTGTGGGTCTCTGCCTTTCTGTTCTCCAGGTTCTGAGCTCCCTGGGTAGGAGACCGGTCCGGTGTCCTGGTCCACCTCCGCACTCAGTGCACTGCCTGGCGCATACCAGTAAGGTGTTCAAAGATTGAGTCTGTTTCTGCTTTGACTTCAAGTCAAGACCTTTCTCAGAATTTTTTTTTATCCTCACACGAGGACATTTTTCCATTTTTTGTTTAGATAGAGTGGGAGAGAGAGGGAGAGAGAGAGAGAGAGAGAGAGAAAGAGAGAGAGAGAAACATCGAGGTGAAAGGGACACATCGAGTGGCTGCCTCCCACACGACCCAACCAGGGCCGGGGACAAACCGCAACTGAGGCACATGCCCCCAGGGGCAACCGAACCCGGGTCTCGCTGGACCGCAGGCCGCCGCTCCAACCCCTGAGCCAAACCGGCCGGGGCAATTTTTTTTTTTTTTTAATCTCTTGCTGATTCTTTGTCCGTCCCCATCTCTCCTCACCACTAGTCTTCTTTCTTGGTCTCTGTCCCCCTCTCTGAGTCTCTGTCCCCTTTCTCGTTGGGTCGCTTTCCTTGCCCCTCCCTGGGGATCCTGGGCATCACACGTACCTGAAGGACCCGGCAGGAGGCAGGGCGACACCTGAGGCTGTGCCAACGCCCCAGGGCACGAGCAGCAGGAGCAGCAGCAGGAGCCGCACCCGGGAGCTCCTGGGTATCTGGCGAGTCTCCATCACCTGTGGAGAGACAGGGAGGGCTCTGTGAGGCCCTTGTCCTGGACCAGAACCCCAGAATTTACCCAGCCCTGGCAGCCCAATCCCAGGGTCCCCTACCGCGCAGTGGACTCGGGCAGTGAGGCGGGCAGCCCCCTTATATCCCTTCCACAGCCCCCGCAGCGGGCAGTGACGCAGACCAGGGGGCCGGGGGCGTGGGGTCAGCCTCCCCCCAGGCTCATTAGGAGCCGCTAGCGGTAATGAGGAGCTTGGGGTGCGGGCCCGCCGCTGCCTTGGCGGCAACCAACTAATTGGGACCAAGAGCTGGGTCCTGAGGAGAAGCGGGAGGGGGAGAGACAGACAGACAGAGAGGTGGACACAGGGGGTGTGTCAGAGGGATAAAAATAGAGACTGGCAGCGGGACCATCAGAGCGGAAGCCAGAGACGAGAGAGACACTGGAAACGCCACAGAGGAGGGACTGAGAGAGAGAAACAGAGACACAAAGAGGTGAAGTAACCATGAGAAGGAAGGACAGAGAGTGACAGGAAAGGAAAAAGAGGAAGAAAGGTAAAGGAAAGAAGAGGAAAAAGAAGGAAATTGACAGCCAGCCAGAGATGAGAGAAAGGCTCTCAGAGAAGGAAATGGAAGGACAGCCAGCCTGGACAGAGCAGCCCAGAGAGACATCCGGGCAGGGAGAGAACCAGAAAGACACAGTGTGAGGTGGGGAAGGAGGAAAGGCAGGAGAAGACAAAGGCTATGTGTGATGGCCGGTGGTCTTGACGTAGGAGGGCACTAAAGGACTTGGACTTGGGCTGGGTGTAGGAGAGAAGGGAGCCCTGCTGTCAATGGGAAAATCGCTTCGTTGTGGCACATCCCTCCACCAAATGATCTAGTCCCTAACTCCCTTCCCCACTCCAGAGACAATGTCCTTTACCTTTGTCTCTTTAAGACCCTAAGCTTGTTGCTAGGCTCCCAAGATCCCCAGGGAGGGGGTCAGGTGCGTCACCTATGCCCCCTGGGACCCACCCTCCTGCTGCTCCACCCAGAGCCATTCTACAGCATTTACTGATCTCCGCATCCAGCGCTGCTCACCTGCTGTTATCTTGGACCCCACTGAACAGGTAGGAGAACCCAGGGCCCCAAGTGACACTGTCCCATCCCAGTGTCTTCCACTCCTACCTCCACCTGACCACAACCACCACCCCTACCTCCACCTGACCACAGATCTAGGCATCTCTGCCCCAGACCAGTCCCTGATACTCTGAAATCTAAGCTCCATCCTCAATAAACAGACCTGAGCCCCCCACAACTTTCTTCTGCAGGCTGAGGAATCCAGACTCCTACACCCCCATCTCTGGAAGACCCAAAACTCAGAGTTCCCAATCTCCTTCTAACTCAGGATCCAAGGGTTCCAGTCTCCCATTTCCTTTCTCCCCTGTAATCCAGCCCTCCAAACTTAGCTCAAAATTCTCAGCATCTGAACCTTCAGGCTTCTCTAAAGAACCAGGAATTTAGACCCACAGTGCCGTCCACCCTCTGGGAACTGGGAGTCTGAACCTCCAGCAGCCTTTTTGTGCAGAACCCAAGAGCCTCCCTCCTCCCTCAGATTCAGGCGTTCAGATCCACAACCCCTAGTCCTTCCTTCTGAGCCTCCTGTAGTGTAAACAACTTTTGAGTCAAGGTGTCCCTGGGGCCCTCGGAGAGGAAGGGATCCCGTGTCCATTCAAAGATCTATATCCTCTGAAGTGGAAGTTGAGGTCTGGGGACTTGGAGAGGTGTCATTTTCCCCCCCATTTTCCGGGATTCCACTTGGGGAAACAGATAAGGAAATTAACTACAACTCTGAAGAAGCCCCGCACCTGTGTCCCTTAGCTACGACTGCCAATGCCTCAACCTTCAGGGACTTTCCCTGGTGCCAAACTGGGCAGGAGATGTGGTCCACCTGGGAACCAGTGGGCAAGGCCTTTGAGAGTGGGTGTGGCCAGGCAGGGATTCCAGGGCAACTTCCTGACTTAACTCCTTCCTTCCTCCTCCCCCGAAATGATAGGTGTCTTCCAGAACTATGAAATCCTTCAGCTCCATCCTCTTCCTCCTTGTCTTCCTCTTCGCTGGGCTGGGTTCCAAGGCTGCACCTTCAGCCTCACCAACTGTGGGCTCTGACTTCCCGAGGATGGGCCACCCCTCCAAAACCTTTCTTCATGTTTCTAAAAATACCACTCTAGAACAGCCTAACCCAGAATCCCCTGGGATTGCTTCTCCTGAGCCCTCCATGATGCCTCATTTGGTTTTCCCTGAGCTCTTTCCCCATAACTTCACTGACACACCCAACCCTGGCCTCCCAGAACCCCCACACCCAGATTCTCCTGAGACCCCCAAACATAACTTACTCAACACCTCAATGTCAGAACCTCTGGAGACCCCCAAAGTTAATTTCTCCCAAAAGACACATCCAGAACCTTCTGAGACCCCCAAACCTGATCCGACTGAAATTCCACACCCAGAATCTCCTGAGACCCCCAAACCTAATTCCTCCAAAACTTTACACTCAGAATTTCCTGGGACCCCAAATCCTGACTCTACCCAAAATCCACACCAAGAATTCATGGGGATCCCCAAACTTAACTCCACTGAAATCTCACATGCAGAAGCCCCTGATCCTGACCCTACCAAAATCCTTTACCCTGAAACTCCAGAAGCTCATGACCCCAACACCACTGAGACCTCAAACTCTGAATTCCTTCAGATCCTCCACCCTAACCCTGCTGATACTCCTCACCCAGAATCTCATGTGACCCACAACTCCGACCCCACTGAAATTCCCCAGTCAAAACTCCCCACAACCCACCAAGATACAAAAGAGATAACTGTGGACTCTGACCCTGAAATCTCCACCAGTTTTCACCCAGAAACGCCTGCACCCCTCAAGGACCAAGCTGCTGCCCTAAATGAGCTGCCCATTAATACCAAGCCAGAAACCCTTGCAGCCACCCAGCCCAACTCCCTTAAATTGCCCACTTCAGATTATCCTGGGACCATTGAGCCCAAGGCCTCCCAGAACTCTATACCTAAAGAACCAGATGCCCCTCCTTCCTCATCCCGGATTGCAGACCCCCCTGCTCCTCCAGGGCCCCCTAATCAGCTGGCCCCTGCCACTCTGCGGGCCCCCCAGGGGCGCAGCCGAGGTGAGAGAGTCAACACTATCATCGTGGTGGAACGAGTGGAGGAGACCGGTGAGCGGCTAGGACTCGGACTCCTGGGTCTGAGGGGGGAGGGGCTGGGGGCCAGGACTCCTGGGTCTGAGGGGGGGAGGGGTTGGGGGCCTGGACTCCTGGGTCTGAGGGGGGAGGGGCTGGGGGCCAGGACTCCTGGGTCTGAGGGGGGGAGGGGTTGGGGGCCTGGACTCCAGGGTCTGAGGGGGGAGGGGCTGGGGCCAGGACTCCTGGGTCTGAGGGGGGGAGGGGTTGGGGGCCTGGACTCCTGGGTCTGAGGGAGGAGGAGCTGGGGGCTTGTGCTCTTGGGTCTGAGGGAGGAGGGGCTGGGGGCCTGGACTCCTGGGTCTGAGGGGGGAGGGGCTGGGGGCCTGGACTCCTGGGTCTGAGGGGGGAGGGGCTGGGGGCCAGGACTCCTGGGTCTGAGGGAGGAGGGGCTGGGGGCCTGGACTCCTGGGTCTGAGGGAGGAGGGGCTGGGGGCCTGGACTCCTGGGTCTGAGGGAAGAGGGAGTTTAGATTGCTTTATTCCCTGGCTCCTTCCTTCAGGCATGACCCTGGTGGGGCGCCCCCGGGGCATGGCGGGCGGGGCCCTGTGCCTCTTCTTGGCTGGGACCGGGATCCTGATCGGCATTTTCGTGTTGCTGTGGTGTCTCTACCGCCGGGCGGCTCGACACCGACCTTTCGCACACCACAGGCTTCCAAACGACGGAGATGAGCCGGGTGAGCGACCCTCACAGTGCCCTGCCCTGAACGCCTGCCCGTTTCCTTGACCAGGTTTTGCCTGGCACTTTGCCTGGCGCCCTGCCAAGAAGCACAGGCCCCCCATTCAAGGTCAACAGAAGCCCTGACCCCTCCGCAGTCAGGTCCTGCCTCCCAATTCTCTGAAATCTCACACCCACAGTCCAGCGCCTCCCCCAGAACAGCTGGCTGTCTCCTCCCACAGGTCCCTACAAGCCCCGCCCTCCCCCTGCGGGAGCCCTGGAATCCCCGCCCTCTCCACTTCGCGCCCCGCCCCAGTGCATAGACACCACGCCCCCTCGTCTATAAAAGGGCCCTCGCCTTTTCATTTGAAAACCCAGTTCCAGGGGACCTTCAGCATCCTCTGTCTCCCGCCTCCTCTTTGGTTAGTGACGGCAGCGGTGGGCACTGGCTCCCTGTGAGCCTGGGGATGACCTCGCCCCTTTGCTCCCACAGTTATGCATTTGGACACTCCGAAGGAGCCCTACGATCTCTACTTTTATGCACCGGACGCTTGGATCCCTTCACACATAGCCACCAAGCAGCCACCGCCCACTCCTCCGCTGCCGCCCAAGTTGCCCCCGCCGCCCCGCGGGGGCCACCCCCAGCGCCTAGAGCCGCTCTCCCCTGCCATGCTCCCCAACAACTTCGTGTGAGCCGCGCTGGGTCCCGCCAGACCTGCGCCATCCCCGAACGAAGGAAGGGCCAGGGGTTCACACCTCCTGGCATGCTGTGCGACATAGTGGTATTTTCAGATAGAGTCCAGCACAGAGAGAGGCTCTCCCTGTGACCGGAGAACACCCTTGGGATGAGGCAAAATAAATTACACGTTCCCTCCAGTAGACATCTCCTCTGGCGTGAGTCCGGGGGAGCAGGGTGGCTGGGGTCCTAGAACACGGAATCTGCAGGAGGAGGGGGCTGAGGAAGGAGGCAGCTGGAGCTCCTGTGACCCCCACTGCCACTGACCCAGTGATGACGACTGAGTGTGTACACCAAAGCATTTTATTGGGAGTGGGGCAGGGCAGGATTTACAGTCACAAAGACAGAGACACAGAGACACACCCTGCCCCCGGGGGGAAACCCTCGCCCCCAGCCCCATTTCCTGGGATTCTGTGACTTCTCCTATATATGTTCCCCAATTCAAAGCCAAAAGAGAGGTGTCTGAGAAGGGCAGCATCCCAGATTTTGAGTCATTTAGCCCCTGAGGGACACAACAAATGGCCACTGAGAAATGAGGGTAGTTTGAAACCACCCAGGAGAATAAAGTGCAAGGAATTGGGGGGAAGAGGGGCATCTTGAAACCACCATGGGGAAGTTCAATGGTGGTGGCTTCAAACCATTGATGAACTTGAGCAGCCACTATTTAGACCTGAAAACTGTGTCAGAAAAAGTGCATAGGGGTGGAGTGAGGCATACTGATAAAACCGCCAGTTTGGTTGTTTCCCCAGACTGTGCGCTAAGCTAGGGAGGAGGTCTTGGGGGATTTGGTGTTTCAGCAGAATCTGCTGGTGGAGGGAGGGGTGAAGAGGTTGGAGGATGTCTTGAAACCACCATTTTCCCTCAGAAACGCTGGTGAGAATCGATCTCTAAAATAGTGGGGATGGGTGATTGGTTAAACCAACCTGGAAAATGCAGAATAGTTAGGAGAGATTTGAAACTTCTAGAGGAAGACCTTGAGTTTTTCTGAGAGGAGAAGGGGGCTGAGTAATCTCAGGGTCCCTGGGGGTAAAGGAAAGGGGGAAGGTGCTGCAAAACCACAAGAGAGAACGAGAGATTGAACTGTCCATTCAAATAAAGCCCTGAAAGGAGAGATTTGAAACCACTGAGGCAGAACAAGTGGAGAAGGGAACCTTTAGGGGGATGTGGGTATCCTTGAAACTGCCAGTCTGCAACTTCACTACCCCTGAGAGGCGATTGGGAAAAGAAGAGGATTTGACAGCACTAGGAACAAGGGAGAGTGCTTCTTAGGCCTGAGGCAGGACAGAGAGCACTGGGGTTCCTTGACACTGTCACTCAGGCCAGAGATGTGTGGAATGGAGATTCTGGAAACTGCCATCCACTGGGAGGCACATGGTCAGTAGTCCCGGACAGGGGGTGGGGGTCTTGGGGGCTGAACTGTGCTGTGTATGGCCCCATAGGAGGGAGGGGGAGCAGGGGGTGCCCCAGGGGGCTCAGCTTCATCCTCCATTTCGCTTTCATCACTGCCGGCCAGCTGGTCATGGCCAACAAAGCCACATTTCTCTTCGCTCATCTCCTCAGGCTCTGCCCACGGCTGCTTCTCTCCAGAAGCGAAGACCCCATAGAAGATGACACCCCCGTAGTGCACCAGGGAGGCGATTAGGAACACGTACTGCCACTCCTCCCGAGTCTGTTGGGGGACAACAGGGAGGTGAGGTAAGAGGCCAGAGAAATAGAAGGTGAAGAGAGAACCGGAGAGGGGGAGGGGAGGCCCAGAGAAAGGGAGGCAGATCAGAGAGAAGCTGGAAGACACCTGCAGCGGGCAGGGACGGAGCCCCGACAGGGTGCCATGCACAGGGTTGGAGGGCGAGTGGGTCAGGACACATGCACTGACCTTGTGCTTCGTCATGGCACCCACGATGATGGGGCACACCATGCCTGACAACGTGCCCACGCCGTTGGAGATGCCCATGAGGATGCTGGCATAGCGCGGGGCAATGTCCAGGTGGTTTACATTGAACCCTGGCAAGAGGAGCCAGGAGGCATCACACCTGAATCTCTCTCCAGTGACTCCTTCTGAGCCGTCCCTTCCCCGACTCCCACCTCTGCCCTCACCCACTGCTCTTTCTAGTCCACCTTTTGCGTGGCTGGGAGGTCCCCTTCCTGAGCCAGGAAGTCCCCTACAGCGCTGTCCAGATTCCCCCAAGCTGCGGATCCACGGTTCTCACCAGAGATGGCAAAGCCGCTGAAGCCCACAGCGAGGACCAGGAAGGAGATGGCCACGCCCTTGGAGTGCGAATAGCCGACCACCAGCAGCAGAGTGGCCTCCATGCCGAAGCCTGCGAAGGGCCCCCTCATCTGAGTGCCAGCTGCCCCTCACCATCTCTCCAGACCTAATCCCGCCCCAGCCCACCTCTACCCACTCCATGCCTGTCCTTGGCTTTGCCCCTCATTCCATCAGCCCTAAGCCTGACCCTGGACCACCCAACCGCACAGCTTCAGCGCCTCAGCTGGGCCCTCCATGGCCCCACCCCTTGGCTAGGCCACGCCCTGAAGATGCAGGGTCCCAGCTCCACCCGTGCACATTCACACCTTCTCTCTCTGTCCACACTCCTTAGACAGTACGCCACCTAGACCCCTCTCTCCAGGTCCCCAACTCATAGGCAGGCCCTCTTCATCACCCACTTCCCATCCACCCGGCTCTGTCTGTCCATGGTAGACCTCGCTCTTCCAGACCCGACTTGGTCTGCCTCTGCTCCACCTGGATGTCCATACACACTCCACCCGCACCCACCCCCAAGGCCTGAGACTGCCACCTGAGATTCTCTTCCATCCAGGCCCCTGACCTCGCCTTTTTGGACACACACTCCTGGACACGCCTCTAATCCCACCCCATCCTTCCTTGGTCCCGGTTCCCTGAATGCGCCCCACCACACTCTGCCCCGCCCAGGCTGCCCCAGGCCTAGACCCCGCCCCACTCACCTCCACAGTTCATCAATTTACGCACGTTGGTGGTGGACATGATACGGCGGCTCCTCAGGAAGTCAGCGATCTGGCCACCGATGGGCACGATGATGGTCATGACCAGGTGGGGCAACGCTGACACCAGGCCCACCTGCGCCGGTGGGGGTACAGGGCAGGGGCTCAGGGGGTTCGTGCACATTGGCTGCGCCCTGTCCCTCATTCCAACTCCTTGGGACCCAGGTCACACTCCTTCTCCCTCAACCCCGCTGCGCCCCCTGGCCTCCCCTCCTAGGCCAACCTTGCTGATCTCGAAACCGAACACTTCTTCGAAATAGGCGGGCTGAGAGATAAGGAGCAGGTAGAAGGTCCAGCTGCGGCAGAAGTTGGCCACGATGATAGCGTAGACCGGCATGGACGTGAAGAAGCGGCGCCAGGGTGTGTTAAACTTCTGTGTGGGCCAGAGGAGGGGCCTCTAAGACAGCAACTAGGGCCGGCAGCTCTCCACGTCCCTTCGGGAACCTCACTACAGTCCCGCAGAGACCCCGGTTTCCCCAACTCATTAAAACCTCCAGGTCCCCAGGGGCGCCAGCCCGACCATGTCCCTGGCATCCTAGCCTCACTGTGACACTTCGGAATACAGGACTCCTGGTTCTACAGTGGCCCCTCAGCTTCGCTCGCCTCCGGACATGACAATAACCCTCAGGGACCCATAAACGTGGACCCAGGAATCTCTTTCCATTCAATTATGACTCCTAAATCTAACCTCACCCACCTCAATGTCTAAGCAAAACCTCTACCTTCTAACCCCGCCTCTGCGGGCTTGACCACGCCCCGCCAGTGTTTCCGCCCGTCTGGCGGCCTAGACCTGCCCTCAGCATCTACTAACCCGGCCCTCCCCGGGCTTCAATCCACCTCCCGGGCTCTAGCCCCGCCTCCCGGGCTCTAGCCCCGCCCATTGGCGTTTCCATCTGGTCTCCTCTGAATCTACTGGAACCCACCAGGATTCACACGCTGTGCGGGTTCGAAGCCCCCATTTCTCCTGCCTCCCTGCTTGGATATCTCTCCTCGCCCCACCGCGCCCCCGCCCCGCAGGCTTGGGCCCGGACCGTGAGGGGGTTCATGAGTTTGGCGCTCTCCCCGATGGCGTCCTCGATGTACTTGCGCTCCTCTTCTGAAATGCTGGGGTGCAGCGCAGGGGACTCATAAGAGACGAGCAGCCAGAACAGGTACCAGAAGATCCCGAAGCTGCCTGGCGGGGTCAGGAGGGAGATGGGAACGAGGTGACAACCGGCCTCGCTCCGCCCCAGCGCCACCCAGACCGAGGCGCCCAGGCCTCACCGTAGACGTAGAACACAGAGCTCCATCCTGAGTACTGCACCAGGACCCCAGCGAGAGGCATCGCGACCACCGCCCCGGCATAGGAACCTGAGGGGAGGACGCGGGAAAGAGAACAGACCTACCTACCCTCAGGTTTCAGGAGTACGAACCCCCAGACTCAGAAGTACAAGCCACAGCCCCTCCTTCTGTGCAGCTGGGTACCCAGCCTCCTCCCCTGACAGACCCGCAAATCTAGATCCCAGCCCCTTCTTCTCACCGCAGAAAGCTGTGGTCGCCAGGCGGCTCCGCTCTAAGGGAGGGGCCCATTTGCTCCAGATCCCGTGGCAGGCGGGGTATGTCACCCCCTAGGGAGAAGAAAACCAAAGTCTGCGAGAAGAGGAGAGGGCAGGTGGGGCGGGGTCATAGGGAGCGGGACTTTACCTCTACCAACCCCTGCAGGATCCTCACGAAGATGACACAGCCATAGTGGACTCGGGCAGCCGAGGGGATCAACATGTTTAGAGTGGATGTAGCAACAATAGCAAAGCCGAAAACCCTGATGGAAAGAGTCCGTGGTCCGAAAAATGGGTTCAGCTACCCGACCATGCCTAGGATTCTGCTCTTTCTGCCCACAGCAGAACCCGGTTCCCCACAACCCCAGACCCCACCTTCTCTATCACTCCCACCTTTCACAATCACAAGCCCCGCCTTTCTCTAAGACCCCGCCCCCAGACTCCTCCCATTTTCCCACAAACAGCCTCCAAATGCCAGGCCACACAACTGTAGTTCCCGCCCACCTTGAGGTGACCCCGCCCCCCGTACCTGTTGGCTGCGAATTTTTGGCAGATAAATCCCCCGGGAATCTGGGTAACAATGTAGCCCCAGAAAAAGGAGCCGTGTATGAGGCCAACAGTCTCTGGATCCCAGTTGAACTGAGCTTTCTGTGGGCCAAAAAGCACATCGAACCAGTCGCCTGCCTCAGCCTCTGCCCTCCGCCAATCAGCACCCACAGCCTTAGTCCCTTGGCCAATCAGCAACAAGGATCCCCTCTCGCCCTACCAAACAGAGTTCAAGCTATTCCTGGGGTCCTTCTCGAACTAGGCTACTCCACGTTGTTAGGGCCTGTACCATCTTAGCAACGGGGCCTGTTGCTTGCCCAGACGCCTCCATCTGCCTGTTCCCTGCCTCAGTGCCCCTTCTCTGAATGTCTAGGGGTCCCGATATGGGGTGGGGATTCTTTCTCTACCTCTAACCAATTTAGGAACTGTTTGCCGAGTAATCGGGATGAGTTCTAGTCAAGGACAAGAAGTAGCCAAAGGGGAAGCCTGATGGGAAGGGAGCTAGAGGTGGGGTTGACCACAGCCATCGTCAGAACTTTGTTTTCTGAGACAGAGGTACAGCCCACCCTGAAATTAAAATAGAGAGAAAATCTGATGTGAGGCAGGGTTTAGGTAACAGCCAGAGCAGAGGAAGCGGGAGTTAGCAGCGGTGGAGCTGCAGAAAAACCAGGATTACCATTCAGTGGGGAGCCTGTGACGGGACCGGGATCAAGATGCGACACTGGGACAGGTGTGAGACGCAGGCGGAGCAGAAGTTGCTAGGAGGCCCGAAATGGAGAAGGGGCAACACATAGAGAACCTAATACTGGGGAAGAGTCTACATTTTGAAATTAAGGACCTGAACTCAATAGGGGCGGGGCTTCATTCCATGGGGCGGGGCTAGGGGAGAAAGATCCCTGAGACCAGTCGGAGCTGAGCACGGGTAGGCGGGGCTACCCAGGTTTGACAGAGGCGTCATCAGGGGCGTAGGCAGTACCACCGCACCCTCCCTGAGCTACCTGCACCACCAGGTGGCCCCCGCGGTGGGTCGTGCTGTTGTTGACCATGGAGACAATGGCCACGCCCAGGTTGCAGCGGATGCCGAAGCTGATGCAGAAGCCCAGACCGCTCATGATGGCTATAATGTAGCGGCGGGGGAGGCCGAAGCAGGTGCAGTCCACCACCGGCGGGTCCCGAGTCTGCGTCGTGACTGGGCGCCCGTCAGCACTCAGCTCCAGCGTCTCTGCCCCTTCCTGCCGCTTCTCCAGAAGGCTGCGGGCAGCAAGAGTCAAAGACTCGGGCGTCCAGGGCCCCAGCCCCCTCCTCCCTGTGACACAGGAGTTTAGGGCAAAATCTCCTGCTTGAAAATGACCAGGATTCTAACTAAGCCCGCATTCCCTCCTTCCTTCCCCCAGGAGTCCAGCTCCCTCTCTCCCCAGCTCCCAGGAATCTGGACCCGCAGTCCCCATCTCCCTCAGACCAGGATTCCATGCCCCCAGCCTCCTCCTCCCCCAGACCCAGGTGTCGAAGTCCTCGGTTCCCTTCTCTCCAGCCTTGTCATCTCCCAACTCAGCAGTTTTACACCCCACACTACCCTTGGCGATCCAAAAGCCTGTGCCCTCAGCCCCCACCCCAAGACCCAGAGACTCTCTCTCTAGCCCCCTCCCCAGATAGGAGTCTATTTGTGGAATCTAAAGGTGCTAAAGAGATGCTTCAGCAAAGGTGTCAAAAGAACAGATGCTTCTCAGCCACGTCTGCTATATATACCAGCGCCCCTCCTCCCCTGCCCCATGGCTTGCCCTTCCTGCTTCCAGGCCCCAGGTGTGGGGCTGACATCCAGCTGACTCCATTCAGCCACCAGAAGCCCATTCCTAGGGACTAGGGGGTGGGAGGCTTCTGGGGCCCGGGAACCCAGCAGCCCAGTTGAGCTTCCCTGGGGAACCTTGAGTTCAGGCTGCCCGCCTAGGGGATAGGGAGGGAGAGCGGCGGGCGGTGTCCTGGCAAGGGACAGATGGCCCTGGTAGGGGGATTGGCTCAGTCCCCAGCAAGGCTGTCGCCCCCGCCCGTTCTGGATCGGGGATTGAGTCTGTGATGATGGATAGGATACTCGGAGGGCCACCTCCAATCCAGAGAGAGGCTGCAGGGAGAGGTCCAGAGGTGTGGAAAGACCCTAAATGGGGGTGGGCTTGGGAGGGGGCAGAGGCTAAGACAGAGGGGCAGAGACATAGAAGGAAGAGAGAGATCCAGAAGAGGACAAAGACCCAGAGAGACAAGGAGAGAATAAGATAGGGGCAGCGACCCCAGGAGAAGGGGGGTGGGGGCAGGACAGAGACCCAAAGACAGGGGACAGAAACTCAGGTGAGAGAACATAGATACAGCGAAGCAGAGCACCGAAAGAAAAGGAGACTGGGAGACCGAGGAGGCAGGCTGGGGACGTGATTGGTGAGGTGCGGCTCCTCTCTGAGGCGGGTAAGCAGCCAGAGGATCGGGCTGGATCCCAGGAAGGGGCTAGAACAGATGGAGGCGAGGGAGACTGGGACGGGGGAGGAAAGAACAGCCAGACGGCCTGGGGGGAGGCGGTGGAAGAGAGGAGAGAACACAGCCACCCTCCCCATCCTAGAACTTAAGGAGAAGGGAGGAGGAACGTTAAGAAACGGGATTGGGGGGAGAAAGAGAGTGGGGGAGTGGACCAAACCCAGGGGGGTGAGGAATGAGACCCTGAGAGGGGGTCACAGACAGCTGGGGAGAGGGGGATGGAAGCCCCCAGAATGGCTAGTACAGGGTGGTAGGGACGGCCCACTCCCATCGGAACATGTCAGCCACTGAGATTAGACTTTGACCCACGTTGATAGCAGATGCTATTTGACCCTGAAATTCAAGATGTGGCTGCAGCCGGCAGTTAACCAAAATAAAGGTGTCTCAGTCTCTGGATCTCTCTGTCTCTGCTTCTCTCTCCGGTTCTCCACTCTCCCAGATCTCTGTCCCCTTATGTCCCTTTGTTTCTCTCTTCTATTCCCAACATACAACTAAGGGAACTGAGGCTCAGGGGATGAAAGTAGCATGTTCAAGGTCACCCACAAGAAGAGAGATGGGGCCTGATCACTTCCTGGCCCCAGCATCACCCCACCCAAGACCTGGCCCTCGGAGAGGAGGTGCTTTGGCTCCTTGTCTCCCCTCCATTCCCTTCCCCACATGTCCTTGTCCCAAGTCGCCTAGTTTACTGTCTGTTTCCTGGGCTTAGGGAGTTGTCCACCCACTCAAGCATCTCTCATCTCGAGGAAAATCTGCTGCCGCCACCCCGGGTTGGGGAGGGCCTGACCTGGGTTTGAATGATGGCACTGTGCTCATCCACCAATTTCTCCCCCTCCTCGAATTGAGCCTCAGTTTCCCCAGCTCCATCTAGAAGACTAAAGGAATCAGGGTGTTGTGTCCAACACAGAGCATCTCCCCCTGTCTCCAACCATCACAGTGAGCCCCAAGATTCAGATGCAATGTTCTTCTCCATTCAAACTCCGTGGCGACTGTCCTGGCAGGAGGTCTGAGTTCTGAGGTCTCTAGGGGCCTGAGAGGCAACTCAGAGAGGTGAGAGTCAGGCAGAGACAGACCGAGAGAAACCCAGACACAGATGAGAAGCAGAGACTGGGGCGGGGGCTAAGGGACACATCCCTCCCGCACTGCCCCCCCCCAGCCTCCTTCATCAGCACATCTCTCTGTGTCTCCTGACTTCTCACTAATGTATTTTGAGAAACTCGTGAAAGGAGGCGAGAAAAAGGGTGGGGAGCGGATGGGAGATTGGGAAAAGCAAGGGTGAGGTTATCTCAGCTTCCCCACCACCACCCCCATCACTGCGCCATCCTCCTGCCCCCTCCCTTCTGTCCAGACTTATTTCCATCTCTTGTGTTACTAGAGGGTGGGGTAACTTTGGAGCTAGGAGGTGATCTGCAGCAAACAGGACTCATGTTAGACTTAGAGAAGGACTTGCATGGCCTAGTGAGATGGACAAAGGGTCAACTAAAGTTGGGGTCAGGACTGTGGCCATGGTGGCAGGGATTGATCAGGCTATCTCCTGCCTGCACTGTGCCAGATATTTTTAGGCCTCTCCGCAGATGAGTAATTTCTCTGACTTGGAGCCAAGGCTAGAGTTGGGGGTGAAAGACTGAAGGGAGGTGTCCAGGCTGGCCTGGGGACACCGAGGTCACTGGGGTCACCTCCCTGGCTTGTAGGAAGTCCATCTTAGCTCTCACTTGCATCCTTTGGGAGGTCTAATTTTGGGCCTGCAAGTACCTTCTCCTCCAGAGACCCAGGACACCCTGGCTTCTTCCTCCCAGCTTAACTCTCCTCAAGGACAAGAACCAATGGGCCCCAATCCGCTTTAGCTTCAGATTAAACGCTCTGAGTAACAGAAACTGAGAAAGACTGAGTGACGGAGAGACCCAGGGTAGGGGGATAAAAACCCAAAGAGAAAGGACAGAGACGTACCTGAAAGAAGAGAGTCAGAGTCCAGAGTGGGAGACAGAGACCCCGAGAGAGGGGATGATAGAAATCTAGAGAGAGCAATGGCCAGAGAATCGCAGAGAAGAGGGAGACTCAGAGATAAAGGGGACTAGAGACCCAGAGAGAGAGGCACAGAGAGAAGAGAGGTGAACAGAGACCCAGAAGTGGGACGGGGGTTCAGAGACCCAAAAAGAGGGAAACATACAGTCCCAGGGAAACGAGTAGAGACTGGAGTGGGGTGGGACCAAGAAAAAGAAACCAGATGATGAGCAAGATAGAACCAGGGAGAGCGGTGCCGTCGGAGGCACAGGGAGAAAACTGGACAGATGGGTGGACCCCGCCATCCCATCCACGCCTGCCCATCTATCCGTCTGCGCCCAGGGCGGAATGAGCGTCCTCCTCGGACCATCTCCCTCTTCCCCGCCCAGGACCCCCACCACGCTCACCGGTGCAGCCTCCCGAGGGCGCGACCCGCTAGCTTCCGAAACTCCTCCTTTCGGAACTCCATGGTGGCTGCCCCTGCGGCCGGTCCTCCCCGCCGATCCCCCCGCCCGCGGGCCCGGGCGGCCGCGTCCGGGTTCCCGGGGTCCGCCCCGGCCCGGCCGGCCCCGCAGCTCCGCTCGGGGGGAAGGAGGCTGCGAGTGCGGGCTGCCTGGGGGCTGTCACCGAACTCAGCGTCGGGGGCGGGGCGGTGGGAGGCCCCGCCCACCTCTGCTAGACCCTGCCCCTGGCATTATAATCCCGCCCTTTTCTGGCGGAGGCCTCCCCTCCCGGTCCGTCCCCGCCCTTCCATCCCTAGCCCGCACCTCTGGGTTCTGAATCCACTCCTGAGTTGCATCGCCCCAATTCTGTCCCTCCCCGGAGTTCTTTCCCCTCATTCTATCCCTGCCCCTGGCTCCTTCTATCCCAGATTTTCTCTTCCCCATCTGAGATTTGTCCCCCGCCCCATGTCAGTTCCCTTCATTTCATCCCCGCATGTTTGTCCCTTTCAGTCCATCTTGCTTCAGTTTCCTTCCGCGTTGCATCCTCTCAGTCTCATCCCTCCTCATTTCTGCGCCCTCGGGTCCACATCGCACCCCCTGGACTCCACCCCCATCCCGCGACATTATCCCCGGTTCCAACTCTCTCATTCAGAAGGTTCTTCTCTCTTTCAGGGAATTCTTTCCCCTGAATTCCAAACCCCATTTCCATTCACCCATTGTCCCCGCTCTTTCTTCCCCCATCCAGTTTCTTCCCGTCGGACGACCATTCCCTTGTTTCCATCTTTCCTCTTTTGAATTCCATCCCCCTTCTCTTCTGCTTCTCCTTTGGGCATACCCTCTCCTTGACCCCCCCCCCATTTCCTTCCCCTCTCTGTTCCATCCCCAACTGTTATACTGCCCCGTCTCCGCCGCCCCCCCCCCCCCGGCGCTAGTTTCCACCCAAATAATTTCGCCCACACCTCGGGATCTGTCCACTCTTTCAGTTCTGACTCCACCCTCTGAGTTCTGTCCCTGCCCGCTGGGATCTGGCCCGCCCCCTACATTCTCACTCCGCCCCTGAACCCAGCCCCGCCCCTCTAAGGTTGAACCAGGACTTTCCCACCGTCTGCCCCTCTCCTCTCTGCAGACGAGCCCCTCTCCCCGACGCTGAGTCCACCTCCAGGCCCAGCCCCAGGGGGGTGCTCCTTTCACCACCGCCTCTCTGCGTCGGGCTGCAAATGCATTCGGGATGAAATTTTCATGAGGTGCACAGGCCGGCCAGGGTGGGAGGCGCAGCCGGCGTCGCGGGCGGGCGCCGCGGCCCGATGTCCCGCTGCCACGGCCCGCCGCGGCCTCTCGACGGGCTTCTGGGTCTCAGTTTGCCTGTGTTTGAAAACCCCCGGGTCCCGGGCGGGAGGGGCTGGGGACTGGACTTCAGTGTCTGTCGGAGGCGGCGGCTGGGGCCCGGGCTCCTGGGTCTGAGGGAGGAGCAGCCCGCAGAGCCGTCCACACGCGCCACCCTGTGGCGGCAGAATCTGCAGCCTCCGTGCGGAGGCGGTGGCCGCGGCTCCGCGCCAGGTGTGAAGGTGGAGCAGATGGTGATGGGGCGGGAGTGGGAAGAGGGCCCGGCCGCTGCCAAATCCCGTGCCTTCACCGGAACCATCACCATGGAGACCGAGGAAGGCAGAAAGGACCCAGCCCCACACTTTTCCCGACCAAAGAACGAGTTCTGCGGCCCCACGGAGGGTCCCTCCATGAGAACTACAAGCCCCAGCGGCCGCTAGACCTCAGTGTTGGCTTCGGAAGGGCCACGTGCCCCGAGGGCCGCTGGGAGTTGTAGTTGAGAGTGCGTTACGCCCTCTAGTGGACACGGCGCCCACGTTGTCTTCTTTAGGTGCCCACACTCAACCCAACTTCACCCGCTTCCTATCATCTAGTCCCCCTCTACCCACCCAATTCAACTCCGTTCCAGTCACACTGGCCTCTTTGCTGCTCTTCCAGTTTACCACTGAGGCTCCTCCATTCATTTATGCACCCAGAACTATGGAAAAAGGAGAGGGTGTTGGCAATCATTAATTTAACAAATATTTCAGTTCTGACTAAGTGTCAGGTATAGTCATACTGTCGGGGACATAGCTATAAGAATAATACTGGGGTCCTGGCCGGTTTGACTTCAGGGGTTAGAGCGTTGGCCCTGGGATCAGAGAGGCCGGGATTCGGTTCCCGCTGAGGGCACGTACCTCAGTTGCAGTTTGTCCCCAGCACCCGTTGGGGTCGTGAGGGTGGTAACCACTCCATGTGTCTCTCTCACGTGGATGTTCCTCTCTCTCTCCCTCCTGCTCTATCCCAAGAGAAATGCAAAAATATCCTCAGGTAAGGATAAAAAAAAAAAATCAATGAAAAACTATCCTCTGGTGATGATTAAAAATATATAAAATAAAATTATAAAGAGTGAGGATAAACCAAAAAAAAAAGAGAATAATATTGGGTATTGGGGGCCATCAGAGGAGGATTCTAACTCAGCCAGCGTAGATCAGAGATAAATTGAAGGTTGAAAAGCTTTCCAGGGAAAGCTCAAAAAAGGGATGACTGGATGGGGAGGCGGGTCAAGACGGTGGGAGCAGGCAGGATCCACCTCAGGGGAACAGTGCGTGCAGGGTTGGGAAGCAGGAAACAGTTTGGTGTGACCGCGACATGAAGCACAGTTCCAGGAATGGGCAGCTTGTCAGGATGAGGGGCAGGAGAGGCTAGAGATGATGGTATGGATCGGGTCACCAAAGCGCTCGGAAAATGCCTCCGGTGAGGGCGAGAGAATTAGAAAGCTCCCAAGTGTACTGGAGAGGAAGTGCTCAGTAGAGGGCACAGCAGAAACTAAGAGAAGGTGCAAACAGTGGTGTGGGCAGGACACTCTTCAGTGTGAATAGACAGTGAGCCCTGGCCAGTTTGGCTCAGCGGTTAGAGCGTCCGCCTGCGGTCCGGAGACCCGGGTTCGGTTCCCGCTAAGGGCATGTACCTCGGTTGCAGTTTGTCCCCGGCCCTGGTTGGTCGTGCGGGTGGCAGCCACTCGATGTGTCCCTTTCACATCGATGTTTCCCTCTCTCTCTCTTCTTCTCTCTCCCTCCCACTCTGTCTGTACAAAAAATGGAAAAATGTCCTCGGATGAGGATTAAAAAAAAAAAAAATAGACAGTGAGACGGAGGAAGGAGCCACACGAGGTATGAAGGCCAGACCATGACCTGGCTGACGTGGCTCAGTTGGTTGGAGTGTCATTCCATACACCAAAAGGTTGCAGCCTGGCTGGTATGGCTCAGTGGTTGAGCATCAGCCCATGCACCAAGAGGTCACCAGTTCAGGGCACATGCCCAGGTTGTGGGCCACACCCCCAGTGGGGGCCATGCAGGAGGCAGCCAATTGATTTTCTCTCTCATTGATGTTTCTGTCTCTCTCTTCCTCTCCCTTCCTCTCTCTCTAAGATCAATAAAGAAAAAAAAATTTTTAAGAAAAGTTGTGGGTTCAATTCCTGGTCAGGGCACAGATGGAAGGCAACCAATCGATGTTCTCTCACATCAGTGTTTCCCTCTCTCCTTCTCTTCTTGTCTCTCTGAAATCAATAAGCATATCCTCAGGTAAGGATTTTTTTAAAAAGGCCAGCCTGGCCAGTGTGGTTGAAAGTCAACCCATGCACCAAGAGGTCACTGGTTCGATTTCCAGTTGGGGCACATGCCCAGGTTGTGGGCCAAATCCCCAGTGGAGGGCATGCAGGAGGCAGCCAATGGATGTCCTCTTATCGATGTTTCTATCTCTCTCTCCCTCTCCCTTCCTTTCTCTCTAAAATCAATAAAGGGGGGGAAAGGACTTTGCACTAAAAAAAAAAAAAAAGGCCAGACCGCAGAGCCTGGAGTGCCAGGCTGAGGGCTTGGGCCTTCTCCCAGGGGCAATGGGGAGCCAAGGAGAGGTTGCAAACAGGAAGGGGCACAGTCAGCTCTGGAACCACATGGGAGACTGATGAAGGGAGAGACTGGAGGCCAGGAGTCAGGGAGAGAATGAGGCCTAAACTGCAACTGTAACCCCTTTGAGACGCCAAGGCTACAGTCCAATGTCCTTCCTCCCTCCCACTCCCTACGAAATCCTAGCCAGACACAGAACAAAGGCAAAAATCTTTTATTTCAGTTTTAGAGAAGCTACCACCTTCTTCTCCCCACTTGGAAGCACAGACACCAGGTCAAGAAGGCATGGACAGAAGGGGCATTGCCACCATCAGTTGCTGAGGAGAGGAAAGGGAGAGGATTCAGGACCCAGGAGTCCAGCCTCCAGCCCCTCCTCCCTCAGACCCAGGCCCCTCAATGTCTCCGCTTCCTCACACCACCATCCACCCCACCCAGGTACCCTTCTCTTCCGATGGAAGGCCGCCTTGCTCTCATCAGAGTTGATCCGCAGGGGGATGTAGGCATCCAGATGGTACAGCTGCTGGGGGCCCCCCATCACCAGGTGGTTCTCCCCGATCTCCAGCGACAGCCCTAGAGCTCCATCCTGGAGATACAGTGGAATCAGCCCCCCCTTCCCTTGCCAGCAACAGGTCACAGGCTGATAAGAACATGGACCAGGCAGAGTGCTGGGCTACCATATTTAAAGGGTCTAACATTCCAGGAGAAAGGTAGGGTACAGTAACTGCAGTTCTCCATGTTTCATCACTTATAATGCCCTGGGCATCTTTGGGGGAGCAGAAGTGGCCTGAAGGCCCTGTGGGACAGGAGGCAGCCATACTCAGAGGACAGCACTAACCAGCTCAGGTCAAGGGTGTGCTCACCAGTTTGGGGAGGTCAATTTCCGCCAAGAGGAGGTCAGGGGCTTCCAGCCAAAGGTTCAGGTGAGGCTTCTCAGGGCTGGGGAGGAACCAGACCCAGGGCTGAGCGCCTCCAGGTCTTTGCTGCACTGTTCCCTCTGCCTGGTATACGTTCCCTTCCTTCCCCGCTCCTTCCAGCCCTGCTGCCGCGGGCCTTTCTAGTGGGAGTTCAGCCTCTCTCCTCTGGGGGTTCCCAGAGCCCCAGGACACCGCCTGGATGGGCAGGGATTGCAAAGAGCACTGGGGAGACATGAGAGAGGGAACCCATCGAAAGCCCACCCTGCCTCAGGTCTCAAGGAGTCAGCCGTGTACAGGTTCCCCAGCTCCTGGATGGGAGGTCGTTGCCGGGAGCGGATATTTTGCTGGGAGATGGAGCCCATAAAAGGCCGGTTCTTCAATATACGCCACTCTGTGGGTAGGGAGGGCAGGGTCAAAGGTCACATGGGTCAGAGTTCCCTGTGCGCACCTGTGAGCTTCCGGGTGGAGGTAACCTGGAACCTGACCACACCCCCAAGCTTGGCTTTAGGAAGCCCGCCCACCTTAACCCCGCCCTTCCTAGGGTATTCCCCAATAAAACCAGACCCGGAGATGCTTCGGACTCCGCTGCTCCCTCGCTGCCCAGACCCTGGCCCTTACCTGGAATTCCGTGCCTGCCCCCTCCCCACCCCAAACACTGCCTTATCCCCTCAATTTACCTTGGGGGCCTGGCCCTCTCCCTGGAATTTGCAGCCAAGAGACTAATAACCCACACTAGCCCCGCCTCTCCCGCCTCTCCCGCCTCTCCTGCGGGCTGTCCCCAAGCTGCTCAGACCCCCGCCCCTCACCTGGATTCAGCTGCAGGCTGTATTTATCCTCCAGGCCCTCCCTGGCGATGGTGATCACCAGCTCTCGCAGGAAATCGCTGTTCTAGAAGAGGTGTGGGGGAAGCAGGACTTCGGGAGGGCTGGGGGGAGGGGGGTAAAGGAATAGGGCCCTGCCCAGGCCTCACCCGCAGCCACGCCCCCAACCTGCATCCTCAGGTAGAAGTTGCTGTTGACAGCTACGTCGTAGGCGGTGCAACCTTGGCCTTCTACGGGGAGAGAAAGGGGGTGAGGCCCCCGCTGTCCGGGGCAACCCCACCGCTCAAACATAGGCAAGGAGAAAACAAGGGATGATAGCAGCCACAAGAATCAGAGACGGAGAGACAACTAGGAAGTGAGGACTCAAGACACGCTCTTGCCAGTCTGGACTCACACCAGCCCCCAGTCTCGTTCTCTCTGGTGCGTCCCCACTATGTCCCAGAGCCGACCCTGCTCACAGTCCTCCCGTGGCTCCCCAGCACATCCAGACAAAGGTCTGAATAGTTCAGCTGGCACTGGAGGCCATATGTGGTCTGTCTCTCCCACCTAGGGGGAAAAAAAAGCTTTTTTTTTTTTTTTAAGAGAGAAAAACATTGATCAGCTGTCTCCTATACGCCCTCTACTGGGGATTGAGCCCATAACCCGGGCATGTGCCTTAACCAGGAATCGAACCAGGACCTTTCAGTCCATGAGATGATGCTCAATCCACTGAGGCACACCGGCTAGGTGAAAAAAAAGCTCGCTTCTATAGTGACCTCCTCCCTGTAAATTTCTTCCATCTCTCTGTTACTGACCAATCCAGTTCAATCACTCTTTCTGGCCTCTGGACCCTTCTGTCCCCTGTGCCCAGAACTCTCTTCTCCATCTTGGCCTAATGAGCTCCTCCAGTTCCTTCTAATCTTATATCCAACATCTTCTCCTCCAGGAAGCCTTTCCTGACTCCTCAGTGTAGGTGAAAGGCCCCCTCCAGTACAGCAAGAATCACACAATATTGAAAGAGAAGGTTCTGGGTTTGGTAAGTCCCTACTCCCCAGGGCACCACCCAAAGCTTGGTCCCAGGAAGCCTTGGAGGACATATGTAAATAGACAAAAACAAGGATATAGAGACAGAAATGCAACAGAGACAGAGGTGAGACAATGCAGAGAGACAGAGACAGGGGCGAAGGAGAAGGAAAACACAGAGATGAGAGAGCTGGCCCGAGTCTAGGGCCAGAAGATCAGCCAATGAAGCACCTGCCCAGCCCTCCCTTGCCCAGCAGTGGGACAAAGAGAAATGCCAGCTTGGCCAGGTGGGCAAAAGCAGGACTGCCCCATGCAGCCAGTGCTAGAAGCCCAGAAGGCTAGGGATATGCCACAGGGAAAAGGATCAGATCAGGGGATCCAGATTTCTAGGTTCTGTAAGAGGGGAGTTCTGGGTCCTGGATTCTGGAATCCTAGGGAAGAAAGGACCTAGGGGGCCTGCGCCCTGGGGCCTCTGAGGGCACTGACTTGCATCTAGTTCGGCATGAGGCTCTCCCAGACTCATGGGGATGCGAAACCCAGCTTGGTCCTCCTCCAGCATTTGAAGCAACTCATCCTCAGTCATGTCAGCCGGGGGAGGGATGGAGGGAGAGTGACAGATATTGATGAAAACTTTCCCTTCAGATGAGTTGGTCTTTATGCAGAAGCCTGGTGGGAATGGGTTAGTCCTGAGAATCTGTCTCCACATGGTTCTTGATTTCCATCCATCCTCCCTTCAGTCTGTCTTTCTTTTGATCTGTTCTCCTCTTTGAGTCTCAGTCCTCCACTTTCTGGTTCTGTTCCCCTACCCACCCCTGGAACCTCTGACTCCCTGTCTCGGAGTCTCTGTCCCCTAATCACTTCTGTCCACCCCCTCCTCTCTTTGGATCTCCCTCTGAGTCTCAGTTCATTTCCCCACCAAGGTTTCTAAACCCCCTCATTGTGTCTCTTTCCTCCCTCCTCTGTGTCCCCTGCCTCTAGTCTCTCTCCGCCTCTCTGGAAATCTATCGCACTGTCTTTGGGTTTCTGCCTTTCTCACCAGGTTGAGGTTGGATCTGTGTTGATTCTGGTCTGCTTGTCTGGGCTTGCTGGAGCTCCTTGGAGGCCTGTGTGAAGGAAAATGACTTCCAGACTTGGGGTCTGTGCTATCATACCCCTCATTTGTTCCTCGAATGTTTATTGAGCAATGTTTATGGACATGAGCCAAGCAGGGAATAAGACATATTATGTCCCCTTCCTCCTTTGAGGAACCCAAAGAACAACCCCAACCCTACTCCCCTTTATTCCAGAGCCTAGCAAACTTGGAGTTAACCAACTACCATTCCCGTAGGCCCTGTTGCCTCCCTAGTGCATTGTGAGAACTGTAATCCTATCTTTGAAAAAAAGAATCGCCCAAATCCTCAGGGACACAGGACTCCCGGTCAGTCCGCACCTGCAGCAGCAGCTCCTGGAAACGCGCAGCCTCGGGGCCCATTGCCTCTGCCTCGTTTACCTCTGGCACCAGCAGATTCAAGTCCGTCATGGCCCTGGGGAAGAGACCTCGGCGTCTCCAGAAAACCCGATGTGGGGGGCTGCTTCTTGGGCCCTCAACAGACCCCAACACGCACTCTTGTATATAGAAATCTAAGAATCTGGCCAGAAACTACAATTCCACTGAACCGATACCGTCGTCAAATCTATTAGGCGTCAATATCTCTAGATACTCTAGGTCCTACGTGCCAAATGTGTAAATAACAGCCACTCTTCCGGTCTACCTGTAACCAGAAATTGGAGTAGGCCACACTTCTGACCACCCCAAGACTCATTCATTACCCCCAGCAGCCGCGTTCCGTTACCAACCAATCAGAGTTTACGTATGAGGCCACGCCTTTCACCTCAACCAATCAAAATTACACCCTGCAGCTGATCCCTCAACGCCACACTTCCGCTGTGGACTCAAGTCACACTTTCCCTCCTTCCCCACCACCACCTCTGGCCCGGTTACGGGACACGCAAGGCTGGCACACTGTCGAAACCTTCATTTCAGTGTCCATCCTAGAAGACCCCCTTCTGATCTCTGCACTATCGCTTCGCCCCAGAGCTAGATTCGATGCACTTTTGCCAACCGGATGGAGGAAAGACACACCCATACGGCCACCCTTCTCCATCTGGACTTCTCCTATTTGCAAGGCACCCCCCTGTTCTCTTCTCCCGTCCCCGCGCTTTGAGAACTGCGCATGCTCAAAACTACGTCCAGCGCGCCCACCATCCCGCCTCGCCGTGGGCGGGGTCACCGGGTCCTAAGGTTGGGTTACGCTCTATCTCCTGGAGCCCGCCCTTTGCGCTGGAGAGGGCGGTCCCGCCCTTCGGACCTCAAGGTTCCCTGGGGTAGAGCGCCCCGCAGTCGGCGGAAAGCGGTCCGGACGGGTGATGGCTGCCACCAGCGCGGAGTCCCGCGCCCGAGAGATTTTCACCACGCTGGAGTACGGCCCGGCGCCCGAGAGCCACGCATGCGCACTGGTGAGGGCCTGCCCGGCCGGCGCTGCCCCCCCCTCCTCGCGTCGTGCCGCCCGGTTTCGCGCGCGGATTCCCGTGATCCACCGCGGCAGCTCAGCGACTCCGCCCTCCTTTGCTCCGGTGATTCCCGCCACCCCGTAGGACCCACGTCTGGAGGACGTTCCCTTGAGCCTTTGCGATTGCTGCCTCCTGGCCCTTGAGTCTGTTCCCGCCGTCCCTGGTTCTCGTGCGTCTCAGCCCGAACTCCAGGCGGTGTTTCCCCGATTCCTCTGACCCGCGCCACCCCAAGGGGTTCCAGTGAGTCCTCAGAACCCCCCTCAAATTCCCTTGGGGCTCCCGTGATCTTCCAAGGCACCTCTGAACCCCCCTGGACTTCCTATGATTCCTCAGTACATCCTGTGCTTCCCGTGGTCCTCCAGGGCACCCCCCCCAGAATTATTGTGGGGCTCCCTTAATCACCCGGAACTTCCGTGGAGTCCCCGTGATTCCTCAGGGCTTCCTCTGTACTTGTGTGACTTCCTCTATGATCTCGGGAACTCTCACCTCCTTTTTTTTTTTTTTAAATCCTCACCCGAGGATATTTTTCCATTTTTTGTGCAGGTAGAGAGGGAGGGAGAGAGAGAGAGAAACATCGACGTGAAGGGACACATCGAGTGGCTGCCACCCGCACGACCAACCAGGGCCGGGGACGAACTGCAACCGAAGTACGTGCCCTTAGCGGGAACCGAACCCGGGTCGATCTCAAGAACTCTCAGAACCCCAGAATAGCCCCGGCCGGTTTGGCTCAGCGGTTAGAGCGTCGGCCTGCGGTCCAGAGAGACCCGGGTTTGGTTCCCGCTAAGGGCACGTACCTCGGTTGCAGTTTGTCCCCGGCCCTGGTTGGGTCCTGCGGGTGGCAACCAGTCGCTGTGTCCCTTTCACATCCATGCTTCTCTCTCTCTCTCCCTCCCACTCTATCTGAACAAAATATCGAAAAATGTCCTAGAGTGGGTGAGGATATAAAAAAAAAAAGAACCCCAAATACATTAGAACTTATACCCACAACCCCTCAGAATACCTTCAAGGGCCCCCTACATGATCCCTCACCACCTCTCTGAATGTCCCATGGGCCCCCATGAGTCCTCAGGGCCTCTTAAAATCGTGATGATGCTTCCGTGACCCTTGGTGTTCAGAATTTCGTAGGACTGTCTGGAGGTTCCTGTAGATAAGGAAAGTGCCTGAATTTTCTATAATTAGGTCCCTCGGAATTCTCCATAGGACTGTGGTCATCTCGCAGGGTCATCTGGCACCCAAGCGTGAGGAACAGGGTTTGGGGAACTGAGAGGGCCAGGACAGTACTTGGGGTCTGGCCTTGTGACTGGGTGGTTGTTTCTGCCCCGCCCCCCTTCCCTCCATGGTGAACCCTGGAGGAGCAGGCTTTGGGGGAAAGATGCTGAGCTGAGCGTTACATATTGAAAGTGTGAGGGCCCTGGGGACAGGCATGAGCCATGTGCAGGAGTCAAATACTACTTTGAACCTCAGGTCTACTTTGAGGCACCAATGTAGAAAGATAATTGAACCGTGGGAGTGACAAGATTATATGGAAACACTGTAGACGAGGATAAAAGGAACTGGGAAGATGTACAGAGAATTCCCACACTTGGGAGTTAGAAGTGAAATATCATGAAATAGCCATGTGACAAAAGCTTATATTTATTGGGTGCTTTTTATATGCCACCCTCTGTGCTTAGCATAATTGTATTGAATCCCCCAAAACCACCCTGGGAGGGGAGTATTGTCATTATTTTAGCGACAGCACACAGAGGCTTGAAGAGGTAAGTAATTTGCCCATGGTCAACACAGCTTAAAAGAGGAAGCTGAAGTTTGAACCTGAGCCCTCAGATTCCAGAGCCTGTGGTGCCCCCACCTCTCCCCAAGCCAAGGTCTCAACCTTGTAGTCTGTTGGCCAGACTCAGCCAACAAACATGTTTTCTTTGGCCTAAACTTAATTTGTAAAAATGTGAATTAATGGACAAATAATTCCATGTAAACATCCGGGTTTCCAGCTTCTCTTGAAAATAAAAATCCCAAAATCCGGCAACCTTTGGCTCCCATTCCCTGACAAAAATCATCTGGATCCATTTGGGCCAGTTGGTCTTATTAGACAAATCGTGGGCTCTCAGTCTCCACCAGGCCCTCTTCTCACACTTGTGGTCTGCCAGGACCCTGTGGACATTCTTTTAGAGTTTTGTTTTTGTTTGGGGGGAAATTTTGCAAAATTCCACCGAGTACTTAATATTCTGAACTCTCATGTACCTATCACTGAGCTTAACAACGATTGACATTGGGTCCAACGTTGTATCCCTTTGTGTTCTCCTTTTCTGGAGGGGCTTAAATCCTGGATGTCACGTTATTTTCCCATAAAAACTTGACTCGTTGTTTCTAACACATAAGGACTCATTATGGAACATAACCACCCTGCCGTTTTCACACTTCTCATTAACAGTCATTCTCTAATATCTAATGTGCAGCTCGTGTTCAGATACTTTCAGTTGTTTCAAAAGTGTCTCTTCCCCACCTCCCCAGAGAGGGGGTTGAATTGGGAACTTCTGGCTGACCATTTGACTTTACAGAAAAAGGAGAAAGGCCAGTTGGCAGGGGAAGAGAAAAATCAGAAGACTGTGGCATCAGGGATGTGAAGACGAGTTTTTGGAAGGAAAAAAGTGGGAAGCAAGTCTTAGATTTAGCAAGGATTTGGGGAAGACCGGACCAGGGACAGAGAAACGTGAAGCCAATGTGGAGGGTGAGCTACAATCAAATTAATAAAAGATTCTTTATTTTTAAATCCTCACCTGAGGGTATTTTTGTTTATCTTCAGATAGAGTGGGAGGAAGGAAGAGAGAGAGCAACATCGATGTGAGAGGGACACATCCACTGGTTGCCTCCTTCACAACCCGACCAGGGCCGGAGACAGATCTCAACTGAGGAACGTGCCCTTGGCCAAACTTGAACCTGCAACTCTTTGGACCCTTGAGCTGACGCTCTAACCACTGAGCCAAACCGGCTAGGGCAATAAGAGATTTTTTTTTCTTGATTGATTTTAGAGAGAGAGGAAGGGAGAGGGAGAGAGATATAGAAACATCAATGAGAAAGAACATCGATTGGCCGCCTCCTGCCTGCCCCCCACGGGGAATCGGGCCCACAACCTGGGCATGTGCCCTGACTGGGAATCTAACCAGTGACCTCTTGGTGCCTGGGTCAACGCTCAACCACTGAGCCACACTGGCTGGGCAAGAGATTCTTAAGTAGTGCTGCTCTGAATATCTAATACATATGATTTATTTAATCCTTACCACAGCTTTGTGAGGTAGGGAGGGACTGTCATCCCCACCTCCCAGCTGACTTGCTTAGCAGAGGCCATGGTATTATAAGATCCGGCTACAGCTGCACCATGAGTAAGTACCAGAGCCAGGATTCAAACCCTGGCTGTGTGGCTCCTCACTCCAGGGACCCCCATACTAGGTTGCCCCTCTGCAATTTTTTACCAGTGCGATTCACAATAGCCAAAAAGTAGAAACAACCCAAATCCCAATCAACTGATGAATGGATAAACAAAATGTGGGCCATCTAGATAAGGAATACCATACAGCCATAAAAAGAAATGAAGTGTTGGTACAGGCTACGCCATGGGTGAACCTCGAAAACACCATAGCAAGAATAAAAAAGAAGAGGAGCCATGGCCATTTTGTTCAGTGGTTAGAGTGTCGGCCCGTGGACCAAAGAATCACAGGTTCAGTTCTGGTCAAGGGCACGGACCTTGGTTGAGGTTCAGTCCCCAGCCCAGGTCAGGGTCGTGCAGGAGGCAACCAATGATGTGTCTCTCTCACATCGATGTTTCTCTCTTTCTCCCTCTCTATCTGAAGATAAATGGAAAAATATCCTCAGATGAGGATTTAAAAAAAAAAGAAGAGAAAACTCCATGGCAAGCCAAAGAAGCCAGCCATAAAAAGACACATAGGATTCCGTTTATGTGGAAAACCCAGACTAGGCGAATCCATAGAGACAGACAGCAGATGAGTAGTTTCCAGGGGTTGGGCGCAATGAGGATGGGAGAGTAGCTGCTTAATGGCTGCGCAGTTCTCTTTGGGGGGTGACGAAAAGTTCTGGAATTAGAGGTGATGGTTGCACGACACTGTGAGTGTGCTAAATGCCACTGAATTGTACACTTTAAAATGGTTTAAATGATGAACTTACATTGTGTCTCTTACGTTTATGTGTATTTTCCACCTACACAGGAAACACGGGAAAAGAATTAGCAGGTGTTCCCCTCCCGGAGGACACTGGGTAGGGATTGAGATCCCCCAGCTGCTTCCCAGATCCCTTTCCAAACTCTTCCCTTCCCCCAGGCCTGGCTGGACACCCAGGACCGGTGCTTGAGTCACTACGTAAATGGAAAGTGGTTAAAGCCAGAACACAGGAATTCTGTGCCCTGCCAGGATCCCATTACAGGTAGGAGGTGTCCTCCAGTCATTAGGGGCGGAAGAGGCATCCATGCCCCCAGCCATACCCACCAAAGATATTCTCTGCTCAGGGCCCTGAGGGCAGGGAGCAGCTCATGGGGGGTCTGGGGGGCTGGGAAGTTCTGGTTCCTCTGGATGCTAATTATTCTAATATGGTCCCACGTCCCTGTGGACCATTTTTGAAGTCACCACCCTCACTAAAATCCCTTCCTTGCCTGTGGGAGGCAGTCAGAGCGATGACCAATAGATTTATCCCCATTTGTCAGATGATAAAACAGACTCTCAGCAGAGCTGGGGACCACCTATACTGCCTGCTGCCCGTGTCAGCCCGGAAATGTCAGCCCCCTCCAGTTCTGACACGGCCTCCCCCCTCTTCGTCTGGGTTCCCCCCATTTGTCTCCCCAGGAGAGAACTTGGCCAGTTGCCTCCTGGCAGAGGCGGAGGATGTGGCAACAGCTGCAGAGGCAGCCAGGACGGCATTGGAGGATTGGCGTGGACTCCCCGGGGCCTCCCGGGCCAAGCACCTGACTAGGTGATGCAGCTGAGGCGTGGACCGAGGGAGGTGGGGGACGACTTGAGAACAAAGACCCTCGTTCCCAACATCCCACGGAATTCATTGGCCACAGTGGCTCATATTCCCAGCATGCCTTGGGGCCTTCAGTGGCTAAAACATTCACTGGGACTAGTGATAATAAAGCCTCTATTCCCCAGAACATCCTTGGGGCTCATCGGGGATTCATTTCTCAGCAGCTCATCGGGGCTGGTGGAGCCCCAAAGCCCATTTTCTAGCACATTCCTGGGGCAGCTCAAGAAAGAGATTCCAGCCCTGGCCAGTTTGGCTCAGCGGTTAGAGTGTCGGCCTGCGGTCCGGAGAGACGCGGGTTTGGTTCCCGCTAAGGGCACATACCTCGGTTGCAGTTTGTCCCCGGCCCTGGTTGGTCGTGCGGATGGCAGCCACTCGATGTGTCCCTTTCACGTCGATGTGTCTCTCTCTCTCTCCCTTCCTCTCTCTCCCTCCCACTCTATCTGTACAAAAAAATGGAAAAATATCCTCGGGTGAGGATTAAAAAAAAAAAAAAGAAAGAGATTCCATCTCCCAAAATGTAATTGAAATGAGAGTTAAGCCCCAGCACCTCTGGGGGTCACAGGTGGGCAAACATCTTTGCACAGAGCCTCAGGTTTTGTTTCCTGGACTACATATCCCATGCATCTCTAGTGTCCTCCACCCCTGGTAAATGGTGGGGGTGCCCCAGGGGTTTCATGGGGATCATTGTAGTCCAGGTATATGTGTTCCAAGACGCTGACCAGGCTGAGGGACATGGGACATGACCTTGCTTTCTCCACAGGCTGGCCAAGATGATCCAGAAGCACCAGCGGCTTCTGTGGACCCTGGAGTCCCTAGTGACTGGGCGGGCTGTTCGAGAGGTTCGAGACAGGGATGTCCCGCTGGCCCAGCAACTGCTCCAATACCATGCAATTCAGGCACACACCCAGGAGGAGGCGCTGGCAGGCTGGGAGCCCATGGGTGAGAAGCAGGAGTCCTGGCCCCCAGCCCCTTCCTTCATCAGGACCCAGCAGTACCTGTCCCAGTCACCCCATTTGTTTTGCAGGAGTGGTTGGTCTCATCATGCCACCTACATTCTCCTTCCTTGAGATGATGTGGAGGATTTGCCCTGCCCTGGCTGTGGGTAAATGATGGGCTGGGGGCCCGGACTCCTGGGTCTGAGGGAGGAGGGGCTGGGGGCCTGGACTCCTGGTCTGAGGGAGGAGGGGCTGGGGGCCTGGACTCCTGGGTCTGAGGGAGGAGGGGCTGGGGGCCCGGACCCCTGGGTCTGAGGGAGGAGGGGCTGGGCGCCCAAACTCCTGGGTCTGAGGGAGGAGGGGCTGGGGGCCTAGACTCCTGGGTCCTTCCCCAGGCTGCACTGTGGTGGTCCTGGTGCCCCCGGCCTCCCCGACGCCCCTGCTCCTGGCCCAGCTGGCAGGGGAGCTAGGCCAGTTCCCAGGAATCCTCAATGTGCTCAGTGGCCCAGCCGCCCTGGGGCCTGTCCTGGCCTCCCAGCCTGGAGTCCAGAAGGTGGCCTTCTGCGGAGCGGTGGAGGTATCTTCAGGGCTAGGAGGGTGACAGGACAGGGCTGGGGGGCCGGAAGGCTTTTCCCTATCTGAACCCTGAGGTGTGTGTGTGGGGGGGGGGGGTCTCCCAGGAAGGACGTGCCCTTCGTCGGACCCTGGCGGGCGTGGGTCCCGAGCTGGGCCTGGCACTGGGGACCGAGTCGCTGCTGCTACTGACCGAAGCGGCGGATGTGGACTCGGCCGTGGAGGGCGTGGTGGATGCAGCCTGGTCCGACCGCAGCCCGGTGAGACTCTGTGCGGGGCCCCCTAATGTGCTTGGGTTGGGGGCCGTGCATGTCTGTCTCCAGACCTCAGGGCCCGCCTGTCCGTTCATTTTTATTTTCAGTTCTGGGCGCCCGGCTGCTGTCTTGACACCATTGCATGTGTGGGACCCTTCCTTGCAGATTCCCGGGTCTCCTCCCCGCCCCGTCTTTCAGGGGCAGGGCTATGTCTCCTGCAGGACCCCAAGTTCTGAGGGCTGATGTCCCTGGTTTTCCAAACTCTGTTTACTCTGAATCACTGACTTTCTGTAACCCCACCTCCTGCCTGGGGTCTGGGCCTCGGAGGGTCTCCAGGTTCCTTGGCCACTTCTCCCTGATGCTCCTTTGACCTCTGCCTGTGTGTCCCCCCAACATGGGCCCTGAGTTTCCCCACCCTGACACCCTTCTTCCTAATAGGGGGGCCTCAGGCTTCTCATCCAGGAGTCTCTGTGGGATGAGACGATGAGGCGGCTCATGGTGCGGATGGCGCGGCTTCGCGGAGGCCGAGGGCTGGACGGGGCCGTGGACATGGGGGCCCGAGGGGCTGCTGCACACGACCTGGCCCAGCTCTATGTGCGGGAGGCCCGGAGCCAGGGTGCACAGGTGAGCCACATGCAGGCTCCACGGTGCCAGGGGAGGCGGGACCTGGGTCTGAGGGAGGAGGTACGGGGGGCCTGGGCTTCTGGGTTCCTGGGGAGGAGACGCCGGGGGGCGGACTTTCAGATCCATTTCTTTCTCCCAGGTATTCCAGGCAGGCGATGTGCCCCTAGAGAGCCCATTCTTCCCCCCAACCTTGGTCTCTGACCTGCCCCCAGCCTCCCCGTGTACCCAGGCAGAGGTGAGCCCTTAGGATTCCAAAGATCTATTCCACCCGCCCACCTGCACCCGGACATGGGCCGCAGCAGCGGGTGACCAAGTGGGGTAACCCTTTGGCCTGGGTCTGGGGCTGCTGACTGCTGGACGCTGGTCCCCCAAAGGGTGGGGTATTGGAGGGAGGGGCTGGCCAGGCTGCTTGAACTCGCTCGTCACCTTTCCAGGTGCCGTGGCCTCTGGTCGTGGCCGCCCCATTCCGCACAGCCAAGGAGGCACTGGCCTTGGCCAACGGGACGCCCCGAGGAGGCAGTGCCAGCGTGTGGAGCGAGAGGCTGGGGCAGGCCCTGGAGCTGGGCTACGGGTCAGTCGGCGCCCACTGGGGCACAGCCAGGGGCCTGTCGGGATAGTCCAGGCTTCAGCCTTCGCGTCTCCGTCTCGCTCTGGGTCTCTCTCCCCAGCCTCTGACTCACCACCCGTTCAGCTTCCTGTTTTTCCCTCTGACGTCCCCTTCTCCCCATAGGCTCCGGATGGGCACAGTCTGGATCAATGCCCACAGCCTCAGGGACCCTGCAGTGCCCACAGGTGGCTGCAAGGAGAGTGGCTCATCCTGGCATGGGGGCCCGGATGTGAGTGCACCCCCCCCGCCGCCACCAGCATCCCTTCATCAGCCTTGCGCCCGCCTTTCGTCCTCTGACACTGCCCCTCTCACAGGGTCTGTACGAGTACCTGCGACCCTTGGGGACCCCTGCCCGGCTGCCCTACCTTTCGGAGCATCTGAACTATGACACCTTTGGCCTTGCTGTCCCCTCAACCCTACCAGCTGGGCCTGAAACAGGTCCCAGGTGAGCTGTTCCAGGGGCCACAACTCCCAGAATGCTGTGCGTGGGTGTGGAAGGGGCAAAGGGAGGTTGTGGCAGGCTCCCCCTGGACTGAAGGGGGTTCATTAGAGCCATCGAAGGGTCTCCAAGTCCCCCTGAGAACTGCATTCTGGGTGTTATGGCCTCCCATCCACTGTCCAGGCCTGACGAGTCTCGGTTCTGCTAAATGAAGGTCTGATCTCCCAGAGACTCATGGGGCCAATAATTTGGGGTCACCCAGGCGCTCATGGGAGCTGGGGTGGTCCATCCAGTGGGGTGCTGCATGGGCTCTGAGCAGACCTGGGCCCCAGGACTCAACCTCACACCTCACCCTGCTCCAGCCCAGCACCCCCCTATGGGCTCTTCGTGGGGGGCCGTTTCCAGGCTCCTGGGGCGCGGAGCTCCAGGCCCATCCAGGATTCCCACAGCAAAGTCCATGGCTATGTGGCTGAGGGTGGAGCCAAGGATATCCGAGGTGCCGTGGAGGCTGCTCACCAGGCTGCCCCTGGGTAAGTGGGGTCACACAGGAAAACCCAGAGGGCGTGAGGCATAGTCTGAGACCCCCAAGGGCTGATGGGCTGTGGGGTCTGGACCTCGAGGGCTGGTGGGCTGTGGAATCTGAGCTCCCACAGCTGACGGAATAGGGGTCTGGCTTCTCACTCTCCTGGGGCGGATGAGCCACGGGGCCTGGACCCCAGGGTAAGGGCTCCAGGACCAGGAGGATACCAGCCCCCAGTGTGCACTGTCCGCCACAGCTGGGTGAGCCAGCCCCCGGGGGCCCGGGCAGCCCTGCTCTGGGCGCTCGCAGCTGCCCTGGAGCGCCGGGAGCCCACCCTGGTCTTGGGGCTGGAGCGACACGGAGTGGAGCCCAAGACTGCCAAGGCGGAGGTGGAGCTGAGCGTGAGGCGGCTTCGGGCTTGGGGGGCCCGCGCCCAGGCCCAGAGCCACAGCCTGCAGGTGAGGGGTCTGGGAGGGCAGACAGGGCGGGCGGTCTGGGGTGGGGTCAGAGCAGAGGCTCTGGAGTGAGCCCCACCGGCGGCCTAAGCTGTGATCACCAGCAAGTAGCCTCACCTCTCCGTACCTCGATCTTCTCATGTGTATAATGGGCATACGGCCCACTTTCGATTAGCGTTTCAAATTGTCAGTGACTCGGTAAACTGGGCCATAAAATCAATCTAATGGGTTGTAGCCATGACTTTACTTTTTATTTGACAGTTTTTACTTTTGTATTTGTATTGAGTTTGTGGAGGTCACACTGGTTAACAAAGTCACGCAGGTCCCGGGCACGCAGTCCCACAGTACAGCAACTGTGCGGTGTGCTCTGTGTGCACCAGGTCAAGTCTCGGTCGTCACCACTTACTGCCCCTGCGCTCTCCTCCGCCTGCCCCCAGCAATCATGCTGTTTTCTGTCCATGAGTTCTTTCTCGTCTTTTATCTTTTATTTTTTGCTCAGCCCCGCCACCCACCGCCACCCCGACAGCTGTCAGCCTTCTCTTTATCTGTGAGTCTGTTTTGTTGTTAGTTTTTTTTGTTCCTTAGAGTCCACATGGGAGTGAAATCATATGGTTCTCGTCTTTCTCTGACTGGCTTATTTCACTTAGCATAATGTTCTCCAGGTCCTTCCATGCCGTATTTGACAATTTTTTTTTTTTTTTATCCTCACCCGAGGATATTTTTGCACCCATCTTCAGATAGAACGGGAGGGAGAGAGGGTGGAAGAGAGAGAGAGAAACATCGATGTGAGAGAGACACATCGAGTGGTCGCCACCCACACGACCCCAGTTGGGGCCGGGGACAAACTGCAACCAAGGAACGTGCCCTTAGCGGGAACCGAACCCGGACTCTCTGGTCCGCGGACCGACACTCTAACCACTGAGCCAAACTGGCCAGGGCTGTATTTGACAATTTTTTTTTTTTTATCCTCACTCGGGGACATTTTTTGATATTTTGTTCAGATAGAGTGGGAGGGAGAGAGAGAGAGAAACATCGACGTGAAAGGGACACATCGAGTAGCTGCCACCCGCACAACCCAACCAGGGCCAGGGACAAACTGCAACCGAGGTACCTGCCCTTAGCGGGAACCGAACCCGGGTCTCTCTCTGGACCATAGGCTGATGCTCTAACCGCTGAGCCAAACCGGCCAGGGCCAATGTGTCCCTTTCACGTCGATGTTTCTCTCTCTCTCTCTCTCTCTCTCTCTCTCTCTCTGTCTCTCTCCCTCCCTCCCACTCTATCTGAACAAAATAATGGGAAAATGTCCTCGGGTGACGAAAAAAAGAGAGTCAATGGAAAAAATATCGTTGGGTGAGGATTAACAACAATAATAAAAGTAACTGAGGTATAATACATACGTAGTAAACTGTCCCTTCTCAGGTATACAACTTGATGGAGTTTGACAAAGAGATATAGTTGTATAATCACAATCAATACACACATCGCCCCGGAGGGTTTCCTTCCCTCTGTCCCTCTGACTAATCCCTTTCCTCCCACTCCAAGCGCTTGGCAACCACCAAACTGTTCTTCTAGTTTCTTCCAGAAGAGCATCAATGGACTCAGGCTATGTAGTGTTTTGTGTCTGGTTTCTTTCATTGCTTTTAAGATTCATGCACATTGCATTTCTTTTCATAGCTGAATAGTCCCTTCCGTGTGTACCACGTTTGCTCTGGCACTTACCAGTCGCTGGAGAGCTGGGTATTTCCAGCCTTTAGCTATTATGAGTAAGCAATTTGCATACATGCCTTTGTCTGAACAGAAGATTGTGTCACCCTTGGGTAAATACCTAGAAATCAGAGGGCTAGATGGTGTGATAAGCGGATATGTAATTTTACAAGAAACTGCCAGTTTTTCAAAGCTTTGTACCATTTTGCTATCCCCGTATGTGTTTCCGTTTCTCTACATCCTCACCAACATTTTAGAATTATCCATTTTTATTTAAAATTTGAGCCATTTAAAAAAATTGATCTTCGAAAGAGGAAGGGAGGAAGGGAAAGAGAGAGAGAAATATCGATCAGCTGCCTTCTAACCCACCCCAACCAAGGATTGAGCCCTGACTGGGAATCAAACCCAGTGTATACCCTTTGGTGTATAGGAGGACGCTCCAACCAACCCAGCCACACTGGTCAGGGCTAAAATTTTAGCCGTTTTCATAGGTATGTAGTTATGCCTAAATGTGGGCTTCGGTTTGCATTTCTTTTTTTTTAATTATTATTGATTTGAGAGAGAGAAAGAAGTATCAGTTTGTTCTACTTACTCACGCACTCACTGGTTGCTTCTTATACATGCCCTGCGCGGGGATTGAACCTGCAACCTTGGTGTATTGGGCCGACACTCAAACCAACTGAGTTAGACGGCCAGGACTTCGCTTTGCATTTCACTAATGATTAATCTTTAGCCCTGGCCGGTTTGGCTCAGCGGTTAGAGCATCGGCCTGCGGTCCAGAGAGACCCGGGTTCGGTTCCCGCTAAGGGCACCTGCCTCGGTTGCAGTTTGTCCCCGGCCCTGGTTGGGTCATGCGGGTGGCAGCCACTCGATGTGTGACTTTCACGTCGATGTTTCTCTCTCTCTCGCTCCCTCCCACTCTATCTGAACAAAATATGGGAAAATATCCTCGGGCGAGGATAAAATAAATAAATAATCTTTAGTGGCGCTGAGCATCTTTTCATGTGCCTGATTGCCAGTCATCTCTCTTCAGTGAAGTGGCTGGTAACATCCTTAACCCTTATAATTGGTTTAATTGTTGAGTTGAAGAGTTTTTTATGTCCTGCCAGTGGTGTGGCCCAGTGGTTGAGCGTCGACCCATGTACCAAGAGGTCGCCGGTTCGATTCCCAGTCAGGGCACATGCCCAGGTTGTGGGCCCGATCCCCAGTGGGGGGCATGCAGGAGGCAGCCAGTGGATGTTCTCTCTCATCGATGTTTCTATCTCTCTCTCTGTTTCCCTCTCTCTCTAAAAATCAATAAAGAAAAATATTTTATTTTTTAATTATTGAAAAGCAAATTGTTTTTTATGTATTCTGGGTCCGAGACCTTAATGACATGTATTTTGCAAATGTTTCCCCAGTCTGTTGGCTTGGCTTATCGTTTTCTTGAGTGTCTTTCTTTTTTATTATTATTATTTTATGTTAATTTCAAGTGTACAGCATAGTGTTTCGACAGTTATAAAATTTGTAGTGATACCCCCAGTAATTCAACCCACCATGCATACAATATTTAATGTTGTACAAATAAAGTTTGCGCAATATTACTGACTAGATTCTCTGTGCTGTACTTGCCATCCCTGTGACTATGATGTAACGACCAGTTTGACTTCTTGATCCCCTCAGCTTTTCTCCCAGCCCCCCACCTCCTCTCCCCTCTGACAACCCTCAGTTTGTTCCCTGTGTCTATGATTCTGTTTTTATTTGTTCATTTATTTCGTTGTTGAGATTCCACATATAAGTGAAATCATATGGTATTTCTTTCTCTGACTGATTCATTTCACTTAGCACAATACCCTCTAGGTCTATCCATGTTCTCACAAACAATAAGATTTTACTCTTTTTTATTGTTGTTAATCCTAACTGGAGGATCTTTTTTCCACTGATTTTTAGAGAGAGTGGAAGGGAGAGAAGAGGGGGAGAGAAAGAGAGGAGAGAGGTGCCTGGCCAGTGTTGCTCAGTGGATTGAGCATTGTCCAGTGGACTGAGAGGCCCCAGTTCTATTGCCAGTCCTGACACATGCCTGGGTTGTGGGCTCGATGCCCAGCAGGGGGCGTGCAGGAGGCAGCTGGTTGATATTTCTCTCTCACATCAATGTTACTCTCTCTCTTTCTAAAAAAATCAATAAAAACATTTTTTTAAAAGAGGAGAGAGAGAGAAAAACATCCATGTGAGAGAGACACATCAATTGGTTGCCTCCCACACGTGCCTCAACCGGGGCCAGGGATCAAACCTGCAACCTGGGTACATGCCTTTGATGGGAAATAGAAACCTCGACCCTTTGGTGCGTGAGCCAATGCTCCAACTACTGAGTCATGCCAGCCAGAGCTGCTAGAACTGTTATGGTTCAAGTCTTACATTTAAGTTTTTAATCCATTTTGAGTTTATTCTTATGTATGGTACAAGAAGGTTGTCTACTTTCATAGTTTTGCATGTATCTATCCTTTTTTTTTTTTTTTATCCTCACCTGAGGACACTTTTGCATTTATCTTTAGGCAGAGCGGGAGTGAAGGGGCAGAGAGAGAGAGAGAGAGAGAGAAACATCAGGTGGTCGCCACCCACACAACTCCAACTGGGGCCGGGAACAAACTGCAACCGGGGTACGTGCCCTTAGCGAGAACTGAACCCGGGACTCTGTGGTCCACGGACCGATGCTCTAACCGCTGAGCCAAACTGGCCAAGGCTCTATTCAATTTTTTAAAACCATTTATTGAATGGACTGTCTTTACCCCATGATCTGTTCTTGCCTCTTTGTTATATATTAATTTACCACATAGGTATGGGTTTATCTGTACCTGTTTTTATGCCAGTACCACGCTGTTTTGATTACTATAGCCTTGTAGTATAGTTTGATATCAGGTAGTGTGATACCTCCAACTTTGTTCTTTCTCCAGATTGCTATAGCTATTTGTGATCTTTTATCATTCCATATAAAATTTTGGATTATTTTGTTCTAGTTTTATGGAAAAATACCATTGATATTTTGATAGGGATTGCATCGGATCTATAGATTGCTTTGAATAGTATCAACATTTTAATGATGTTAATTCTTTCTATTCATGAGCACAGTATATACTTCCATTTATCTGTATCTTCTTCAGTTTCTTTCTTCAATGTCTTATAATTTTTTAATGCAACTGTAAATGGGATTGTTTTCTTAGTTTCTCTTTCTGACAGTTCCTTATTGGTGTATAAAAATGCAACCAATCTCTGAATATTAATTTTGTATCCTGCTACTTTCCTGAATTCATTTATTTGTTTTTGGTGGAGTCTTTAGAGTTCTCTATATATAGTATCATGTCATCTGTAAATAATGACAGTTTTACTTCTTCCTTTGTGATTTGGATGCCTTTTATTTCTCGTCTGATTGCTATGACCAGGACTTCCAGTACTATACTGAATGAGTGGTGAGAGTGGACATCCCTGTCTTAGTCCTGATCTTAAGAGAAACACTTCACTTCTCCCCATTGAGTATGATGTTAGCTGTGGGTTTGTCATGTATGGCTTTCTCATGTTGAGGAATGTTCCTGCTATTCCCACTGTGCTGAGAGTTGGGGTTTTTTAAATGATAAATGGGTGCTGGGTTTTTGTCAAATGCTTTTTCTGCATCTATTGATATGATCATATGATTTTTATCCTTCATTTTGTTTCTGGTGTATCACATTAACTGATTTGCAGATATTGAACCAACCTTGTATCCCAGGAATAAATCCCACTTGATCATGGTGTAGGATGTTTTCAGTGTATTGCTGGATTCCGTTTGCTAATATTTCATTGAGGATTTTTGCATATGTGTTCTTCAGGGATACCGACATGTAATTTTCTTCGTTTGTAACGTCTTTGTCAGGTTTTGAAATGAGAATAATGCTGGCCTCATAAGATAAGTTTGGGAGCCTTTCTCTTTTTTGAAGTTTTTGGAATAGTTTGAGAGGGATAGGTGTTCATTATTCTTTGAATGTTTCATAAAATTTACCTGTGAAGCCATTCATTCCAGGACTTTTGTTGGGAGTTTTTTATTACTAAATCAGTGTCATTGGTTGTCATTGATCTGTTCAGATTTTCTGTTTCTTCTTGATTCAGTCTTGGAAGATTGTATGTTTTAGGAATTTGTTTACATCTTACAGATTGTCCAACTTGTTGGCATGTAATTGTTTGTTGTATTTTGTTATAATTCTCTGCATTTCTGTGGTATCAGTTATGACTTCTCTTTCTTTTATGATATTATTGATTTGGGTCCTCTCTTTTTTTCTCGATGAGTCTGGTTAAAGTCTTATCATTCTTATTTATCTTTTCAAAGAACAAGCTCTTGTTTCACTTATCTTTTGTGGGGTTTTCTATTTTTTTATTTTTTATCCTCATCTGAGGACATTTTCCCCATTTTTATTCAGATAGAGTGGGAAGGGGAGAGAGAGAGAAACATCGACATGAAAGGGACACATCGAGTGGCTGCCACGCGCATGACCCAACCAGGGCCGGGGACGAACTGCAACCGAGGTACATGCCCTTAGCGGAACCGAACCCGGGTCTTTCTGGACCACAGGCCGACTCTCTAACCACTGAGCCAAATCAGCCAGGGCTCTTTTGTGGTTTTTAAGACTCTATTTGGTTTATTTCCGCTCTGATCTTTATTATTTCCTTCCTTCTACTCACTTTGGGCTTTGCTCTTTGTTATTTTTCTAGTGCCTTTAGGTGAGCGGTTCTCAACCTATGGGTTGCGACCCCTTTGGGGGTCGAACGACCCTTTCACAGGGGTCACCTAAGACATAACAGTAGCAAAATTACAGTTATGAAGTAGCAACAAAAATAATTGTATGGTTGGGGGTCAGCACAACATGAGGAACTGTATTAAAGGGTCGCAGCATTGGGAAGGTTGAGAACCACTGCTTTAGGTGGAAGTTTAGATTATTCGAGATTTTTCTTGTTTCTTGAGGTAGGCCTCTATTGCTGTGACTTTCTGTCTTAGAACTGCTTTCACTGTATCATAGAGATTTGCGGTTGTGTTTCATTTTCATTTGTCTCAAGATCTCTTTTGATTTCTTCCTGATCTCACTGTTACCCGAGTCCTTGTTTATAGTAACACGTTGTCGAGCCATGTGTCTGTGTATTTCTCAGGTTTTTCTTTTTTTATAATTGATTTCTAGTTTCATATTGTGGTTGGAGAAAATGCTTGATGTGATTTTTTTTTTTAATCCTCATCCAAGGGTATTTTTACATTTATCTTCAGACAGAGTGGGAGGGAGAGAGAGAGAGAAACATCGATGTGAGAGAGACACATTGACTGATTGCCTTGTGCACGACCCCAACCAGGGCCGGGGACGAGCGGCAACTGAGGTACGTGCCCTTGGCCAGAACCGAACTCGGGTCTCTCTGGTCCACGGGCTGACGCTCTAACTGCTGAGCCAAACTGGCCAGGACCACAAATGTTTATTTATCTATTTTTTTTATCCTCACCTGAGGACATTTTTTGTTCAGATAGAGTGGGAGGGAGAGAGAGAGAGAAACATCGACGTGAAAGGGACACATCGAGTGGCTGCCACCTACACGACCCAACCAGCGCAGGGGACAAACTGCAACCGAGGTACGTGCCCTTAGCAGGAACCGAACCCGGGTCTCTGAACCACAGGCCGACGCTCTAACCACTGAGCCAAACCAGCCAGGGACACAAATGTTTATAGCAGCATTATTCATAGTAGCCAGAATTCTACTTGGCAATCAGAGGGAGTGAACATGCCACAGCATGAGTGAACTTTCAAATAACTATGCTGAGTGAAAGATGTCAGATTTAAAAAGTGTAGAGCCCTGGCTGGTTTGCTCAGTGGTTAGAGCTTTGGCCCGCAGACCAAAGAGGCCCAGGTTCGGTTCCCACTAAGGGCACGTGCCTTGGTTGCAGTTTGTCCCGGGCCCTGGTTGGGGTCGTGTGGGAGGCAACCAATCGATGTGTCTCTCTCACATGGATGTTTATCTCTCTTCCTCCCTCCCTCCTTTCTACTCTATCTAGAAATCAGTGGAAAGCCCTGGCCAGTTTGGCTCAGCGGTTAGAGCATCGGCCTGCGGTCCAGAGAGACCCGGGTTCAGTTGCAGTTTGTCCCCGGCCCTGGTTGGTCGTGTGGGTGGCAGCCACTCGATGTGTCCCTTCACATCGATGTTTCTCTCTCTCTTCCTCTCTCTCCCTCCCACTCTACCTGAACAAAAAAATGGAAAAATATCCTCAAGTGAGGATTAACAACAACAAATGTATCAATTGTATCCTTTAAAATGTACACAGTTTAGTAAATATCAATCACAAAGGGTTTTTTTTAAGGTATACACACACACAAACCCATGGCCCAAGGTCTGAGCTCTCTGTACACATTAGCTCTTCATTTTAACAAGTCTCTGAAATAGGTACAATCATTACCCTCATTTCACAGATGGGAAACTACAGCCCAGTTGGGTTAGGTAACTCGCTCGAGGTCACATAGCTCATGAGTGGTGGAGCTTGGACCTCAACCCTGGCCCTCTGGCTCTGAACCATCATCTGGGTATATAATTATTGGAGTTGCTATGGAGAAGCATAGATGGGGATGTGAGGAGGGAAGGGGCAGATGATGGAAGTGGTCCAGAGAGACCCGGGTTCAGTTGCAGTTTGTCCCCGGCCCTGGTTGGTATCATGGGAAGGGAGTCAGGTACCCTGCCCTGCCTTTGACCTCCCGCCTGTCCCTGCAGGTAGCTGAGCTGAGAGGCCCTGTGCTCCGACTTCGGGAGCCGCTGGGGGTGCTGGCTATTGTGTGCCCGGACGAGTGGCCCCTGCTTGCCTTTGTGTCCCTGCTGGCCCCTGCCTTGGCCTATGGCAACACCGTGGTCCTGGTGCCCAGCGGGACCTGTCCCATCCCAGCCTTGGAGGTTTGCCAGGTACAGTTGGCTGCCTGCTGCTGCTCCCAGCAGCACCTGGGGCAACAGACAAGGCCTGCAGGAGTTCGGCTCTCGCCCTCGCCCCTTGGTAACCATGGTAACCCCAGTCCGGGAATCCAGGCCTTCACCCTCTAGAGCCAGTGACCATGTTCTTCAGACCACAAGCCTTCACCAGTCATGACCCCAGTCCCGCTCCTTCTGGGAGCCCCATGCCGCTCCCCCAGGTGCTCACTCCCTGCCCCCACTGCCCTCGGGGTCTCAGACTCCTTCCTCCCTAACCCCGGCGGCCCCTCTCCCGTCCCCTAGGACATGGCCACCTTGTTGCCAGCGGGCCTGGTGAGTGTGGTGACGGGAGACCGGGACCATCTGGCGCGCTGCCTGGCCTTGCACCAGGACGTCCAGGCCCTGTGGTACTTCGGATCCGCCCAGGTACCCTTTCTTTTCCCGCCTTCTGTGTCCTAAACTCCGCAATAGACGCCTCCCCTTCTGGGAACATGGCTCTGCCCCCTTAAAACTCCTCGCCCTGGCCGGTTTGGCTCAGCAGTGGAGTGTTGGCCCGCGGACCAATGAGTTGCAGGTTCGATTTCGGCCAAGGGCACGTACCTCCGTTGCAGTTTGTCCCTGACCCTGGTCGGGGTCATGCAGGAGGCAACCAGTCGATGTGTCCCTCTCACATCGATGTTTCACTCTCTCTCTTTCCCTCCCTGTCTCTCCCTCCCACTCTATCTGAAGATAAATAGAAAAATATCCTCAGGTGAGGATTAAAAAAAAGTGTTGCTAAGGGGCAGAAACTCCTTAGCAACCAGGTTCTGAGGGCCCGCCCCTTTAGAGCCCTGGTTGCTAAGGAACAGGATGTGTTTAGCAACAACAGCCTGAGACCTCGCCTGGCCCAAAGACCTAATCTTATTGGACAGCCCATCGATAAGGACTACACCATAGTAACCGTTAGAAACCCGTCGTCTACCCTCTTTCAACCTCCTGATGGAAACTCCTTGTCAACAAAAACCCCAGGCCCCCGCCCTGGCCGGTTTGGCTCAGCGGTTAGAGTGTCAGCCTG